>NW_028317852.1:4556250-5175000 GCF_062004578.1 Staurois parvus | reverse complement strand
GGCATGATTCATGGCGGATTTAGTCAGTTGTGTCAGGAACTGGTGGTTTGAAATCCAGACTAATCCACGCCTGATTCATTTTCACAAACGTGAGTCTCTCCACACTTTGGGTGGACAGTCGTGTCCTCCGCGGAGTTACAATACCTCCTGCCGCACTAAACACGCGCTCCGATGCCACGCTACTGGCCGGGCATGACAGCCTTTCAAGGGCAAATTCAGCTAGTTGGGGCCAAAGGTCAAGTTTCGTTGCCCAGTAGTCAAGGGGATTGTCTACCTCGGTTGGCAGGGTGCTGTCCAAGTAGGCCCAAGCCTGTTGTTTGAGCTCCTGCTCCAGGTCCACCTGATGCTGCTGCTGCTGCTGCGGCTGGTTAGTAGTTTCCTCACTGCGCTGGTGAAGAAAGCTACTCATCATCGACTGCAGACTGAGGCAGCCACTGCTGGTGGAGCTGCCACTGCTCCTACCACCCCACCCCTCCCCTGCTGCCATGCCAGCGGAACGCGAGCGCACAGGGCCCACAGTGTCTGAGGATGGACGTTGGCGCACAAAGGCAGAGACCAACTGACTACATAGGTGGTTTTTATAGTACGTAATTTTGGCCTCCCTCTCAGCAGGTGTGAAAAAGGCCACCATTTTGGACCGGTAGCGAGGGTCCAACAAGGTGGACAGCCAAAAGTCATCCCTCTGTCTGATGGTTATTATTCGGCTGTCGCTACGCAAGCAACCGAGCATGCTATGGGCCATTTGTGCCAAGGAATGCGAGGGACTCCCTGCCTCCATCTCCACAGCATACTGCCACGGTGCGTCTGGGTCCTCTGTCTCCTCCTCCTCCTCCTCTACCAGATGCTCCTGCTCCTCCACTCCTGTCCGCTGAGTGGAAAAACCACCCATTTCACTCAATAATTCCTGAGCACAAATGTCCTCCTCTACCTCCTCCTCTTCTTCCTGTCCTGCCCCCACAGGGGTCATGTGGCGTTGAGATCTGTGCGCCACGTCTACCGCACCCTGACCAGCCATTGTTAACAGCATTTGTTCCAGGACGTGCAACAGAGGAATGACGTCGTTCATCCCATAGTCCTGCCGACTCACGAATAGCGTGGCCTCCTCAAAGGGCCTGAGCAAGCGGCAGGTGTCACGCATGAGCTGCCAATGGCTGACATCTAAGTTACACAGGGGAGTACCTTTATCCGCTTGTAACATCAGGAAATCGGTGATGGCCTTTCGCTGCTCGTAAAGGCGGTCTAACATGTGTAGGGTTGAATTCCACCTTGTTGCAACGTCGCAGATCAGGCGATGCTGTGGAATTCCGTTCTGCCGCTGCAGCTCAATGAGGGTGTTCTTTGCGGTGTAGGAATGGCTGAAATGCATGCACAGTTTACGTGACATTTTAAGGATGTCTTGCAGTGGGATGGTGGATTTTAGGAACCGCTTGACAACCAGATTGAACACGTGAGCCATGCATGGCGCATGGCACAACCTTCCTTGACGCAGAGCAGACACCATGTTCTTTCCGTTGTCAGTCAACATGGTTCCGATTTTTAGTTTGCGCGGAGACAGCCATCTGTCGATTTCTCTGTTCATTACACTCAGCAGTTCCTCCCCTGTGTGACTACGTTCGCCAAGGCATACCAGGTGCAGCACAGCGTGACACCGTTGCGCCCTGCACATGTGATATGCCGGTCGGGTAATGGGACTTGGCACGGGGGTGGCGGCTGAGGACACGGCGGAAAAAGAGGTGGTAGAGGCGGACATGCTTGCTGGACCAAGGACGTGCAAACGTGGAGGCAAAAGCGTCGTGACCTGTCCAAGTTGCTGGTGCGGCTGTGCCGGCACCACGTTCACCCAGTGGGCCGTAAATGACATGTACTGTCCCTGACCGTAGTTACAGCTCCACACGTCGGCGCTGCCGTGCACTTTGGCAGAGACCGACATGCTCAAAGACTGGCCCACCATCTCTTCTACATGTGAATGCAGGGCTGGCACTGCCTTTTGGGCAAAGAAATGACGGCTTGGCACTCTCCACCGCGGCGCGGCACAAGCCATCATTTCTCGGAAAGGTGCTGAGTCCACCAGTTGGAAAGGGAGGGACTGCAGCACCAGCAACTTGGACAGGAGGACGTTCAGCTTTTGCACCGTCGGGTGCGTGCTCGCAAACTGTTGTCTCTTGGATACGGATTCCAAGAAAGACTGTTGACGGAATCCGAGAAGAGGAGTAGCAGGAGAAGGAGCATCTGAACGAGCGGAAGATGCCAACGAGCGACAACTCCCCTCAGCAGAGGTGTTGGAGCCTTGACTGGCTGATAGAGGGCGATTGACGACGTCGGGTGACGGAGCAAGTAACGGAGCGGGTGATGGAGCGGGGGCTGGGGCAGGCAGAACCGCCGTATGTTTATCACGGTTTTCCCAGGCCACCGAATGGTGACGCTGCATATGCTGACGCAACGCTGTAGTCCCAACATGGGCCCCCTGGCCACGCTTGCATTTCTGGCCACATAGTCGACATACGGCTACGTTTACTTCCTCGGGCGGCTTGAGGAAAAATTGCCACACCACCGAGTAGGAAACTTTGCCCCCGCTACTCTTCACTGGCTGACTGCTACTTCCTCCGTGCGCACCGGCACCACTACTGGCCGTGGTGGTAGGCTGCAGTGGAGCTGGTGCTCTACTCCGTGGACGTTTGGCTCCACTGACACTGATGCGACCCTGCTGCTGTCTCCTGGGCAACCCACCGACTGTTTTGCTCGCTGCCAAGCTGCCACCCTCTTCTCCTGATGATGCGGAAGAAATTGCCTGATGACGACGAGGCTGCCAAGTGCGATCAACCTCCTCATCATCAAGTAGGGTCTCCGCCTCACTACTAGCCCCCTCGGCTGCGTCTGGGTCAGGAGACAGACCTGTCTCTAGACCGGCTACCGAGCCACTCTCCTCGCCAGTACTTGTTCGCTTGGCTGCTGAAAAGGCCGATGTCTCCCCCCGTTCCTGACCGCCCTCTGTTAGCTCTTCCTCACTGTACAGTGGGGCTGAGCCCACAGCATGCGATACTTCGCTTGGTGAGGGAACAGCAAAGGACAGGGGCAGGTAGAGGACACGTGATTTCAGTGGGCTTGCTCCCGGGCCATGCCAACTAACGGTTGTGTCTGACGTACCCACCGACCGTTGGCTGTAGGTGTCAGAGGTGACCTGGGAAGAGGAAGACGACCGAGCCAACCAATCAATGACGGCAGGGTTGTCGGTGGAGACACGACCGCTGGATGACACCGGGAGCACTGGCCTCTGGCTGCGAATACTGCTGCCTCGACCCCTTCCTCTGCTGCCACGTCTGCTCGCTCCTAAAACATTGCCTCCTCTGCCACTCCTCTGCATGTTGTCTGACATACTATTTAATTCAACGATTAGGTGTCCCTGAGTAACAATTCTCTGGCACTCAGTAACAATTCTGTCTGTCCCTGAGTATGAATTCTGTGGCCCTGAGTAACAATTCTGTGTCTGTGCGAGTAACAATTCTGTGTCTGTGCGAGTAACAATTCTGTGTCTGTGCAAGTAACAATTTTGTGTCTGTGCGAGTAACAATTCTCTGGCACTCAGTAACAATTCTGTCTGTCCCTGAGTAACAATTCTCTGGCACTCAGTAACAATTCTGTCTGTCCCTGAGTAACAATTCTCTGGCACTCAGTAACAATTCTGTCTGTCCCTGAGTATGAATTCTGTGGCCCTGAGTAACAATTCTGTGTCTGTGCGAGTAACAATTCTGTGTCTGTGCAAGTAACAATTTTGTGTCTGTGCGAGTAACAATTCTCTGGCACTCAGTAACAATTCTGTCTGTCCCTGAGTAACAATTCTCTGGCACTCAGTAACAATTCTGTCTGTCCCTGAGTATGAATTCTGTGGCCCTGAGTAACAATTCTGTGTCTGTGCGAGTAACAATTCTGTGTCTGTGCAAGTAACAATTTTGTGTCTGTGCGAGTAACAATTCTCTGGCACTCAGTAACAATTCTGTCTGTCCCTGAGTAACAATTCTCTGGCACTCAGTAACAATTCTGTCTGTCCCTGAGTAACAATTCTCTGGCACTCAGTAACAATTCTGTCTGTCCCTGAGTAACAATTCTCTGGCACTCAGTAACAATTCTGTGTCTGTGCGAGTAACAATTCTGTGTCTGTGCAAGTAACAATTTTGTGTCTGTGCGAGTAAGAATTCTCTGGCACTCAGTAACAATTCTGTCTGTCCCTGAGTAACAATTCTCTGGCACTCAGTAACAATTCTGTCTGTCCCTGAGTAACAATTCTCTGGCACTCAGTAACAATTCTGTCTGTCCCTGAGTATGAATTCTGTGGCCCTGAGTAACAATTCTGTGTCTGTGCGAGTAACAATTCTGTGTCTGTGCAAGTAACAATTTTGTGTCTGTGCGAGTAACAATTCTCTGGCACTCAGTAACAATTCTGTCTGTCCCTGAGTAACAATTCTCTGGCACTCAGTAACAATTCTGTCTGTCCCTGAGTAACAATTCTCTGGCACTCAGTAACAATTCTGTCTGTCCCTGAGTAACAATTCTCTGGCACTCAGTAACAATTCTGTCTGTCCCTGAGTATGAATTCTGTGGCCCTGAGTAACAATTCTGTGTCTGTGCGAGTAACAATTCTGTGTCTGTGCAAGTAACAATTTTGTGTCTGTGCGAGTAACAATTCTCTGGCACTCAGTAACAATTCTGTCTGTCCCTGAGTAACAATTCTCTGGCACTCAGTAACAATTCTGTCTGTCCCTGAGTAACAATTCTCTGGCACTCAGTAACAATTCTGTCTGTCCCTGAGTATGAATTCTGTGGCCCTGAGTAACAATTCTGTGTCTGTGCGAGTAACAATTCTGTGTCTGTGCAAGTAACAATTTTGTGTCTGTGCGAGTAACAATTCTCTGGCACTCAGTAACAATTCTGTCTGTCCCTGAGTAACAATTCTCTGGCACTCAGTAACAATTCTGTCTGTCCCTAAGTAACAATTCTCTGGCACTCAGTAACAATTCTGTCTGTCCCTGAGTATGAATTCTGTGGCCCTGAGTAACAATTCTGTGTCTGTGCGAGTAACAATTCTGTGTCTGTGCAAGTAACAATTTTGTGTCTGTGCGAGTAACAATTCTCTGGCACTCAGTAACAATTCTGTCTGTCCCTGAGTAACAATTCTCTGGCACTCAGTAACAATTCTGTCTGTCCCTGAGTAACAATTCTCTGGCACTCAGTAACAATTCTGTCTGTCCCTGAGTATGAATTCTGTGGCCCTGAGTAACAATTCTGTGTCTGTGCGAGTAACAATTCTGTGTCTGTGCAAGTAACAATTTTGTGTCTGTGCGAGTAACAATTCTCTGGCACTCAGTAACAATTCTGTCTGTCCCTGAGTAACAATTCTCTGGCACTCAGTAACAATTCTGTCTGTCCCTGAGTAACAATTCTCTGGCACTCAGTAACAATTCTGTCTGTCCCTGAGTAACAATTCTCTGGCACTCAGTAACAATTCTGTGTCTGTGCGAGTAACAATTCTGTGTCTGTGCAAGTAACAATTTTGTGTCTGTGCGAGTAACAATTCTCTGGCACTCAGTAACAATTCTGTCTGTCCCTGAGTAACAATTCTCTGGCACTCAGTAACAATTCTGTCTGTCCCTGAGTAACAATTCTCTGGCACTCAGTAACAATTCTGTCTGTCCCTGAGTATGAATTCTGTGGCCCTGAGTAACAATTCTGTGTCTGTGCGAGTAACAATTCTGTGTCTGTGCAAGTAACAATTTTGTGTCTGTGCGAGTAACAATTCTCTGGCACTCAGTAACAATTCTGTCTGTCCCTGAGTAACAATTCTCTGGCACTCAGTAACAATTCTGTCTGTCCCTGAGTAACAATTCTCTGGCACTCAGTAACAATTCTGTCTGTCCCTGAGTATGAATTCTGTGGCCCTGAGTAACAATTCTGTGTCTGTGCGAGTAACAATTCTGTGTCTGTGCAAGTAACAATTTTGTGTCTGTGCGAGTAACAATTCTCTGGCACTCAGTAACAATTCTGTCTGTCCCTGAGTAACAATTCTCTGGCACTCAGTAACAATTCTGTCTGTCCCTGAGTAACAATTCTCTGGCACTCAGTAACAATTCTGTCTGTCCCTGAGTAACAATTCTCTGGCACTCAGTAACAATTCTGTCTGTCCCTGAGTATGAATTCTGTGGCCCTGAGTAACAATTCTGTCTGTGCGAGTAACAATTCTGTGTCTGTGCAAGTAACAATTTTGTGTCTGTGCGAGTAACAATTCTCTGGCACTCAGTAACAATTCTGTCTGTCCCTGAGTAACAATTCTCTGGCACTCAGTAACAATTCTGTCTGTCCCTGAGTAACAATTCTCTGGCACTCAGTAACAATTCTGTCTGTCCCTGAGTAACAATTCTCTGGCACTCAGTAACAATTCTGTCTGTCCCTGAGTAACAATTCTGTCTGTCCCTGAGAATGAATTCTGTGGCCCTGAGTAAGAATTCTCTGGCACTCAGTAACAATTCTGTCTGTCCCTGAGTAACAATTCTCTGGCACTCAGTAACAATTCTGTCTGTCCCTGAGTAAAAATTCTGTGGCCCTAATAACGTTTCTGTGGCCCTAAGTAACAATTCTCTGGCACTGAGTGAAAATTCTGTCTGTCCCTGAGTATGAATTCTGTGGCCCTAACTAGCGTTTCTTTGTCCCTAAATAACGATTCTGTGGCCCTCATTAACAAGTCTGTGTCCCTGAGTAATGGTTCTCTGTCCCTAAGTAACTTCTCTCTGTCCCCAATTCTCGTTTCTGTGGCCCTAACTCTGTCCCTGTCCCTAGTACAGAGCGGTCTGCCTCTGTTCAATGACTGCAGGCAAATGAAGATTTCCAAAATGGCCGCTATATATACCTCGACCATTACACAGTGCTGGCTGGCTGGCTGCTGATTGGCTGATGCGATCACATGTCGTTGAGGAATGCATTATGGGGCAGCGCGCCTTGTCTGCGCGCCTTCCCCGACATCCCCGCTCCGTCGCCGCACATGTCAGCCGCCATTTTCGGAAAAATTTCGATTCGCGCGTCCGAATTAGGCTGTTTTTCGGATTCGGCACGAATCGAAATTTTTCCGATATTCGACTCGAATTCCACTTCGGATACTTCGATTCGCTCATCTCTACTGATAACCATCATTACTATATAGTATCATAGCTGCGTAAATTCTGGTATACTGTATATACCACAGTTTGTAGATGATATAACTTTCTCACAAACCAAATAATATACACTTTTTTACCAAAGACTTGCACCAGAATACATTTGGCCTAAATTTATGAAGAATTTTTTTTTACATGTTTTATGACAGAAAGTAGAAAATATTGTTTTTGTTTTCAACATGTTCAGTATTTTATTCATTTATATCGCAAAAAATAAAAACCCAAAAATAAATACCACCAAAAGAAAGCTCTATTTGTGTGAATAAAATTCTATAAATTTCATTTGTGTACAGTGTTACACAACTGAGCACTTGCCAGTTAAAGTAGCGCAGTGCTGAATAGCAAAAAAAATGCTTGAAGGAGGTAAAACCTTCTGGAGCTCACATGTTTAACATCTTTTTTTTAAGTCTATTGAGGGGCACCAGTCCTATCTCTCTGTGTTATTGTCGTTTGTACTGCTTGCTCACAAAATTGAAGCATGCTGGTTAGAGATGGGATCATATGGAGGCTGGCTTAAAGTGGGTGTAAAATTATTTTTTTAGATAACAAACATGTCTATACTTACCTGCTCTTTACAATAGAGTCTCCCCTTCTCAGGTTCCCCGCTGGCACTCCTGGCCCCTCCTCTCTGGCTAGTGCCTCCAATGGGGGCATTCATGTGGGCTTGTTCCTGAGCCCCACTGCTGCATCCATTGACACTGGCCTTGATTGACAGTAGTGGGAGCCAAAGGCTCCTGCTGCCTCAGCAAAGCCTGTGAGAACTGAAAGTGAGAGGAAAGAAGAGCTGCAGGCATGCACAGAGCTGGATTGAATGAGACCTCAGGTAAGAATAAGGGAAGATAAGGGGCAAATACTGATCCCTAAACATTTTTTACCTTAATGCAAGCAATGCACCACTTTAACATTTTTTGTTTGCTAGTCTCCCAACATCCCGTAGGCGGCAGCATAACCAGACTTTAATAATTCCTAAATTCCACTGTCTCTCAATAGACTTAAAAAAAAATGATATTAAGTATACAAATATTTTTTTAACCATTTGCCCTCCAGAGGATTTACCCCCCTTCTGACCAGGTCATTTTTGTGATTTGGCGCTGCGTTACTTTAACTGACAATTGCGTGGTCATGCAATATATAAAAAACACACTTCAACATGCAGTGTATATATATATATATATATATATATATATATATATAATTTTATTTTTTTTAAATATATTGAATATGGCCAAAAGTAGTATTTCCAATAAATGCCAACATATTTGGGAAGAATATTTTTAAAATATGTTTCAAATATATTTTTCTTCCATGTGGGAATGGCGGCGATCAGCAACTTATAGCGGGACTGTGGCGTGCATTCTGACACTTCGAGGGAACTGACTAACTACCACTGACATACCCAGTGACACTAATACAGTGATCAGTGCTAATAAAAAGAACTGACACTGTACTAATGACACTGGGCAGGAGGGGGCTTACATATGGAGTGATTAAAAGGTTAACTGTGTGTATTTTACTGTGTTTTACTAGGGAGACATGCTGATTTGTATTTTTGCTGTACACTGACACTAATTGCAATTTATAAAGCCACAGATGTGGAACATTAACCTCTAATTGGCATTTTAACCCGTGTGTGTCACCTTGTGTGTCTGTACCAAGGCCAAACATTCCAGGGTACGTAAACTTTTGATCATGGCCATTTGGGTGATTTCTGTTATCATTATGATTTAAAAAGGAGCCAAACAACTATTTGATAATAAATGGCTTCATATGATCATCATCCTTCAATAAAAGAGCATTTTTTGGCATGATCAGTCATATTTTCAATATCAATGCCAAAATATCACAATTTCTGCAAGGGTATGCAAACTTTTGAGCACAACAGTATATATATATATATATATATACACACGATTTTGCACAGCCCTACCGCCCTGTAGCAGTACTTCTGCTATAGGGCAGAGGGAAAGTGGTTGTATTCAAAAATACAGAACTGCATTGGTTTGTGTCTTTTATATCTGCGTGGAGTGTTCAACTTTAATCTTTAATACTACATTTAACACGTGAATGATTTGGTAGTAGAGCACATTAATATTACGTTAAAGCAGGTGTATTGGTGGTGGCTTTGAGGCCAGCATGATACTGTTTAAAAGCAGGATGAGCACCTAAAATGTTATTGCTGTAACTAATCTAATTTTTTTTAAAAAATGTATATACACATGTAACAGTGATGAAATATAAATACAATTCTTATAAAAATATTCTGAATATATACTCAAATATTAACTTTAAAACTAAACCAGAAGGTTTTGCTCTTAAACACACTTATGAGCTTTATTCAGTGCTTCCATTTTGTGGACTAGCTGTTAGCTTTAAATCAAGGTTTAATTTTAACCTGATAGCCCTAAGCCCTCAGAGCCAAGCAGCAGCTGAATTGCTTATGTCATAGTAATGCGGATCTCTTGTACAGATGAAGACGTAAGCTTCCTGAAAATGAATGAAACTAAATCATATTCAGTGCAGGAGATCAGCTCTGAAGAGAACTGAATAAACCTTTGGGTGAATAGTTTAATCTGATGCTGGCATTCCCTTCTATGTAAAACAGACACAGATTATCGTGAACAGTCCACTGCTGAAGAACATTAATCTGGTAGGGTGCTACTAAATCCAGGTTTTAGTGAAATTGATACACCATATGACCTTAGTACTGATGTCATTTTTTCAAAGTCACCATTTAACATTTTTATGGGTGTTTTACAGATCCTCATCTGTTGAAGGACTACAACCTTTAGCATGACTTGTCAGGTATAAAATACTTTTTCAATATTCCCCAATGTATTATTTGGGACATATTGTAATTTTTTTCTCCTCTCATAATTGGCCCTTATATGCCAAATATAATGTATGGCATGCCCCATCCCTTAAAATTCTGGACTGTCCTGTCAAAAATGGGGTTATTTATGGAGCTGCAATGACGTTTTTCATATGTCTTGGCAGTCGGGTGAGAGGGGAGTTCCTATAAGATTAATATAAGACAATAATGATTAAACTATGAAATACTTTGCTGTATTTAGAGTACTTATTTCAATTCATTCACTGAAGCATATGTGCTATAATGGATTAATGTGGTTGAAAACCCTTACATGTACTTAGTTTTATTTATTTCAGGTACTTATATAGCACTGTGAATTTACGCAGCGCTTTACACATATATATATTGTACATTCACATCAGTCCCTAACCCTCAAGGGGCCTACAATCTAAGGTCCCTAACTTACATTCATACATACACATACTAGGGCCAATTTAGTCAGGATCCAATTAACCTACCAGCATGTCTTTGTAGTGTGGAAGGAAACCGGAGTACCCAGAGGAAACCCACACAGGCACAGGGAGAACATGCAAACTCCAGGCAGGAGGTGCCGTGGCTGGGATTCGAACCAACGACCCTCGTACTGCCAGGTGGAAGGGCTAACCATTTAGCCACTGTGCTGCCCACACTTGAACGACTAGCTTCAAGTGACAGAGATTAAACAAATTCTCCTACAAACGTTGTACCTGTTTATCTGCAGTGCTCTCTTCTCTACTACCTTATAAAGCATACATTTTACACAGCATTTCTGAGCTCCAGAAGGTGGGGGATTTGATAACACACACAGCACAGCATAGTTCAGGAAGCTGAGAGTAATCTGAGACCTGAGTGGTGGGAAAGGACATACCTCCTTCTACACAGTGTCATAGGGAAGCAATTATAGCTGAGGCTGTCAATCACCTGCTATGTGCTGTAGGGCAGGAGCATCTGCTGGCATTGCTTTTTGTATGCAAAACCTGTCAGGAGTGACTCATGCAGATAGAAATCACAGTGCTTTGAATCAGCACGTACACACTATAGCAGGATATGCTTTGTTCATTTTTCATATTTCATTTCAAAGGTTTATCAATATTAATCACTACTTATACTTCCTTTATCTTTGAGAGTGCAGCTACTAGGTAGTAGTGGGTATCAGGGTAAATGCTGTTTTAGAAAGGCAAACATTACAAGGATAACTAAACCCAAGAACAAAAAAAGAAGCGAGTGTTTTCACCCAGTGGCAGAAAGGGAAAAAAATAGAAGATAGAAAAATAGAAAAAGGGAAAATAATTATTAACCACTGGAAGATTTTGCCCCCTTCGTGACCAGGGCATTTCTTGCTATTTGGCATTGCACTATTTTAACTGGCAATTGCATTGTTGTGTAACACTGTACGCAAATTAAATGTATAATTTTTTTCACACAAATATAGCTTTCTTTTATTTCAGGTATTTATATAGCACCATCAATTTACGCAGCGCTTTACATATATATATATTGTACATTCACATCAGTCCCTAACCCTCAAGGGGTGTACAATCTAAGCTCCCTAACTTACATTCATACATACACATACTAGGGCCAATTTATTTTGGTGGCATTTGATCACCACTGTTTTTTTTTATTATTATATAACAAAAAAAAAGAACAAAAATTTAGAAAAAAAAAATATTGTTTACTTTCTGCTATAAAACATATCCATTGCAAAATTTAGAAAATCTAATTTCTTCATAAATTTAGACCAAAATGTATTCTGCTACATGTCTTTTGTAAAAAAAACAAAAAGCAAAAAAAAACTACCAATAAGTGTATATTGATGGGTTTGCGTGAACTTATAGCATATCTTTCTATCTATTCATTCAGTCGTATCCGACCCTTGGCGATTGCAGGGACCGTCACTCGCAAGCAACTTTTTCCATGAATTCTCTTAGCTATAATTTTTACAGGGTAGGTTGCCAGGTCTTTCCCCAACCCCTACCATGCAGGAGATCCCGCATGGCCAGGGATGAAACTAGGACAATTTAGACAGAAGCCAACTAACCTACCAGCATGTTTTTGGAGTGTGGGAGGAAACTGGAGTACCTGGAGGAAACCCATGCAAGCACAGGGAGAACATGCAAACTCCATGCAGGAGGTGCTATGGTCGGGAATCAAACCTATGACTAATTTACTGTACGGCAGACATGCTAACATAGTGGCCACTGTGCCACCCTTATAGCATATACAAACGCTAATATATATATACTGGAATTTATTTATTTTTTTATATTAGCAATGGCGGTGATCAGTGACTTATAGTGGGACTGTATAATAAAAAAGAGAGTGCAGTGCTGCAGTGAATAATATGAGTGACATGAAAAATGATAAAACAATAGGTGACTTGTGGGAGCGAATAATTAGTGCTTAATTATAGCAAAATAATACAAATAATCATACTCATATGTACAATGTCCAAAGATTTATAAAAAAAGTGACATCAGGTGATGAGTGAATCCGTGACCATTTCTTCCTCCTAATGCATTCACCAAAAACAAGTAATAAATGCACATTCAGAATTGAAAAACTCCTCTAGCAGGTCAACCTTATCTACCGCCAGGTACAGGTAAAGGGTATGCACAGCTATGATTTCCCCAAAAGGTGGCTCGGTTCTCGGAAGCAAAATGACCCAATCTTAAAGGAGATAGCTCACAATAAGAGCCAAAAGGAAACCATTTATGGTACAGTAAATATTATTAAAATGTAAAGAAGCATCCACGTGGAGCATAAAACAAATGTAATCCACTTACAAAGATGACCGCTGGACCATCGTATGGACGCAGTGAGCGGCGTGCAGTAAGCACGTATGCTCCTTTCTGACGTGTTTCATGCACACTTACTTTATCAAAGGATACGCCTCCTACTGACGCCATGACAATGCAACGCTTTAAATAGCCCCAGGCATGCGAACAGCTGGGCGCCATTTTAAAAAAGACCAGGAACATCTATAGCCAGTAGTGGGACTGTGATTGTGAGTGCAGTGAGCAATCTGACACTTAGTGGGATCTGACTAACTGATGCTTACATCTCCAGTAATAATACTGTTCACTGTCGCTGTACTAATGTCACTTGCTGAGATAGGGTTAACATCTAGGAGAAATCAAAGGGTTAACTGTGTGCCTTACAATGTGTAATGTGTGATGCTTTTACTACTAGATGTGTTTGTTTTTTCTCCCTGCTTTGCAGTGAGAATAAACAGACACACCCCTGCTCTAGTGTAAAGAGCCGTGTGTTTTTAGTGACCTCAGCGCTCTATACTGTCATTCGCTCAGCCAGTCAGCAGGTCCCAGCCATAAATCATTGGCCAGGACCTGCTGACTGACTTGTGCTGTGGTAAATGACAAAACAGATTGGGGAGTGGGCGTTTGCGTGCCTCCTAACTGGAAATACTGGATCTTGTACATCATGTGATCCAGGGCAGTGGGGCCACTCTGCCACAGTAAAAGTGCAGTAAGCGGTCCGCAAGTAGTTAAACAAGAAGACTAACCACCTGATCTAAACACTTATAAACACACACACATATATATATATATATATATATATACACACCATGTTCCAAATTATTATGCAAATGATATTTTTCTCATTTACCTAAATAATTGATGTAAATAACAGTCAGCATAATTCTCATGTTATCAACTATTAAGAGTACAATTTAAATTTTATTGAACAAACCTCCTAATGATAACAGGATTTTTGTTAAAATAAAAAACTTCCAATGCACTGTTCCAAATTATTACGCACAGTAAGTTTCCAAACACTTTATAGGTTGTAAAGAACTGAAAATTGTCATTTGTTGTGTTTGCAGCATATTTACTGAAATCAAAAGCTATTTCAATCAAACTTTTAAGAACATTTTAACTTTTTATATTTAAATATTTTTATTAAACGATTTTCAAATGAACAAGTTATGGTACATTATTGTGGTTCACATTAGTTGCAATAAAGCTTACATACATAGTACGTTCTGCACCCTTTGGCTGGGGGTAAAAGAGGTGTTGGCTTGTTTACCTAAGAAGTATGCTTGGAATCGCGTGAACCAGGATTTAGTAACCTATTATACGTAAGATGGGTGGGGGGTAGGAGGAGGAGAGGGAGGGGGAGGGGGGTCATTTTAACTTTTTAAACATTTTAACAGGTCATTGTAACATAGGACCCATTATTTGATAGCAGCTTCACAAGTCTTGCATCCATTGAAATTGTGAGTTTTTGGACAGTTTCTGCTTGAATTTGTTTGCAAGATGTCAGAATAGCCTCCCAGAGCTGCTGTTTGGATGTAAACTTCCTCCCACCCTCATAGATATTTTGCTTGAGGATGCTCCAAAGGTTCTCAATAGGATTGAGGTCAGGGGAGGATGGAGGCCACACCATGACTTTCTCTCCTTTTATCCCCATAACAGCCATTGATGCAGAGGTATTCTTTGCAGCATGAGATGGTGCATTGTCATGCATGAAGATGATTTTATTATGGAAAGCATAGTTCTTCCTTCTGTACCAGGGAAGAAAGTGGTCAGTCATAAACTCCACATACTTTGCAGCGGTCATCTTTACACCTTCGGGGACCCTAAAGGGGCCAACCAGCTCTGTTCCCATGATTCCGGCCCAAAACATGACTCCACTACTGCCTTGCTGACGTCGCAGCCTTGTTGGAACAGGATGGCTGTCCACCAACCATCCTGTAAGGGACCGCCTGACAGCACCTCTATCAATCCCCTGGCAGAGCCTCCCCAGAGTGCGGAGTCTAAGCACCGGAGCACTTGTTCACCAGGGCCCCTGATGGTGGGGATGGACTTGGAGCGCTCCGGTACCAGGTAGCAGCTGCTAGGTATCTCCAACAGGGGTAGAGGAGTCTGACAGGAGCTCCAGGGGGCTAAAAGTCTGATGTGAGGGAGCCTAGTGATCCCCGCGGGATGGATGAGCTAAATCAGAGTCATACAGGCCGGCTCGGTAACTAGCGGGTCAGTTAGGTACAAAACGGTAGGCAAAGGATAGTCGGGTCACACGCAGGGTCAATACCAAAAGATCAGATTTAAAGGGGAACATCCAGGAGCAGAGTCAGGCAGGCCAGGGGTCAGGACAGGAGAAGGCAGCAAGGTCAAACAATCCAGATCAAGATACTCACAACACAGGTAACAGCATACAAAGACCATTCGGCAAGAAGTGTTTGTGCAGAGCTGGTTTAAATAGCCCTCCCTGCACCTGACAAGCGTAGCCTAGGTCCTAGTGCCTGCCTAGTACTGTCAAGACGGCGGATGCGCCTGCGTCCTAGTGCCCTGCCACCTACACATCTTGGCAGACACCTACGCCTGTGTAGACCCATGCGTCGCGATGGTCCCTGACACATCTACTACTCTATCCATCTGGACCATCCAGGGTTGCACGGCACTCATCAGTGAACAGGACTGTTTGAAAATTAGTCTTTATGTATTTTTCTGCCCAATGCAGCCGTTTCTGCTTGTGAGTATTGGTTATTGGTGGCCAAATAGAAGATTTATGCACAGTTGCAAGACTCTGGAGGACTCTACACCTTGATGTCCGTGGGACTCCAGAGGCACCAACAGCTTCAAATATCTGTTTGCTGCAATGTAATGGTATTTTAGCAGCTGCTCTCTTGATCCGATGCATGGATCTGGCAGAAATCTTCCTCAATGTGCTTTTATCTGCACAAACCCGTCTGTGCTCTAAATCAGCCACAAATCTCTTAATTGTGCGATGATCACGCTTAAGTTTTTATATTTATTTATTTATTTTGTTTTGTTTTTTTGTTTTTACAGTAGATATGTTTCAAGCCAATTCACTACTTGCTAACTTGAAGGCATCTCATAGCCTTAGAATGTTGATCTGCTGAGACTCTAGTTTCTATGGACTGAGCACAGAGCTGTTGGTTTTGGTCAGTAGTGAAGTGCCAAATTACTTCACCTATCTACAAGGTACAGACAGGAACATCTTAGGCAGTCTCCACTAATTATGTGTTTTGGAGGAAGCAAAGGCTGTGTGATATTTTATAACTGCAAGGTGTGGGACAATCACAAAAAAATTGATTTACCTAGAAGTCTTTTATGTATTAGGAAAGCATTGTATGTTTTGCCTGAAGCTTTCGTACTTGTACTTTATATTCTACTGAAGTCACTAAATAAAGCCAGGTACCCATTGTTATGGGAATTAATAGACTGAATTATTCTGACTGTGAGTCCATTGATGATGGTGGCTGATAGTTGATCTTGTGTGTTCACACCAACTTCTAACTTCATACTGTACTGCACTAGAGGCTTTTCAAGCTGTCTGGAGATTTGTAATTAGCCAGGGCATTGGCACTGTGGTGTATAGATACCTGTCACAACCGAACACAAAATACGCTGTATGCTTATGAACAAAAGATGAAAACCAATACACTCAAACATCAGCCCAGCAATTAATCTTTCATAGACTACATGACCTATAGCTGCAGCTAGCAACAGGAAGGCTAAGTGATTTCTTTACTCTTAACATTGCAGCTCTTGGTTCTAGCTTTGTGTTCCATCAGGAAAACTATCGGCAAACAATTAGTGGCTTTTCATGAGCTACCTCCAAGTGCTCCACTTTCATTCCACAGTCCAAGCATAACTGGCTTCCTCTAAAACTGACCCTAGTCCCTAGTGTGGAAGCAGGAACTGATCTGAAAGTTATGTACTTTGTAAAGTACTGCAAAATGGACCATATGTTGTGAAAATGAGAGGATATGACAGTGGGCATTGTGCAGAGAAGAGCAGGAATGTGGAAGGAATGACAATGGGCACAATGTGTAGAAGAGGATTGCTGAGGGCATAACAGGGGATAGTATGTGCAGAAAAAAAGCAGAGGATATGATAGGGGGCAGTATGTGCAGGAGAGGAGTCTAGAAGAAATGACAGTGGGTAGTATGTACAGGAGAGGAGTCTGGAATAAATGACAGTGGGCAGTATGTACAGGAGAGAAGTCCAGAGGAAGTGACAAGGGGTAGTATGTACAGGAGAGGAGTCTGGAATAAATGACAGTGGGCAGTATGTACAGGAGATAAGTCCAGAGGAAGTGACAAGGGGTAGTATGTACAGGAGAGGAGTCTGGAATAAATGACAGTGGGCAGTATGTACAGGAGATAAGTCCAGAGGAAAGGACAGTGGGTAGTATGTACAGGAGAGGAGTCTGGAATAAATGACAGTGGGCAGTATGTACAGGAGAGAAGTCCAGAGGAAAGGACAGTGGGTAGTATGTACAGGAGAGGAGTCTGGAATAAATGACAGTAAGCAGTATGTACAGGAGAGAAGTCCAGAGGAAATGACAATGGGTAGTATGTACAGGAGAGGAGTCTGGAATAAATGACAGTGGGCAGTATGTACAGGAGAGAAGTCCAGAGAAAATGACAATGGGTAGTATGTACAGGAGAGGAGTCTGGAGGGAATAACAGTGGACAGTATGTAAAGGAGAGGAGCCTGGAGGGAATTACAGTATGTGCAGGAGAGGAGTCTAGAGGGAATGACAGTATGTACAGGAGAGGAGTCTGGAGGGAATGACACTATGTACAAGAGAGAAGTCCGGAGGAAATGACAGTGGGTAGTATGTACAGAAGAGGAGTCTGGAGGGAATAACAGTGAACAGTATGTAAAGGAGAGGAGTCTGGAGGGAATGACAGTATGTACAGGAGAGGAGTCTGGAGGGAATGACAGTATGTACAGGAGAAAAGTCTAGAGGAAATGACAGTGAGCAGTATGTACAGGAGAGGAGTCTGGAAGGAATGACAGTTGGCAGTGTGTACAGGAAGAGGAGTCTGGAGGGAATGACAGGGGGCAGTATGTACAGGAGAGGAGTGTGGAGGGAATGACGGTGGGCAGTATGTACAGGAGATGAGTCTGGAGGAAATGACAGTGGGCAGTATGTACAGGAGATGAGTCTGGAGGGAATGACAGTATGGAGAGGAGTCTGGAGGGAATGACGGGGGGGGCAGTATGTACAGGAGGGGAGTCTGGAGGGAATGACAGTATGGAGAGGAGTCTGGAGGGAATGACAGTGGCCAGTATGTACAGGAGAGGAGTCTAGAGGGAATGACAGGGGCAGTATGTAAAGGAGAGGCGTATGGAGGGAATGACGGTATGTACTGGAAAGAAGTCTGGAGGGAATGACAGTATGTACAGGAGAAGAGTCTGGATAGAATGACAGTGGGTAGTATGTAAAGGAGAGGAGTCTGGAGGGAATGATAGTATGTACAGGAGAGGAGTCTGGAGGGAATGACCGTATGTACAGGAGACGAGTCTGGAGGGAATGACAGGGGGCAGTGTGTACAGGAGAGGAGTCTGGAGGGAATGACAGGGGGCAGTATGTACAAGAGAGAAGTCTGGAGGGAATCAAGGGAGAGGGAAATATAGAACATATTTTTACTTTGCGAAAATTTCAGTAGTGTAGAATCTAGCAGGTAACTTGTGGAACTTTTTCAGTGAGGAAAAAATAATGGATATTATACCCTGTGAGAAAGCGGAACTGCTCCAGCAAGTAAGATGAGTTGAGAGATTGAGGTACTAAAACTGGAGCACTCAGAACCCGGTGCAGCCTCACAAAAGTGGGTCTTTTACCATGGGGCTGCATATATGCTTATCTCCCTTTGTTGTGCGTGCTCCCAGCACAGAGATCGGGCTCTCACTGAGTCCGTACTAAACATCAGGACCTGGGACTCCAGATTCCTGGTTACTTGATTGCTAGGATAGCCTCTGATTCGCTATCACAGTGGTCAGTCACTGCGAGCCTGCTCCTGTGTTTACTTCTTCTTCTGAATGGAGAGGAAGATATGTTGTATCTTCCTCCCCTTGCAGGAGATGAAGCTGCAGTGTAACTTTAGAAAAAGAGAGTGTAAAATAAATAAGGAATTAAAAATAAAGAATAAAAAAATAAAGAGAAAAATAACAAAGGTTTGCCAGGCTTAGTGTTAGGGTTGGGGGTCAAAGGTCAAGATCAGGATCAACGGTAACGGTCAGAATATTTTGAGTAGAATGTATTATTTTTTTTAAATTAGTATCAGTGGCAGTTTGTGTCAGTGTCAATGGGATTGATTTACTAAAGGCAAATAGACTGTGCACTCCGCAAGTACAATTGCTCCAGAGCTTAGTAAATGAGGTAACAGTTCACTTTGTAAAGAATACCAAATCACATGCAAGAAAAATTTAAAAAAAATGCATTTTTGCTTGCACATGATTGGATGATGGAAGTCATCAGAGCTTCTGATCATTCACTAATCTCTGGAGCAACTGCTCTTGCAGAGTGTAGTCTGTTTGCCTTTAGTAAATCAACCCCAGTGTGTTTTAGGGCCAGTTCACACTATATGCATTTCAGTTGCTTTATGTCTGCATCCAAAATGCACAGAAAGTAGGTTATATAGTTGTCAATGTCATAGCTTATATCAGTGCTTGCAGTTCCAGTGCATTCCAGTTGCAGAAAAAACATGCTGCATTTTTTTTTGCACAGAAATGTACTGGAACGCAGTAAAACACATCAAAAACGCACCAGAATTCACTGGAACGCACCAAAACACACCAAAAAGGCACATGTCCCTATTTAAATTGAATAAAAAGAGAGGGGAAAAAATTAACTGGAATGCATAAAAAACACACCGGAACTCGTCAAAAACGTGCATGGAAAAAGTGCATCCAGAACGCATCTGGACTGTGTTTCTATAGTGTGAACCGGCACTTAGGCAGGAAACAAAAATGCAAAATGCAGACCATTGGGCAGTAACACAGGTACAAACAACTAACATACACACATATGTGGTATCTCTGCAATTGTCAACAGGATCATTTATTTTGGGTTGTTCTTTGGTGATATATTATGGTAATAGCAAGAAATATACAGCTAAATTTAAAAAATATTTTTTTTTCTACTATTTTGGTCAGTTTTCCTTTGATAATAAAAAAAAATCAAAAGATATCCATTACCATTTACAACCAAAATAAAGCCCAATTTGTCTTGAAAAAAACAAGGTGTAATCTACCTGGATACACAACACAATCTGTGTGGTTTTACTAACACATTTCAAAGTTGCAAAATTTGTGCTTGGACAATAATGTTGTTTTACCATTAGTCGTGGAGGTGTTAACTCACATACACGTAAATACATGGAAAAGCCAAACACAGGCAGCCTAACTTTGGCAACATTAATCTTACCAAACTATCAAAAACCATGCTACCACCACATATCTAGGAATCCTTAAAGTTGTTGAAAAAATGTTGGGTAGTTGGCTTTCTATTTGCTTTATCGGTGGCAGTGAGGAGGATCACCATGGTTCAGCTCTGTATGTAATCTGAACTTTAGCTATTAAGCTATGTAAATAGCAAACCTAATTCCCTATGGTCCCTTAGGTATGAACTATGCATACTTACAGGGTTTCTCAACCAGGGTTCCATCAGAGGCTGCTAGGGGTTCCTTGAGCAAGGAGCTGACTCTTGAATAAGGCTGGCCATACACTATACAATTTGCTGTCCAATTTCTGCCCAGTTTCCTTTAGATTTACCTTCAACTATGTAGTGCAAGATCCTTCCTAACTGGATACAATTGAAAGTGTTGTTAGGTTTGACCTCCTATTATATGGTCTTTGGTAAATCTAAACCAAAAATCTCAAGAAAATTGTATAATGTATGGCCAGTCTAAGTTCCCACTAACACTATTGGTCTTTTTAGATGTCTGTAAGGCCCCATGTACACGGGACACTTCTGAACGATGGAAACTGACTGCTGAGAAACGTAGGTTAAAAAACGTCTGTTTAACCGTGTTTGCATAATGCGTTTATGTGCGTTTGCATTTAGAAGCGTTTTGTAAACATAAGCACAGCAGAACCTCCCAAATGCCCAGAATGCACTGAAAAGTGGTAAATTATTAACTATTTCAGACTGTTTCAGAGAAATACAGAGAGTAGAAGCATAGACAGCAGTATGTGTTGAGATTAGCTTAGGTTGCTCATTAACATTTCTTTTGTTTCCAAGGTTGGGAAAGGTGTCTGGTGGAGTGAGTCATGAAGGCCACCTGGCAGGGGGTCTTCATGAGGAATTTGAGGTGTGAATGGTCATTAACATATCTTTTGTTTCCAAGGGTGGGAGAGGCCTGAGGTGTGACAAGCTTGGTAGGAACATCATGTGTTCAGTGTTTTGTCCATTTGAGTACCTTGAAAACGCTTTGCATGCATTTTTCATGATGAAAAAGGGCTCTGGACAGCATCAGGAACTGGAAGAATTAATAAAAATTTTCAAACGCAAACACCTATAAACGCGATTTGCTGTGTTTACAAGCGTTTTGCGTTTGAAACGCTGATAAAATCGACTGCTGAACGCAAGTTTTCTGCGTTCAAAAAAACAACTGTAAACTCAAATGCCTGTAAATGACTGTAAACAAAGATGTGTACATGGACACATAGGAAAACTATAGGGTGAGTTCAGGGGCTGCTGAAAAAAACGTTGAACAGCTCCTAAACGTGAATTTATCAGCTGCAGTGTACATGAGCCCTAAGAAAATAATCCTTCTGGGTGTCAACAAGTGTAAGGCTGGCCATACATTATACAATTTTCTTGAGAATTTTGCTTTAGATTTTCCAAAAACCATATAATATGAGGTCAAACCTAAATAACACTTTCAATTGTATCCAAATAGGCAGGCCCTTGCACTACATAGTTGAAGGTAAATCTAAAGGAATTGGGCAGAAATTGGACAGAAATTTGTATAGTGTATGGCCAGACTAAAGAGCATTCTTCCCACTAACCATCACACTAATGTACCATGAATTGTAGATATAGCCATTTTTAGCAGGGGTTCCCTGAGACCAGAAACGTAGTTCAAAGGTTCCTCTTTGTTTAAAAAGTTGAGAAAGGTTGCTTTGGACTAAGCTGGATTATTGTAGGTATTCAATAAAGTTAATATCTGAAGTTCAGCTTTACGTATTAATCATAATAATGAAAGAAAATATACAACAACAATATATTTCTTTTAAAATGTTTTATGACTGATTGTTATGGGTTACTGTGTACTGCACAGAATATAAAAATTGCACATTGAGCTTTCTTTTTAAATTAATCCTGTAACTAGAATAGTTGTTCTAAGATATTTAAAAAAATAGTTTTGTTCTGACTTGAAGATCGTTTTTTCATTTTTTAATTGCATTTTTCAATATTTTTGCTAATTGCTAGAGGAAATCAGAAAGGTTCACTGCTAGAATTAACAAACAGGCTGTGAGCTAGCATATTCACAAGATAGAAACACAGGTGTTAAATGCAAAAATGACAGCAAATAGAGAAAAACTTGTCTTCTGCTGAGTTACTGGAATCCACAGATTTAGTGCCCACTTAACAAGACATGACACTTTGAGAGTTTTCATTAAACCAGGACTGTTTTTACTTCTGACTGATTTATTGAATCCACCCGTTGCTTTTTTTTTCACTTGCTGCTAGTTATTATTTATGCTAAATCACCAATTGCTAAATTAACCGACAGAAACGGCAGTTGTACACAGCTGTTCAGTAAGAGTTCAGTGAATTAGCACCAGATCCCTCATAAACCAAGTCTATGTAATAGCTGGAGCTTTGGTCAGGAATGCAAATGGGAAAACCATGCTTGACTTTGAAGCTAATACATGGGTCGCATTCCGAACGATTTTTCAATCGAAAACATTGTTCGTTCTGCAATCCGATGGTGCCACCAATGATTTAAAAAATCAGTAGTTTTTCACGAATTTTCCAGCATTCCCGATAAATAAAATGGGGAGGAACCACAAAAATCGTTCGGTGCCATTGCCCCACTAACAGAGTGAAAATCGGCCAATTATTCTTAAGTCCGATTTTCAAGCAAAAAATCATTTGGAAATCGACCCAAGTATAACCGGCCTAAAACTTTCTATTACTCCATTTGCAAGCCGCTAAGTAATGTTTTAATTAAGAATACGCATTATTCAGAAAGGAGATTGAGGCTATTTTAAACTGTGAGTGCATTCACAATGTTAATGAAAAATAGCTATATGATGATGAAATATTTGTATGCTATATACTTTTAAGAGGATTTGCTGTTCTGTCTGGCCAGTCTTGTAATTTGCATGCCTTTGCTACTCTGCATGCCCAGTAAATTACTTTGCTATTTCCTGGTTCAGCTTTACAGCTTCCTCTGTCAACTTCCTGCTCATTAGACAAAGAGTAAACAATTTGATCATAATGATGCTTTGTTCATTGAGCATGTTAGAGATGGAGACTTGACAATAAAAACAGCAAAGCTTAAAGATATTTCAAAGGCAATTTTTTTAAAATAAGCTGCTTGCCTGGGGGCACTCGTGCAGGCTGCTCCCAAACCAGCTACAGTATGTGTGTCCATTGACACACAGTGCATGGCTCCCCCCCCTGCTTTCTCCTCCCTGGCTGTGATTGACAACAGCAGAAGCTAATGGCTCCCATTGTTGCCTCTCTGTCCAGTGAGGAGAGAGAAAGCTGAGGGACCCACTGCTCTCGTGCACATTTCTGAATTGAGAAGGGGCTCAGGTACATATAAGGAGGGACTGGGTGGTACGGTTGCCACCTCATCCCTTTAAAACCAAATGCATATTAATAAACAGGTTCTGTGGCTGATTAAGGTGGTAATTAAACTCACTTAGTGCCTTATCTGCATTAACCACTTTCCTACTGAGCACTTATACCCCATTTGTGCCCAGGCCAATTTTCAACTTTCAGCGCTGTCGCATTTTGAATGACAATTGCGCTGTCATGCAGCACTGTACGCATATGACATTTTTATAAATTTTTTCACACAAATAGAGCTTTCGTTTGATGGTATGTACTTGCCACTGGGTTTTTTATTTTTGGTGCTATAAACACACAAAAAAAAAAAAAAAAAAAAGGTTTTCTTTGTTTCTACAGTATTATAACATTTTGCAAACAGGTAATTTTTCTCCTTCACTGATGTGCGTTGATGAGGCTGCACTGATCGGCAGCACTGATTGGAACTGATAGGCGGCACTGATGAGGTGGCACGCATAGGCAGCACTGATGGGCACAGATAGGCAGCACTGATAGGCAGCATTGTCATCAATTGGCACTGATGGTGCTGCACTGATATGATACAACAATGATGTGCACTGATGGGCACTGGTGGGTGGCACTGCTAGGCACTTATGGGCACAGGTAGGTGGCACTGCTAGGCACTGATGGGCACAGGTGGGTGGCACTGCTGGGCACAGGTGGGAGGCACTGCTGGATACTTGTGGGCGGAACTGCTGGGCACAGGTGTGTGACACTGCTGGTCTGTGCCAATCTGTCCTCTGACAATTGCCGGTTATCGGCAGTACTTTCCGCACGCTGTGACAGCGTGAGGAAAGTGCAGCTGATAACTGGCAACTGCATTTTTCGCTGATCTGCTGTGTTATTGGGCACGGCTGATCAAGTGGTAAAAGGCTGCTGTGATTGGCCTTTTACCACATCACGTGATCAGCTTGCGGCTTCATAGCTGGGTGCGCACTGTGCATTGCCGAGAAGCGCTGCGCTTTGTGAATGGCCCGTAGTCTTCCGTCACGTGTCCCAGAAGACTACGAGAAGAGAGGGGGGGAGGACAACCTCCAATTCTGATTGCCTAGGTCAGTGGTGGGCAACCTTTTTTTTCAACTGAGCCAAATCTCGCCAAAACCACGATTGAAATTTATTTTGAGAGCCACATTTTTAAAACTGAAAATACATCCCCCATATAGTAATTCATCCCCCATAGTAATTCATCCCCCATATAGTAATTCATCCCCCATAGTAATTCATCCCCATATAGTAATTCATCCCCCATATAGTAATTCATCCCCCCTATAGTAATTCATCCCCCATATAGTAATTCATCCCCCATATAGTAATTCATCCCCCATAGTAATTCATCCCCCGTATAGTAATTCATCCCCCATAGTAATTCATCCCCCATATAGTAATTCATCCCCCATATAGTAATTCATCCCCCCTATAGTAATTCATCCCCCATATAGTAATTCATCCCCCATATAGTAATTCATCCCCCATAGTAATTCATCCCCCATATAGTAATTCATCCCCCATAGTAATTCATCCCCCATATAGTAATTCATCCCCCCTATAGTAATTCATCCCCCCTATAGTAATTCATCCCCCATAGAGTAATTCATCCCCCATAGTAATTCATCCCCCATATAGTAATTCATCCCCCATAGTAATTCATCCCCCATATAGTAATTCATCCCCCATATAGTAATTCATCCCCCATATAGTAATTCATCCCCCATAGTAATTCATCCCCCATATAGTAATTCATCCCCCATAGTAATGCATCCCCCATATAGTAATTCATCCCCCATATAGTAATTCATCCCCCATAGTAATTCATCCCCCATATAGTAATTCATACCCCATAGTAATTCATCCCCCATATAGTAATTCATCCCCCATATAGTAATTCATCCCCCATATTAATTCATCCCCCATAGTAATTCATCCCCCATAGTAATTCATCCCCCATATAGTAATTCATCCCCCATAGTAATTCATCCCCCATATAGTAATTCATCACCCATAGTAATTCATCCCCCATATAGTAATTCATCCCCCATATAGTAATTCATCCCCCATAGTAATTCATCCCCCATATAGTAATTCATCCCCCATATAGTAATTCATCCCCCATAGTAATTCATCCCCCATAGTAATTCATCCCCCATATAGTAATTCATCCCCCATATAGTAATTCATCCCCCATAGTAAATCATCCCCCATATAGTAATTCATCCCCTATAGTAATTCATCCCCCATAGTAATTAATCCCCCATAGTAATTCATCCCCCGTATAGTAATTCATCCCCCATATAGTAATTCATCCCCCATAGTAATTCATCCCCCGTATAGTAATTCATCCCCCATAGTAATTCATCCCCCATATAGTAATTCATCCCCCATATAGTAATTCATCCCCCATATAGTAATTCATCCCCCATAGTAATTCATCCCCCATATAGTAATTCATCCCCCATATAGTAATTCATCCCCCATAGTAATTCACCCCCCATATAGTAATTCATCCCCCATAGTAATTCATCCCCCAAAGTAATTCATCCCCCATAGTAATTCATCCCCCATATAGTAATTCATCCCCCATAGTAATTCATCCCCCATATAGTAATTCATCCCCCATATAGTAATTCATCCCCCAAAGTAATTCATCCCCCATAGTAATTCATCCCCCATATAGTAATTCCCCCCCCTATAGTAATTCATCCCCCCTATAGTAATTCATCCCCCATATAGTAATTCATCCCCCATAGTAATTCATCCCCCATATAGTAATTCATCCCCCATAGTAATTCATCCCCCATATAGTAATTCACCCCCCCTATAGAAATTCATCCCCCCTATAGTAATTCATCCCCCATAGTAATTCATCCCCCATAGTAATTCATCCCCCATATAGTAATTCATCCCCCATAGTAACTCATCCCCCATAGTAATTCATCCCCCATATAGTAATTCACCCCCCCTATAGTAATTCATCCCCTCTATAGTAATTCATCCCCCCTATAGTAATTCATTCCCCATATTGTGTTAATTCACTTACCTTTGCTCCGCGCGTTCCTCGCGCCGTTCCGGTCTTCAGGGCGGACTGTGAGAGGAAAGGAGTTCGTCACGCTGCCCCGCCTACATCCTGGCTGCCCCGCCTACATCCTGACAGCTGCAGAGTCCTGACTTTAATGCAGCTCTTCTGTGTACCGGGTGCCTGCTCCCCTCCCTCTTCTCGGGCGGCCGCCCGGCACACAGAAGAGCCGCATTAAAGTTTGTAAAGAGCCGCATGTGGCTCGCGAGCCGCGGCTTGCCGACCACTGGCCTAGGTGATCTCAGCGGAAGTGGGAGTGGGTACCTGTCAAATTTGTGTACCCACTCCCCAAAGGTGCCAATCCTCAATGGGCAGTGGGGGACAAAGGCTTAAAGTGGAACTTCCTTTTAAGGTGTCTGTTATTTTAATATTTGGCATATACTCTGTAGAACTTGTCATCTATTGCTGGGATTAAAAAAAAAACATACACTCCCTGGAAAATAACTGAGGTTGTCTAGAATTAGCTTTAAGAATGTTATGTTCTACACCAGCTCCCTGTTTCCATAATAATAATAATATTTTTGTTAATTATTATTAACAACATCACCCACTTGGGTATTAATCATCTGCTTATTGACCAAGTCCTAATGGATCTTGACATGCTGACAATAGTGGAAATTCACTGCTGGTGAAGAAATTACACAAACTGCTATTTGAGTTGTGGTTGCTTTCTGGTGGGCTTACACAATCCTTAGCTTGTCATATTTCTCAGGGACTACAGCAGGGTGCTCTGGAGTTATTGGATCCCCACAGCCTCCAAATACACACATTCTTCTTGCTCAGTATGAATTTAGAAAACTGGTTCTAATAATCAAAAAAGCCACTACATCATGTCAGTGTATTCCCTACAGCCAAAAAAAAATCAAACAACCAAAATTAAATAAAGCGAAGCAGACGCTCAAGCAAAAAAGGTCTGAATACAGGGGACACATGTGGCATATATCAAACAATGATTACTGCTTAAATAAATGATAAATAACTTTATTAGCATAAATATAAAAAAAAGTCTCACTTTAAGCATAAAGAAAACAAAAAGGTATACCCCTCTACCATCTATTAAAAACAGACAACGTTGTCTTCGAAACTCCCCTAAACCACAACAACCCTGACCATTTTGGGAGCACAGCACATGAGTGTGATTATCAATCACCTAAAAGTTAAACTGTTTGGAAGTTCACTGTGCTCCGGCCCTAAAAAGATGGAACAATGCCTCAAATAATGGTGTACTCAAATAACTGACATGTCCGGCAGATGATACACTGCTCAAAAAAATTAAAGGAACATTTTGAAAACAGATCAGATCTCATTGGGGAAAAATATCATGCTGGATATCTATACTGATATGGACTGGGTAATGAGTTAGGTACGTAAGGATGCCCCATCGTTTGATGGAAAGGAAAATTATCAACCTACAG
This sequence comes from Staurois parvus, assembly GCF_062004578.1. Lineage (NCBI taxonomy): Eukaryota > Metazoa > Chordata > Amphibia > Anura > Ranidae > Staurois > Staurois parvus. The sequence goes on along the minus strand of NW_028317852.1, from coordinate 5,146,884 downwards.
AGGACTGAGTTCAAAGACACCCCGAAAATCAAGTGAAAAAATTATGCAGCAGGCTAGTCCATTTTGCTGAAATTGCATTGCAGCAACTCAAAATGGCACTCAGTAGTCTGTATGGCCCCCACGTGCTTGTATGCATGCCTGACAATGTCGGGGCATGCTCCTAATGAGACGATGGATGGTGAAAAAATGGTACATCAGGCTAGTCCATTTTGCTGAAATTTCATTGCAGCAACTCAAAATGGTACAAAATGGTAGTCTGTATGGCCCCCATGTGCTTGTATGCATGCCTAACAACATTCGGGCATGCTCCTAATGAGACAACGAATGGTGTCCTGGTATATTTCCTCCCAGATCTGGACCAGGGCATCACTGAGCTCCTGCACAGTCTGAGGTGCAACCTGGCTGCATCGGATAGACATGATATCCCAGAGGTGTTCTATTTGATTTAGGTCAGGTCAGAGTGGGGGCCATTTAATAGTATCAATTCCTTCATCCTCCAGGAACTACCTGCATACTCTTACCACATGAGGACACGCATTGTCGTGCACCAGGAGGAACCCAGGACCCACTGTACAAGCGTAGGGTCTGACAATGGGTCCAAGGATTTCATCCCGCTACCTAATGGCAGTCAGGGTGCCATTGTCTAGCCTGTAGAGGTCTGTGTGTCCCTCCATGGATATGACTCCAAAGACCATCACTGACCCACCACCAAAACGGTCCTGCTGAACAATGTTGCAGGCAGCATAACATTCTCCACGGCTTCTCCAGACCCTTTCACGACTGTCACATGTGCTCAAGGTGAAACCTGCTCTCGTCTGTAAAAATCACAGGGCATCAGTGGCGGACCTGCCAGTTCTGGTGTTCAATGGCAAATGTCAATTGAGCTCTATGGTGCCGGGCAGTGAGCACAGGGATCACTAGAGGGCGTGGGGACCTCAGGCCACCCTCATGAAGTCTGTTTCTGATTGCTTGTTCAGAGACATTTACACCAGTGGCCTGCTGGGGGTAAATTTGTAGGGCTCTAGCAGTGCTCATCCTGTTCCTTCTTGCACAAAGGAGCAGATACCGGTCCTGCTGATGGGTTAAGGACCTTCTATGGCCCTGTCCAGCTCTCCGAGAGTAACTGCTAGTCAGAAAAGATGAGTAGGGATAACAATTTCAGTGGCCTCCACCTGTAAAACCATTCCTGTTTTCGGGGTTGTCTCATTGTTGCCCATCTAGTGCACTTGTTGTTAATTACATTAACACCAAAGCAATTGAAATTGATTAACATGCTGCTACTTAACTGACCAGATCAATATCCCAGGAGTTTAATTGACTTGATGCTATAAGCTGATTAAAAAGTGTTCCTTTAATTGTTTTCAGCAGTGTACAGTATATAGGGCATATACAAAATAGACTCCACAAATGAACCACATAGAATATAATTAAACACAATATTGACCTGAAAAGGTTATAAGATTATAGTATAGGGCCCAAGAAGCAGACATACCCGTTGTTCCATATTATAATTGAGTTCACAATTACTGAACTTGAATGTCTCAACAGGGTCCAGTACACATTAACTGCTGAACAGAGCTGAGGGAGACTAAACTTCACAAAGCTATATTCAATAACTCCACAGAGGCAGTAGATTAAATAAGGCTGAACACAAAAGCAGCAATAACGGTAATGGCCTAAAGGGTTAATAGCCTTGGAATTAACTGCATTTAAGGCAACATGTTAGTAGCCAGGCAGAGCAGTGGTGACAGTGTGCAGAAGTAAACGCAGAGAGGTTAGGCAGCATAATTCAAGCCATCCAAAAGGAGACATAATGGGTTAACACCAGAAAATTGGTAGTTAGATCAAGCGGCATACACTCTTATGCTGGCCATACATTATACAATTTTCTTGAGAATTTTGCTTTAGATTTACCAAACACCATATAATATGAGGTCAAACCTAAACACTTTCACTTGTATCCAATTAGGCAGGCCCTTGCACTACATAGTTGAAGGTAAATCTAAAGGAAACTGGGCAGAAATTGGACAGAAAATTGTATAGTGTATGGCCAGCCTTACGCTCACAGTTCCCCAAATAGGTGTACAGAGTAGGCTGAGTAAGACGTGCAGACTTCGCAGTACAGCATGGAATATCACCAACTCCGGGTTATAGGCACTAAAGCTGTAACAAGACCATTGACTACTCTCTACACAAGCTACTGACATCCTTTCTGGAAATCTTAGTTATTCAGGCTGTAAAAAGTTCACAGACTTCTCTTCACACAGGACAATGTCACCAGCAGGGGCAGACAGACCATTTGGAAACTCAGGCAGTGGGGGGCCCCATGAGATGCCCCTGGTACCTTTTTCATAGGCTTTTTTGAGTTTGGGCAAGGACACAATGGCCCCATGATCAACTATTGCCCGTGGGCCCCATGAGTTGTCAGTCCGCCCCTGGTCACCAGTATAGGATCTCATAGCTCCTGCTACCGAAGCTGCAGTCAGCTTCCACCACCAGCAAGAACACCAATCTGCTTGTCAGATGGATCTACACTCTTCCTGGTCCAACACTGGTGGCTCCGCAAACAGGCAGCACACACCACGGGCTGTGGGCATGGCCAGGGTGGCGTAATCATGCTATCAAAAGCTTCTTGGGCTCTATACTATGATCTTATAATCTTCTCTTGCAAGAAACATTGGACATTTTCAGGCCAATATTATTTTTAATTATACTCTATGTGGTTAATTTATGAAGGCTATTTTATATATACCCTATATAACATCTGACTGACATTGTTTGTGGCATTATTTCATCTTTTGGGGCCAGAGCACAGTGAACTTCCAAACTATATAGCTTTTAGGTGATTGATAATCATGCTCATGTGCTGTGCTTCCAAAATGGTCAGGGTTGTCTTGGTTCAGGGGAGTTAGTAGACAACGTTGTCTGTTTTTAATAGATGGCAGAGGGGTAAACCTTATTGTTTTTTTTGCTTAAAGTGAGATTTTTATAATATTTACGCTAATAAAGTTATGTATCATTTATTTAGGCTGTAATTATTGTTTGATATACTGTATGCCACATATGTCCCCTGTTCAGCCCATTTTTGCTTGAGCGTCTGCTCTGATTTATTAAATTTTGTTGGTTGATTCTTCTTGCTGCGTTCTTTGCAAAGTGCAATCCTTTGCACTGGAAATGGCAATTTTGTGGACCTGAGATTTCAACTGCAGAGATCACAAAGAGCCATAGGAAGCTGGTTAGTGATTTGTTTATTTGCAAGTACAAGAGGCGTTCAAGTCAAGCTGGGACTTTTAATTTTACAGGTATAAAAAGGGATGCTAGCGTGGCGGTTCTACATGCAGTAGTAAGTGGCAAGTGTCTCCTATTACTGATATTAGGCACACATGCTGTGGGCCAGTCCAGGGACCGTTAATCAAGATGGCAGACAACAGTGTTAGTACGTGTATGGAACAGCATGTAATGATAAAGTTTCTTGTGAAAAAAGATGTAAAACCCACGGATATATACAGAAGACTTCAAGCACAATACGGAGATGAGACGCTCAGCTGCAGACATTCGAATGGTGTAAACGTTTCAAAAATGGCCGTATGTTCGTCAGTGATGATCCAGGCCGTGGTGGTTCCCAGCCCACAGCAGTCATTCTTGTGAACATTCAGTGCGTGAAATGCCTGATCCTGGATAATCGATGCATAACCTGTCTTGAAATTGCACAAGTGACAAATCCTTCTGTGGTAATGATGAAAACAATTATGACAAAGTGAAGCAGGCTGTCCTAGGATGGTACAGGCGTACTGACAAATCTTTCTATGCCGAAGTTTTCAAGGCATTAGTCCTCATGCACACTTGATGTTTTTACAGCTGCAGTTTTTGGCTTTTGACTTTTTTTCTACAGCCAGTTAACTAACCAGCATGTTATCCTATGTGTCCATGTACACATAGACTGTAATCAACATTTTTTGGCTGGGATGTTTTTTGGCTGGAAAAACAAAACAGGACTAGTGGGTTTCTAAGTTTTTTAGCTTTAAAAACGCTCTAACGCTGAAAAACGTCGTAAAATGCCACAAACCGGCGTTTGTAGACTCTTTTTACCAAAAAACTTGCTAAAAAACACAAATGAGGGAAAATGCCGGTAAAAGCTAATGCAAAAACGCTAATGCAAAAACACAAAAAAAAGCTGAAAAACTCACATTCACGTGACTTTACACAGCTAACATTACCAGCATTATCAAAACGCCCAGTGTGCATGGAGCCTTAGTTAAATGCTGCGGTTAGAGTCTAAATGTAGCATTGAGTATGTTGAAAAATAAATGCAATTTTCAATCCTTGAAATTTGTTCTTTTATTATATAAACTCAAAAGTCCCGGCTTGATTTGAACGCCTCTTGCATAAAGAATGTGGGGGTATTAGACTGTATGAGCTCTTTCAATCGTGTAAACTGATAAGTGCCTAAAGCCATATACTTAGTTTTAGAGTGAGGAGTAGTACACAGGGAAGGTGTTTGCATACTCTCAAGTTGACGTTTTGAAAGGGCACCCTTCTTTTGAGCCCAGTGTTACAAAACCCTGGACCCTGCATTCACTATATCTGGTCTCCCACAGTACACAGAACATGGAAATGCAATTATTTTAGTAATTATAAACTGCTAAATACCTTTTCTCATCTGCAGTTAGAGCAGTTTTGTGACTTCAGCAGAGCACTGGTTAAAGTTTGTAGGAAGAGTTTTCTTTCTGCTCTAGGAAGATGTGAAACCTCTGCCCCTCTGTCTGGACAGTGCTGATTGGCCCTGTGCTGATCACATGCACCCTCCCAAGAAAAATAAAAACCTCTCTAGCAATACACACTAAAGTGAGCATGTGCATGTGACTACGAGTTCAGTCTGTTTTATCAAGTGGACATTTGAACAAGAGGAGGGGCAGAGAAAACAGGATCAAACAGCCTTTTTACACAATGCAAAGGATTAACCCCCATAGGTTCCACAGTGAGTATAACAAGCATGCTTTACTGCATATACAGACTGGTTTTACTGTTGTGGGTTTAGTAACACTTTAGGTCATCTACCTAATGCTAGACCCATACATTCAATAGATCAATATGTCTGTTTATTGGGCTTATATCTTTCTGACAAATGTGTGTGTTTAGGTGTCTCATTTTTGCTTTACTAAAACAGAAGAAATTTGTGATAGTCTAACTTCACTTAAATGACAATTTCTAGCTACACGGTTGCACAGAAACTGCTCCTTTCCAGCCATTAAATGGGTTTTAGTATTACCATGCAGCTTTGTATCTCAGAGGCTGAATTTTATTTCCCATCGTCTGCCAATTGATATTAGCCAGATTGTCAGAATAAAGTGGTACAGGTTGGCAGCTAGAAGTACAGCACAATACAAATGCAGACTATTCATGAAGTGCTCATTATTTCTAGGTTTTGGAACAGTGATAGCAGTGTTATTTACCTCTACAATTACAACACTTTGGTATCTTTTCAAATCAAATGTAATTAAATAATATTAATTGGGTAGAGAGGAGGAAAGTTCTGCATTAGCTCATCAAAATATTACAATCTAAATTGTGTCCAAATATAATTATGACAGTCTCTATTCTCATGTATTTACCTTTTGTGAGTGAAAAAAATAGTGAAGGATGCGGGCTCTTTTGAAAGCAGATACAACAGAGAGAGCACTTTTGATTAAGCATATTACAAGTACTTGGTCAGTATCCGAAAAAAGAATGATCTGCGTTGAAAGGAAATAGTGCCGTTTGATGACTTGTAATAATGGTTGCTTGATTCACTCTATTAGAGAACAGGGAAGGGTGTAGAATCTCAAGCACAGGAATAAATTATCACGCCAGCCAGGTCTCTTGTATGGTAGCATTACAGTTTCTTTTAATCAGTTACAAAGGATATCCGTAATGTTTTCATTTCTTTCATTGCTATCTCTTACATTGCTCAGTTGAGCTACAAGAACCATGATGGTTATTGCCAGAAATATGTGCTTATTTCTGTCTTGAATTACCATTCAGCTATCTGGCACATATCATAGGGCATTGTCGTGACATTCTGCAGATTCAAATGTGGGTAATCATTACAAGCTCGCTCATCAGATTGATACTATAAAGATGACTGCCACATATATACCTTCTAAAATCACAAAATAACAATTTGTAACATATTTTATAAGCAGATGGCATATGCAGTTGTAAGAATTACCTAGATTTCTACATGAGTGGCTCTTAAAATGACATAGTATTTTTGGTTAAATCATGGTAATACATATACACAATTTGTTAAAAGTGTCACATCACCTAGTTATGAGTGGAGCTTTACAGGATACTCACACACAGGGGCAGACTGACCATTCCGGCACTCAGGCACTGCCCGAGGGCCCGGGATCAGTAGGGGGCACCATGAGATGCCCCTGGTACCTTTTATAGACTTTTTTGGGTGTGGTTTGAGTGTGAGCGAGGACACAGGGGCCCCATGATCCCCTTTTGCCCAGAGGCCCCATGAGTTGCCAGTCTGCCCCTGCTCACACAGCAAGATCTCCGTGAGCTAGTTCCTAATTTTGTACCTGCCTGCCTGGAAGTTTTCGCTATTCTTACCCATTATTATCTGCTCCAGCTCGTCCTGTTGTTGTCTCATATAATATCATATAAAATCAATAAACAATCAACCAGAGATAGTGGTAGCCTCACCTAATGGTCTCAGCTAAGGTATGAACTTAAGAACTGAATTGGAGGTAAATCACTAAAAGAATCCACAAGAGATACACAGTTATACTTTAGTGGAACCTAAAGCAGAACTTAATTCTTTTGAATCTTTATGCTACTAATATTAGTAAATAGATATGAAGGTATATTATATTTGCTTGTTTAGCCTTCAGTAACTTCCTGCATGCTTGAGCTAAGGGTAGATGAATTCCAGATTCCAGGAAGTAAATTAATCTGCCCTTACTTAATGTGTTACTAAATCCAAGACCTTGCATTCACTATATCTGGTCTCCCACAGTACACACAACATAGAAATGCAATTATTATAGTAAATATAAACTGCTAAATACCTTTTCTCATCAGCAGTTAGAGCAGTCTTGTGACTTCTATCAGTGTTCAGCAGAGCACTGGTTACAGCTTGTAGGAGTTTTCATTCTACTGTAGAAAGATGCAGGACCCCTGACCTCTGTCTGGACAGTGCTGATTGGCCCTGTGCTGATCACATGCACTCTTCCAAGAAAAAAAAAATATCTCTAGCAATACACACCAAACTGAGCATGTGCAGAATGACTCCACATGATATGTCTCATCAGGAGATAAGAGGGAGACTTCTATCAGTGTCCAGCAGAGCACTGGTTACAGCTTGTAGGAGGAGTTTTCATTCTGCTATAGAAGGATGCAGGACCCCTGACCTCTGTTTGGACAGTGCTTTGTGGCCCTGCGCTGATCACATGCACTCTCCCAAGAAAAAAAAAACCTCTCTAGCAATACACACCAAACTGAGCATGTGCAGCTTGCCCCTGAGCCTCTGTTCTATCGGGAAATAGTTAGGAGACACTGGAAGAAGGGGAGGATCAGAGAACGAAGGATCAAACATCCTTTTTTACACAATGTGGAGGATTAACCCCTTAGGTTCCACAGTGAACAAGCATGCTTTACTGCATATTCAGAATTATTTTACTGTTGTGGGTTTAGTAACACTTTGAGATGGCAGCCAGAAATGCTAAAGGGGTGTTTTTCAAAGTGATTTCTCAGCAAAATAAAGCATGGAGATATGAATGGATGGAGGAGTTTGCTTTAAATATTAAAAATAAATTGTAAAACATAAAAGTGAGGCGCTACATATAAATAAAAAAAAAGTAGTGCAAATACATGGAGTAAATGAAAAGTGCAATTCACATGCGAAGGAGATATAACGTAAAATAAGCCCCTTTAATGGGACATCAATGTTCTCATAAATGCTTCAAATCTGGTCAAGGAGATGAAGAAAATCCACCATCACCAACACCCAAAAAATTCTGTCTCTTACCAGATGAAATTGACACCCGGTTAAGGTTGGGTCAAAATGCGCAATGCAAAATCCAAACGCATGCCATGGACCTGGACACTTTATGACATCAAAGGATCAAACTGGCCCCCAATGGTAGATGAATAAACACCTGTTGGATAATTCCAAAAACTGGCTGTGATCCAGACAATTGTAGAGCTCAAAACTTTAACTGCAAACATTGAACAGAGAAAATAAACCTGCAGAAAAGATTTATCCTCATAGAGGAAAAACTCATTCAAAAAACATAAAAATCCTCATAGTGTAGTAAATTAAGGAAGATTTATTGCCCCAAAGCATAATATAAAACGGGGAGGAGCTAAAATGTGTGACGTCAGCAAGTGCCGGAACATGGCGGCATTTTATGGATTTGAAACTTATCATCCATCTTGTTGGTGGCATGCTGTTTTATCAATAACTTTGATGTCATAAAGTTTGATCCTTTGATGTCATAATGTATCCAGGTCCATGGCATGCATTTGGATTTTGATTTGCGTATTTTGACCCAACCTTAACCAGGGGTCATTTTCATCTGGTAAGAGGCAGAAATTTTTGGGTGTTGGTAATGGTGGATTTTCTTCATTTTCTTGACCAGATTTGAAGAATCCATGACAATATTGATGTCCCATTAAAGGGGCTTATTTTACGTTATATCTTCTTCGCATGTGAATTGGACTTTTCATGTACTCTATGTATTTGCACTAATTGTTTTTGGTTATATGTAGCGCCACACTTTTATGTTTTCCTATTTGATATATTGTTGCCTGCAATATTAAGGTAGGTGCTTATGTTCTATTGATTCTTTTATGTTAGGGAGTCACATATATACTATAGAGCAGAATTTTTAAGTTATATTTTTGATTAAAAATAAATTGAATAGTGTTTTTGGTTTGTGCTGCTCAGGCGCACTGTAGTTCTGCTTTAACTTATCTAAGCACCACAACTTGAAAATGCTATTTCATTTTTCATATTCAAAGCAAATTCACCCATCTATCCATGTCTCCTCGTTTTTGTGGAGAAATCTCTTTGAACCTCACTCTAACATTTCTAGCCATGGCCAACTTGAATAAGGGCAGATGATTCATGTTGCATTTACTTCCTGGACTCCACCTGCTCTTGGCTCAGGCATGCAAACAGGAGGGTGCACTTAGCTGAGAGAGTACCTCCTCCAAATGAAAGAAAAAAAAATGCCCATGAAGACTCTACAGATGTATGACATCATTGTGGCCAAAAATGAGGAAGCAACTGAAGTAAAATGCAAAAATTGTTTAAAACAAACATACCTTCCTATCTATTTACTAAGGCTAGCAGCATATTATTATTATACAGTATTTATAAAGCGCCAATAGTTCACTCAGCGCTGTACATTACAAAGGGGGACAGAACATGTGACAGAACAATACCAATACAATGCAAAACATGAGGGGATTGAGGGCCCTGCTCTTTCGAGCTTACAATCTAGGAGAAAAAAAAAATTAGTGCAAATACATGATCTTTAAAATAATACTAAACAAAGAAGTGTTCATTTCCATTATTCATTCACATAAATTATATGTATCATGCCACTGTATTTTGTTTAAAACATATCCTCTAAGTTCCTTATTCCTGCAGCACTGTTGTGTAGTCACATGACCTTCATCTGTTTTTTGCCATTTGCAGGGAAAGATCCTTGGGAGGCGTTTTTATTGCTCTGCTGATATATGTTTTCTATGGTATCAGTCTGTGTCTGCACAGCCTTCATTGGTGTCATACCAGTGACATGACAAAAAACAAACAAAAGTTTCAGAAGAGCAATTCAAATTAAATTGTAAATATCAAAAATGTATTTATTGATGGTACAGTAGGATAAACAAAATAGCAAAATGGAAGAATTAATCTCTGTGTCAAAAGACGCAGCTACGAAATTTACTTCAACTTGGGCATGCTGGCTCCATTTCCAAACCTCTGAGGACTACATTCCGGAAATGAAAATCCCCCCATGAATCAATAGGGCATCAGGTGGATGCCCAGATATATACGCTCTCTGAGTCTCTGACTGAATACCGTCCTTTACTCACAATCACAAGCCAAAAAGATAAAAAAAATATACTGCACACACTACAGTTCTATATGAGTCCATATTACCCACAGCCATACCTTTCCTACACGCATCCATGCCTGATTAAAGGACGATGAGATGGAACGATACACACAGGCCGCTACTAATACAAACAGGGTATCCCAACCCTCCCATTATGGGGGTTGTTTTGCTTTTTGTTCTCCCGATTGTTATATCCACTACCCCTCATTCTCTGTATTCTTCAAATATTATATATTCAATAAAACTTTATTTTGGAAAGAAAAAAAAATCTTTATTGAACATCAAATGTGTATTTTGTGTGCTTTGATATGGTGTAGGCAGAGTCAAAGATGACTGATACTAGCTTTCATTTTGATCAGACAGCATCTGCATCAAAGGCTCTTTTTTACTTTACAGGTATTAACAATTACATTTGATATATTTAATACTGATTTATATTAAAACTAAGCCTTTTTATGAGTTTCTTAGTGAATGTGATCAATCAGCATACTATAGCCCACCCTCATAGTGTTTAGCAATAGGAGGACATAGAGGAGGGGGGGGGGCAGTGTCATTTACCACTGTGCATAAGCCCACACTCTATAGTCATGTGGCCTAGATAAGAAAAAAGGATGAAATGAAGAGCTTAGAAGGGAACTGAAATATGAACATGCTCAGTTTGGAGGACACCAGCTGGTCTACACAATCACAGGCTGCAGTGGGGGCACAGAGAAAATGGGAGGGACAGCTGAAGGCAGGATCAGCCAGGTATATTTCACTCTATGCAAAACAAATGCTTTAGTGGCTTTTTGAGTATACACACTCTGGTATATAGCATGTAATGAGAGTTTTTTTATTTTTATTGAGAGTTTAGGTTTAACCACTTGCCCTCCAGAGGATTTACCCGGGGGGGGGGGGGTAAATCCTCTGGAGGGCAAGTGGGATAACCTAGACCCTTCTTACCAGGCCATTTTTTTGCAATATGTTGCTGCATTATTTTATCTGACAATTGTGCAGTCATGGAATGCTGTACATAAATTAAATTTCTATCCATATCCATTTATCATACAAATCATATACTGTACATTTTTTATGGGTTCAAAGAGTCAACCTTCATCAGTAATTTTGAACAAAGTGCAAACTCACCCATCCACACGTCTCCATGCTTTATATCACTGAAAAATCACCCCCCTAGCATTTCTTGCCCTGACCATTTTGAGTAAGGGCAGATGATCAATGTATCATTTATTTCCTGGAATCATTCTGCCTTAGCTCAGGCATGCAGGCAGGAGGGTGTGCTTAGCTGAAAAAAATCCCTCCTGAAGACTTCTGGGATGTATGACATATTTTGCCTAGGCCAGAAACCAAAAAAAGTTTTAAGCAAGTAAATATGATATACAGTACTTTACTATCTACTTACCATTGCTAACAGCTAGGGGTTAAAAATAGCCAATGTTGATTGAGAGAGGACATTCTGCTTTTGATATTCAAAGTCCAAGCTGCAAAAAGCATGTTAACTGAAAAGAATCCCCATTAACAGCAGTGACCATCTGCAACAAAAGTAGATGCAAATGAAGTTGTCACTCAGCAAGGAAAGTCTATGCAACTGTTTTTTGGATTTTTGCACACTTGTGACCCCTGCACCTGTAATTCTGGCAGGCAATTGAAAAAGTCTGCCACAGAATTACCTGTTGATTTGGGACTGAGTTTCATCAAGATGAGACAGATTTTTACTCAATAGAATCTGAAAGCTCCCTTCCAACTGTTTCAATTTACCCCATATTGGTATGCTAAAGTGCTTTGACAAGTAAATGTTGGTAGTAGAGTAGTAGTAGAGAAAGGACTGACCAGAGAGGGATAATGTTCCTTCAGTTAGCCACCTTGAACATGTATTGCAACAGTTTTTGCACCAGTTTGTTATAGGTATCTAAACAGAGAGAAAAGAGAATGCTAAGATTTTCTTTGAAAAAACATGCACATTTAAGTGGCCAGGGGTAGGTTTTATTTTGTTTTAATGCTACTGTAATTATGAAGCAAGCTGCAGTATTATCAGATACCTACTGGGCTCTTTCACCCCTTCCTGCCCAGTCCAATTTTCAGCTTTCAGGGCTGTCGCATTTTAAATGACAATTGTACGGTCATGCAACACTGTACGCATATGAAATTTTTCTCATTTTTTTTAGACAGAAATTTCTTTTGGTGGTATTTAATCACCACTGGGTTTTTTTTATAAACAAACCGAAAACAACTGAAAATTCTGAAAAAAAAATTTTTTTCTCAGTTTCTTTTATAAAATATTGTAAATGAGTAATTTTTCTCCTTCACTGATGTGAGCTAATGAGGCTGCTGTGATGGGCACTGATAAGCTGCACTGATGGGCACTGATAAGGAAGCACTGGTAGGTGGCACTGATGGGCATTGACAGGCATCACCGATGGGCATTCACAGACATCACTGATGGGCACTGAAAGGCAGTATGCATATATGGCACTGATAGGCAGCACTAATAGGCGGCACTGACTGGCACTGTTAGGTGGCACTGACTGGAACTGTTAGGTGGCACTGACTGAAACTGTTAGGTGGCACTGACTGGCAATGATAGGTGGCACTGACTGGCACTGATAGGCAGCACTGATAGACAGCACTGATTGGCAGCACTCATAGGAGGCACTGACTGGCACTGATAGGTGGCACTGACTAGCACTGTTGGCACTGAAAGGCAGCTCAGATGTGGCATTGATGTGCACTGGTAGGCACTGACAGGTGGCATTGATGGGCAATGACAGGTGGCATTGATGGACATTGACAGGTGGCACTGATGGCTAGTACACATGTCCCCTCTGATGAATGCCAATTACCGGCTCTCCTCTCCTCACGAGCTGTCAGCGTGATAGCTTGTGATGAGAGAAATTCCAATAACCGGCATTTCCTTACTTACATGCAATCAGCTGTGATTTGACACAGCTGATCACATGACAGAGCCCAAGTCATCGGCTCTTTCCGCTGATCGGTGATTCACTGAGTCCCAGGGACACAGTGCACCACTGATCGCCACGCTGCGTTCCCCCGCGGAGGTGCACGCGCGGTTAGAGTGGGAGGACGTCATATGATGTCTTCCCAGAATGAGAGAACCACCTTGCACCCGTGATTTCCTTATATGGCGGGTGGGAAGTGGTTAAGTAGTTCTAATATTTGTTTTGATCAGGGCATAAAGTGCATTTCATAAAAGAGTGCTTACACTACACAAGCAGAGCCTGAAGGGTTAACAAACCTACTCCCTCCTGTTTTCAGCTGAGCAAGGGGCAGGGATGGGTAGAAAAATTATTTGCTATAAGCAATCAAATTGTGTAAAAAAAAAAATTATTGATCACTTCAACAAAGTAGTACAGTGTCACTATGGTAACATTATACTACTTTGGTCATAGTGTAGTATGAAAAAACCATCATAAAAAAAGAGAAAAAATGTAATAAAAAACAATACAAAAATTAAAAAAAATAATCATTTTTTTTTCGTACTGTCACCAGTCAGTGTCCATGATCACTGCCAAACCAGTTGTATGCTGACGCTGTACTAAACTGGTGACAGTATGTACAAAAAGAATTGTGAAAATTTCTTCATTTTGAGAAAAATTATGACAAAAAAAAATGACAACCTCAAAAAACTCGCCATGCCTCTTATGAAGTACGTTGGACTGTCTACTTTGCAAAAAGGGGTCATTTGGGGGATATCTGTACTGTTCTGACATTTTTGGACTTCAAGAAATTAGATTGGCTGTCAGTATTTCAGGATTGATTTTCAGATATATACCATAGTTTGTGAACTCTATAACTTTCCTACAAACTAAATAATACATCCTAATTTGGGTTATTTTCACCAAAGACATGTAGCAGAATACATCTCGGCCTAAATTTATGAAGAACAATTATTTATTTGCAAACTTTTATAACAGAAACAAAGAAACATATTTGTTTTTCAAAATGTTCGGTCATTTTTTGTTAATTTAGCAAACAATTAAAAAGCTCCAGTGGTGATTAAATACTACCAAAAGAAAAGCTCTAGTTGTGTGAACAAAATGATAAAATGTTAGTACATTTGGGTACAGTTCTGCATGACCGCGCAATTGTCATTCAAAGTGTGAGAGCGCTGAAACCTGAAAATTGGCCTGGGCAGGATGGGGGTAAAAGTGCCCTGTATGGAAGTGGTTAAAGGGATGAGGTGGCAACCCTACTGGGTGGGGAGCCGCATGCAGAACATTTTTTGTCTAAAATATTAATATTTTTAAGGGGGTAAACGTGCCCGGTATTGACGTGGTTAAGCATTGTGTTTCTACTTTCCTCTCCTCTCTTCCTTTCTGATGGTAAAATGTGTATTTAGTAGCAAAGCAGTTGGACCGCAGTCAAACTCTAACATAGATGCTTGTGTGTCCTATGACCATCCTATTTGTTAGACGTCTTACCTCGCCTGACCCCAGTTGCTAGACTGTAAACGTATTAAGAGGCAGTGAGTGATGTAAATGGTCCTATATACTCTGTATTGTATTGTGTGATAATGTTGACAGAATATAATTATAGGAAATAAATAAAAGGTTGTATTTGCAAAAGAGTTAATGCATTTTATAGTGTATTTATACTTCAAATGGAATTGTGCAAGTTCTATTTGTGATTTTCTACATTCATTTTCAAAGCCAATGTTTAACTTCGTGGTAATATTGTCTATTCTGCCAAACAGAAAGCCAGGCTTGCAAGAATAAGAGTGGCCAAGACTGGAAGTTCATCTGCATACCTGCACAGCAAAAGAAATGGCTTGCTCAACGAGGCTCTGGAACTAGGGGTATGTCTTCAAAAATTTAAATGTTGCACAAAAAAAAATCCAGTTTTTTTTTTATGTTTTTAATTTTTTTATTGTTGAATTTATCATTTTTAAATATTGCCTGTGAGGCACACTATCAACAGTAATGTTACAATATAGTATCTATTTCTTAACCCCTTGGCCCTTTAAGGGTTCCAGAAGCCGGGAGGTGGGGTTTTAGGGTCATGTGACCGCCGTTATTAGCTGTCACAGTGGTCACATGATCGGGAAAGGTCCCGATCGAAAGAGGAGATCGGGACCTTTCCATGAGTACCCAATGTGTGTGCTGGGAGCGTACAGGGCGCGCGCTCTCAGCACATATGTTTTTTTTAATAGAACATAAATGTGTGTCTATGGCCTCACATTAGCAAAAAAAAACTATGCATGGCAGCACTTAATTATAAGTGCACCAACACTTACGATTTTCTCTTAGGCTATGTTCACACTAGCTTTGTCAGCAGGCGTTTGGGAAGCGTATTTTAACGCTACTCAAACGCCTATGAAAATTCTGCACATGGCAACACACAGTGCTGTCCACACTGAAGCATCAGTGTCGTGTTGTGTTGCGTCGCGGCAAAACTGACGCCTCATGTTGAGTCAGGAGGAGTTGAAGCCTTCCATTCAAGTCTATGGTGCCGCTCCTCAAACGCCTGGCAGGAGTTTGCGGGCGGTTGCGAGGCATTTGCCGAGCGTTAATACCATTTAACTTCATTAAAGTCATCTGTAGTGTGGTTTTAACGCTTGGCAAACTCCTATCAAATGCCTCAAAACCGCGCATAGGCGTTTGGGGAGCATTTGGGGAGCGTTTGAGGAGCGTTAAAAATGCTTCCCAAACGCCTGTCTACCACTTGTCAAACACTATAGGGGCGTTTGGCAAAAGTTAGAAATAAGTCAAGTGTGAATGAGCCCTTAGTCCCCCTGTAAAGTCCCACAAATACCTATTAAGCCTTCCAGTGAAGTCCACCTAATGTAGCTATTTGTGATGGTGTGGCAACAATGTTGCACCGTTCCTGAATTCAGAGCCTATAGCTTATCACTCAGCAACTGTCCACAAATAGCCCCTTCTACTGCTTTCTAGAATGACAGCACTGCCTCTGCTGCTGAAATCCTCCCATTGTGAGCTGTAGAGTCTAGGAGGGAGAACATGTGAAACACAAAGAAGAAGGGAATGGTCTCAGGCAAGTTAAAGGAAGTATTTTGCTTGTGCAAAATTAATAAAAAACAGACTAGGGAGTAATTATGTAAAAGTGTGCCAGATCACCATGATTGGTATGGTGCGTGGGACCAAAATACCATAGACATAAGAAGCAATTTTTTTTGCCTTCCTCTGGATCAAATGTGGGTATAGTATTATAACTTTTTTTTTCTATGGATGAACTGTATGGGCTTTTGTCTTTTTTCAGCCAGACTAACTATGTAACTATTGACTGAAGCAAAGGCACTGCAGTTACATAAGGTGGTTAGCTCTAAAAAGGCTCACATGGTTTCTACCCAATATTATTTCATAGAAAAATTAATTTATTGCTGTCATATAGTTATCAAAATTACAAAATTCTATCGAAAAAAATAATTAATTATACTCTTCACCCTACACACATAAAAAAGAAAATATTGGCTACAACTCTCAATCAAGACTAACATCTGGACATCATATCATCCACATAAACATTATTGGCTCATGGTCCAATATAAAACAAGTCGGCCATTTAGGGTTATTGTCACCTAGCTCCCCATTCCATGAGTATCCCCTGTATGGATCTATGACCCATGTTAAGAGAAATTACAGGTCAATAAATAAATAGTCAGCATTAAATGACTTTGTGCTCTTAACTTGTAGTGTCATGGGGATTTTCTTAACTACTTGTACTGCAGATGGGCAGCCTGTCACATACCTGGTTGTAGAGCCTGAAGTGGAGAGAGGGCGTCCTCTTACAATTCTCGCTCGGAGCCCGTGGAAGTGGAAAGAGGGGTGCAGAGTTGGAGGGACAGGAGTGCCGTGTAGGTCTTGCAGCTGTCGGCAGGTAGTTGGGGCCCAGGAGATCCGGACACAAGCCAGGTGTGGGTGCAGGAACGTAAGTGCAGCAGCGAGCAAGTGAGGCGGCAGTCCGGATGTGGGTCTTGGGACCGAGCACCGGTGCGTGGATGTGGTGGCTGACAGTTATGGCGGTGATTCGGATGTAGGCCAGATGCAGAGTCGTGGGTGCAGCGGTAGGCAAATATGGTAGCTGACAAGATGCAGGTCAGGTGCAGGTGCAGGCAGGATAATACAGCAGAGTCAGGCAAGCCGGGTCAATATCAAGCAGGCAGGTAAGTACACAAGGAGCAGGCAAAAGAATGGTCAGGAATAGCCGGGGTCAGTGCAGGCGGAGTTCTCTCTTAGTTGGGTAATGCAGAATACAGGTATCAGAATCAGGAAATGTATGCAGGAACGTATAAGACCAGAAGGCATTTGATTTACTACTTTGCAGGTTTAAATAGCCCGCCTGGCGTGACATGTATGCTCACTGCGCATGCGCGGGTTTCCCGCGCGGCCGCACGTTCCCATGCCTGCACACTCGCACCGCCATGGCCCGAGGGGATCCGTCGCTGTCGCACCGTGCACGGCGACGGGATCCCTGACACAGCCTGTGCAGGCAAAGTGACGGACTGGTTAGTCACTGCCTGCTTCCGGATTTAGGGTGCGGATATTTGCCCAGTGACACCTGCTGTGAATGTACACAGTGGGAGTCTGTCAGCAAGGCCGGGACCTGCTGATCAGCTGTGTACAATCACAGCCCAGAGCCCTGTGCTGACATTTTAATACAGGGCTCTGTACAGAGGGAACAATCGCTCTGTTTATCTTCTCTGAAAAGCAGGGATGAAAAAAAAAGAGATCAATTAGTAAAAAACGCACATAATACACACATTACACATTGGTAGGCACACATTTAACCCTCTGATCTTCCTCGATGTTAACCCCTTCCCAGGAAGTGTCATTAGTACAGTGACAGTGTACAGTGTATTATTTTTACTGATTATTATTATTATACAGGATTTATATAGCGCCAACAGTTTGCTCAGCGCTTTACAATACAACGGGAGACAATACAGCACCAATACAGTTCAATACAAGAGGGTTAGGAGGGCCTGTTCCTTTGAGCTTACAATCTAAGATCACTTTATTCATTTCACCGGTGATATCAGTGGCAGTTAGTCAGTTCCCCCCCAGCATCAATGATTGCCCCCGTACTATCACAGCCCCAGTATAAGTCGCTGATCACAGCCATTTATTAATAGTATAAAATAAATAAATAAATAAAAATTCAAGTATATATATCGCCATTTCTAGATGATATAACTTTCACGCAGACCAATTAATATGCATTTATTATTTGTTTGTTGTTTATCAAGGACAGGTAGCAGAATACATTTTGGACAAAATGTATGAAAAAATTTGATTTTTTTAAAAAGTATTTATTGGATATATTTTATAGCAGAAAGTAAAAAATATTGTTTGTTCTTTTTCAAAAGTTTTTTTTTTCATTTATATTGCAACAAATAAGAAAACCCATGGGTGATCAAATACCAACAATAAAAGCTTTTAAAAGATTTTTTATATATATTTATTGGATATATTTTATAGCAGAAAGCAAAAAATATTGGGGGGTTTTTTTCAACTGTTTTTGGGGTTTTTTTCATTTATATTGCAAAAAATAAGAAAACCCATGGGTGATCAAATACAACCAGTAAAAGCTTTTAAAAGATTTTTTTTATATTTATTGGACATATTTTATAGCAGAAAGCATAAAATATTGGGTTTTTTTTTTCAAAAGTTTAATTTTTTTTTCCATTTATATTGCAAAAAATATATAAAAAACCCATAGGTGATCAAATACTACCAATAAAAGCTCTATTTGTTTGAAAAAAAATACAAACTTTTTTGGGGGGTACAGCATTGTATGACCGCACAATTACTAGTTAAAATAGCGCAGTGTTGTATATCAAAAAAATGGCCTGGTCATGAAGGGGGTAAAATCTTCCAGAGAGTGGTTAACAACTGGACTAAATTAAAATAGGTGGTTCATCATAATACAAACGCAGAGGATAATTCTTTCATTTGGGATTTCTCAAATCAGCAAAAAGCTGCAAAAATATATGAAATCAACAAAATAATGCCATCTTAGCATAAAGCACGTATTGTCCTTAGTGACACCATGCCCTCAGAGTTATGTAAGTACTTGCAAATGTTGTTATGCAAATAGGAAAGCTAGAGTAAGGATGATAGCAGCAGAAAAGTGCATCCATGCAGTTATCTCTTTCAAATCATGGATTAGCAGGTATAAAGTCAGTCAAGATCATGATAATGCAGTTAGGCCGATAACAAGCCAAAGGATTCAAAAAGCATATAGGTGAGCAAGCAAAATCAGTATGGCTGTAAAGGTAAACACTCTTGCAGGAATTAACTGTGCCCCCGTTATCAGAGCTTTTAAAGCAGTTCTTATAAGCACATAGCAAGTTTCCATGCAGTGTCAGGGTTACTTCGTACCACCCATCCAATCTGCTGCCAACAACACCCGTTACAATGCCAGAATGTGCATGTTCTCAACTTTGCTGCTCAATATGTGGACAGTAGGAGAACCTTCAGCATTGGTGGATTAATAAATTATTCTACTATAAGGGTGATCTACATGGTAGGGTGGCCTTGTGATACATTGGGAAAACTAAGCGCCAACTCTGAGTCTGCATCAGTGAACATATCGGAGACATAAGACCTCAACAGCCTTTTAGCTCAGCATTTCTCCAACATGCAGGAAGAAAAAAAACTGTCCAATTACTCTTAGAGGGTGGCTATGTTCATTCTTCATGGTTCCATAGCATGTAGAAACTTAGTCACTATGTCTTGCTATCTCCTGAGACAGACTAGGGACTACAGTGAAAGAAATAAGTCTAAATATCGAATGGTAGGTGTATTGCAACATTGAGAAACAGAATAGCAACAAAAAAATCAAAATAAAATGCATGTCTAACAAATTATGCACTGATTTGTATGTTCATGAGGAAAATAAGTATTTGATCTCCTATCATTCAGCAGGATTTCTGGCTACCAGGTGTCTTTCATACAGGTGAAAATCTGACATTAGAAGCAGTCTCTTAAAGGGAGTGCTGCTAATCTCATTTTGTTACCTGTATAGAATCATCCCAGAACTACACGTGAGGATCTTGTCAATGATCTCCAGGCAGCTGGGACCACAGTCACCAAGAAAACAATTGGTAACACACTATGCTGACAAGGATTGAAATCACTCAACCATTCAATTTTTAGACTGATCATTTCTTTGTGAGTGGGCAAACATTCAAAATCAGCAGGGGATCAAATATTTATTTCCTTCACTGTATGGGATGTGTAGTGTGTATAGAGCACTGCACATGAATGCAACTAACATGTACTGCTCATTTCAAAAATACAGAAGTGAGGGGGAAAAAAGGTGAAGTACATGAGCTCACGACAGACATCACATGGAGGCAGAAAAACACAGTAAGAAACAATTTCATGAAAAAAATAGGTTACAGGGCTATTAGGTAGAAGATTAGCATGTGGTGGATGTGTATGAATTATTTTTGTAGAATAAGGATATTGTTAGTGTCACTTTAATTGAGTGCCTCAGGTTTCAGGCTTAAAGGACATTCTAGAGGAAAGCTGAAGACATCTGCAAAAACCAGAAGGTGCCTGCCATTACATCAAAGTGGCAGGACTATTGTCATCACTACAGGTTTGCTTTTTATAAACCGATCCTAGCTTTTTGTACCTTGCTGTTGTTTGACTATTGAAAGTGAGTCTCCATTGTCCATGTAACTAAATTGAGCATTTTACAATTGATTTCATAATAATGAAGTGTTGACTGATGATATGGCAGCCAACTAGATATCAGCTCTTCAAAAGTATGTGGCTGGGGATTTTTATTGATTTCTGTAGAGACAAGTGTCCACTTTAAAAAAAAAAAAATTATCAGCTCACTTAACTACAGTAGAGTTTGGGTGCAAACTTTAGTATAGGGCCTTCTATGCTTCTGTTTTGTACACATTGTGAAATGCCATATCATTGCCCTTGTTTAATTTTTTGTAATGCTTAAATAACAACTGAAAGTATTTTGTTTTTAAAGGGTCTTTTTACCTGACATCCGAATTATATAATCAGTACAATTGTGGTTACATTCAAGGTACAGCATTGGCTAGAAGCAGTCTGCACCCTGCCTTCCATACTGTCAGTCTCTTAGATTTGGAGAACGGCAGCATTCTGATTTTTTCATTTACACTCTTTATCTACTCTCTGTAAAGTGCACAGTTCCAGCAATCACACTAACCTTCACATTAGAATTCAGTAGCTTTTTTAGCAGAGCCATCACCCTGTTCTTTTAAGTAGACTTAAATCCAGCGTATTTTCAGACCTGTAAAAGTATTAGAGTAAAATGGTCAGCAATACAGAAGAATGCTGAAAAGTTTATAAGAAATGTCAGTGTTATTATTCTTACCAAGTAGTTATGCATTTAAAATAAACTTGATTAAGAGTTATTTATAACAGGTGAAACTAGGCTGAATGCAAGAGAAAAAAAAGAAATAAAACTGAGAAAAAGAGAGACATGGTTACAAGGAGTCTTGCTAAACTTTAATAATTTGAATTTTATTTACTTTTAAAGGACATTTTTGCTTTATCCATAGATTTAGCCAATCCCCTCTCAAGCTTCCCTTTAGTTAAATAATACAGATAAACTTTTGTGCAGAAATCAAGGATTTTTATCCTGAAAGAGACCTCTATTTTTCCTTTTCTTCTGCATAGTGGTAAATGATAGTTTAAACTCAAAGCGGAGTTCCATTCACCCTGTAAAAAAATAAAAGTCAGCAGCTACAAAAACAGCCACTTACCTGTCCCTCGGTCCCGCGGTGTGCCCTCCGCAGCCCGTTTCACCAGCCGTTCTGTATTCCAGGAGGCCGGCATCTTCACTGTGGGCACCCGGCTGTGACAGCTTGCGGCTTCACAGCCGGGTATCCACTGCGCATGCACGAGTAGCGATGTGCTTCATGAATGGTCCTGTAGTCTTCTGGGACCTGTCACGCGTCCCAAAAGACTACAGGGAGGGAGCGAGGGAGGACACCTTCCATTTCCAATCGCCTAGGCGATCGGACCTGAGGTGTGAGCGGGTACCTGTCAAATCCGGGTACCCGCTCCCCCTCTGCCCCCAAAGGTGCTAATCCTTAATGGGGAGCAGGGGAGCAGTCCTTAAAGTGGAACTTCCCCTTTTGGGTGGAGCTCCGCTTTAAAGTGTATGTTACCCCAAAATTTCTATGTTCCTGATATATGTCTGTTGTACCATGTACTTGTATTATAAATTATCCTGTAGTCTTTTTATTTCTTCCTTTGTGTTAAGTACCTGGTGATCCTGCCAATTTCCCTGCATTCCAATTTCAAACTGACCACAATAGGCATAGAGGTACATGAAGAGTGGTCAGTTTTCTATCTGTGCTAGGAGCACAGCTTGCCTATCCTCTAATGACCACGACTTGTGCTTACATGCCCCCCTGCACAGCCATTCACTGGAAAGATCAGTGTATTGCTCTCTCTCTTTCTCTCTCTCTGCTTCCTGCTGACAAGCCCCCCTCCCCTGCAGTCTCCACCCTTACCACTCTAAGCCCCTGATGCAGCTGAGTTATGTGATCACTTATAAAAAAAAATAAAAAAAGGTATTTATAATTTATACATCATCCCATGGGTAGCAATGGCACTCTATGATTGAGGTAAATGCCTTGGTGGAGCTTGGTCCATCTTTCTCAAAATGTCTCGCCTTGAGAAAGATGGACTAAGCTTCATCAAAACATGGACAATAAAAACACTGCTGTTATGATAGACCTCCTCTGCAATGTAGGGTGTATATATATATATATATATATATACACATACATACATTCTTGAATGTATATGCAAAGGCCAGTGACAGGTCCACTTGTACATTAAAAGGGAAGTCATCAAGATCCATAGAACTGGTGACAAGGGTCATAAATACTACAGCTTGCTTTAATTGATTTTTTTCATTTTGATTAACAACCAGGTCAAAAATGTTTGGTCAGTCAATCAGAAACTCCTCCAGGGTCAATAGCAGGTATTTCAAGGGAGACATTTTAGCTGTTAAGACAAGGATAATCAGCTAGGAGGGAGTCATTGTAGAAGCACAGGTGTAGAAGATAATATACATTATTACATGCATGGAACGCACCTAGGTGCATTATATAAATTGGACATATATACTGGACATATATACTCTATGCTTGCTATGACAGAAAATTATTTTGAATGGGACTTTGAAGACTTCTGATCATTGTATTATTTGCAAGAACTCTGTGGATTTTGTCACCTGTTCTGGGATCCAATAGCTGCTATCTCTCTGGAGAACCAAGTTGCTGAAGAGATTCATTCAGACTGAAGGAGTTGGTGTCATATACTCCTTTTTACAAGATCCGCACTGCTCAAAAAAAATCATACTGCTCAAAAAAAATAAAGGAATACTTTGAAAACGCATCAGATCTCAATGGGGGAACATATCATGCTGAATATCTACACTGATATGGACTGGGTTGTGTTAGGAATGTAAGGATTCCCCATCATTTGATGGAAATGAAAATTATCAACCTACAAAGGACTGAATTCAAAGACTCCCTGAAAATCAAAGTGAAAAAATGATGCAGCAGGCTAGTCCATTTTGCTGAAATTTCATTGCAGCAACTCCAAATGGTACTCAGTAGTTTGTATGGCCCCCACGTGCTTGTATGCATGCCTGACAACGTTGGGGTATGCTCACAAGCAGAAAACGGATGGTTTCCTGGGGAATTTCCTCCCAGATCTGGATAAGGGCATCACTGAGCTCCTGGACAGTCTGAGGTGCAACCTGGTGGCGTCGGATGGACTGAAACATGATATCCCAGAGTTGTTCTATTGGATTTAGGTCAGGCAAGCGTGGGGGCCATTCAATGGTATCAATTCCTTCCAGGAACTAATATAAAATAAAATCTGATGCTGTGCTACTCAAAAAATAACCTTATAAGAAAACAAAATAAAAGTATTATAAAATAATTATTGATTCAAGAGCTCTGTGGGTTGTTTACTTTTTATTATTTATCTGTCACTATGACCAATTATAATTGGTCATAGTGACAGATAAATAATCACATAAACATAATAAACCTGTAGTTATGAAATTAATCCAACCAATAGAATGTGTATAAAGTGACTGACCAATAAATAGTCAAAAAATTATTTGCATAAGAAATAAAACAGCAACACAGTGAAATTATCAAACTGACTGCAAAGTGCTTCATAGGGACAAATTGCTTAAATGTGCCATAAAATTCAATAAGACCTCAAAGTGAAATCACATAACTGGTGTAAAGTCCCAATATCTTCAATAATCTGGGAATCCACCAGTGAACACTGCTTGTGCTCCTCCACCAGCTAGCATGGCTGCTCACCTCCAGCTCTGACCCATTAAGGATCATACACACTTTAAATGAATGTACTCAGTGGTGTTATCCTCAGATGTCCCCTCCATGATGTATCAAAGGGATTCTCTTATATGGACGATACTCTTCAGCATCCAGCAAACACTTAAGTCTGTTTCTGATTGTTTGGTCAAAGACATTAACACCAGTGGCCTGCTGGAGGTCATTTTGTAGGGCTCTGGCAGTGCTCATCCTGTTCCTCCTTGCACATAGGAGCAGATACTGGTCCTGATGATGGGTTAAGGACCTTCTACTGCCCTGTCCAGTTCTCCTAGAGTAATTGCCTGTCTCCTGGAATCTCCTCCATGATCTTGAGACTGTGCTGGGAGACACAGAAAACATTCTGGCAATGGCACGTATTGATGTGTCATCCTGGAGGAGTTGAACTGCCTGTGAAACCTCTGTAGGGTCCAGATATCGACTCATGCTACCAGTAGTGACACTTAACCTAGCGAAATGCAAAACTAGTGAAAAACAGTCAGAAAAAATGAGTAGGGAAAAAATGTTAGTGGCCACCTGTAAAACCATTCCTGTTTTGGGGGTTGCCTCATTGTTACCCATCTAGTGCACCTGTAGTTAATTTCATTAACACCAAAGCAGCTGAAACTGATTACAAACCCCCTCTGCTACTTAACTGACCAGATCAATATCCAAGGAGTTTAATTGACTTGATGCTATATTCTGATTGAAAAGTGTTCCTTTAATTTTTTTTGAGCAGTGTGTGTGTGTATATACAGTATCTCACAGAAGTGAGTACACCCCTCACATTTTTGTAAATATTTTATTATATCTTTTCATGTGACAACACTGAAGAGATTACACTTTGCTACAATGTAAAGTAGTAACTGTACAGCTTGTATAACAGTGTACGTTTGCTTTCCACTTAAAATAACTCAACACGCAGTCATTAATGTCTAAACCTCTGGCAACAAAAGTGAGTACACCCCTAAGTGAAAATGCCCAAATTGGGCCCAATTAGCCATTTTCCCTCCCCGTAGTCATGTGGCTCGTTAGTGTTACAAGGTCTCAGGTGTGAATGGGGAGCAGGTGTGTTAAATTTGGTGTTATTGCTCTCACTCTCTCATACTGATCCCTGGAAGTTCAAAATGGCACCTCATAGCAAAGAACTCTCTGAGGATCTGAAAAAAAGAATTGTTGATCTACATAAAGATGGACTAGGCTATAAGAAGATTGCCAAGACCCTGACACTGAGCTGCAGCACGGTGGCCAAGACCATACAGCAGTTTAACAAGACAGGTTCCATTCAGAACAGGCCTCACCATGGTCAACCAAAGAAGTTGAGTGCACGTGCTCAGCGTCATATTCAGAGGTTGTCTTTGGGAAATAGATGCATGAGTGCTGCCAGCATTGCTGCAGAGCTTGAAGGGGTGGGGGGTCAGCCTGTCAGTGCTCAGACCATACTCCGCACACTGCATCAAATTGGTCTGCATGGCTGTCGTCCCAGAAGGAAGTCTCTTCTAAAGATGATGCAAAAGAAAGCAAGCAAACAGTTTGCTGAAGACAAGCAGAGTAAGGACATGGATTATGGAAACCATGACCTGTGGTCTGATGAGACCAAGAGAAACTTATTTGGTTCAGATGGTGTCAAACGTGTCTGGGGCTGCATGAGTGCTGTAGGCACTGGGGAAATACAGTTCATTGAGGGAGCCATGAATTACAACATGTACTGTGACATACTGAAGCAGAGAATGATCCCCTCCCTTCGGAGACTGGGCCGCAGGGCAATATTTCAAACATGAAAACGACCCCAAACACACCTCCAAGACGACCACTGCCTTGCTAAAGAATCTGAGGGTAAAAGTGATGGACTGGCCACACATGTCTACAGACCTAAACCATATTGAGCATCTGTGGGGCATCCTCAAATGGAAGGTGGAGGAGCACAAGGTCTCTAACATCCACCAGCTCCGTGATATCGTCATGGAGGAGTCGAAGAGGACTCCAATGGCAGCCTGTGAAGCTCTGGTGAACTCCATGCCCAAGAGGGTTAAGGCAGTGCTGGAAAATAATGGTGGGCACACAAAATATTGACACTTTGGGCCCAATTTGGACATTTTCACTTTTACTGAGGGGTGTACTCACTTTTGTTGCCAGCGGTTTAGACATTAATGGCTGTGTGTTGAGATATTTTGATGGGACAGCAAATTTACACTGTTATACAAGCTGTACACTCACTACTTTACATTATAGCAAAGTGCCATTTGTTCAGTGTTGTCACATGAAAAGATATAATAAAATATTTACAAAAATGTGAGGGTTGTACTCACTTCTGTGAGATACTGCATGCGTGTATGTATATATACTGTATGTGTATATATATATATATATATATATATATTTTATTTTTTTTATTTTTTTTCACACACACACGTTTTGCCTTGCATTTTTAGATTTTTATAAACTGAATGGGTTGTTTTACATAAGGGATAAGGGTTCACATATACTTTAGGAAAACATAACTCTTTTCATTGTTTTAGTGAAGTATATATCTATTTTATGTCAGAGAGCTCTGATACATTATTGTGGTTTGACTTGCAGTATTTGGGAATTTAACCTGCAATTTTGCTGTCAGTAGTGCACTTTTCAATGCAACATGGTCTAATCTGGAAAAGAAGTAACAACCAATTGCCCATGGGACTTTTTGGAGGTCATGCAAATGCAAATAAAAAATATATAAAAGTCACCAACTTTATTTGGAACATATCTGCATAAAAACATTAGAGTGGTTGTAATCCTCTGACATGGAATTAAAACAAAGTATATCCCTCTATAGTGTGTGTCCTTGTCTCAATTAAGAGCACTGAGTGTGATTTCTGCTGTTTAGTTTGTCTGATATCAGCAGGAATCACTTCTGAAAAGTTTTCCTGACACCAAGAGAAAAATTGTGACAGGGGTTGGGCCTCCTGTAGATTGACAGCCTCAGCTCTGTTACTGTGAGCTGTGTGGAGTGGAGGGGGGGGGGTGTCACTTTCCTTCCAATCAGCTCTCACTAAGTTCTGCAAAGTGTAATTTCAGCTCCCCATACCCTGTTTTCTGGGAGCTCATAAAAGCTTCTGGACTGATGTAGATGATGATGGATGTAGAGAAGAGAACATTACGGATAAACAGGTACAACTTATTTATTTAATCTCTGTATATCATCTGAGGCTAGTCATTTCACTGGGTACAAGGGTTTACAACTACTTTAAAAAACATAGAAATGCACCAAGAACAGTATTATACAATATTCCAGTTCCACTATTCCACATAGTTGTAAAAATTCTTCATACAAAAATGTGTCAATCATTGTGTCAATTGAAAACATCAACAATCTCAACACGTTTCGTTAAACATGGTTCACTTAATCAGGAGTCTGATGTTTCTGACAGAGGCCCTGATTTACTAATGTGCCTAGGCGCATTTCTGTGGGCTAACGTGTACTTTTCAATAGCGATTGGCAAAGACATTTACTAAAGAAAGCGTCTAACAAGTAGACGCGAAATCGAATTTACTAACCAGGCACAATCCAGGAATCAGTCTAAGAAAGCAGACGTGCTAAGAAGCACGTCTAACACAATGCAAAATCACTGCAGAGACATGTTCACATTGAAATTTGCTTTCGCAAATATCAGGACTTCACTTTAAACAATATCTTACATTTCAAAAAAATGTTTAAATGTGTAAAAAATAGTTTTTTAAAGGAATTCATGACAGTCAAGAACTAGATGCTTTTCCAGCGTCTATGCACAGATATAAATGCGCATGTGCAGGACACAATTTAGCCATCTGTTTCTGTTTGTTTCTGTTTTCCGTTTTTGTTTCTTATCCTTTATAATTATTTCTGTAATGGTTTTACATATTTTGGAGGTCTAGATAATATATATTTTGATAGCTGAATCTAAAAATAAAGGTTGGCAATTAAAAAATTTTTTAAAAAAGGTGTGCGGTACCCCCTCCCATCCATACCAAGCCCTTTGGGTTTGGTATGGATCTTAAGGGGTAACCCCATGCCAAAATAAAAAAAAATAGTGTGGGGTCCCTCCCAAATCCATACCAGATCCTTGTTGTGGGGTGGCCCTTGCCCCTTACATATTTAAGAGCTGTCAACCCAGCCAACACCAGAGGGCTGGATGCCATCATCGGGAACGGAACCTTTTTTTTTCTTTTTTCGGGTAACCGGCGGCTTACACCGTGATTGACGTTGGATCTACTTCGGGGGACATTCTTTTAGATTTTTCTTTTATTAAAGGACTTGTCAAAGACCGTGTCCTGTCTTTTTTTACACTATACTCTTTGTATTTTTGTGAATGAGTAGTGGTACCATGTATCCCATACTCATTCACATAGGAGGGGGCCGGGATCTGGGGGCCTCCTTGTTAAAGGGGGCTTCCAGACTTCAATAAGCCTCCCGCCAGCAGACCCCCACAACCACCGGCCAGGGTTGTGGGGAAGAGGCCCATCAACATGGGGACAAGATGCTTTGGGGGGAGCCCCCCTACCCCAAAGCACCTCCCCATGTTGAGGGCATGTGGTCTGGTATGATTCAGGAGGGGGGTGCTCGCTCGCCCCCCCCTTTCCTGACCTGCTGAGCTGCATGCTCGGATAAGGGTCTGGTATGGATTTTGGGGGGGACCCCACGCCATTTTTTTTTTAAAATTTTGGCGTGGAAGTTCCCCTCTAAATCCATACCAGACCCGAAGGGCTTGGTGTGGATGGGAGGGGGGATCCCACGTCTTTTTTTATTTATTATGGTGCTGGTTTTTAAATGTAATTTTGTTTTTTATTTCTTCACTATAGCTCAGAAATTCAGCTGTCACTTCCCCCAGCTAAAAGAGAAAGTTTTCTTTGAGTTTATATGCCTAAAGGATATCTTTTAAACTTTTAGTTTATTAAAAGATACAAAGTTTTCTGTAACTTCGGGGAAAGTGATAGATAAGCTTGTGTACTATAGTGAAGAAAAAAAAAGACTAGCATTTGCATTTAAAAATCAGCGCCAACATACACTTTGTATTGCGAAAAAAATTATTAACAATTGTGTAAACCAAGGCATTATTTTCAATGGATTTTCATTGGTAAACCGAAAATACTTTAACCGAGGCGTTGGTACACCAAGGTATGCCTGTATTAGTATTGCAATCCTTTGTATTGGGATACATAGAACCAACATACATCTGAATTGGCAACATTGCACAACATTTGTGTCACATTTGAGATATCTGGCTAGTTACACTGACCTTGCCCAGGGACGTAGGGTTGATTCACACCACAGAAATAGAGGTTGGATTAGTGTCACAGCTCAGTGGATAAGTGGTTAGCACTGCTGCCTCACAGAGTGAGGGTCATCAGTTTGAATCCCAACCATGGTAATGAAGTTGCATGATCTCCCTGGGCGGTTGCCCTAACATAGATGTGCTGGTGGCAGCATCTTTGCTTTCTGTCTAAATGATCCCTAGAATGTGAAATAGAATGAGGCCTTGTCTGTTCAAACACCTTTAAAGCTGCATCTTATGTGAATGTCAAACGATGGGATGAGATAAGGGACTGGACTAATGATTGATTTGATAATGCTGGTTTGCACTCCGCCCCCTTTTGGGAAGGATTTGTCAAGCCATGAGCGAGCCAGAGAGAGAGAGAAAAGGATTTTAAAAAAAAAATTAATAAAACAATGTCATGGACTCCCCCCCCAAATCCATAACAGACCCTTATCCGAGCATGCAGATACCACATGCCTTCAAAGATTTATTTCCTTTGTTGAACTGCCTGCTTGGTTCACACTAGATGCGATTTCAAATTGTGCTTTTGTTGGCAATTTTACCATGTTTTCTGTAGATTTACCAATGAGTTATTGCGGTTTCAATTGTGTTTTGCATTACGATTTTATTGTAGTCTATATATGAAAACGCTACAAAATGCAGAAAAAGTTAGACAATAAGTAATTTTGAAATTGTGCTGCAGCAAATCGCATATGATAAGAAACTCACATCCACATTCATTAGATCCGATATCAGGTACAATTTCAATTCCCAAATCGCACATGAAGTTGCGCACCCTGGATGTGACTTGGCATACGATTTGCATGCCCTGTGACTTGCAAATCCCATGCCAAATCGCAACCGATGTGACCGGGGGCTAACACCACAGTCACATCTAATCCGATTTGGAAATTGGGCAACTTACAGTGAAGTCGCATGATTTAAAAATCAGATTGGATGTGAATGGAGCCTATAGTAGACAATAGGGTGTGACTTGGCCTATGATTTGCAAGTCACCTGACATGCAAATTGCATGCCAAATTGTCACCCCGGTCACATCAAAGCGGATGAAGTGGTGCAACTAACACTACGGTCACATCATGTGACTTACAGTGAAGTCGCATGATTTCAAAGTTGGGGGACATGCTGATTTAAATAGCGATTTGCAAGACATCTGACACAGATCTCTCTGCAAATCGCATGAAAAGTTCTGTATTCATTACTTTAGAAATTGTTGCGGCTCCAACCAAGTTTGAACCACACCAAGATGAACGCTCTAATAGCGGTCACATTGAGTGCGACTTGGCATCTGATTTTCATGACATGCGACTTGCAAATCATATGCCAAGTCGCACCCTATTGTCTGTTATTATAGCGGTCACATGGGTGCTTTTCCGACACTGACTTCTAAAGCAGTACATATACTATATTTGTGGCGATTTGCATAGATATCTATGTCAGATGTCTTGCAAATCGCAAGGAAATCGGCATATTCACTGTAAGTCACACAATTTCTAAATCGGCTTTGATGTGACCGGGGTGTAAGGCCTTTTATGTTTGATTTCCTGAGCTTTTTTCCGATTTATGGGAAATCCCGCATACTAGCAAAAGTGAATTGACATTTTCAGTATTGCATGTGAGATGTGGTCATGTGACTGCCTTAACTCATGTAATAATCTGGAGTGAATTGTGCCCATAATGCCAATAAATGTTGCCATGGGGTTCCCCTTCACATCCCTGTTCAATGTTCTGTTGTATGCTGCACGCGTACACTTCACTGTGGCTTTCTTTCTGACTCTGATTTGTGGGGCCTCTATACAAAGGGTTAACGCAGGTGGGAAGAGGATTAATCAGGTGCAAATACTTTCTCTGACCAAATGAATGACAGTGGTGGGTGTGGCCTATGTTATATAAAGAGTTGCAGTAGTGGGAGATTTTGCCTTGTAATAGGCCAGGTTATTTTCAGCAAGTCCTTGCCTGTGGTGGTTTGGGAAGGAAGAGATATTGTGGTGAATTGCCCCAGACCACAATCAAGCTGTGTTTTGATGTGGGCTGTAAATGTTTGCATTTTTTTCCTTCTAAAGTGTGTTTTTGTGTTATTGTTCAATAGCTGTGTATTTGCATTGTAATCCTAACACATGTCAATTGCTCTGCTCTTCCAAATTTGCGCTTGGCTATAGTTTGCTTGCTTATTTAGACTGAAATGCAGTTTTCGGACAAACCTGATGAGAAATGTATGTGTGGGGGATTTGGGGAGGTGGGAAGTGTTTGTTATTTCGGCAATTATGTATTTTTAAGTGATTCATATTAACCATTTGTTTCCTGCTGTAACCTGTGAAAGCACAGTTCATTAGAAGTATAATCTTTTAGATTGTAAGCTCTTATGAGCAGGACCATTCTATTTTAGCAACATCAATCCTGCTTTTTTTTCCCACCAAGAAATTGACTACCTACTTGTTGCTGCTGTCCAAATAAATGTGGAATATGTATTTGATCAATAAACGTTTAGACTATGTATATTTTTAGGGGGGTTATTTCATGTTCAAGTTCAATATACTAGCACCCCTAACACTTATATTTTGTGAGCTATATAATATGCCCAAATCTAGCTTGTTAGAGTACACATATGCAAGTATGTCCAAACTAACAAACCAAAAGCCCCCTATAGCACCACAAGACCATGTTATGTACCAATGAATAGGTTGTGTTCAATGTGCAGCTACCTATTCTTTTTCTACAATCTTCTTAACAGTAATAAATTAGGCCCCCAATTTATGTTGACTTTGGGCCTTTACCGGCAAACATATATTCGCCAATGTCATATACACAGTAGAGCTGCAAACATATATTCACCAATGTCATATACACAGTAGAGCTGCAAACATATATTCGCCAATGCCAAATCCACAATAGAACTGCAAACATATATTCGCGAATGTCATATACACAATGGAGCCGCGTGGAAAATTGCTATGGTGCACAAATAAACGCCAAGATGGCTGTTGGAGGAGGCACTAGAGCAGCTGTCATACCGGAAATACATCATGACGTTTTCGGAAGGACGTTTGCGCACACCCGGAAGTGGAAGTGGTAGTGGGGAGTGTTAGTGAATGGGAGTGTAGTTAGGAGAGTTTAGTGGTGATTTGCAAGTCTACTTTTTGGCTTTGTGAATTGTTCTTTTGTAGAATTCCAGACCACATCTGGACATGGCAAGATCACTGTTCTCGACCAAGGAGCTGATCCTCATTTGCAGGGGAAACATTACTAATAATTGTTGTATTGTCGGATTCCTAGATACAATGAGGTACATAGCAGAGGTTCAAGGTATTCCATAGAAGAAGCTATTGTTCTTAACTGGTGGCACAGACACAAGCATACACCCAGGGCCACTGTTAGATATCAAGAGGCCCTGTATAGCATACTTGACAGCCCCCCACCGCCAGAGAACATATACAAATTATATTTATGGTAAAAATACACTAAAAATATTATTAATGGACATAATCACAACCAAATTCCTGTGAAATCTAAATGAAAAAACTGTACTGAGTTCATAAATAAAACTGTGTGTGTAATTGAGGTCTTGGGGCTCATTCACATGGGTGCTGTGGCCTGTAGAGTGTGAATCAGTGGTTTGTTTTTGTGGCTTCGCCTTTGCAGGCAACCTATTTTACACAATGGAAATGCTGCAGGTCCTAATTTGACAAGCATATGGGTGCAGGTGTACAGCCCTGAACACAGACAGTGAGCATTCAGGGCCACTTCCCCATGCCTTCACACCTGTCAGATTAAACCTGTGTTCATACAGCTGCTGTGTCCCCATAATGTAACAGGTGGCTCCAGCCACATGAACAACCCCCTCATTCATGCTGTCAGGGCTCCCAGGTATGACCAGAGGTGTGTGACTGAAGCAGGGAAACGCAGACCTCAGATATGTTATAAACAATATAATTTATTAACACTAACAGTACAAACATAAACGCAGTGCAATACTAAAACATAATACGGTGCAAACAAACCAAACCAAACCACCCACAGATAACAGTATATACAAGCAAGCGTCGTCAGGCAGGCCGGGTCAATATCAATTGGGCAGGTAGGTACAGGGGGAGCAAGCGGAGAATGGTCGGGGTCACAGGCCAGGTTCAGCAGGTAGCAAGCAGCATAGTACAGAGGGTCAGGCAGAGGGATGGTCCGGGTCACAAGCCAGGGATCAGAATAGGTAGCAAGCAGCGTAGTACAGAGGGTCAGACAGAGGGATGGTCAGGGTCACAAGCCAGGATCAGAGCAGGAGAAGTCAGCAAAGGAACAGAAACAGGATGCAGGACAGATACAGGGCCCAGGACAAACACAACACCAAGGCAGAGTCTGCAAGTCTGGCCATCCCTTAAATACCCCAGTATCATCAGTTCCAGGTGTTAGCTGGCTGAAAGGTTGAGTCTCTGATTGCTGGGAGCACCCGCTGGCCAGCCCTGGTACTGCAGATCAAAAGGCAGGTGAGTCCCACCATTGCTGGCCAGTCCATTCCTAACACATGCCGTACAGGCCAGAGGACCTGTGCAAATGTGGCATTTTTTACTTTTTTTTTCCTCGGCTCATTAATTTCAATGGGCTGCCTAACATGTGGGAACATGCAAAAATACTGCAGGCATATTATTTTAAAAGTGTGTTGCACCTAACTGCACGGTAGTGTGGTGCCATGCGTTTTGGTGGCTGTGAATGCGCCTGTTTACCAGACGTGTGGAGGTGCAATTAAGTTTTCATCATGGTACTTGTGCATTTCTGCAAAGGGCATTGCATTTCTTTGCTGTGCAGAAACATGCATGCTCCTGCATGCGTTTCTGCACCACAAATGGTGTGAACAAGTCCCAAGGGCCTGTTCACACTATAGAAACACAGTCTAGATGTGTTCCAGATGTGTTTTTGCATGCACTTTTATGATGCATGTTTAGCTTGTTCCAGTGCATTTTGGATGCGTTTTTGACATGTTCCAGTGCATTTTGGATGTGTTTTTTTATGTGTTCCAGTGCATTTTGGAATGTGTTTTTGACAAGTTCCAGTACATTTTTTTATGCATTCC
Organism: Staurois parvus; assembly: GCF_062004578.1. Lineage (NCBI taxonomy): Eukaryota > Metazoa > Chordata > Amphibia > Anura > Ranidae > Staurois > Staurois parvus. The sequence goes on along the minus strand of NW_028317852.1, from coordinate 5,112,084 downwards.
AGTTAATTTTTTCCCCTCACTTTTTCTTCAATTAATTAGGGACATGTGCATTTTAGTGCATTCCAGGGCATTTTACCACTTTCCAGTACAGTTCTATACATAAACAATGCAGCCTGTTGGACTTTTTTGGCAGCACCTGCAATGCACTCGAACTGCAAGCGCTGATGTGAACTATGACATTGACAACCATATACCCTTCTTTCTGTGCGTTTTAGATGCAAAAAAATGCAACTGAAACACATGTAGTGTGAACTGGCCCTAAAGGTTATTATAGGTATGGGAACGGGACTGACCAGGAATTGTAAATTCAATCAGACTAGTGGTGAGATACAATTAAGAATCTTATAATAATGCGAGATCTGAGCTGTAGGTGATAGGAAATGAGACACATTAACTTGATCAGTAAATAAATAGTTAAATAAAAAGAGTGGGGCGGTGATACATAGATTTGCAGATGGAACAGGTGATGACGTGGGGGAGGGGGTCAAGTTGTATAAGGAGAGAGGTTTAAGGGCTCGTTCACACTTGACTTTATTTCTAACTCTTGCCAGACGCCCCTATAGCGTTTGACAGGCGTTTGGGAAGTGTTTTTAAAGCTCCTCAAATGCTCCCCAAACGCCCTATGCACGGTTTTGAGGCATTTGATAGGCATTTGCCAAGCGTTAAAACTGCACCACAAGTGCCTGTAATGAAGTTAAATGGTATTAACACTCCGCAAACGCCTTGCAACTGCGTCTCAACCTCACTGCAAACGTCTGCCAGGCGTATGAGGAGCGGCACCATAGACTTGAATGGGAGGCTTCAACTCCTCCTGACTCAACATGAGGCGCCAGTTTAGCCACGATGCAACACTAACGCTTCAGTGTGAACAGCACTGTGTGCTGCCATGTGCAGAATTTTCATAGCCTTTTGAGAAGCGTTAAAAAAGCTTCCCAAACGCCTGTCTGATGCCTGCTGACAATGCTAGTGTGAACGTAGCCTAAGAGAAGACAAACAAAGTTGTAGTGAGATATAAACAGAAGGAAAATTGAAAGTTTCAAACTTGTCAGAAGGACACAGGTAAGATTCACTCCCATTGACTGATCAATATTCCTGGCACTGACAGAACCCTGGAAATTGATCTCCATATTTTGTACATTCACAAATGTCTAGGAGCTTACAAGCTAAGGCCAGAAACTCAGACATACACTAGGCCCAATTAACCTAACAGCATGTCTTTGGAGTGTTGGCAGAAACACAGCATGCAAAAAGAAAGCATGCAAATTCCAGACAGGTCAGCCATGACTGGGATTAGAACCCATGACCCAAGTACTGTAAGTCCTGAGTACAAACCACTAAGCCACTGTAGGAGACAGAGTTTGAGGTGGAATATAGAATAGTTACATGATTAAAGAGAATGAAGATCTATCATTATATTGGAAATTAGAACTAGACATTCAAATTAATTGAGATAAAAGTGTGAAAATGTTTGACATTTGAAAATAAAATGTACAACATTCATTAGGAAATGCATTGGTTGGTCGATCATTTTTGGAGAAACATAAAAAAAAAATTATAATATAGGTGTGCTTTTTATTTTAAATTATAAGTATTCTCATATGCAAACAGAAAAATGCCAACGGGACAAAGCCTGTGGTTGTGCGCCACCTAGCGAACATATCCGGCATTGCATTTAGAAATGTTCTGATGCAGTTCGGTATTTACTAAAAGGAAAGAGTCTACAAAGTAGACTCTTTTCAATGAGCTTGCTAGACACCTTTCTGAAGACTGACAGGTCTAGATTGATTGAATTGAGTCTGCCTGAATGTTCAGTGTCTGCTGGTAGACTCAATTCTTCGTAAATCAGGGCCAGAGTGTCTGTAAATCATTTATCAAAAAAAAAAGGCCCGGTGGTATCACAGGAGACCAATGGACAAATATGGCTAAGGTACAGCCAGAGTGAACTCCTGGGATATCACATCAGAGCCCATACAGTAAAGATTCATAACAACAAAAGTAATGAGGTAAGAGAATAAAGAGAAGAAATAGACTGATGGGGGTGCAGCACATCTGCCCCAGAATAGAATGTGCAAGGTGTGTAAAACAGTAAAACAGTGAATAAACACTTATATAGGAGACCAAGTCCAATAAATGTTACAGTGAAAAGGTCTTTGTGTGAATTGAAGCAATAAGAGGGAAAAAAAACATTGGACTCCCAATATAATCAGACCCAATGGAGTCAGAGATAAATAGAATAAACAACTACAAAACTCTTTACCAGGGCAATTTTTTAATTTTTCACACACATGTTAAAATCTGCATTTTTTGTTGAAATTACTTTAAACCCTCAATCAATTATACATTTCCTGAAAGCAGAGACCCTGGAGAAAAAAAAAGCAGCAGGTGAAATTTTTTACGTTGCATGATATTTACTTATTTATTTATTAAATGCATATTTTGGTGAAATAATACAGTAAAATGAAAACACAATTTTTTAACATTTTTGGTAAAATATAAAAGATTGCAGTGAGTAAATAGGTACCACCAAGCCTTAAATTTGCAAATGCCCAGGAATTCGCAAAAATCTATGGCACAATAAATTCTCCATAGGTTTTCAGTTTAAAGTTTTACTATAAATTTTTGCCTTAGAATTATTGCTACACTCTGACATTCACAGTGATACCTCGCATGTGCAGTGCACTGAGGGGCGGACTGACAGCTCATGGGGCCCCATGGCAATAGGGGATCATGGGGCCCCTGTGTCCTTGCCCAAACTCAAAAAAGCCTATGAAAAAGGTACCAGGGGTATCTCCTGGTGGGGCCCCTTACTGACCCCAGGCCCTCGGGCAGTGCCTGAGTTTCCAAATGGTCAGTCCACCCCTCAGTGCACTTCATGTGTATATACACATTCCTATACTACACTACTCACATTGGTGTTTGTACAGAGATAAAGGTCTCCCCTGCCCTCCATTGCAGATAATCAAGCTTGGTCAGCTGCTTCCCTGGCTACAGTAAATGACAGCTGTGAACCCATAAGTGACATACCGTAATGCATGCCGCTTCCAGGTTCATTAATCACAGAAAGGATTGGGGAGTGAATATCACCTCCTGATTGCAATGGTGCAGTCATTTATCTCAGTTTCAGGCACCCTGGAGAAATGGGAGAGCCTAGGGACCACCATAGGCACTGCCAGTGTGGGAGCACACTTTCAGAGACCCATACAAGTGAAGGATGGCCCTAGTCATATTCTGTACAATCTTCCTAGTCAGTTTAGCAGCAGCCTTGAACCACTGACCTAAGAATTTTAGTTCCTCTTCTCAGTCAACATTTTTTGGTTCCCTAGCTTTGAAATCCAGCTTGCCTCTGATTTTTTTCCACCTATTGACAGTGCACTGGCGTTCAAAATAAGCACGGATATATCCTGAAATGCTCCAGCCCTTGTAAATATGAAAGTGTATGTATGAATACATGTAGTACAACCATCATATCATTTGGTACTGAAAAATAGAACCGTAACCAAAAAAGAAACTACTGGGGCTTTTTTAGGCACCATACCAACAAAATTCTATACACAAATTGTAAAAAATTGTCGCTTTATTGGACACCATTGGAAACACAATTGAGGTAGAAAATGCGAGCACAGACATAGCTCAATAAGTAAAACATGTAGCCATTACATATTGTAACTATACAGAACACCAAGCTTTTTTGGAATTTTTCTCCAACGTGTTTTGCAGGACAAAAGCCTGCTTCCTCAGAGAGATTTAGCACACAATTCTAAAATCATAAACAAAACCATAATAAACAAATCATATATTCCAAAAACATTGATCACCAAAATATTTACATTTTCCAGAAGATGGCATCTGATTTTTCATTGGACAGCCAAGGAGCTATGACCATATAAATCAAAGAAGACCCTTCCATCAAAAATTGCAAAAAAAGAAAAGAAATATGGGCACACTAGATAATTGGATTGAGGCCATTCTGTCTAAAAACAAAAAAATACGCAGGTAATAATAATGGAGAAACAGAAAAAAAACAGCAGACAGCAGCATTTTCAGTTTGGGGGAAAGGGTAGTGTTACATGTACTAGCATATTTAAATACACTAAAAAATTGCAGCCAAACTCCAGCTAATGCATTATAATCAATTACAGCAAACAGTTTTTTTCTTTTTGGGATAAAGGTTTTCCATAAACAAATAAAAGCTGATCATTGAAAGCATCCCTGCCAATGTTAAATGGTTTGTCTCATCTCTGTAAAACAGATACATCTGGAAGAGAGTTTGTTCTTTTGAAACACAACAGACTTACTGACTGGATCACTAGATGAATATAGAAAAAAAGAGAGCCTAAAAAAGAAAATTAATGCAGCCAGCACATCAATATAATAAATGTTTGCTTATTGGGTTTAATGTGGATTTAATGGGTATTATTGCAATGACCCAAACTATTTGTTAATCTGTTTGTGGCCATTCGGAGCCAGCTGAATATGTTGTGGATGCTGTGAATAATTTTTACCAGGGGAGTTCACAGACGCTCAAAAAGCCCAACTCTATCCTAAATCTTTTGGATATTGGTGGAAAGGTAAGTACCTCAGTTCTCCAATGGAGAAAATTTCTCTCCAGTGCCCACAGAGGATGTGAAAGGAATCTCCCCTACAAGCAGGGCTTTGCTTCAGCAGGAACATGAGGGAACACCCTTCCAGCACCTCCAGCCCTGAATGTATGTAATGGCAAGGGGTGCTGTAGGATCCATTTTAGCTGGTTGCTGGTGGATCTATTGTATCTGAAGGGGGTCTATTTTCATGTGGTGGTCTGTTGTTGCTGGAGAGGTCTATTGTTGCTGGTGGGGATCTATTGTCGATGTGGGTCAATTGTTGCTGGGCGGGATGTACTGTGGAGAGAGGGGTCTATTGTCTGTTGCTGGCTGCTGAAGAGTCTATCGATGATGGCTGTTGGGAGATCTGTTGTAGCTGCTGGGGGTCTATTGTTGCTGGGGTGGTATTTTGTTTTGAGGATCCATTGTTGCTGGATGAATCTGTTGTTGCTGGGGGGTCTATTGTTGCTGGCTGCAGGGGACCTATTTTTCTGATTTTCTTGTTATAATTAACAAATGTTATACAAATTATTTAGCACCACAAAATGATAGTTGGCTCTGTATTCTCTAAAAGAAGCCATACTGGGAGGTGAGTAGGCGGGCGGAGACAAGAAGTGACTCAGAAGGGGGGAGTTCCAGCACCTATTTTTAGAGAAAAAAAGCTCTACCTACAAGTGTACAATTTATGATACCCATCCCTACTAAAAAATCATTTCACTGTTGCCTGTTTTCCACTTATAGATATTCCCTCACTTCCTCTCACACAGGAACTGAGAAGCAATCATCCAAAAATGGACAAATATAGCAAGAAAATGACATTGGTTGTTACCCTTCACTGTTCTATCAGAAACTGGAAAAAAAAAGATTTAGCTGTCTGTAATCTTTAACATGGATGTTTATACTGTATTATTGATAGAAGAAATGTCCAATTAATGGCAGCATTTTGAAAAGAAGAATATGCACAACTGCCAAATACAGCCAGTATTTTCAGTTAAAGTGGTATTGAGCCCAAAAGATATAAGTGGACCATACATATGTATATGAGTGACATTATTATATTGCAGCTGCTGCATTCGTTTTTTTTTTGTACGTGTTCTCTCCTTTATTTTCACCAGGTGATCAAACCAGTACGTTTTTCAACAGAATAAGATCTCCTACAAAATGTATCAGAGTGTTAAGACAAACCATTTATGACTGGGGTGCTTACAATTATCATCTTTTATTTATGTATGCAAAACCTTTATTACAATAGAAAAAAAATTAACTGCTCGTATAACTGCAGTGTGAGCTGGAGTTTGCCTTCAGTTTGTTAGTGAATTTAAATCTGCTAGTACAACTAACACTCCCCTATCCCCTGACTGACAATGTTGCTGTCAAAAGGTGTCTATGTGCTCCTTCATCCACAGTGTAGGCACTCTAATACAGGAGGAGTGCTACTGGCCAGATCACCAGGTAAAAGCAGAAGGGAAAAAAGCCTAAAAATGAAAACTAATACAGTCATGACATCTAAGGATTAGTAAGCTGCAGTATATTACATTTTTGGTTTTGGGTTTAATACTGCTTTCATTTCAGGGATTCCTGGTTAGCACACAATATGTTGCAATACATATATAATACATGTTAGCCAGCTATGTCAAAGTGATCCCTCCCTGTTCAGTCACCACTCTACTTTTCCAAAATGCCAAATACTTGTTTTTAGCCTATTGGTAAGCTGCAATAAATTATGTTTTTAGTTTGGGGTTTAATACTGCTTTAAATGCTTTGTCTATTCAGATATAAGTGGACCATACATATGTATATGAGTGACATTTATGTTTTACATTTTGAAAAGTTAATAAATGTACATACAATAAAAGCTATCACTAGCAATATTAGAAAATCCGGCGTTGGCTTATACTTAGTAGTGCCTTAACGGTAGTTGCATGATTCAATTTCCTGACTTTCTTGTTATAAATGAGCACATATAAACTATGTAACTTTGATGGACTTTTGCCTGTAGCAATCTTCCCTACAGGACATGCTTTTAGCCACTTTTCATTCATCAGGCTTAAAGATACTGCCAGGGAATACTAGGGCATTTTGAAGTTCAATGTACAGAATGGTCGAACAGGCTGAGTGAAAGGCACTCTTGTTTTGCAAAATCAAATCATTAACGGTTAAAAGGATGAAGTATAAGAAATTTAGTGCAAATGCACAATTTACAAAGTAATTTCCCTGCACAAAAATGATGCTTTGAAGACAAAATTAAATTTAAACCTAGCAGGTATATGCGCTGCTTGATGGTAAATACATCCAATAATATTATTTGTGCAATTAGTTCTCACACAGCCAGACTATGAACAGTAGAATCTTGTGGGCAACATTTTCATAAAAGAAAACTTTCAGGAGAAAACTTTCAGGACAGAATCTGTGGAATTCATAAAGAATGTCTAGAATTCTGCCATATTTTCCCACAACATATATCAGTGTGGGCAACAGATTCACACAGTATATCTGTCAGAACCATGCAGACAACACAGATGAGGAGTTTAACAGATGGGTGGGCAGAGCCTAATGAGGATTCAAAAACAGTTGTTCTCCATCAGGTCCAACCCCATTGTGATTGACAGCAGACAATGGGCTGATTCCATAGCCAATAATGTTAATCACAAGTCAAGAACAGACCTCATGGGGATCTAATCCCTCAGCTATGCCATCAGGCTTTATCCACTGTGAGCATCAATGGTTGCTAAGAGCCTCCCAGCTGTGAAATTAACATCTTCCTTGGCAACCAATGACAGGCAGGGAAAATGTAGAAGCAGCAAACCTGGCTCTCTGCTACACAGTGTAGGGAGACAGGCACTCTGGCTGTCTCTGTATGCCAAGTTAAAGTTGTTCTTAATTACCCCCAGTTTTGCTATCTTAGAGCTGGAGATAATTCTTTTTGAAGTTAATGGAGCCACAGGGACACTTCGTAAAAGTGGAGCTATTAAGAACCAACGGAACCTTCCATACGTGTTGGAAAAGTTTACAAAAATGGCGACAGAAAATTTTTAATCTGGTGCAGGTCATTTTAAAGCCAGTAAAGTGTTGTAATTGCTTAATTTAATTCTCCCAAATGTGTAATGTACAAGTAACATTGCCCTGAAATATACATGGTACAAGGTCTACTGCATCACACTGATGGGTTTATCCCACTGCTCATTCTTATAAGGTTCTCATGTCAGTAAACAAACTGTTATCCACACACCTGAATAGCCTTTAGCACTATTCCACCCTCTCCTAGTCTGGATTTTGGTGTACAAGGGATCACTAGAGTGATACTTATCAAATTCATTTACTTATGCTACCTAATTTTAAAATTTATTTAGTGTTTTTTAAAGTGTACAGTATCTGAACCCAAAAAATAATTTGCAGCTTACCAGTCCTTAGACATTAGGAGCAGTCAAGTATAGAAAATACCCATTGTCTTTGTCACTTTCTATGAGTTGATAGGAAAGCAAAAACATTTTCTTTATTGTCCATTGAGGTAAACATTCAGGTTATACTGCCATTCACAGGAGGTTGGGCAATTGGCAAACTAACATGTTATGTCAGCATCATATAACCCCACATTTTTTTTGCTACTGTACTTGGATTATTACCTCTCACTTCTCAGGGGAGGATTCCTCTCTTTTAGGGGTAGGTTGGTTAAACTCAACTGTTTAAGAATTCCTACTTTCCTACTTCAAGAAAAAGATTTTACAGTAAATATTTCTTTCTTGTGTAATTTATTAGTTTCATCAATTTATCATGTAATGGAGATAAATAGGCAGCTATGGGTTTGCGATAGGTCTACCTACTATGGTGTAGCACTCTGTTATAGCACTGTGATCCTTAAGCTTGAACCTAGCTAGCTCATTCCTGAATTATACTTACTGTCTGCAACCTGCCCTGACCTTTGTCTATCCCTGGCTTACACTTTACTGTCCACTACTTGCCCGATCTCTATCTGTCCCTGGATTATGCTTACTTACTGTCTGCTACCTGTTTTTGAATTATGCATACTGTCTGCCACCTGCCCTGACCTCTGCCTGTGCCTTGATTATGCTTCTGACTGCTGCCAGAACTGACCTCTGCCATATTTTGGATTTCTCTACTTACTGCACTTTTGTCTTTGCTATTCTCTGCAAACATCTGACACCCCCACAGCCAACAGTATCCCCTTAATCTCTCTTTGCTCTTTCTCTGGTTTTGATTGGCCAGGGATTTTAGCCTTGCGTAATAAGTCCTCGGCACAGCCAAATACTGCCAGGCCTACTTGCCTTATGCCTTACCTTAAAGCGAAACTAAACCCTCCTATCCTTTTCAGCCAAGGAAACTGCTCTCTGAGCCTCTGTTTGATCTGCAACTGTCATGGTGCTGCACATGTGATCAGTTATGACACCAGCCTTTTAGTTGAGACAGTTTGGTTGACAGCACAACCAAATGAATGTGACAGCATCCTCAGCATTCCGGAAATGTAACTGCTTTTAAAACCGTTAATGCGATGGGTTTAGTTCCGCTTTGAGGGAACGTGGGCTGCTCAACCTGTTTTGGACAACCTATCACAGTTTTACTGTGGCAGGGCAGCTCCGCTGAGCTGGATCATGTACATGTACCTGATTCAGTATTTCATGTGCCCGCTGCCTGACCTGTGCTGTCATTTGCCACAGCACAAGTCAGTCAACAGTTCCCAGCCAACCCTCTTCCTCAGAGCTAAGGCTGATTGGTGTCCCCGAAACACGTCAGCTTTCATTGTCAATCTGTCTCCAGTTGGAGGTGGAGAGTGGACTCTTACATTGTGAGCTTTATGAATTTACATGCCTTTAGCTCACTTGACTTTTGAGTATAATATTTGTTTTCTTAATTCTTTCAATAAAGCGTCAAAGATGATGAGCTAGGTGTTTGAGCCCTCTCTGTTTGTGTTTTGTCCCCAATGTGCATGGACTAATAGACTAACATAGAGCTGCTTATACACGTTCAAGAAAAAAATGCCAAAAGCTGGTATAAGCAACATTTTTTATGCCAAGTGTGCATGGACCCTTAAAGTAAAATGCCTGCATGGATGCCCCCCTTTCCATGACAACGTCTATCTACAGCACTGATCCCTAATAATGTATTGACTATGCTGACAATTTTCCTGCTATCTGTCCTTGGTTTAGACATACTTTATGTTCAACACAGTTGGGTGATTATGGGAGGGCCCCATCCAAATTGTGGCATGAGGCCCCTGATATCTGTAGCTATGCCCCTGACTGCATTAATCAGTGTTTTAAATCTGCCTGGAATTCAGCTTTAAGATCAAATTCTGACAATACTACATTAACAAAGTGAAGCAAAGGAAGCAAAGGATAATACAGTTATCATTAGCAGACAATTAGATGCTGTTACCATGAAAATCCCATTGGTTTGTACAGCCAGCACCCCAGTGTTATACTGATTTTTATTAATTGGCTGTAATATATCACCACTGTGTCACAATGAGATAATAGATATCTACCAGTGAAGTTCTGCACATAAACTGTAGCATGTTATTGTCACAGTTATATTAAGAGGAGGGAGCCAGTTACAAAGGATTAAGTGGATGGATTATCAAGTATATATTCAGCTCAAATTGAACCTATAGCTGTGCAAGTCACAGAACACAACTATCCTGAGACTTTTGCACAGTGGTGTTATTAAATGTATTAATGCTAAGCTCTGTTTATTTAGGGCTCAACTGCAGACGAGTCGCAAGTTGGAAAATCAGCATCACTGATAGAAAGTCAACACCACCACCTACTGCACTGCCTGGAAAAGACAACCGTAAGTAGAAGCATGCCTTTTCATAGTTCTGCAACTTGCATATAAAACCAGCATGACTGTTTCCTCTTGTGGCAAACAGCTATACCTTCATTCTTTTTGTGATGTGAGAAGTAATAAAAGCTATATCTATCTATAGCTATATAAACATACACTATAGGAATTGAGTTTTTTCTCCAACTTATTGAATCTACCCATAATCCATGGGTCACTGTTGTCCAATACTTGTAATTTCAGCAGAATCATACAAGAACTGGCCTGTAAATGGGACACAAGACCAAGAGATACACTTCTGCAACACAACCATCAGGGGAGATGCTAGAGACTAACTGAAATATTCAGCTCATAGCCTCCCCATATCACTCTGGTGATAGGCAGACAACTGGTGGCAGCTGCTTTGTCTGCCTTATACGTGCACACATTTTGTGTAAGCATGAATGTATACAGTGTGACTGTTGAGTTTTAGAAAAACACTTCTTCAACAAGACTGCCCAAGATCCATCTAGTTGGTGTCCTCGTCCTGTCCTGGTGAGTGAATATATGTAGACAGGAAGAGGCTGGGAAAGGCTGAAAAGGAGTTTAGCAGCACTGAGATGCAGCAAAGAATGAAAGAAGTTGAAAACTATTTTCTAGGTAAAAAAAATCCAAGGCAGTTGAGGATACATGCTGCTTTAACAAACTAAATGTATTTCTGTTTTATATCTACTTTTCTGGGACATAAAATAATCATGATTTAATATGCCAGTTCTAGGTATAAAGAGTAAATTGCATATTATATTTATATATGAAACAAACTTAAATCAACTGTTTATTAGAGATGGGGTTTTTTTCTTCCCTTAAATGTGCAGCTACCAACATTCCTATAAAGCAAATTAAATAAACACAAAATTCTCTGAAATGTGGAACAATGTTTGTTTCTGTGCTTTTACTAAATGGAGATTGCTTTATGCATCGCACTGTTAGATATTCTCCCCTTTTTTCATTTGCAGTATTACAATAGGTTTTACAATTTATTGCTGGCACAGTGATATAGATCATTGTTTTTCTGCCAACAGAGGACCAGTTCCTTCTGCCTTCAAGTCAAACAGAAAATTCATGTTTACTCTTCTTGACTAGAAGATGTATTGCTTGACATTGCTTTCTGGGCAGTTTTTACCACATTAGTTTATTCATAATTGCATATTTGACACCAGCTTATGCCCTGACAATCCTTTATGTTCCTATATGTCACTTGCAAAATCCAAATTAAGAAGACAGTATTAGTAGGTTGATAAAAAAAATGCATCCATGAGAAGCATATTATCCTAATTGTTGCACTTCATTCTGCTCAGTACTATGGGCACCAAAGAGGACTTTACAAGGTGGGACCTCTTCACGTTAATAAAAGGAAAGACCATAAAGAGACTGAGATTTCAGTGCAGCCTTTCAATTCTAATAGATGATGGCCCTTAAAGTAGAACTGTATCCAGGCTATGAACATTTAATTATTTACATATTCTTAACAAGAAGTAAAAAAAGCTTCATACCAAAAGTAGCTCATGCACTGCTTTTAAAAAATGCACTGCAATGAACTGCATAGCACTGCAGTACCATGCAATCCGGTGTAAGCAAATGCGCTGTGTTCGTAAACTGCATTTGGGGTGTCATAATGATTATAATAACACCCACAACTGATCGTACACCCAGTGTATTTTGAATGTAGATTGGGAAACACGACAGAACGCAGGTTTCCAACTCTGGGTTCTGGTGTGAGTGAGCCTTAAAGCAAGCCACTCCTGACTTCTAAAGCTGTAAAAAAATGTTTAAAGACCATTGGATATCACAACAAAAACTTAAAAGTCAGGATTCAGTGAGTTTTTTAGAAACACTTGTTGATTTGCTTTAGAAGGCTAGCAGGCTGCCAAGATACTGCTTAAATAGGGAAAATAAGTTTTGATTTTAGTGTCTCTGTTGTGAACTTTAAAAGTAATTTCTCCCCATGCCCCTAGATACAGAGGTGAATACTGGGATATTTTAAAATGATTTTGCTGCTTGTTCAGAATATGTACATTTTTAGTATGCAGAGTCTGAGAAAAGATGCACTTTAGAATAAGCCACTGTAGCTGCAGGCACTGTGGAGTAATTCATCAAACTTATAGAAAAAATAATTTCACTTTCTTTTGTAAACACAGAGCAGGTGTACATTTTTGTTTTTTATTATTTATTTATTACAGGTACTTATATAGCACCATCAATTTATGCAGCGCTTTACATATATATTGTACATTCACATCAGTCCCTAACCCTCAAGGGGCGTACAATCTAAGGCCCCTAACTTACATTCATACATACACATACTAGGGCCAATTTATACAGGATCCAATAAACCCACCAGCATGACTTTGGAGTGTGGGAAGAGGGGAAGAGCAGAGTGCTGGGCCCTGATTTTAAAAGTTAACTCTGGACTGTCTGTAAGTGAACCTATACAGTGCCCCCCCCCCCCCCCCACACACGCACACACATCCCAACCCACCCTTTCCCTACCCCGCACTGCATAGGTTAAATGCTTTTTGTTTAAAGGAGGAAAGTAAAAAGTATAAATACTTGCTTCCCTAGCAGCTTGTGCCTTCCTTCATGTCCAACACTCCAGGTTGTAGGCAGCTCCTTTCATCCACCCATACAATGCAGACAATGCAGGACTACTGGCCCTCTGTGAAGTAAAATGTATTTGCTTCAGGTCTGGATCTAGCCTGTCCAATGTGGGGCTGCAGTAAAAAGTGTCAGGGGGGGCAGAGGATCAGAGGTCAGGGGGGCAGAGGACAGGGGTCACTGCTGGCAGGGCAGAGGACAGGGGCACAGCTTCTCTGGGCACAGGCAGCAGAATTCCCCACACAGGAATCACTGAGATCAGTATAGTGTCAGTCAAGGAAAGTGCAATATAGTGTCAAACTAGGGCCGGAAAGTATCAGATTTGGGCAGCATAGTGGCTTTGGGGGGGCAAACTAAAATCTGGGGGGCCCCAGCAGCCCCCTAGATCTGGCCATGATTTGCTTATTTCTCCTAGCAGTGCAGATTTCTACAGACTTAAATTTACCCTGTATGGCTCATGTGGTCAAAAACCACCACATGCCCCTCTGCTAAAACCTTATGGGACAGCAGATGTTTGTGGTTTAAAAAATGTTTTAAAAAGCTATATTTTAAAGAAGTTTGTATAAGGGTCAAAGAGAAATTGTGTGTGAGAGCGTTAATAATGCTGTTATACTATAAAATATCATTATAGTTATTATTCTTGCTTCTACAACTGTAACTTTTAACCAAAGCACTGGTCCCTAGTAGTGTGCCTACAGTGCTCTTGGTTCTCCTGTTGTCTGTCCTTGATTTAGACATACTTTAGGCTAAGGTCAATGACTGTATTACAATAGTTGATACTGCCAGTTGTTACAGAGAGAGTTAGCCAGGAGGCCCCATCAAATTTATGCTACAGGGCCCCATGATTCATAGTTATGCTCTTGTATACAAGCTACATCTTGCATGATCCCCATATAATTCTGCTATCAAAAGATTATACATTTTCAGCATACAGTCATACTGTATAGATCATGTCCAGGTCTGTGATGCATTAATGTTGTTGGTCATTAATATGTTAGAAAAATATATATTTTAAATACCTCCATTACCACTGGCTTTACTAATTACATAAGCAAGCCTTGCCAGTATTTTTCCCGTCATACACCCATTTCCTTTAGTGAATAAAAATGGATAACTATTTCTGTGTCATTTTTATCTCTAGATTACAATTATGTACTAAGCTGTTTCCAATTTTACATGCATTTTATGATTTCTAAATGTTAAATTAAAATGAATGCATTGTAATGGTTCACCTTAACATTATTATATGGCATTGACTGTCAATGCAATATAATGTTTTATGGTGCAAAAAAGTATTTTGTATGTGTCATGTTATTCTTTAACTTCTGCTTCTAATTTGGTATGTTGGAATGTGTTTGCCTGTGTATGAAAATTAATTTCTATTTTTTTCCTTCCCATTACACTACTTTCTTGCCAGAATGATAGTGAATTGGCTATGTGATATTTGCTAGAAATTGGCTCACTGCTGGTTTGAGATTTGTCTACCAAATATAAGCAAAACATGTATTTAGAAAACAAATATTGGCAGTACTTAATAGGAAAATTGCATAAAGTAAGCATTTAAAGTGCACATGATAATATAATGTGTGAACTAGTTTTCATGCAAGGTCTGCTTTAATACAACAGGGACTAAGCTGCACACCTGTCTGTTTTCTTACCGGCTAAACATCTAGCCAAAGCACATTTATGCTGGTGCCCAGTGGGTTCTGTTTCCAGCAACAGCTTGTTTTGTCGAAGGACAGCTGTCTGAGGCTACTTCTTATCCACATCCACACTGAAGTTGGGTTGGGATTGCAGTGTCTTAACAAACAATGCATTCATCACTGGAGGATAAGTGAATACATACGCCGATACCTTTATTCCAGAGCAGGGGTGGACTGACAACTCATGGGGCTTCCGGGCAATAGTGGATCATGGGGCTTCTGGGCAATAGTGGATCATGGGGCCCCTGTGTCCTTGCCCAAACTCAAAAAAGCCTATGAAAAAGGTACCAGGGGCATCTCATGGGGCCCCCTACTGACCCCGGGCCCTCGGGCAGTGCCCGAGTTTCCAAATTGTCAGTCCGCCCCTGTTCCAAAAGGAATCAGCTCATCTCTTAGCTTTGAGTGGCACTCCATTACAGCTTGGTCTATCTTTTTTGGAAAGGTATCCTATATGTTGCCAATCTAATCATAGGCTAAAACACAAAAATACCCATAAAGATATTTATGAAACCCCAGGAGCCAAAGTTTAACAGTGCCACGGCTTAACACCATGGATCTTTTTGCTTTACATTTCTTTTATCAAATATATAGTAGTTTTTTAAGTTCAAGTAGCAGATGAAGCTCTAGGCTCCTTTTCAAATGTTTACCAGGCAAACCTTAGCTGATTTGTTGAAAAGTGCCTCTTCACTCTATTCATATAGGACCACATAAAGATTCAATTAGAGAAAAACAGCCTGAATGTACACTGCTTAAACAGTGCTTTTACAAAAAAAAAAACAATACTACTTCGTTTTTTATAAAATAAAAATTATGCATATATGTAAATATGTTATTGTAAACATTAGTTTAAAAACTTTAAAAAAAACTTGAATGCACTCAAAACCATTAAATATTCCCTTTCAAAAAGCAAGTGAAGCAAAGAAAACTAGGGATAAAAAATAGATAAAAGAGGAGCTTACTGCTAGGGGTCAAAATAGTTAATAAATAATCAGCGATGTTACCTAATTATCAACTCTCTTCCCATCTAAATGAGGCAAGAAAGGCAGAAAGTATGTCCGTTGCTTCATTAATTTCTTTGAGTCAAATCCCTATTCTGCTGTTTTTTTTTAAAAAATAAAATGTATTAAAAGGAAAACTTGGAAGGATGGCTTTTAAACCAAACTTGCAAGAAGACCTGTCATGAGCGCAATATCTACAAAGGGGGTTAAAGTGTAATGGGTAAAGTGGTCCAAGTAAATATTTGGGCAGCAATCTTAAGAATAGCACAGCAAGACCAGAAACTGTGATAAAGACTGAAATTATATGAGACAATTTTAGGTAAAAAATGACATCTTTATAACCTTTATGGATTTATCAAGTCCAACATATCTTAATTAATTTTTTTGAAGACCACAACTATAAACCTGTTGAGCGCAAAAGGTAATTAAGCTTAACGGTCCATTTAAAAGCTTTGGTCTAGCTTTGTCTAGCATCTCTCATCTTTATATAAACTATCAAGCATTATTTAAATGAAGATGTTATATAAAGATTTGTACTTAACAAAATCATGACGAATATTGTCAATAAAAGAAATGTTGTATTGGATAAACCACCAGTGACTGACTGAACTCTGCATGCTGCCTCAGTATACTATACCCATAAACCTCCAGGGATGTTGAATAAGACATAGGCTTCTTTGGATGTCAAGAATCTTTTCTAATCAAAATGTATTAGCTGAACAATGTTCTGACATTCTGGAAGCATGAATATTAGAGCTGATTTCTTCACAAAAGGGCTGCATAGGAAAATGTACAGAACTTCTAAAATCAAGCCTAAAGGAATAATTTATCATTTTTGCCACCTTCTCGTATCTATCTAAACAGCAGATTTGTCTAAATACTTTGCAATAGATTCAGATCATGGTTATTGGCAAAGTGCAAGGCTGGGAGGATATTCATTTTGTAATCCAAAATTAGTTTGTATACTGGTAAACACAATGTTCCTCTAGGTCTGGTACAGATAATCTCCTAATATGGTTTTTGTATGATATATTAGCAAAAGAAATCCATGGGGAGGGGGGGAGCATTTAGTAGCCAAAATTAATTTTGATACATTAAAGGAAATGGATTAGCGATCTTATTTTAAAAAATAAGAAGAGTAGGTTAAGAACAGATGTTATTCTTGAGATATTTAGTGTTAATTTTGCATAAAGTGATTGCAAAAGTAGATTTTTTTTTAAATAACAAGCATGTATATACTTCCCTGCTCTGTGCAGTGGTTTTGCACAGAGCAGCCCCGATCCTCCTCTTCTCAGGTCCCCTGCCAGCATTCCTGGCCCCTCCCTCTTGCCAAGTGCCCCCACAGGAAGTAGCTTGCTATGGGGGTACTTGAGCAGGCTCGCTCATAGCCACTCCTGTGTGTCCATTCACACACAGATGTGGCTTAGCCCTTCCCTCCTGCTCTCTCTTCATTGGCTCACTGGCTGTGAGGACAGAGAACCCTGTAACAGCTGAGCCTCTTGTGCACATCACTGGATCAAGATGGGGCCCAGGTAAGTATTGGGGGAGGGGACTGCTGCACACAGAAGGTTTTTTACCTTCATACATAGAATACATAAAGGTAAAAAACATTCAGCCTTTACAACCACTTTAACCACTTGCCCTCCACCCTATAGCAGAAGTACTGCTACAGGGCGGCAGGGCTGCGCAAAATCACGTATAAATTCATGATTTGCATTTCCGGGTAGGGCCGTGTGCACGCGACGCCCTACCAGCGTAGCCACCGGCCACTGTTGGCTGCTAGGGATTTCAGTCATCGGGTCAGTCTCCGTGTGTATAAACAACACAGGTCTCTCTCCTGTCAGCATGGACATGCTGTTTTGTATCTCTCTGCACAGCAAAAATACAAAACAGCATGTCTCCCTGGTAAAACACAGCACACAGTAAAACACACCCAGCACACAGTTAACCCTTTGATTACCCCAGATGTTAACCCCTTCTTGTCCAATGTCATTAGTACAGTGTCAGTGCTTTTTATTAGCACTGATCACTGTATTAGTGTCACTGCGGATGTCAGTGGCAGTTAGTCAGTTCCCACCAAGTGTCAGAATGTCCGCCGCAGTCCCGCTATAAGTCACTGATCGCCGCCATTACTATTATAAAAAAATTTAAATAAACTCCCAGTATATATACCGCCATTTGTAGACACTATAACTTTCACGTAAACCAATTAATTTACACGTATTGAGATTTTTTTTTAGCAAAGACGTAGCAGAATACATTTTGGCCTAAATTTATGATGAAATTAGATTTTTAAAATTTTTTATCGGATATGTCTAATAGCAAAAAGTCAAAAATATTCCTTTGGTTTTTTTTTTCAAAATTGTCGGTCCTTTTGTTTATAGCGCAAAAAAAAACGCACAGGTGATCAAAATACCACAAAAAGAAAGCTCTATTTTTGGGAAAAAAAAGACACAAATTTAATTTATGTACAGCGTTGCATGTCCGCGCAATTGTTAGTTAAAGTAACGCAGCGCCGTATCGCAAAAGATGGCCTGGTCAGGAAAGGGGGTAAATCCTCTGGAGGGCAAGTGGATAAAATATATGCTAGATCAAAATAGAAAAAAAAAACTAAGCAGCACACCTCTGCAATACCAATTCCCCTGTGTTTTGAGACCCTGCAAGTACAGAAAAATATTTGCCAGAAATGCAGTTGTGGACTGACAACACACAGCATTCTTGTGGACTGAGTAGTGTCAGCATCGCCCAGTTTTTGTTTGCTAAACTACTGAATCAAGCTACTTCTACTCGTGTCATCCATATAAGCATTTATTAATTTATAGTCCAAGATAAGAATTGTAAAGGCTAATCAGGATGCTTGAAATAACACAAGAAGTGTGGATGGGACACAGGACAACTCTACATTTCTGACATGATGAATAGGTATTTTATAATACAACTTGCTGCACAGCTATAGCAAAACACTTTCTATAGTTTGTTGTTTATTGTTCAGGTTTATATACACAGATACATACTGCATAGTGCATTCCCTTTAAAACTGAAAGCTGAGAGATGCACACTGTGAACACAATCTGACTTCTCAAGGCTTAAATTTTCGTTCTAGCTATAACACAATAGTCTACCACTCTTATCTGGGAATTTGGTTGCCCTTTTTGATTACCTGTTTGTAATGCCAACCTGTATATTCAAAAAAACACCCATTGATCACAGCTGAAAACCCATTTAAACTTTTCTTGAATATTGAGAGAGAGAAGAAGTTGTACAGGGATATTTAGGGAGCAGAACTACCCAACCCACACATTATGAGCATTCTGAAATCTTAAATAGAACTTTGGTGAAGCCAAACTGTAGAATTTTTGCTTTCTCCCCAAAAGCCCCCTCCTCCTTGAAGCACCCCCAGCAGAATTTTATACTTTTTATTTTGCTTAACTTTTTTTTGTTTACTTACTGGGTTTTTTCTCTTGGATAGTCATGAGATGTGCTGGGTCCTTTTTTTCTCTGCAGTCTCCATCTGATAGTGGGTGCTCCTGGATGATGTAGAAAGTGGCACTGATAATACCAGTACAGCTATCTGCATCAACAAACTGTGAAGACAGGGTGCTGTGCTTAATGGGTGGGTCCGTGACGCCCTGCACTCAGTCTTGTCTTAGTCTTCTGGGTTGAGTGAACATTTATATTGGGGACAATTAATTAAAGGTGAGTATGGCAACCAGAGCTGCTTTTTTGTGGAGGGAGAGTTGGACATATAAAAAAACGAGCCAAGAGTTGGGCTTTAAGAAAAACTCCTTTTGACTTTTTGCAGTGTCCAAAGGACACTAAAGTTCGGGTGTATTTTCCCATTTGAGAGCCACAGATGCTGCATACAGCCACTCCATAGACATGAATGGCTGTATGCGTCAGAGTGTATGCTTGTACTTTTGTAAACTTGTGCATGGGTACAGGTGTCATACCTTGAATTAAAACTCTATGCATGCCCAGGTTGATGCAAATACTGTTGTATGCCCTCGTCCAGCCATACATCTATAGTACATCTGAAGCAACTGTAGCTCCTGGGTTGTCTAATATACCCAAACTTTATGCTGTGGGTATGAGCCTTTATTTATTCAGATTACCATGTTAATGCCATTTTAGCATTAATAACTCCAATTTATTTAAAGGTTCCAAAATATTCCCAAAGTTATGCCTTTTAATTATTCAACAGTACAGCCAGAAAATGTGTGCAGAGAAGATAGTTTTAATATCCATTTAGATAATTTTTAGACCCAAACTGCTCATTTGAAGACTATTAGGGAGGGATTGCTTCTTTTGCTATTTTATACATAAATACATTTTTAAATCTGGGGATTCCAGGGAAATATATATTATATATCTGCTAGTAAATTTAACACTCCCCTCCCCAGATTAACAATAGGGCCGAACACCCCCCCTACAGAATGTTCGACCGTGAACTTTGAACACGAACCAAACTGAGTGGTATCTTACAGCATCTGAGTATGTGGTTAGATACCGCTCAGTTACTATAATATGGCATGAGTTATACTATTAAGTCATGCAGTATTTCAGTAGTGAAACATACATTCATGTTTCAGCTGTCCGTGGGGTTCCCCGTTGACAGCTGAAAAAAAAAAGAATTGTCATCATTGCCCAACAATTTATAAAATGTAAAAAACAAACGGGGTGGTGTCCCCCCTTTCATTCATACCAAGTCCTTCGGATCTGGTATGGATTTTGAGAGGACCCCCATGCCAAAAGTGGAGTGGGGGTCCCCCCCAAAATCCATACCAGACCCTTATCCGAGCATGCAACCCAGCAGGCCAGGAACCATACCAGGCCACATGCCCTCAACATGGGGCGGGAGCATTGCGACGGGGGCCCCCCCAAAGCACCTTGTCCCCGTGTTAATGGGGACAAGGACCTCTTCCCCACAATCGTGACCTGTGGTCCCCAGATCCCGGCCCCCTATGTGAATGAGTATGTGGTACATGGTACTGCTACCCATGCAGAAAAAAAAAAGTTTAGTGTAAAAAAGACAAGAGACAGTCTTTGACAAGTCCTTTATTAAAAATAAAAAAATGTCCCCTGAAGTAAATCCAACGTCAATCACGATGTTCGCCACCGCCGCTATCCGAAAAAAGAAAAGCAATCTGCTCACGACGCTGGCTCCCGCCATCTGACAGCTGCACTTCCCGATGACAGTTCTTATATACTGACATGATGTCACCCCGCCCCCTTGAGATGTCATCACGTGCTGTGATTGGTCAAAGCATTGCACCTGCCCTGTGGTCATGTGCATTGCTTTGACCAATTACAATGTACTGTCATGGCACAATGCATTGTGGGGCCCATACCATTCACCCATATCGTTTGTGTGTTCACCGAACACGCGAACGGCCCATGTTCAAATCAAACTTAGGTTCGACTTGATCATGAACACCATACCTAATTAAAAATGCTACTGTCTGTTGTGTCCCTGTGTTCTTTCATCCAGAGTGTATGCACAGAAATACAGGAGGTGTGTTACAGGTCAGATTGTCAGGTGTAAAAAGAGGGAAAAATGCCTAAAAAAACAAAATAATACAGCCACCACATCTAAGGATTAGTAAGCTGCAGTATATTACATTTCTGGATTTGGGTTTAATACTGCTTTCATTTCAGGGATTCCTGGTTAGCACACAATATATTGCAATACATAAATAGTACATATTAGCCAGCTATGTCAAAGTGATCCCTCCCTGTTCGGTCGCCACTCTACTTTTCAGAATGCCAAATACTTGTTTTTAGTCTATTTTAAAGATATATCCATGAGGTTAACTGATAGAGTTGGTGAAGAGCTCTAGACCCAGATTTGATCAATGACCTATAGTATGCAATAGAATCAAAAGTATTTTTGTGCTCAAACACCCATAACTCACACATAAATAATATATTAGGTGCTAGAGGGTTGCGATATGTTAATACAAAATGATCAAATAAACCTCTACAAACATTAAAAGAATATGAACTTTAATTTTATACCATCCCTATTGTAATAGTAATACAAACAATGTTTTTTTGTCAATCCAATATAACCTTATAAAATATTAAATCTCCTTTCATGTTTTTCTGCCTATCTGCTGGTCATCTCTTTCCACAATGCCCTGGATTCCCTGCAGGCTATGCAGCTTCTCTTCTACTGTTTACTTTCAAATTCTAAGGACTACATATCCCATGGTACCTTGCTGCCAGAAAGCAGTGATTCCTGTACTGACTTTGCCTCCTGAAACTCCTCCTCTGTAGTTCAGAAGGCAAGATCTGTAAAATGTGTGACACAGCAGTGCCTACTCACAGGGCATCATGAATACCTGTCAAAGAATTCAACAAAGTAAATGCATAGGTATTGCAACAAACTATGTTTACAAACTTCAAGACCACTTAGATTAATAAGTGTAGGCTTAGAAATGCAATGTTGAAATAAAGAGGATCTTCAGCCTTTTTGCAGAAAATTCTGTAGCTGCTGAGTTTTAATAAATGGTCTTTGGTGCTCTGGCGCTGGCATGTTTAGTGTGGGAAGATGCCTGTAACTCCTTGTGGCTTCACAGCAGGTTTCCCACTGTGCATGCGTGAGCTGTGCTGTGCAGTTTGAATGGTCTTGCAGCCTCATGGGACCTGCAAAGTGTCCCAAGAGGTTACTGGCAGGGTGGAAGGGCAAACTTCCTGTGAATCCGACCGGAAGTGGAAGCGGTATCCCCCCTTCTATAAAAAATGCCCAAAAGTGGTAGAGGAGGGGGAAGAGGACATAAAGCAGAATTTTACCTTTGGAGTAAAGTTTCACTTTAAAGTGGTACTAAATGGCAACCAAAAAAAAAATCAGGCCCCTGCCGGTTCAAGTCTTACCGTATTGGCATGCACCACATGCTAGAACATTATGACAGACCTACCTGGACATGGAGCCCTACAGTGCAGCGCTTTTAGGGCTCCCAGGAGCATCCATCTTCAGCCGATCTTCCATCCAGGTTCATGGACTCCGGCTGCATGAATGGCCAGGACCACAATAACATCACTCCTGTGCATGGGAGCCCTAGCCCCAGCACGGAGCTCTGAAGGTACGGCACAGGTATGCCACCCCTTCAGAGCGGATGCCCCAGTGACATCACAGGCTGCATTCTGTGTGAAGTTCTCCTAAACAGTGCAAGTTTAGAAGATATTCACTGTGCCTACAGGTAAGTATTATTATAGAGTCTTATTATATATATAAATATTATTATTATTATTATTATTATTAAGTTAAAAAGTGGACTTTACTTCCACTTTAATACATGACTTTTGACCATAGATACACTTTAAGCTCAGCCTTACAGATAGGTTTTTACTCTTATTAGGGTCAGACCTGGTTTTACCTACAGTAGGTGTAAATATAGTTTTACACAACTCTACCGATACTGTACATTGTCAGTACACAACTATACCTTGGCTGCAAAATGGACCTTCACCAATAAGTATGTATGAAATATACAATATCATAATTATGCTAGTGCTTCATTACTCTGATGTGCCATGATTTTTCCTGGATGTGTCAAAGAGGGCACATAAAGCCCTTTCACCTCAGCATACTGTACATGTGGGACAAAGTGCATGTTCTAGCCTGCACTTAAAATGACAGCAGGAGTCAAACTAGTTGGTAGCAAGCATATTTCTCAGGTTCTTTGCTTCAGTTTTCATCAATCAGGTCCAAGGACTGAAATGCAGAAGGGAGACAATTCTCAAACCAACACATCATTTGGTCATTTATGAAATTTACAATAAATCATAACTGTTTTTGAGAGCAAGGAGACTGCTTTAATGTCACAAATATTTGAGTAAACTACAAGTGGAATAATGCATAAGAAGTTCCACAAATAGTATAAGATACACACCAAATGTACTCCTCTAAAATGTACAATAGAGCCTTTACCAGCAGTCAAATTGGTTATTTGCCAGCAGATCAAGCTAAATAGCAACACTTGCAATTTATAACAGACATTAACTACACTGATTATCCTCATTAACAATTTTATCTTATCCGTGTTGATGAGATTCAAGAATTCAAAAACTGAGATTGACACACATACTTAGATACTGCATTTACATTGTCACATGCACTTACATTTTTGCAAGAAATGCTGAAATGTCAATTGGAAATTTCAGTTCATAAATAATAATCTCAATATTTATTCTTACCTGAATATTTTTCCCTCCACCCTACGATAAAAAAATCATAAAGTCACCAGTTAAGGTGTTTCTACAAAGAGTCTCATAGTTCTCTAAAAACTGGCATGTGCAATTTTGAATGTTGGTGCTGAAGATCGGAATGCTGGAATGTTACAATCAATCGTGTTCTTATCTTTTGTTGGCATGTTATCCTGTAGGGATTGTCCTATCTTGTGGATGATCCCCTGTTATCTGTACGAACTTCCACTATGAAGGTATTTATTTTCTTTTTCAATACATGTTTATTTTAAGTAAGAATGGGCAAATTCACAGGTTCGCTCTTCCTAGTTTTCTTATTAGTGCCTAGTTGCAGGAACAATATGTCATGGTCTATTATCCAGTAAAAACAAATGTGAAAAAAGTGTTTCAATTTTAGTGTTGAGATAAAATGAAGGTGAACTGCTGGTTGCATTGGTGGTATAGACCTCATTCTGACTGCGGTACTCAAGAATGGTCCTCTTCAATGGGAAAGCAGAGACTGCATTTAATAAGTACTTAGAACAAGGAAAATATTTTAAAGGAACCAGTGAAAATGCCTACTCTTAGTTTTTAGTTGCTTACTTTGTAATCCACCCCTGGATTGTACTGTATGGTTTGTACTGTATTTGTCTGTCTTGTATCGGATGCAACCTGCTTAGAAAAGTGTTGTGTATAAATATCTCTGTTCATTGGTGTATTAGGTGAATGAATAGGACAGAAGGTTGGGTAAACCCTATGAGCCAGACAGCTAATGGACCTAAAATACAGCATGCTCCTTTTTAAGCACTTTCTATTGTGCCAATGAAAGAGCTGTGGCTTCTTTAAAGTGCCTGCTGGCTCCTAATCTGCCACTCTTTTGAGGTACCCTTAGACGTAAGATGGCAACAGGAAGATCTGATCAATAAAGAATCATTCTCTAAATCTGTAGTCTCCAAACTGCAGCCTGGGGGACAAATACTGCCTTTCGTTTGCTTTTATCTGGCCCTTGGGGCATTATTCCCCTACTGTCAACAACAGTAGTATACAGTTCCTGCCACTGACACCTACAATGGGGCAGTATAGTACCAATGCTTAGGTACTATTCCTCCCACTAATGCCAATGATGGGGCACTATTACTCCCCCTAATACCAATCATGGGGCATTGTTTACTCCCACTGATGCCAGGACATTTTCTATTCCCACTGACCACAGTGTGGCCCCCCCTAATGTTTGAAGGATAGAAAACTGGCCCTTTATTTAAAAAGCTTGGAGACCCCCTGACCTATGTACGTCAACAGCAATGAATGTATTGGCCAGGCTTGTGTGTTTAAGACCTGTGCAGACTTGAGCTGACCACACACTAGTAGAATTTTGTACAAAATCTTTCATTTTAAGAATATTTGCTACATTTTTTCATGGTTACTTACTTTAATTTACTTTTAAATGACATCTGTCAAGCCCGCAAATGAGAGAATTTTCACACAAATTTTTATGCAAAATTTCAGTAGATTTTGTAATTGTTAGTGGGGTCAAATTGATATTCAGTTTTGAGTGAAAATTTGAATTAGCAGGATGGAACAGTGTATGTGGTTTTGGCTCACTAAAGTCTGTTTGTTCTAAAATGTAATGTTTTAACATTAAAAACAAATTCAAACTGATTTTGAATGACATTCATCAAGCCATCGAATGTACTGAAAAGTTTCATACAAATTTTTGCACAAATTTTCATACAGATTTTCTTTGGAGAATCTACTAGTGTATTACCAGCTTTACCTTATAGTGTATCTAAACTCAAGAACAAAAAAGTAACATATTGCAGCTTACCAGTCCTTAGATGTGGTAATGTAGCTGCATTTGTTTTCTTTTTGCAAGTTTTTATTGCTTTAATTTTACCCGGTGATCTTGCCAGTAGCACACTTCCTGTTTAAGGTGCCATCACTCATTCACTGTACTCCCTGTAAGGGAAAAGTGGCATTGTTTCTATGGGATAAAAACTGTTTGGACTACAGAACACCTCCTGATTTCTTTTCTGCATAAGAAGTGGGGAGGTCTGTAGTCTACAGTGAAAACTGGGAACAAAACTAACTAATGACACACAAGATTTCTGGTGGGATCAACAGGTTTCTTTTGCACAGAAATAACAAAATGCTTCCAGTGGTATATTTAGATGACCAAAAGGAGCAAATAAAAGAAGTTCATTGTTAAGGTTAACATACACTTTAATCTCAGCCTTATCTCAGGGGAACAACGGAGGTCACTAATTGAAAACCATAGTGCACAATGGATATTTCTCCAAGATTAGTTTGCCTTGGAGACCTGTACAAGGTGGGGGGTAACCCATAGACATGCCCTCATGTGACAGTCTAATCAGGAGACTGATGGAGCAACAGATTTATTTTCCACTTATCAAACAGCTATAACAAAATGATTTCAAGGGTATGTTTAACAGACCAAAATGGTGCAAATAACAAAGAACATACACTTTATTAATGGCCTTATCTTGCAGGAACAATGGGGATCACTTATGGAAATCCATTGTGCACCATGAATTATTCTCTAAGATTAGTTAGCCCTGGATGTCTGCACAAGTTAGGGGTATCCTTTAGATATGTCTTCATATGAGCTGCTAAATCAGGATTCATTCATCCTATATCTATGGATAACAAATGACGTATTGCTTTTTCCACTCCTGCAATACAGCTTAATAACAGTAACACTGCACAGTAGGCGGAAATAAAGTTATGGAAGTGCTGGAGAGGAAATGTTCTGCAATTATTATTTTCCAAATATTCGGAGAGTTTACTTTTTTCACTGAAAAGTAATGTCAGTGCATTAAAACTACAGAAGTATACTCAGGCAAGGCAAAGGTTATTGCAATTTTTTTAGTTTTGTTCTTGCCATAAAAAGTATACTGCAATTTTATTGGTGTTATATTTACAAAGTAATAACTTTCCATTCAACATTACCAGACAAATCTATATCTGAATTTTAGAAATCCATTAAGGCGTTGTAATACTGATATTTTGTCTGAGTGTAAAAATAGAGGCTATAGTTATACAATGCTTTAAACTACTTAGCCTATCAAATATCAAACATAAGCCAAGCTGGACATGTTGTTCCAAATTCAAGTTACATTTCTGTGCTTTTTACATGCTTATGCTTGGTATTGTAGTTAGCAATAAAAGCAACAAATAATCCAAATTCCTTGACAGGTTATTACTAAGTGTAAAAGGCATTCTACAGTACATCTGTGTTAGTTTTCCATCAGCTCCTTTCAACACAAACTAAGTGGGGTGGAACTGGTGATGCTGAGGATTATATATATGCTGCAGATGGGAACTTAGCTTCAGAAATAGGTTAAACTCAATTATACTAGTGCTCTTTAATGGTGTCTTATGATGATGTTCACCATCCATCTACAGAATCACCATGCTTCCTGTTTGTGGTTCAAGGAAGTCCAATAGGGCTATCAGTTTAGGTAATTTTGCCTGAATATACATTTAACTAGAAGTGAAAAGACACAGGTTCACTTGAGAATGCTTTTGCACACTGGACCCAAGGCAAGATTTTGCATTCCTAATACATCCATATTTATTTTGTCCTTGGTTATCCACAGAATCATGAGTTCATGGATGAACAGATGTTTGAACAGAACTGCAGGGAGAGCTCCATGCAGAACTATCCATCCAGCCGTAGCCCATCATTGTCCAGTCATCATGGGCTCTCTACGTCTTGCTGCTCTCGACGGAACAAGAAGACAACACACCTCCCCAATTCCAATGTGCCCGCCACAAGGCTACGTAGCATGCAAGAGCTCAGCACTATCCACATCCAGTGTGGTGATCAACCATCACTAACTACAAGGTATGGCTATGCACAGGAGATGTTTTACAGGAATGGTACTTTGGACTAGAGATGAAGTCCAGGTTTCAGCTACCATGGGTTCGAAGGTAAATTCTGCAGGTTGGAGATTTGCAGTGCCAGCAAACGTATATATAAATTCACCTGGTAGAATATTTTTTAAAGTATAATGCACTGCATGGCTTTTGAACTATGCCCAGCACTCTTAGAAGGTTTGGTAAAAGGGCTTTTGGTTAAGCCAGTCCCTTCACTTTAAAGGAGGGTTCATAGAGTGTCAGTGAATGGGAAGCAATTACAGGGTAAGCATATGGAAAGCAGAAGAACTGCATAGGGAAAAAACTTTATTACTCATTCTTATTGCTAGCTCTTTGGGAAATTAATCCCTTCGTTGTCTTCTCTTTTTATGTTGTTATTATTAAGGCCACTTTTTTTGCCTTTCATTTTATTTTGTGGTCTATTTAAAGTGGAGTTCCACCCAAAAGGGGAAGTTCCGCTTTACAGATTGGTCCCCCACTCCCCATTAAGGATTGACACCTTTGGGGAGGAAGGGGGAAACGGGTACCCAAATTTGACAGGTTGTCCTCCTACCCTCCCCGAAGTCTTGTGGGACATGTGACAGGTCCCAGAAGACGACGGGGCCATTCAGGAAGCACAGCGCTACTCACACATGCGCAGTGGGCACCCGGCTGTGTACCCACACTGAAGATGCCAGTGAAGCAGGCTGCGGCGGGGGCAATGCGGGATCGTGGGACAGGTGAGTGGCTGTTTTTTTAAAAGTCAGCAGCTACAGTTTTTGTTGCTGCTGACTTTATTTTTTTACAGTCAGAGTGGAACTCGGCTTTAAGGTCAACAGCCACTGTTAGCTGTCATCCTATCAACAGCAAACATTGCTCACTAAAATTGTCTTCCTGCCGGCCAATTTTACATTGCTATATTATATGAAATCTTTTAATTCTTGTAGTAAAACACTTGCCTTTACTCTTGTCTTTAGTACATTTTGGCCTAATATTCCTAGCAAACCTTTGCATTAAAACAGAGATTCTTGGTTCACATTTATTGCAATACAAGTTTAAGCTGCCCAACTGCATCAAATGGATCCCTTTTGCCAGTCTCCACTCTGCTGTGCAAAATGGTGAATTCTTACTTGCTTATGACATGAACACTCCATCGCTTGGTTCCTGCCGACTAACACCTTGCTCCCCCCCGCTGCTGAATTAAACTAAGGGGCGGGGCCATCCGGCAACCTCATTGACCATACATGGACATATCCGTATTTGGTCAATGATGTCACCAGGTGGCCCCATCCTTTGTTGACTTAATCGACCATAAATGGATATGGTAGGAATACCACTGCTAAATGTTTCACTTTCAGCTGCAGCCAGAGGTCCGGTCTATAGTAAAATAAGGTGGAAAAACACACATTAAATACCACAAAATAAAAAAAAAGTATGCGGGACCTAATGTGCTTCTTTTGTGTTGACTGCTTTTCAGATAAAAACCCATGAGCTATTTTAACTGTAATACTCATGCAATATTTAACTTTTAGTGAATTGAGCCCAAGGTGAGGAAAATAAAAACTGGTAAATCTGAACTCTATGTTCAGATGTGCCAGAAAAACCAGTATTCCACATTAGATTTTGACCGTGTCTAACTCCAAAAGGCCTCCTTCTGTATGTAACTGTCATGGTTTGCGCAATTTTTTTTATAATTCTGCAGTGAATTTCAAAAACAAAGAAACACAGATTAAGGTCTTGTTCACAATGGCATGTTTGCTGAGAAATATGGAGACTGATGATACTAACCTACATTTGAAACTGCCAGATACCTGTCTGATGTGCTGACTCACCGTATTTAATACACATATGCAGGTCAGATAATAAAAAAAAAAAAGTCTGAAGTCTCTATCTGACTATTTTTATTCTGGATTAATGGATCTGCATGACAAGCAGCAAACTGGCAGTTATAGAAGGAGAGGTCAGCAATGGCATGTTTTTCTATCGACTAGTTTCCTTTAAAAGGTAAGAGCATTTTAAATTTTTTAGTTTAGGCTACTTAAGACTCCGAAGGAAAAACTTAAAGTAGAACATTAACCCCTTTAAAAATAACAAATAGATAGACTTTTTCATTGCAGAAGAGACATACTGGGTATGATTTACTGAAGGCAAACAGATTGTACATTTTGTGATTGAAGTTGCACTCTACAAGGGCATTTGCCTCACAGCTTAGTAAATGAGGGGAAACTCAGTTAACTTCCATCATCCAATCAGGTGTAAGCAAAAATGCTGCTTTTCTTCCTTGCATGTGACTTTGTATTCTTTATAACATGAAACGTTTCCTCATTTACTAACCTCTTGAGCAAATGCACTTGCAAACTGCACAGTCTATTTGCCTTTAGTAAATCAACCCCATTGTCTCTCTTCTGCAATAACCCCTCTTACTTTGGAGCATGTCTCTGAGCCCCAGAAGCATGTGAGAGCACTGAGAGACAGGGCTAGCATTTACCCAAGAACAAGTCCTTGGCAGAAAATTGGGGGGGGGGGTGTAAGAATTGGGTGTCAGTAACTTTACTGTTTTTAGAGATTTTATTCCACAAAGGACAACTCACAGGGAGAGAAGAGTAAAGAATTCAGATGCCAATACTGTTTTGCACACTCCATCTTTAGTACTTTTGTATATGAAGAGAGCCTTTACGTTTTAAAAATGGCATCCTCTATCTCCTCCATAAGCAGCTTCAGTAATCACTAAGATAAGTCTCCAGCTTGTCTGCATATTCCTTGTCCACAGGATCTCCAGCAGCAGAGTCTCTATCCCACTTTTCACCTGATCGCAATGAACAACACCCTCCTGCGCTCAAGTGTGGTGCTCAAAGTCAATTGACTCTATGGGGTTTATTTGCTAAAGCTGGTTCACTCAGTGTCTCATGCACTTCTGCATAGAAACCAATCAGCTTCCAGGTTTTGTTGTCAAAGCTTAATTGAACAAGCTGAAGTTAGAAGCTGATTGGCTACCATGTACAGGTGCACAAGATTCTGAGTGAACCAGCTTTAGTAAATAAACCCCTCTGTTTCTATTTCACTCCAAAACATCTCAAATGGCCACCATGATTTTCTGCTCTCTTAGGTCTAAGGTAGTCCCAATGTTCTGAACACTGTAAAAACAAAAGAGATGGTGCACCAGTCTAGCACATTTTCTTTATAAAATATCTTTTATTTTATTTGTGCAGCGGGTCTGGCATAGCTGTTTCTGGATTATATTGATGAGTTTGTCTACACATTGGTTCATGTGCATATTTGTTTTTATCCTAATAAATGGTGTATAAAGATAATGCACTAGGATGGTTCAAGCTCTCTTTGGTTTTTACAGTGATCACATTCCATCATCCTGATCACTTTCCATCATCCAGACACCCATCCTCTGTGAGGCTCCTTGCACACAGGACCTCCAACAGCAGGACCACCCTGCACAGGAAACCTTCCATTATCACCAAGCTTTGCACCTTGCACATGCAAAAGTTTCTTTATTTAAAGGCCTAACTGAATTGCAGAACCCTACGAATACCTTCCCCAGGCCAAAGTCTGTGAGGGACGGTTGCTCACAAGATCAGCCAATAAGTATTTATGCCTCCAGCATGCAACACTGGCAATAAGCCTACTAGTAGTTGGCCAGAAGGAACATAAATATTCATAGCCCATTGATTTGCGGCATCTCACTCTATTGGTATGGGTACCAGTGACACTGGCAGCGGACAGAACAACTGCAGAGGGTAAAGCCAAATGGGCACAACACTATCAAATAGATTGAGCTGTTTACCACCCAACTAGACTAAATGTAGGCAGCCCCTCTTGTTTAGGTTAGGTTTTCTATACCTGCCTGTTCACAAACATTTTGAATGTATATGAAGTTGCGCATGCCCAACTCAGCTTACACTCTTGACATGTCATGGTGTTGGAGTAAATTAACTCCCCTGAGTATGAGTGGGAGTTACATCATCTGAACCTGGCCAATCACTATGACCGAAGGTGTAAAACCTGAAAGAAAATGGGGCGATGATATCAGCACTTGAAAGAAATCTCAGATGTTATATTACTAGATGGGGTGTTAGTATAGACGACTTTATTCCCCCTTTAATTTATAATACTTGGCGGATAGGATAAATTCACACTTGTGCGGATAGTTGTGGGTGCAGGACATTGTGTAAATCGTGTTACCCCACCCGCAGCCAAACCATTCTCTTTTTTTACAGATGTGCGGGGCTGCCATTCATTCTTAATGGCATCACCACGTATCTCATTTTCTGTTGATTGTACTATTAACCCTGTTGCTCTTCCCATAGTCCATTAGCCCTTTGCCCTTTCCTATTGATTGTCAGTTAACCCTTTGCTGTGTTCTTCCCCATTTACTCCCCATTTACTAAAAATGTATTTCTATGTCCCTCTCAGAGCATTGAACTGTTTCCCACTACTTGGACACTAACCTTCATAATTCACTTACCATTCACTGTCAATTAATTTATTGCTGTGAACTTTCCCATTTATTGTATATCAACCGTTCTGTACTCTCTTATTTTTCACTCTATTTACTATGCTCCTTCGGTACTCCAACCACATATGGGCACATTTTATTTAGTTTTGCAATATGGAGAATGCAATTGTGCATCTAGACTCTCCTAGTTAAATTAGTAAGAGTGGCATGAGACTCTTTGGTTTGGCTGTTTATTTCAAAGAGACTCTTTGGTTTGGCTGTTTATTTCAAACCAGTGAAAAGGCTGGAATGCTAAATTTACAAGGTGGCAATAGTACTAAATTTCAATTAGGTGTTGCAAGTTTGCATAGCTGATAAGTTGAAACAAGGTACTTGCCCTTGAAGTTTTATTTTCTACATTCTGTCAGCTGTTACTCAGAGGACATAAGGAGAATTCTCCAGCTGCCACACTGGAAAAAGTGTTGGGGGCTTAAAAGGGCATGACCCATCATTTCCATTAATGCTCTGGATTATTTGCAGTAATATCAGAGTAAGAATAAATATATTTTAGAACTTTCTTAGGGCTTTCATGGGCATAATGACGTTTTTTAATACCTGCATAGCAAGTATATAATATTTAGTATTAACATGGCACTTAAAGTGTCCTAATACTTTCTAGATTATATTGCAAAAATTGGATTTATAAAGTGACCAATTTTCCCCTTTTGAAGTGCAAATGCTAAACAAAAAACAACCTACTAGCCAAAGTAAAAGCTATGCACTAGATAATATGAGAAATAGAGAAAAAAAAGCGCCACAAACTAAATAGAACAAAAGCTGCACTCCTAACCAAAAAAAAAAAAAAATGTGAATAAATCAAAGAGTGCACTAAATATAAGTAAATACAAAAATTATTAGTTTAAAATAATGACATCCATTCTATGCATGAAGGTAAAAAAAACTTCAGTGTGCAGCTCCCCCCACAGTCCCCTAATACTTATCTGAGTCTGATCTACATTTAGCATGGGATCCTTGGCTCTCCCTGGTCTCTCTCTCCTCATTGTCTGAGACACAGCAGTGGGAGCCATTGGCTCCTGCTGCTGTCAATCACACAGTAGCTCAGTCCTGCCCCCACTCCCTCCTCACTGGCTGTGTCTATGGGACACACAGAGCTGGCTAGGGTGCAAGCGTGCATCAGTGCTCCCAGCGCAAGCAACTTACGCTGGGGGCACTCGGAAAGAGGGAGGGGCCACAAGCACCAGCGAGGAACCCAAGAATAGGAGGATTGGGGCTGCTCTGTGCAAATCCATTGAGCAGGTAAGTATGAAATGTTTGTTATTTTAAAGAAAAAAATTAACCTTTAAAATCATTTTAAAGAAGGTGAAGAATTATGTTTTTGAACAAAGTAATATCCTCTCACAAAATGTCAACTGTACAGATTATGTATATTATTAAAAAAAAGTGATTTGCATTGACAATAAAAATTCTCAAAATAACAAAATCTAAAAATATATACCCCCTGAAGTATTTCATAGATTTACATGTAGCAGCAATTACAGCCTTGAGTAAATATTGATAGGCTCGTCACATCTGGTCACTACCATTTTTTTCCAGCTCCTCTTTGTAAAACTGTTCCAGTTCTGTCAGGCTGCTTGGTAATCATGAGTAAACAGGGTCTTTTGAGTCCAGCAACAAATTCTGTACTAGACTGAGATCTTGACTTCAACCATTTGAGAACATTAGCATTTCTGTTTTTATGATGGTGTATGCAATATATTATGTTGTGATTTTTCATTGGAATTAAGTTACTTTGCAAGGACCAGTTCTCTCTTTGACATTAAATTGTTTATTTCTGTGGAACAGTGAAAAAAAAACCTAAATTTAATCCACTGAAAGGCAATGTTATAAGAGGATAAAACATGAAAACTTCAGAGGGGTGAATATTTTTTTTATACAACTTGTACTTTAACTAGGATATAGGGAAATGGAAATACGTGCCCAGAATCATTAAATCAGCCTTTCCTAACCTTTTCAACAAAGAGGAATCCTTGAAAACCTGTGCTGTCTCAGGGAACTCCTGCTAAAAATGATTATATCTACAACTCATGATACATTAATGTAATGGTCACTGTTAAGAATGCTCCTTACAGATAGCTAAAGAGATCAGTGGTGTCAGTGGGAACTCATCTGAGACGTAGAAATTGTTCATTGCTCAAGGAACCCCTGGCAACCTCTGGAGGAACGCTAGCTGAGAAACCCCATATTAAAGGATTATCTTTAGGAATAGCTGCATAGCTGTTATCCAATTTTTATGCTATTCAGTGCAATTATGTAGAATGACTTTGTTGCATCTTAGATGTAATTTTCATCTTCTATGGGGCCAAACTGCACAGAGTTGCATCGATGTGAACTTGCACAGTGATTTCCATTGTCATGCGATTCTGCGCATCTGATCTTGCGCTAGTGTAAACCAAGCCAGGAACAGACATTTGTTAGTTAGCAAGATGCTCATAGAAGCACAATTCCAAGAAGGCGTTATTATCAATTGAAAAATCCAGAAAAGTAAAAATCCAGCTCAAAAATCACATATCATTAACTTGTTGAATTACCGTGAGACTTCGAACTGAACTATGACAACTCTAATGTAATTAAATTCAATAAATACTTATGAACATGACTGAATAGAGGGCTTCTAGCTGTTGTATCCTCCTTCTTGTTATTTTCAGGGGAATGTAAGTATTTTCTGCTATTTAGCTTTTAATAAGGTGAACATGTGGCCAGGCATTGTATAGCGATTCACCTTCAAAATTCACTTTAGAAACACTAAAGTTGTTGCTTTTGTCTGCTAGCTTCATCAGTGCTGGCTTGTCTGCATTGTTGACTACAGTTTGTCATATTTGTGTCCTTTGGGTAATCAAACTGAAACAGAAGGAATGAAAGCAAAAATCTGAATATTTCCTTTGGGCAACACATACTAATATAGAACGGAAGAAATTAAAAATGTCCAGTGTCAAAGTAGATTATGCAGTATAATGCCAAGCTCTTTTTCTGTTTTCTGCCAGCTGAAATATCTTCTGTCTTCCAGTCGATCCAGCCTGAATCTGAAGTCCGATGATGGCTCAAGATCAAACTGCAAAGCTGCACAGATCACCACAGCAATTATTAGCATCCCCACTACCCCAGCTTTGACACCTGAAGGCGAGAATCGACCTGCAAGCCCACCTGGACATAGCACAAACATTCACAGTACAAGCAATGTTGTGAAAGTTTCTGCGCTGTAAGACATTAGCGTAGCAAACCAAGGCTACCACGTGTATCCTGTCTTGCTGCAACATTGTGGAATTAGCAGTGAAGAAGTGACAAGCTTTTGCTAAACTTGCCATTTACCACCAAGGAGAGGAAACACAAGCACTGGATATATACATACATGCCTATACTCACTCAAATGGGCGTTATGTATATTTTGGATGCTGGCTGCTAGGAAGTTTCATGGCAAGCAGAGGAGTTTACACAAAAGCAAAATTGACAACACTGTGTCTAAACACCTTTTTTTAAGGTTTTCAGTGGATAATATTTATTCATGAAGAAATGATGAAACATTTAAAAAAAAATAAGAGAGGGATAATTTGTTTTTGAAGGTTGTGAAAGGGGAACCGGGGAAATGCAATATTCTTCTTTGTAAAAGAATTTGCAAGCAACCAAAACAACACAATGTTCTGTGTTTCTGAAAAAGATCAGACAAAAGGGGCTGGGTGGGGTTTGGGGAATCAAAGAAAAATCTATTTTCCTGCATTTTTCTGTGAGAGTGGACTTTTGAACTGTTCAGAGAACAAATAGCTCCTAGCACATTACGGATCGGGCACATCATAGAGGTGAGCACAGTCATTCATGAGTAATTACATCTTCCCTTGCCGGTGTTCTTATAATTCTTAGACAATTTTGTATTAGCCTTCTAAGTCCAAGCAGTGCAGACTGTGATGTCGTCAGGTATAATGTCTGTGAATAAAAAGCATATTTGTGAAGCATATAAAAAGAAAAAAAAAACTGAAAAAAATACAAATTGCTTTGATAGCATTTAGTTTATACACTATCACTCATTTCTGCTTTATAGTTTATCCCACTTCTAAAGCAGAATGCGTTGCAGGGTCTGTAGTAAAAAAAAACAGAAATCAAATGACGAAAAATAGGGATATCTTCTGATTTATGATAACAAAGAATTCAGGTACCCTGAAGATGATTTTGCTGAGATTTACTAATTTTAGTAGTATCTTGGGTCTTTGAATTCAAATGTAAATACTGTAAAGGAAACTTGGTGTTTTCACATAGATATCTTGTTGCCCCACCTCAGGTGTTGCTAAAATAGACTGGTGAAACAGCATTATGCTGTATAGAAAACTTGTTATAGATTAGTAAACTTAGGGACTGGTAAATATGGTGTATTCATTCATATACAAAAATGCTTCCCTACCTCTTTGGGCGTCTGTTAAATTAGAGCTACAATTAATTGTATATCTAATGGTGACACTGAAAGAACAAAGGTCACATGTCTTTATTTTAAATATTTCATATTTTGTAATGGGAAGCACATATTTTATGTACCTTTGTTGCCCCTTGGGTGTATGTCAGTGTAATTAATGTAGTACGTTTGGTGTAGTGGCTGCCACTGCCACGTTTTTCTAATAGCCAAGGATCTTAGTGTTCTTTCACTTACCCGCCAAATCTAAAACACCTTATTGGGATAAAAAGCATAAATGTATAGGTAAGTTCCAAAACACCTTGTCTAGTAGGGAATAGCACACAACTTACATGAAACACATTTGTCACTGCTGTGTGCAGAAAAATCAAGTATACATCATTCGAGAGCCACAACCCTATGCAGACCAGAAGCTGCAGAATGAAAGTCTCATAAGTTAAATTAGCATTATGGTCACAATGGTTTATTATTACTATTATACCTGATATTATAGTGCCAACAGTTTGTGCAGCACTTTACAAAACAAAGGGAGACAGTACAGTTACAATACTGTTTAATACAATGTTAGGAGAGCCCTGCTCATGAGAGATTACCATCTAAATGGTTTAGTAGATTAGGCCATGAAGAGTTACTGGATCATTTAATAACAAAAGTTCAACATGTAGGAACTTTTAGTATATCTAAAGCCAAAACTTTTTCTTTCCTGTTTTATCTTTGATTAGAGTAAGGAATGGTTAGAATGGGCAACACCTTAACTTTTTTTTCATTTTTTTTTGTCTGTGTCCAGTTGGGAAGATTTGCTTTTGCTCTTCTGTATGTCTTAAGGTACAACAGGTAGTTAGAGGAGATCCTTCTTAAGTAAGGAGAATTCTCTTAAAGCTGCCTTATAGCATTCCCTTTGAAAGATTCCTACAAGCTCAAAATTTTATCCATAGTGGCAATGGTCAGCAGGACAACAAAAAGGATGAATCTTCCCAACGGGGACACAGACAGCAATAGAAACCTGGAAGAGGTTCTATTCCTTTCACACTCTGCCCCTTTAGTTACACTTTAAGGCAGATAATCTGTTTTCAACTTTTACTTCATGTGACTAAGTAAAATAAACTTGATTTATTGCTGTAGGTTTTTGCACTCTGTATTATATAATTAAATAAAGCCAACAGCTAAAAGTAAATGAATACAGGACTGAAAGGTAGATGAGGCTTCTTGCATTATTATAAAATTATTATAAAATCTTAAAAAAGCAAACTGATGACTTACAATTAACAGCAAATTCCATTCTGATATGTTATTAGAAGTGAATTATGTCAGCAAACTGTATCAGTAGGATACTTTTTTTAAACCATCACTGCCAGGCAACATACAGGAGGCATTAATATTGTAGAGAAGTCATGATTTATATGATGAAAGGCCAGATTTACCACACCTACATCTCCATTCTTTCTCAGTTATTTTGTTACTGTACAGCCTTTTGTATTGCTTAACAAGCTTTTCAGTAAAAACCAACATGCATGGAATTGAGAAATCTGCAGCAATCTGCCACCCTTGACTTGTTTTGTTTTCCACTTTTGAGCAATCAAACAAGGAAAACTGTCAATCAAAAATGCATGTGAACTGGCATATTCACCAATTATGTATTTACAGCATTTTGGATCATCTAATTCCTTGAAACCACAGGTAGAAGATTGCTATAGACCATGTAACTCCATGTGATCATTTTTTAACTGAAAGCCAGTGGAAGGCCATAATTGCTGAAAACTTGCCAATGTGTTCCCAGCATTACACCCAAAGAACTTTAGCAACCTTGTTTAACTTGCTTGCTGTAAACATTGCCTTATCCTTTTATTTTTCTTTCTGTGTTTTAAGGTGCCCATATATGGGTCCCTCTACGTGTAGTGACATCTATAGTTAGCTGACTTGAACTGGAAATCAAACCCCTTACTGTTTGGTAAAATCTGTTCAAGACCTTTTCAATGACCGGAGTGGTAGGAGCCCAGTTTTTTTTCTTTTTTTATTTAGAGTAGTAGAAGGTAACCTACTGCACTGTGTACTAAGGGCAAAGCCGCTAAGTCTTCCATGTCCCATATGTGCACCAGTAGGGAGGATAAAACAGTGCTGATGTGAGTTAACATGGCCAATTTCAGTGACAATCAGCCAAATGCTGGTTCTAGTTGCAGGTTTCAGGTTTATTGTTTTGCAGCCTGCACACAGTTGATATTCATTAAAGCTAGCCACATCTGCGCTGAAAGATTTGTACATCACATAGTGCACTAGGTTACATATTGTAACAGGTCTTCTTCAAAGGATAAGACTTTTTATGCCTACATGTTAGTGGTTGCCTAGTACAGTTGATTAATCTATTCTTTTCTCTAAATGCTCTACAAAATTACTGTATGCGGCTGTACCCATGAAGTAGGTTTGTATCATAATTAAATGTTTGTTGTGTTTCAAAACAGGCATTTACAAAAAAAAATGTTTTATGTGCCCCAAATCAAAGTTACTGCCATTTAAGGTCCAAGCAGTGGGAGTGACATTACTCCCCCTTGATGAAATTGTTTTTTATCTAAAGCTAAATTAGCTTAGCAAAGTTAGTCTGTAACTTTGCCCTCCATCATAACAGGAAACTACAGCTTTTGTTGCACCGTCGAAATGTTCACTCCCTACTACCTTGCTATCCTTGTGTATGTGTAGCTGACTTGTGTATAGTAACTTCCTAATGTTTGGATTCATGCTCCCATACATCAGGGCACTGTGTGACAATCAAAAAGCCACTGCTTCAGTCTGAAATGACAGATTGAAGTGTGAAATATTGAGCATCAATCTTTTGCTGCATTTCAGGGAGTACATTGCCAGGAAGGGTAATGGAATCTCTGCAGCAACTTTGTTTGTTCCCATGTGCGTAGTACGAGACAAAATTTGCACAAGTAGCATTCCTTACTCTTGATGTGTAATTTCTCCAGCAGCGAAAGACATTCAGATCCAAAGACATGTGACTGGATTTTTTTCCTGACAAGGAAAAATTAGCTTACAGAAATTGATCAGAACTACATGTCCCAGATTGAAATGTGATAAATGAATGACGGGACTAAAAAAAAATCCCCTTCTGGGACATTTCTGCAGTCTACTAACTCATTCACTGCCAGTCTCCTTAGTCTTTTGAAGGTTAATCCATATCCCACAGAATGAAGAACGGTCATTCCCACTAAATATTTTGTGGATACATGTGTAGGTTTGGCCTAAAATAGGCCTTAGAAAAGTTGCATAGCTGTGTAAAAGATAGAACTGTTTTAAATGTTTCAATGTAATTGTTCTCTTCTGTGTCTTTTCAAATGTTTTAATTTCTCGACTAAACCATTTGTGTCCTTTTTATTATTATTATTATTATTATTATTAACAACATAAGATGGAGCCCATTCTCTGTTGTCTTTGACTGCAAAATCTGTTCTCCTGATTGCTTTACTTTTTTAGCATTGCCACTAAGCAAAGCAATTACCAGGCAATCAATATGTACCAATACAAGAAGTACTGTATAATAATTATACAGGCTGGATCATCAAGTGAGAAGAAAAACAAAGGAGAAGGAAAACAATGTCACATTTCTTTCTTGCAGCTTCAAACCTGTTGTCTTCTTTTGAAATGTAGTGCATATGTTGAATTGTATATAATTTGCAGTAATTTGTCTTGTGCCACTGCTGTAACAAATGTATCCAATCTGGATTAAACTCATTATGTGCCACACCTGGACAATAAAAGCTGTGACTATTCACTGTACTGTTCAGAAGGAAATTCATGCAACAGCACATTTTGCAGCACTTTTATCTATTATTAGGTCTACCTCATACTAATGCATGTTTCACTGCTTATTATTACATTCCCCCTCTCCCTCCTCTGTGTAACCCACTGGCACGTCTACTCCTAGCATTGGTGGTCAGACACTATAGCTGACTTCTGTGTTCTTCGCTTATAGCAGCCCCCTTTCCCATAAATCAGGCAGGCTTACCAGTACTCAGGTGAACAAAAACAGACAAGGCCGCACTCTCATCGTGCATTACCGTAGTAACCCACGTATTTATTGAATAAACAAATGGATGTATACTCACAAACCAACGGAAATAAAAGCAGAAAGTGTGGTCCGCAATAACAGCGGATGCAAAGCTGTGCCCTTAATAAGGATGAGCTGACGCGTTTCAGGAGATGAACCCCCTTCCTCAGAGCTAAGTGTATGCCTGCTGGTCCCAAGCCTATATACCATCAAACATCAAAAAAAAAGGGCAACAAGCCCCTCCCACCCACTCCTAACGGCCCAATCAAAAAAGGCCGACCTATCCCAAAAAAAAAAAAAAAAAAAAGGTCAGCCTTTTTTTGATTGGACCGTTGGGAGCGGGTGGGAGGGTCTCGTTACCCTCTTTTTGACATTTGTTGATTTGCTACGGTAATGCATGATGAGAGTGCGGCCTTGTCTGTTTTTGTTCATCAGTGTCCAGATTTCCTGATCTTTGAAGGGCAGCACCTCTCCGTTTGGCATTCTCAATTTCCTATAGTCTGTATGAAGATTTGAGCGCTGGTTTTGTTTGTTTGTCTGTTGGATTGTACCAGTACTCAGTTGCCCCCAGGTCTTATAGTATCTGACTACCACACTTGGGTAGGCACAAACTAAGCACAATGAATGGGTACTTGTGGTTGACAGACAGGCAGAGTGGTCTAGTGACAGTCTGGGTTCAGGGCAGGCAGCGTTCAAAGAGTAGTCAGGGTCAAAACCGCAGGCTGACTTCTGAGAGTAGTCAAAATCGAATCCGAGATCATCAACAAGGAAATCCAAACTAGCTGGCAAGGCAGGGATTGGGTGAAAATGAAACATCAAGGCATGGGAACAAGGTGGGAAAACAGGGAGCTTGAAGCACATGTTACAAATACTATCACAAGCAGGACACTAAGGGCTTGGCAGGCTTAAAACAGGATTGGTCTCCACCAAGCACCCTGCAGATGGACAGTCAGACAGGGAAAATGCATCTTAGCCAAAACCAGGATCTTGGAATGAGCAGCAGCTGCCATTGAACAGGAGTGGTATACACTTCTGACCCCCACAGAGTGACATACCTACCTTCAGCCCTACTCCACTGTGCAGCCCAGTGACACAACTGTTTGAGAAAATTACTGTCTGGCCCCTACTCCTACTGTGCAAGTGTGTCACAATGTAATGCATTCCTATCGTTAAGTCCATATTCCTGTCATTGGCTGTGTCCTCCAATAATATGGATCAGCCTTAAGCGTGAATGAGGCATTCTTGCACTACATATGTGCAGTAGGCACAGAACCTGGCTGGGACCAGCACTGTGAAGTTCTCCAGAGTGGGGCTTATATATTATGATATGTGGGTTACGCTAATGAGAAAGAGGACAATACTTATCTCTGAGAATGTATAACTATATCTGTGTGTGGTAAAACTTTCCATCCAAGAATAGTTATTCCTGAACTCGATATAGCTGAAAAAAATTTACCTTGTCCTAGAACCCTAACCCCCAACCACCCACTCACATTGGTTCACCATTGCACATGAGGTTGTCTGAGATAAGCAAATCAATCAAGTGAGGAGGAGAGCAGTATAGCGATATGACTTTGGGTGACTGGAGGAAACCTGCAACAACAAGATATTAGGGATGTATTTCAACTTATCCAGTACTGTATAGACAAAATAAGCAATTAGCCATTGGAAGTACGGTGTGGGGGGCTCTGCTATTAGGTGATGTTTTTAAATCACTGGCTGGAGTTCAGCTTTAAATTAAACCTGTCAAGACAGAAATATAGGAGCAATACTGCCAACTTGTTTTGACAAGTACAGGGTAGGAAGTGGTCAGCTTTACCCTTTTTGTTACTTCTTGATAAGTATTTAAATTAAAGCAAGAATGAGCATATGAGGTGCTGAGATAGGATCAGGATGGCAGCACTGGCATCTGCATCTTTAAAAACAAGTTGGCAGTAGCAGCTTCTATCTTAATTCTCCGAATAACCAACATGGAACAAGTGGGTATATCAGGAGCTTTGACTCTATTGACTGCTTTCAAGCAACTAGCATTTTCAGAAGGTCATCTGGGCAGTATACATATTTCTTGCAGCATAGTTCTCCCCTAAACTACATCCATGTTCCCTGCCATTATTGGGTTATTATAGACAAGGGAGGACCTACTTTCAGAAGCAATACCATGCAACAAATAAAACCAATGAACTGCTAATGTTATCCTAGAAACAATGCCACCATAATAAGGTCAGAATATCCATTGATTGTCTCCAAAACCATAGATTTTGTTTTTCAGTATACGTTGTGTAGACAGGTGTGGTTTTCCCACACATGACATACATTTAAAACATGGCAAACAGAGGTTGGCAGGTGACAATTCTGAGGCTGTGTTTGACCTGTTTTGAGTTGTTTTTTTGTGGATTCAGTGAGTTCTATTTGATATGTGTTTGCATTGCACACAAAGCAGGTCAAACAGCCTTTTTTTTTTTAATGCCTGTGTACACAATCATTAAAACAGTGGTTGTGCTTGGGTCTGCCTTCTCAAATTTGATGCTTCTTTTTGGTGTGAGCATCCTCTCCATGTATGTGTGAGTGATGATGTTCCCCTGGTAAGTGGGACTTGCAAAAACCTGGCCTACCATCTCTAATGCATCACCACACCTTTGTCAAGAACACCACAATGTCAGCAAGAATGTGATTTCATATAATGGGATTAGCATCTGATGCACAGCAGCACTATCGTAATGAAAAGCAAAACTAGGAATGGGTATGTTGCATTTCCTATAAACAATGAAAATAAGATTTGGAAATTAGACTGGGGTGTTTTTTTAAACAGCAAATTAAAAAAAATGAAAACACCAATTACTACTGAAGACAGGAGGTTATCATTGCTGACCTCCTATTCTTAAAATACAATATGTTCTTTCACACTGATCCACAGGGGTCTAAGTCAAGAGTCATTGACCC
Organism: Staurois parvus; assembly: GCF_062004578.1. Taxonomy (NCBI): domain Eukaryota; kingdom Metazoa; phylum Chordata; class Amphibia; order Anura; family Ranidae; genus Staurois; species Staurois parvus. The sequence goes on along the minus strand of NW_028317852.1, from coordinate 5,068,410 downwards.
AGAAGAAGTATGCAGATCAGAAGCTCTGCCTTTCTCAATTGCATATTATTCCAAGTCTGTGCTTCTAACTACTGAAGACAGAGGGAGCCAGGCAACTAGATTTTTTTTTTGAATGAGGTTAGCAATGGCTGCCTCCATATTTGCCTCAGCACATTTTTCGTTTAGGTCAAAACCACACTTTTACATTTTTGTCACATACGTGTTCCACTGAAATCAAATCAATCAATGTCAGCATGCATGAATGCACGTTAGTACTTGTTATGACATACCTTGATGTGCAATGCAAAGCTAAGAGGGTTTATCATTAGGAAACTGGAGAAATAGCTGCTAAAATAGGACTTTTGAATCATGTATGATTATTTATAATATTATTAATTATAAGGGTTTTTCTACATGGACTTCAGATTCCAAAGAGTAACAAATATATACATATACACACTGTCTATTAATATACAGTATATTAACACACACACACATATATATATATATATATATAATTATCTTTTTATTAATTTTTTTTTCACTATTATTATTATTCTTTCTCTACAATTGGAAACTGAAGGTCTTCATCTATGTTGAAAATCATAGAACATCTTATAGCCTTCATTTATACATTTTTTAAAAACCTTTACACACAGAAGCTAGGTATTACTGACATAAACCTATCATATGTTACCACTTACACAGAAAGTTATAACATTCACCCATCAGCCAAAACATTACGGTGACCCACTTAATATTGAGAGTGTCCCCATTTTTATTGCCAGCCCTACCCCATACAGTATGGACAGCACTAGACATCAGAAAATATGCTGTGGTATCTGGCACTAATCTATCAGTAATAGATTTATGTCCTGTAAATTGCAAGGTAGGGCCTTTTTCCAGCATATTGAAAGCCAAGGCCACGGCTTTTACAGTGAAGCAGCCTTTCCTTAGGTGAAGGTTAAATATCTTTGAAAAAATGTAAACTGCGTGAATAAATCATTCTGTTTATTATGTTTAAAGTGAATCTAAACCCAACCACTAATATCCCATATAAGCTTCAACATGTTATTATAATTTCAAAAGTTACACAGTTAATCTGGTTAAAAAAAGAAACAAGTCCAACCAACAGAGAAAACACACACACACACACATAGAAACCCCCCATATACACTTTCTAATACCCACAGTTGATCCAGACAAAGGCCAAAAAACCCCAATTTGCTCCAGAGGTGGAAAAAAATTTCTTCCTGATCCCCCAGGAGGCAAGCTGATATTGTCTAGATCAACTTTACTTATAAATATTAGTATCCAGTTATATGCATTTAGAAAATAATCTAGGTCTTTTGTAAAACAATTTACTGTACTAATTTGGCCAGAACCAGCTCTTGGGGGATTACACACTTTTACTGTGAAGAAGCCTTTCCATATTTGGAGATTAAATCTTTTTTCCTCCAGATGTAAAAGAGTGCCCCCTTGTCCTCTGTGATGACCTCAGAGTGAATAACTCTGCATTATGACCCACTGATGTATTTGTACATGTTGATCATATTCCCCCCTTAATCTCCTCTTCTCAAGAGAAACTAAATTCAGTTCCTCTAATCTTTCCTCATAGCTGAGCTCCTCCATGCCTCTTATCAGTTTGGTTGCCCTTCTCTGTTCTTTCTCCAGTTCCCTGATATCGTTTTTGTGAACTGGTGCCCAAAAGTGAACTGCATATTCCAGATGAGGTCTTACTAATGATTAGTACAGGGGTAATATGATATCTCTCTCTCTCTGGAGTATATACCTCTTTTAATACAAGAGAGGATTTTGCTTGCTTTAGAAACCGCAGCTTGGCATTGCATGCCATTATTAAGCTTGTGATCTGCCAAAACCCCCAGATCCTTCTCCACCATTGATTCCTCCAGTTGTACTCCCCCTAGTATGTATGATGAGTGTATATTTTTAGCCCCAAGTGCATAACTTTACATTTATAAGACAATCGCTCCAAAAACTGTATTTTTTGTCCAATTTTCTTATTGTATGTACTAGGCATAAAGCCTAGTACACACAATGAGAAAATCAAATGAAAAATACTGCTTTTGGAGAGATTGTACAATAATCTGATCATTGGTACACAGCTTTCAAGAGCTGATCAGAACAGTTCATGCGAAATTATCAGAAGGTGCAAGCATAAAAAAATTGAGTGACCAAGACTGCTCATGCTCAAAAATGAAAGAATACATTACAATACAATGCATGACATCACTTCCAAAGTTGTAGTCTGTCGTAGGAGCATGTTTGTAACTTTAGTAACCTATTCATTTTAGATATGAGATTAGGATGCACAAAAAAAAATCAGATGATCAATCGTCCAATATTCTTTATTATCATGTGTGTGAAGCTTAAGTCTTGGTGAGCAGCCTGCAGCCTTGGAAAATTTGCTGCCTTAAAGTTAATTGTTTTATCTTTCCAGTACGTGTTTGCTGTTTACAGCTAACAATAAATCATATTATGGTCACTGCTACCCAGATGTTCTTTTATATGAACATTAGAAATAAGCTCTGCATGGTAAGTGATTACCATGTCTAGCAGGGCATCATTCCTAGTTGGGACTTCTATAAATTGTACCACAAAGTTGTCTTGTAATAGATTTATACATTTTTGCCCTTTAGCTGTTCCAGAAGTGCCATTTCTCAAGTCAATTTCAGGGTAGTTAAAATCTCACATTATCATCACTCTGCCAGCCCTTGCAGCCGTTTCTCTCTGTGCAAGGAACTGAGTCTCCACCTCATTATCCCTGGGTGGTCTATAACAAACTCCAATGATTACCTTTGTAGTATGCACAGCCAAATGCAGTTCCACCCAGAATGCTTCAGCCTCATCACACTCTCCATCAACTAGGTCCTCTTTCACCCTCGCTTTGAGATCATTTCTCACATAGAGACAGACACCACCACCTTTATGGTTTACCCTGTCTCTCCGAAAAGCGAATAGCCAGGAATATTAATGGCCCAGTCATGTGAAGAATGAAGCCAAGATTCAATAATACCAATTAAATCATAGTTCTTTTTATGCACCAAGCTGTGTTGCAGTGTCCATAACACTACTGCACATTTGGTGTGCTGCATCAAAAAAACTACTACAAGTCCATTTTTTTCTATTCCAATGCATTGGTAGCCCAATACTTTAAATGTGCTCCCTTACTGCAATTTGTTCATGTGCCACGTGTGTGGTGATATGTGCATGCACTTCTACAATGCACCAGGATAACAAAGTGTTAATAAGAGATTACCATTAGTGATGTTACTAATATGCTGTACACTATCCTCTTGAGAGGAAAAGAATAAGAGAGACATACAAACCTTAGGACCCGCAGTATAAGCAACTCCTAACTACTGCTTTATTCATTTGAGGATATGTGCCTCCACTTTTCCTGCTGCTTACTGATCATCACCCTACAAGCCATCAGGGCAAAATATTTGATATTAGAAGAAAAGCCCTGCTTCTTTTCAACACAAAGTGGCACAGTGTGCAGCAAGGCACAGTAAGCTAGTAATAGGGCAAATATCAACTCCAGGAAGCCCATAGGCAATATTGACAATGACTACTTTGCTCTCCACTTCCCTTTTTGTTGGGCACAAATACCACAGTACAAATTCTCCTTAAAAAAATAACAAACATGTTATACTTACCTGCTCTGTGCAGTGGTTTTGCACAGAACAGTCCCAATCGTCCTCTTCTCAGGTCCCCGGCTGCAGCTCCTGGCCCCTCCCTCCTGCCGAGTACCCCCAGATCAAGCAGCCTGCTATGGGGGCACACAAGTAGGCTGGCTCCTGAGCCACTGCTCTGCATGTCTATTAACACATAGAGCCACGGTTCAGCTCTGTCCCCTCTCTCTCCTCCTTGGCTCACTGGCTGTGATCGATAGCAGTGGAAGGCAATGAGGAGGGAGAGTCCCCAGGGAGACTCGCTGGATCGCAATGGGGCTCAGGTAAGTATTAGGGGCTGCTTCACACAGAAGGGTTTTTAATTTCATGCATAGAATGCTTGAGGGCAAAAAACCTTGAGCCTTTACAACCACTTTAAAGTATAACTAAAGGCAAAGCTTTTTTTTTCTTTTTTTAATTTTTGATAGGGTGAAGAGCGATTAGAACACCCAGGTTCCCATTAGGAAGATTCACCCTCACTATTTGTCCTGTTTACCATTATAGTTGAATGTGAAAGTAAAAGAAATGTTTAGGTTGTCCCCAGAAAAGTAAAAAAGGGGAAATTTTCAAATGGGGGCACTAGTTCTGGTGATCTGGGGGGGCCACAAGAGATTCCATTAATTTGCAGGAGTTTCCTCTAACTTCCTATATTGGCTATGTGACAAGAAGTGATGGTAAATCTTCACAATATAACAGATGGTGAAAACAAAAATCTGATAAGGGCTATAGCCCTTCCATACAGTCACAAATGAAACAAAAATGTATGCCTAAAGTTCTACTAGTGGTAGTAAAGCCTGTCAAACAACAAAAAAGAAACATTCTTAGCTCAACTTACCAACCAGCCTGCAGCCAACCAAATTGCCCTGTCTAACAGTTTGCATTAAAAACAGGGGTTTAGTTTGCACACATTTGCAAATACATGCGTGAGCTGCAGTGCCTCTCCACAGCACCCCAGTATTTCCTGCAGTCCTAACTCTATAAGCCTGGAGGGCTGTTTGTACTGTTCATATACTGGTGGGGGGTGCGCTGAACACCTTAGCTGCCATTGTGCTATATGCTGGGTGTCCAGTGTGCCTCTGTGCCTTTAACCACTTGCCAACTGGGCACATATACCCCCTTCGTGCCCAGGCCAATTTTCAGCTTTCAGCGTTGTTGCACTTTAAATAACAATTGCGCGGTCATGCAACACTGTACCCTTTTTCACACAAATAGAGCTTTCTTTTGGTGGTATTTAATTGCAACTGGGTGTTTTGTTTTTTTCACTATAAACAAAAAAAAAGAAACAAAGAAAACCTTTTTTTTTTTACATTTTGTGCTATTATAAAATTTTGCAAACAGGTAATTTTTCTCCTTCACTGATGTGCGTTGATGAGGCTGCACTGATAGCCAGCCCTGTTGGGCACTGATGAGGTGGCACAGATAGGCAGCACTGGTGGGCACTGATGAGTTGGCACTGGTAGGCATTGACAAGGAGGCACTGATGATGCTGCACTGATGTGCAGCAATGATGGTCACTGATAGGCAGCACTGATGAGCACTGATAGGCAGCATTGATGGGTGACACTGATGGGTGGCGCTGGCTGACGGCACTGACTGACAGCCCTGACTGGCAGCACTGACTGATGGCACTGACTGGTGGCACTGATGGGCAGCATTGCTGTGCACTGCTGGGCACAACTGCTGGGCAGCACTGATGGGTGGCACTGATGGGAGGCACTGCTGGGCACTGGTGGGTAGCACTGCTCGGCGGCACTGCAGGGCACTTAACATCAGGGTACTGATCATCAGTGCCCTGATAATCAGTGCTGATCTGCTCTGTGACAGCTGTCGGTTATCGGCAGTACTTTCCTCATGCTGTGACAGTGTGAGGAAAGTGCTGTCAATAACTGGCAACTGTATTTACTCCGTGATCTGCTGTGTCATTGGCCTTTTACCTCATCACATGATTGGCTATGTCCGTAGGACACAGCGATCACGGAGATCGCCGGGTGCACATCCCAGGAGGGCGCGTTTTGGGAGAACATCATATAATGCCCTCCCAGAACTGGTTAACCATGCTATAGCTGTCATTCGGCTATAGCGAGGTTACCAAGTGGGTAAGGAGGGGTGGGCTCCCTCCAGGCTCACTTGCCCTGAGTTTATCCATTATTATGCATGTGCTTCTACTATGGAGGCTCTCAAAATGTTAGTTAGGACTGCAGAAAATACTGGGGTGTCTGGAAGAGGCTCTGCAGCTTACTCATGTATTTGCAAATGTGTGCAAACTAAACCCCTGTTTTAGTGCAAACTGTTGGACAGGACAATTATTGTTTTGACATGAGTTGTCCTTCCATGTACTCTTTGCTGCAAAGGCCATTTATAGATTGGGGCATTTGCCGTTTGTTTGTACTGATAGTAAAGCCTACCTTGTTTACCTGTACCCACAGGCAAACCTAAAATAAGGCTTACCTTTAGGTACAGTACATGTTTAGGTCATATTTACTACAGTAGCAGCCGGTGACATCATCGTGCCGTCCTTTGAGAGTGCTGTACCACGGCTGTGACTCCTGCACACATGACGTCATCGTGGCTCAGCCAGTCAAACAGTCAAAGCTCACAAACCCAGACGGAAGACCGAGTGAAGATGGAAGCCCTGTCAGTGGTGACAGCGAGCTGCTGGAGGGATTCGTTCTAAGGTAAGTCTTTTGTAATGTGCTAGTATGCAATACATGCTAGCACGTTAAGCTATTATTTTGCAGTGGATATTTTTAATTGAATTTTTTTTTGCCGATTTACTAATGCTTTAATGCACACTAGAATATGGTGTGGAAAATGTGCACTTCATGCACATTTCCCGCTTTGCATGTGAACTTGCTGCCCTTGCGAGACATGCATGGGTGCCATTATTTGTTAATTATGGTTGCTTTCAGCCAGCCTGATGATTAAGCCCAACAAGTGTCAAGCCAGTGGTACAATATCTGGAGGGGTAGGAGAGGAATGTTCTTGTCAGAAATCATCATGTCAGAAATTTAAGAAAAAATAAAATTTGCCGTGCCTTTAGTTATATTTTAACTAGTTGCAGACTTTTGGCATGCTACACATGCCCACAAAAACGCCATCATTGTACACAGGGCATGTGTAGCATTTCCAGTCTCTCCACCCTTCTTCTGTGACCCACACCTTTCCCAGTGTACCATAATTATTGGCTACAATTAATCAAAATCAGCATTACCGTATACTCAAACAAGAAGTCGGCAGCTGTAGCTGCCAAAAAAAACAGTATGAATCAGTGTTTATAAGCTGCTCCAGGCTGCTGATTATACAAAGATGCAATGTAACATATTGTTACATTTGTACGGTATCTTTCCTGCAGATCAAAGGGTTGAACTTAGACAGGCAGATGTCAGTTATAGCAACCTGACAAGTAAAAGAATGTTTTTTTGTGTGTGTGTGTTTTTTTTTTTATTCTGTTTAATCCCTTAACCCTTAGTTTACTCTAACCAGCCCTAATTAACCCCTTAGTCTTCTTCCCTCTTCACCTATTATTTTCCTGCAGAGGTTTATTTTTTTATTATCTATTAATATTAAAAAAAAGTTTTTGCTTTACTTGTAATATTTTTACACATTTAACATATATTTCTACATTTCCCATTTTAAAAAAGTGCAAAACTGAAGTACAGGGAAAAGTCCCCAATACTAGCTGTCACTTTTTAAAAACAGCGCAGCCATACAGGGCTCTGCCAACATGGCCGTGTCATTCATTCACAGTGTTCTGTCAATGAATGGACTACAAGTCCCGACAGCCTTAGTGGCTGTTGACTTGTAGTTCTCAATGATGGTAGTTCATTGAGTCTTCCTGTAAGACGTATCGGCTTTCCCATATGGAATGTATGAGCAAGCAGATCTGCTGATCACTGGGGCAATGCTTTACAGGCTACTACTACAAAAAATAATAATTTATTTTACTTGCAAAACAATCTGAATTTTTTTTTTTGTAGAAAGGTGAACTTATCCTTTAAACATGGATGATAAGTAATTGCATGTAAATACAGAGTTCCATCTAGTGGTGAATCAACACATTTCTACAGTACAATCAGGCCTCTTGCAAACGGGTGTCATAATTTACTGATGTTTATTCAGTTTTTGGCCCCTTGCACATGGGCGTCACAAGTTCCTACTGTATGTGTAAAGACCTGAGTAATGTTGAGTATAGGCAAAAGTGTGTAAGCGTTTAGACAAGTAAAATTCTTCTTCATTGCCAGTATTGTAATATTCTCATTATTATACTTATAACACCTGTGTGTAAGGGGCCAAAATGAGTAAACATGCGAGTAAATTACTGCACTAAAATTAACATTTTTTATTTTATTTTTACTGCTGTGTACTCAACACTGTATTACTGATCTTTACTCAGCTTTGTGCAAAGCCCCATAGACAGCAATGCATTTCATTTCAGATCAGTGAAAAAAAAAACTCAGATTTTTTACTCCTGTGTGCAACAGGTCTAAGAAACATATAAAAAGAAAGCATGTGGGTGTGCAGCAGGATATTAGAAAAAAAAAAACAATGCACAGTGGAAGGAGTGCCAGACCAATGATAAGAGTCCAAATTAATGTATTGCTTTGCCTCAAAAAACAAAGCATTTTTGGGGTTGTTACAACATAGAAAATCATACGAACACTTCTCAAAAAAATTAAAGGAACACTTTTTGATCAGAGTATAGCATCAAGTTAATTAAACTCCTTAGATATTGATCTGGTCAGTTAAGTAGCACAGGGGATTGTTAATCAGTTTCAGCTAATTTGGTGTTAACAACAGGTGCACTAGATGGGCAACAAATAGACAACACCCAAAACAGGAATGATTTCACAGGTGAAGGCCACTGACATTTTTCCCTTCTCATCTTATCTGACTGTTTTTCAATAGTTTTGCATTTGGCTAGGGTCAGTGTCACTACTGGTAACATGATGCGATACCTGTACTCTACAGAGGTTGCACAGGCAGTCCAACGCATCCAGGATGGAACATCAATACATGCCATTGCCAGAAGGTTTGCTATATCTCCCAGAGCAGTCTCAAGAGCATGGAGGAGATTCCAGGAGACAGGCAGTTACTCTGGGAGAGCTGGACAGGGCTGTAGAAGGTCCTTATCCATCAGCAGGACCGGTATCTGATCCTTTGTGCAAGGAGGAGCAGGATGAGCACTGCCAGAGCCCTACAAAATGATCTCCAGCAGGCCATTGGTGTGAGTGTCTCTGACCAAGTAATCATAAACAGACTTCATGATGGTGGCCTGAGGGCCCGAAGTCCTCTAGTGGGCCCTGTGCTCACTGCCCGGTACTGTAGAGCTCGATTGGCATTTGCCATTGAATACCAGAATTGGCAGGTCCACCACTGGTGCCCTGTGCTTTTCACAGATGAGAGCAGGTTCACCCTGACCAGATGTGAAAGGGTCTGGAGAAGCCATGGAGAACATTATGCTGCCTGTAACATCATTCAGCATGACCATGTTGGTGGTGGGTCAGTGATGGTCTGGGGAGGCATACCCATGGAGGGACGCACAGACCTCTACAGGCTAGACAATGGCACCCTGATTGCCAGTAGGTATCGGAATGAAATCCTTGGACCCATTGTCAGACCCTACGCTGGCGCAATGGGTCCTGGGTTCCTCCAGGTGCATGATAATGCCTGGCTTCATGTGGTGAGAATATGCAGGCAGTTGCTGGAGAATGAAGGAATTGAGACCACTGAATGGCCCCCATGCTCGCCTGACCTAAATCCAACAGAACACCTCTGGGATATCATGTTTTGGTCCATCCGATGCCACCAAGTTGCACCTCAGACTGTCCAGGAGCTCAGTGATGCCCTGGTCCAGATCTGGGAGGAAATACCCCAGGACACCATCTGCCGTCTCATTAGGAGCATGCCCCGACATTGAAAGGCATGCGTAAAAACACGTGGGGGCCATACAAACTACTGAGTACCATTTTTGAGTTTCAGCAAAATGGACTAGCCTGCTGCATCATTTTTCCACTTTGAATTCAGTCCCCTGTAGGTTGAAAGTTTTCATTTCCATCAAAGGCACACCGATGGGGCATCCTTACGTTCCTAAAACATTACCCAGTCCATATCAGTATAGATATCCAGCATGATATTTTCCCCATTGAGGTCTGATGTGTTTTCAAAGTGTTCCTTCAATTTTTTTGAGCATTTATAAATATATATATATATATATATATATATTGTGGGGTTAGCTCAGGTGGGGGATCTCCTTCCCTGGGACAAAGGTAGACCGCACAGCAGGCTTTCATCAAAATCTGACTGGTTGTCAGCTTTATTTAAAAGGTTTGCAGAAAATAAACAGAACATGAAAATAAACCCTTGCCATCCAGGCACTAACTAAACAAAAGGCGTTTCCTCTCTCAGAGGTGAAGGGCTTGTCCCTGTCACCGAAATAAAACAAAAGCAAACCTTTTCTTGTAGGTATAGTACACACACAGCTCTCTCAGAACACCTCTCTGAGTCCCAGGCCACGAGCAACTCCTTGCTCCAGCCCTGCCTTAATTATACCACCTGTTGGTGGTCATCAGTGGAGCCCAAACTCTGGTCCGGACCCACCTGTTTAACTGTGGCCCCGAAAACCCGGAGTGGACTCCACCTAAACGGTCAGGTATGAGCATATGCGAGGTGACACATAGCGTCCCTCTATCACCTCGCCGTTCATCCTGTCACAATATATATATATATATATATATATACTAAGAGATTGCATATTAGAGCTATACATTTTGTAGACACTCAGGGCCAGTTCACACTACATGCATTTCAGTTGCTTTATTTCTGCATCCAAAACGCACAGAAAGTAGGTTATATGGTTGTCAATGTCATAGTTCACATCAGTGCTTGCAGTTCCAGTGCATCCCAATTGAAGAAAAAAAGTAGAACAGGCTGCATTTTTAAAGAACTGTACTGGAACGCAGTAAAATGCATCAAAAACGCACTGTCCCTATTTAAATTGAAGAAAAAGAGAGGGCAAAAATGAATTGGAAAGCATAAAAAATGCACCGTGACGTGCCAAAAACGCACTGGAATGCGCCAAAATTGCTCATGTGGAAACGCATCAGGACTGATTTCTATAGTGTGAACTGACCCTCAAATATGTTTCCAAAACAGTGATCTGGTACATATGCACAAGTCACTTTTTATGTCTTATATATCTTCAGTTAAAATAAGACATTTGAAGGCACTTTAAATAGATATTCATGACACAGATTCACGCAGGGCAGCCCCTAACCATGTATGGAACCTAAATGCTGGATTGTGAGAGTTACAGCACCTATGTGAGCAAGCAAGATAAAAATCCAGTCACTCTTCCAGTTCATTAGCAGTTGGGGCCCAGAAGAGAGAATGCAGTGACAGGTAAGACCCGGCATACAGATCCATTCTGTGTTCCCTGTGCAGCCTGTTGTCACTACAGTGCCCTACAATCCGATCCCACACTTACTATGGTAACATTGTACTATGACAAAAGTATTAAAAAATAAATAAATAAAATAGAAAATACTGTATTTAGGGCGCATGCGCGGCAATCCAAGATGGAGAACGAGTGAGAGTTGAGCTCTGCAAACCCTCAGTGCTCACAGCCCTCCCACTCACCATCTGCAGCCGTCACAGATCCGGGAGAGCTCTCACACACATCAGGACATCACCAGTCACCCATATGGGTAAAATCGGGCGTTGGAAGCTGTCCATGCCGCCTCCATGCTGGATCGATTTTTGACTAGGCCTGCATCCCTGGCCTCGAGTAGTTGCGGTAGCCTGAGTGAGTGCTCTGGAGTGTCCGCCGACATGGAGGGGACAGACACAGAAGCTCCTGCTGCCTTGCTTTCTACTCCTTCGACTTCTACTTCTTCAAAGGTGGATATCCTGGAGGACAAACTGCAAGTGTTTTCACACAATATCACCCGCACTATCTCTGCTGAAATTGGGAAGTTGGCTCAGGAGCTTAGGGGGAGATTATCCAATTGGGAGACTGCACAGACCACCTTGAGTCTAAGTTTGAGGAATTGGTGCAATATGTCCATGTCCTGGAAGAGGATAATGCGACTCTGAAACATTCTGTGTCTCAGCTGCAGCTCCAGCAGGAAGACTTGGAAAACAGGGAGCGCCGCCAGAATATTCGTGTTCGTGGCATCTCTGAAACGGTCCCTGATGCCCACCTTCAACATTACCTGCAGTCTCTGTTTGCCACTCTGGCCCCCAAAGTACCAGAAGTAGATTGGTGTATAGATCGGGTCGATAGGTTGTTAGGCCCAAAGCTCCCTGAGGGTACTAGGCCTAGAGATGTTATCATTAGCTTCCACTACTTTGCCAGCAAAGAAGCCTTACTCTCTTCCACCCGTAACAAGTCCTACCTGGAATTTAAAGGAGACAGACTTCAAATTTTCAGTGATCTGTCCCCCATCACCTTGACAAAAAGGAGTGCCCTGAAGCCGGTTACCACTCATCTCCTGCAGGACGACATCGCCTACCAGTGGGGATTCCCCTTCAAGCTAGTTGTCTCCAAAGACAATGCCCAGGTCGTACTTTGTGATCTGCATGACTCCTTCTTTAAACAGGTGGGACTCCCTCCCCTGCTGGTAGAGGTCCTTCTTCAGCCTCCCACCCCGTCCAGGTCCTCTACTACTCCACACAAGAGATGGACAGCTGCTAAACCTGGGAAGAAGAGATTTCCACTCACTCCTAAACGTCCCCGACTTCCTGGCTCGATGGACCCCACCACCTGACTCTCTTACATATCAGGTTTCCCGCCATGTTAATTGAGTTTCTGAGCCCCCATGTGTGCCTTAGCAATTTTCTTAATTGTTGTGTCCTGCTTATAGCTGTTTTGTAAACCACTGAGGTAGGCCCTTGCTGTTTCGGGTCAGCTGCTGTGTTGCTTCCTTGTGCGTCAGGTTTTTAGACCTGATGACTCGGGATATTTCCAATATCCCAGGTACAGTGGGGATCGAAAGTTTGGGCACCCCAGCTAAAAATTTGTATTAATGTGCATAAAGAAGCCAAGGAAAGATGGAAAAATCTCCAAAATGCATCAAATTACAGATTAGACATTCTTATAATATGTCAACAAAAGTTAGATTTTATTTCTATCATTTACACTTTCAAAATAACAGAAAACAAAAAAATGGCGTCTGCAAAAGTTTGGGCACCCTGCAGAATTTATAGCATGCACTGCCCCCTTTACCAAGCTGAGACCTGTCAGTGTCATGGATTGTTCTCAGTCATCGTCTGGGAAGACCAGGTGATGTCAAGCTCAAAGGTTTTAAATGCCCGGACTCATCTGACCTTGCCCCAACAATCAGCACCATGGGTTCTTCTAAGCAGTTGTCTAGAAAACTGAAACTGAAAATAGTTGACGCTCATAAAGCTGGAGAAGGCTATAAGAAGATAGCAAAGCGTTTTCAGATGTCAATATCCTCTGTTCGGAATGTAATTAAGAAATGGCAGTCATCAGGAACAGTGGAAGTTAAAGCAAGATCTGGAAGACCAAGAAAAATATCAGACAGAACAGCTCGCAGGATTGTGAGAAAAACAATTTAAAACCCACGTTTGACTGCACGATCCCTCCAGAAAGATCTGGCAGACACTGGAGTTGTGGTACACTATTCCACTATAAAGAGATACTTGTACAAATATGGTCTTCATGGAAGAGTCATCAGAAGAAAACCTCTTCTACGTCCTCACCACAAAAATCATTGTTTGAACTTTGCAAATGAACATATAGACAAGCCTGATGCATTTTGGAAACAAGTTCTGTGGACCAATGAGGTTAAAATTGAACTTTTTGGCCGGAATGAGCAAAGGTACGTTTGGAGAAGAAGGGGCACAGAATTTAATGAAAAGAACCTCTGTCCAACTGTTAAGCATGGGGTTGGATCAATCATGCTTTGGGGTTGTGTTGCAGCCAGTGGCACAGGGAACATCTCACGAGTAGAAGGAAAAATGGATTCAATAAAATTTCAGCAAATTTTGGATGGTAACTTGATGCCATCTGTGAAAAAGCTGAAGTTAAAGAGAGGATGGCTTCTACAAATGGATAATGATCCTAAACACACCTCACAATCCATGGGGGATTACATCAAGAGGCGTATACTGAAGGTTTTGCCATGGCCTACACAATCTCCTGACCTCAACATAATTGAAAATCTATGGATAGACCTTAAAAGAGCAGTGCATGACAGACAGCCCAGAAATCTCAAAGAACTGGAAGACTTTTGTAAGGAAGAATGGGCAAAGATACCTCAAACAAGAATTGAAAGACTCTTGGCTGGCTACAAAAAGCGTTTACAAGCTGTGATACTTGCCAAAGGGGGCAGTACAAGATAGTAACTCTGCAGGGTGCCCAAACTTTTGCAGACACCATTTTTTTGTTTTCTGTTATTTTGAAAGTGTAAATGATGGAAATAAAATCTAACTTTTGTTGACATATTATAAGAATGTCTAATCTGTAATTTGATGCCTTTTGGAGATTTTTCCATCTTTCCTTGGCTTCTTTATGCACATTAATACAAATTTTTAGCTGGGGTGCCCAAACTTTCGATCCCCACTGTATATATCTTTGATGATATCTTTGTTTCTGGTCATAATCCATACAGCTTCTGTTTTGAGTGATATATTTGTGTGTACTAGGCCTGTTGCCATGCTAATTACCTGCTTCTCTATTTCTGTTATTCCCTATTTTGCCTCATTGATGACAATTTTACTGTAAGCTCAGGTTTCACAGCTGCTACACTCATTACTGTTTTATGATGGTGTTACGGCTGTTGTCATATAATGTCAAGGGACTTAATTCACTCCAAAAACCATGGATGGCTCTGAAGGAGTTTAGCTCCTCAGGAGCAGATGTCATATTCATTCAGGAAACTCATTTCAAGCAGGATGGCTCTTTTCGTTTTGCCTCCAAGAGCTTTCCGCAGTCCTACTTTGCTTTTGACCCCTCTGGGATAGCCGGAGTATCTATTTTGATTTAGAAAAACTGCTCCCTGAGGGTTTCCACCTCTGGAGTTGACCCACTAAGGTTGTTATATCTTGCTGGAATGCATGTACGAAGGCTCTCCACTTGTTCTTTTGAATTTGTATGCACCCAACTCTGGTCAGCTGCTATTTCTCTCTCAAACCCTAGATGAACAATCAAATTAAAATCCCCCCCCAAACAATCATGCATGGAGTAGATAAGGAACACAGTTTTTATACCCATTTTGGAAACATTTAATAAACAGGGTACAATAGACAGGTCCATATTCATACGATATATCAATACAGTACAGGTCATTGAGGTTCCACTTCTATGAGTGTGGCAGTAAATGATTTACATGTGATTATAAGGCAATATTTATTCATTAGAGTATGTTGTTGAACCTTAGGAAGGGGGAAGGGGGATTACAAACAAGGATGGGGATAAGGAAAGAGGTGGGGTAGTAACAGGGAAGGGTGTGAGAGTCTAACCCTGGTGGGTGTTAGGAAGAGGTAAGTGTATACCAGTCTAGTGTTGATGGTAAGTTAAGTTCTGTATATTTGAGCTATTAATTTTGAACTGTACATTTCGGGTGATTCGACCATAGTGACCAAGTGGATTTGAATTTCGGGTATGAGAGATTGTTAAAAGCAAATCTTTTTTCCATTTCGCATTGGAAATTTAGATCATTAGTCAGCATGGTAAAGGATTGTGATGTGGTGGAGTTCCACAGTCTAGTGATATTGTTTTTGGCTGCAAAGAGTATATGGATTATGATGGTGTGTGAATCGTGATGAAAATTTTCAATGCCAGTATGTAGTAGTGCTAGTGAAGGGTTAGGACTGAGTCATCTCCCGTTTATTTCAGAAATTAGGTGAAGGACACTATTTAAAAGGATATGAGGGATTTACGGGACCACATTATATGTAATGTAGATCCTGGGTCGCCACATTGTCGCCAGTATAATGGGGAGTGGTTCAGGTAGAATAGTGATAGTCTGACAGGGGTTAGGTGCCATTGGTGAAGGATTTTTAGATATGGTTCACAGTGTGTGCTGCAGTGTGATGATTTATA
Organism: Staurois parvus; assembly: GCF_062004578.1. NCBI lineage: Eukaryota > Metazoa > Chordata > Amphibia > Anura > Ranidae > Staurois > Staurois parvus. The sequence goes on along the minus strand of NW_028317852.1, from coordinate 5,052,669 downwards.
GGTGAGGGTGAAGGATTTTTCCCATTCTTGTTCAGTGATGGGCTAGGAAAGAATCTTTTCCCAGTTTTTTTAGAGATGATGCTTGTAAATCAAATTTACTATTAATTATGTGTGTATAAAAAAAGGATATGCCCTTACCCGGATATTTGTGGTTGGTGAAAAATTGGTTGGCTCCATTGGGTAGAACGGTGGTTGGGGATAGGTTATTGTGTTGTATGCAATGGCCGATCCTCATATATGTAAAGTATTCTGTGTTGGGCAAAGAGAATTGTTTTTGGAGGTTATGGAATGGAGTTAGTGCGTTATTTGTAAAAAGGTCTGCTAGGGTTAGGAGACCATGTCTTTCCCATTGAGTTAGGTGTAGGCTTAGTATTAAGGAGTGTAGTGTATTTAGAGGGAGTATGACATTTTTGGGCTCTGTAAATGTGTTTCCCAGGATATCTTGCCATGCTTCCAGAGAAGCTTGGATGCTTGGATGTTTTAAAGAGTGATACGATTGGTTCGTAGGTTGTAGGAGTACGTTCTGAAGTTTTAGTGGATGTAGTAGTGGGGTTTCCATTGTAGGCCAGATTTTTTCTTGTGTCGGTACCACCAGAAGTATATCTGATCTAGTAGGGTAGCCAGGTAATATGATCTTAGATGGGGTAGTCCAGCGCCCCCTCTGTTCATTGGACATATTAGTAAGTTGGTGGCACAGCTGGGTTTTTTTGATTCCCATATAAATTGGGCAAAGTATTTGTGCGTTTTGGAGAAGAATTTGTTGGGGATCGGTATGGGAAGAGTTTGAAAGATATAAAGGAGTTTAGGTAGTGTAAACATCTTTAGAGCTGCTACTCAGCCTAGTTTGGACAATCCAAAGGTATGAAGATTGAGGAGGTCTTTTGGTATGGTTTGGAGGAGCAGTTTATGGTTTAAAGCGTATAGTTGGTCAGTCGTTGGGGTTAAGTTGATCCCTAGGTATGGGATAGATTGTTTCTCCCATATGAATGGATAATGTTTAGAAAGAAATTGTTGGGTTTTAGTGGGTGTATGCAAGTTTAGCATTAGGGATTTTATTTCATTGAGTTTGTAATAAGAGACTTCTGTGTAGGCTTGAAGGATTTTGCAGTTTGTGGGAAGAGATTGGAGTGGATTGGTAACCATTAGTATAATGTCATCTGCAAATAAGCTGATTTTGTGTTCAATGTTATGGTGTGAGATGCCGGAGAATAATTGTTCTTCTCTAAGTTTTGATGCTAGGTTCGATGAGAAGGGCAAAGACTATAGGGGATAGGGTGCATTCTTGTCTAGTGCCATTTGTGATGTTGAATGGTTTTGATAGTGTCCCATCAGTTAGTACTTTGGCTGAGGGGGAGGAGTATAGAGACATAATGGCTGTTTGTATCCAGCCTGTGACCAAATTTTTGTAGGACTGTTTGCATGAAACCCCAATGTATATGGTCAAAAGCTTTCTCTGCATCTAAAGATAGAAGCAGAGTGGGTGGTTTAGTGAGTTGGAGGTGATGTAGTAGGGAAAGTTTTCTCCTGGTGGCATCTGGAGCTTGGCGACCTGGTATGAATCCTACTTGATCTGGGTGGATCAGTTTAGGGAGAAATGGGAGTAGTCTGTGAGCTAGAATTTTTGCAAAGAGTGTTATGTCTGTATTAATTAGAGATATGGGTCTCTAGTTTTGGACATGCTGGGGGTCCTTACCAGGTTTCGTTATAGTTGTTATTATGGATTGCAACATTTCTGTGGAAAAGGAGCCAAAATTGGCAGCATGGTTAAAGAGTTTAGCTAGGTAAGGGGATAGTTCCAAGGCAAAATGTTTGTAATATTCGTTTGTATATCTGTCTCTTCCGGGAGATTTGTTTAGTGGGAGGGTTTTAGTAATCGATTCGAAATCGCTTCGGAGAGAGTATTTAGTTGGGAGGGTGAGAGTTGTGGTAGTTTAACTGATTGTAAAAAGTGCTGTATAGAAGGAGGGGTTGGTTGGATAGTTTCTGGGTCGTCGTTGAGGTTGTATAAGGATTGGTAGAAGTCAGCAAAAGCATTTGCTATCTCTAGTGGGTTTGTAGTTAGGGTATTAGAGATTGGATAGTGGACTGAGGAAATTTTGGATTTAAGATGTTGATATTTAATTGTTTTAGCTAGTAGAGAGCTAGCTTTGTTGCCTAGGGAGTACTATTTTGCTTTAATTTTTTGAAGGTTAAGATCATACTTGTATAGTAATAGGGAGCGCAGTTTGTTCCTGTCTATGGCCAGGAAAGCCGAGTTTGTAGGGTTTGGGGATTTTTTGTTAAATTCCTCTTTCAGATTAATAGAGGTTAGGAGTTTGTCAATTTGGTGGCTCCTTCGTCTATTGATCTGGGAATTTAATTTTATTAGAATTCCTCTCATGTATGCTTTATATACTAACCAAAGCGTGGTTATAGATACTGAATGTAAAATGAAAGGCGAGCGCTCATAAATGTAGCAGCTGAAATACTCAAAGGAATCACACAATCCTCCTATCGTATATACTAAAATAATAATAGTGCAGCGCTATTGACCATATAAGTAAAATAATGAAAGTACATATATGAATCTCCAAGATCAATGTAAATGAAAAAATTCAAATATACAACTTCAGAGATAGTGCAGCTCTAATGGCCGTATACATTCAATATAATTATTGGAATACTGTCCCAAACAATCATATGATAGTGAAATGATATGAGCCGGATAAACAGCCTGGATGGATAGATATGCCCTCTGGATACAGGTACTGCTGTGGATCTTTGATCGGTAATAGAGCTGTTCTCCAGAAACTCGTATGTCCCTCTGCATAAGGTACCAATGGTATGGAAACCAAACAACTCTCTTGTCCTGGGCCAGTGATGTGATAGGAGGGATCATTATAGATACTGTTTGTCGGGTATGCCATTTGTTTAAAAAAAACATTGAACGTGATTCTAAAATATGTTTTCTGTAGAGTCCTTCAGAAGTGTTGAGTTTAATCTCCATATGCGAGGGAGTGGAGAGTGTTGTTGAGTTTCTATGAGGATAGTGATTGGGGCATGGTCCGACCACATTATGGTGCCAATCTGTGATGAGGTGATATGTTGCAGAGTCCACTTATCTGTGATGAGTAGGTCATTTCTGGAGTATGATAGTTGGGATGGAGAGTAGTAAGAGTAGTCTCGTTCAGTTCCATGCTGACATCTCCAGATGTCATATAAGTCGTTAGTATGTAAAAAGTGGTTTAACGATTGGCTGGATGAGCGTTTGCCTGAGGATGTGTCGAGGTGAGGATTCCCTACCGTGTTAAAGTCTCCTCCAATGATTAGATGTAATTTTTTTTGGGAGGATATTAAGGTGTTAAGTCTCTTGCAAAATTGTAGTTGCTTGGAGTTGGGTCCATATATGTTGACCAGTGTGTATAGTTTGTCATTTATTTTGCATATGAGGATGTGATAGCGGCCTTGAGGGTAGGGGTGTATTTACAAACAAGGCATTTGCCTAGGGTGGCATTTTTCAGGGGGGCAGCACTGTTCCCTGGAAGAAGGGACAGAAGAAGGGAGACACGCGGCATGCGAACCAGGTGGGATCCAAGAGAGGCTGTGGGCTGTTTGACGGTGTATGCAGAGCCTGACTCACATTCCAGGGGATGCTGGAGCTGTGAAGGTGAGTGTCTGGGGGGGTGGGGTGGCCGGTGTATGCAGGGTGGTGGCAGTGGAAGGCTTTCTTAGGTGGGGGGGAGGGGGTGATGGTTAGTGTCAGGCTTTCTCCGTGGGGGAGGGGGAGCTGATTTTTGTGTTGCCTAGGGCAGCATAAAACCTAAATACACCACTGCTTGAGGGTCTGCAGTTTCGGAGATGAGTTGGAACTTAAGTGAGCTGTGAGGACTCCATTTTTCTTTTTCATCGTGTTCGATGCCATGAACAGTAAGGAAAATTGCTTCATTGTGAAGTGTGGTGTTTTAGATGTGGCGAAGGGAGTTTCCTGGATGAAGAGGATGTCAGCTTGCAGTGAGCAAGCTTCTTTGGTGACTAATGATCTTTTGTATGGAGAATTGAGGCCTCGAACATTGAGTGATGCTACGCATGCGCGAATGCCCTTCTCTAGTTACTAATCATCTGAAAAATGGCCGCGAGCGCTCACTGCGCATGCGCGAAAGCCCGTTCTCGTCTATCCAGTGAAATCTCCTGGAAAATGGCTGCGCATTCGCGAGTGCGCATGCGCAAACCGCGATCGGTGACGCGATCACGCACAAATGCGCGCCAATTACAAATTTCTTATGTATAGCATTCATTCAACATGGGCACACTCCCTCTGAGGAAGTGTTATTTTCACGAAACGCATTAGGGAGGTTCCCCTGACCTGTGTACATATACCGCAAGGCTATCCTGACTGACACCGTGGTGGCCAGATCAGAGCCGGATGTAAGTTTTATTTTAATCTGTATATGCTGGAATTTTGCTAATTAAAGACCTACTACACTATTAGAAACTTTCTTGGGGCTCATCATTTCCATGGGAGCCCGCTTTTGAAGGTTCCTGATGATTTGGAGTGATGTGTAACTTCCCCCTCCCCCGCTGGTGATTGTCCTGGTGGATGGCTTAAGAATACACCTAGACTGATGACATCTAGTGGCCCACTTGCAGATGACATCTTCCTGGTATCACAAGTCCAGAGCACCAGGAGCGGGTCTTAATTGCTCCACGCGCAGTTAATATGCTATCTGGTTAGTGCAATGTTTGTACATTCACAAGAACACAAGAGTCACGGCTATCCTTGATCATGGATTTTTTGGACACTTGCACATAATCACTTTGCTTTACCACTTAATATGGACTGAGTTACTTAACATATGTTATTGTGCAATTATTTATCTGATTCTTCATCTGATTTTATTAATATTAGCGCTGCATACCTTTTTACATTGAGTGATGCTATTTTCATCATCATGTGTATATTGGATTCGGGGTGTGTGGTAGCGGCTGCGGTCTTGAGATTTGGTGGTGGTATATGGTCGCAGTAGTTGTTGTTGAAATGATTGCCAAGTGAGTAGGAGAGATACTTGGGGTGGTGGAGACTGGTAAGGTGAGCTTGGGGAACTCAGGAAAAGGGGGGATAAAAAGAACAAAAATACAAGTAACATGGGTAGCATTTAATTCTACTTTCAAACGTGGGTGGTCGAGCAAGCATGACTCATGAAGGTTGTCATGCTGTTAGTGAACATGGGTTCTCATTATTTCTTGAAGAAGGTCGTGGTTCCAGCTTTCGATGAAAAAAGTGAATGCAGGCTAATTATAATGGTACCATTGATATTAGCGGGACTTCTCTCAGGTCCATTCCGCATCCATCCGTTGTGGGCGATTCGGGTTGGGCAGGTGGTCATCTGTGGGTAGGATGTTTCATTCTTTCAGTAGGTTGAGGCCTGCTTCTAGGTTTCTGACTCTGAACATTCTTCTTTGTCGTTTAATAGTGAGTTTTGTGGGAAATCTCCACTGGTATCCAATTCCATTGTTTCTTAACGCTTTTGTTATGGATATTAGCTGCTTTCGGTTAAGTAGTGTTGTTTTAGATAGATCTGCTTGATATTAACGTGTGATGCGGGAAGTGCAGATGTATTTATGGCTGCAGTCATGAGTTTTTTTTTTCACATGGTAGAAGTGTATGCGTGCTAGTGTATCTCTTGGTACTGATGCAAGTAGGAATGACGGTTTAGGGATTCTGCGTGCATGGTCTATAGCGAGTTCTATTTCTGTAATTGATGGGAGGAGGATGGAGCGGAATTTTGGTTTTATTTGTTCCAATTTGTTTTCATGGTCTACGTGAGCGTCTACTATGTCGTTGTGGGCTGTAAATGTGTCGCTCATCTTATTTTCAATATGGCGTATGCGGTGGTCATGTTCTTCAACCGTGTTAGAGATGTGAGAAATTGCTGCAGTTAAGTCGTTATGCAGAGATTGTCATAAAGGAAGAAGCATATTTTTCATAGACAGTTCCGATATAGGTTGGTCAGAAGCTAGGAATGAATCAATAATAGATTGAGGTGCAGGAATAGGTAGTAGAGATGAGAGAGGAGATTATAGGTCAGAGGTGTCATCTTTATCATTATTCTCTGTGTGGCCTCGATTTAGCAGGGATACTAGTAGAGGGCGACAGGGGAGGAGAGGACTCACCAGGGTCACCTTCATATAGTGATCTTCTGAGCCTGGGGTCCGCTGTGTAGGCAGACTGTCCCTCTCTCTGTGCTGAGGGACCGTCCTGCATGCAGCCGGCAGCATCTTGGCTGCTAGTAGTTCGGGCTGGGAAGAAGCTCATCAGCCCCTGTGGGTGTCCCGGGGGCCCTCCGACGTCGGGTCATGGTTCCGGAGGTACTGGTAAGTATACAGTATGTGCCGGTTTTTGTAAGCTTTAGTGCCTGCGGGTAGGCTTGTTGCCGCTATGTGCACTGGAGGGATGCCGGAGTTCTAAAGAGGAGAGGCCATTGTCTTAGCCGTTCGCGCATACGCCCCCTGAGGGGGATTTTAATTTGGTTATGTCCTCTCACAAAGATAAGAGGGTGCTTTTTGCACCCACTCCATCGAAGAGACTATGCTCCTCCTCGATGGCTTTCCGGTAATTGATTTGGGGAGCATCGCCTCTTTGATGCCTGGTGAATAAAGCATCCTCTCCGTAGGCATTTCACATTTTATTCTACTACACATCATATGTTCTCTAGACTGGATCACTTTTTTGTCACCGCCCCTGATACCCTTTTTTGTTTCCTCGGAGATCTACCCGATGACTTGGTCAGACCATGCTCTCCTTCTCCCGACCTACTTCCCTAAGGTTTGTCATTGGCATCTCAATGAGAGTTTTCTGCTCTTGGAACAACTTTGAGAAGAGTTCTCTTGAGGTTTGGATTCTTATTTTCAACTTAACGCTGGTTCGGTTTCGTCATCTTCAACCCTCTGGGAGGCCCATAAGGCCGTTTTCAGAGGTCTCTGTATCTTCATGGGTTCTCGTTTGAAGAAGGCCTCTGTTTGTGCCAGACAATCCATCCTGCATCAATTATCCTTGGCAGAGCATCGATTACTAGATAATCCATCTATACCTTGGCTTCAGAAAGTTTCACATATACGGAATCAAATCAGGCTCTTGATCTGCATAAATCTGTTCAGTCCCTCACCTAGGATAGGCAAAAATTGTATGAGTTTTCTAAGAAACGGCATTGCATGCTTGTAAATAGACTTAAATCCCAAATGTCCCCCTCCTCCAGGCTGATGGCAAATCCACGTTATGGCTACCGTATTTGGGGAATACTATGAGAAATTTTATAATTGCTTAGCCCCTGATAATCACCTTCCTCTTCAGATGGCTGCATTTGACACTTTTTTTTTTACTCCTTTCAATTGCCATGTTTGACAACATCCAATAATTCTTCAGTACAGATGTCTGCATTTAGGGCTGTAACATTGGAAGGTGACAAACACCTCCCTTCTCACAAATCTCCAGGGCCAGACAGTCTTCCTTACTCATAATAAAAATCCTTTATCGGCAACTTAGCTCCCCATCTCCTGACCTTGTTTCGGGATCTCCTGAAAGGGGTGCGTCCACATGACAATTTTACCCGCGCATACATTTCTGTGATCCCCAAGCCAGGTAAGGATCATTTCCTTCTGGATAGTTATTGCCCTATAGCCTTATTAAATTCTGACTACAAGATTTTTACAAAAATACTAGCCAACAGATTGGCCAAATGTATCTCCAAGCTTATACACAGAAACCAGGTGGGATTTGTCCCGGCTAGACACACCGCAGGTAACACCTGGAGGACCATTGACCTAATAGTCTATCAAATGCATTTGGGCATCCAAGCTCAACAGGAGAGGAGTCTGGGACTTATTGACTAGATATAAGTTGGCCATACATGTTTCTAGTCCTTTTTTTTCCTCTAAATCCTCCTCTCCAACCCTTGAGAAGCCCACTCCCTTTGAAAGCATCTGCACTCAGGGTCCGTACCAACGGGGCATTATTTCCTCTACTTATAAACGGCTTCAAGATGCCTGCCCCTTTACTACTGATACACACCTTTATATGCGCAAATGGCCCCGAATCCTCCAAAGGGATATTACCTTGGATCAATGGAGTAGGAATTGGGAGGCTGCCTCCAGATCTTCTATATGTTTAGCGTATAAAGAAAACACTTATAAAATATTGATGTTTTCGTATAGGACTCCTGAGGTTCTCCATGCTCGCAATCCAAATGCTTCTCCTGCCTGCTGGCAATGTAGTGAGGAAACTGGCACTCTCTTCCACATTTTCTGGACTTGCCAACACATTGCACCTTTTTGGAGAGAGGTCCTTAACCTTTTGCAGCTACTAAATAAGGTTCCTGTTGCAGTTCACTTTTTATTGGACCTACCTTTTTCAGGCCTCTCCAAATTTGCCAGGAAATTATCCTCCCATGTTTTAACAGAGGCCAGAAGAACCATTCCCATGCATTGGCTTTCTACTACGCCTCCTACTCGATCAGAATTAGTGAAGGTTATAGCAGAGATTAGAAGAATGGAATACCTCATTGCTTTACATGCTAACACTGTCCCCGACTTTGAGGCAGTTTGGGAACCGTGGGATCTTTTTATTTCTGACTTACCTACTCAATTGTCTAAAAATGATGGCTAATTTACGGTTATGTTCTGACATTATATGTACCTATATACCTCTCATCGATGAGCATCTTTCTTTGTTTTTTTGTTTATTTCACGTTTATTGCAACTGTTTGTTGTAAACATTTTGAAAATCAATAAAAAGTAAATTAAAAAAAACCCTTACATTTTTTTTCTTTTAATTCTCAATACAGTATTTTATTTCTATAACTACTTGCTGGCTGGTCGCATTGTGCGAGTAAGTACCAGCTTCGGGCAAAGTGGCATAACCTTATGTTGCCTTCTATTTCAGGGTGTGAATGCTTTTGCACCCCGTTGGTCCAGAGAGAAGAGAGAACACTGCACTGTGGGTAAAAGCACTACATTTTACACACACATGCACATCTATTAACTTATCATTGGCTATTAAAGATTGCACAGTGCTCCAACAAGATTAGGGGAGGATTGCACTGTGTATGATACTTTTTAAAGGTACACATTTTTACTTTGTGTTTTAAGGCGTGTTGAAAGAGGCGAGATATTTACTTGAAGAGGTGAAGGACACTGGGTGGTTTGACTTCACACTTTTATGTAAAGTGATTTTTTTGTACAAATATTTTTTTGCACAAATTGCACCTGATGGTGGACATTAAGGACTTTGTTTATCTGGATTTATGAATAATTATTATGAACACATTGTGAACGGAGTTTCAACAAAATATTCACCGGTACCCGCTGATCGTCGAGTATTACCGATGGGGGAAAGAACTTTATGTAAACAATACAGTTCTCTCCCGTCAGCTCCTGCACACTGCTTTGTATGGCTCTGCAAATGGGGAAGTTCCGCTTTAAGCCTTTGTCCCCCGCTCCCTATTGCACACCTTTGGGGAGCAGGTACCCGAATTTGACAGGTACCCACACCCACTAAGAGTTAACTGGAAGCGGAAGTTGTCCTCCCCCCTCCATCCCTGTAGTCTTCTGGAACATGTGATAGGTCCCAGATTACGGGGCCATTCACAAGGCGCAGCGCTTCTCGCAAATGCACAGTGGGCGCCCGGCTGTGAAGTCACAAGCTGTCACAGCTGGGTGCCCACACTAAAGATTCCGGTGCCAGGGAGAGAAGACGGCCGGTGAAACCAGCCGTGGTGAGGGCACCACTGGACCGAAGAACAGGTAAGTGTCTGTATTTTAAAAGTCAGCAGCTACAGTTTTCGTAGCTGCTGACTTTTTTTTTAGGTGGAACTTTGCTTTAAAGAGTAGTAAAAACTCTACAGGCAGTCCTTTCATAGTAAAATAAATAAATACAACTTAAGGAATATGAGGAAAGTGTTTTTCATTTTATTAGGCATTTCTCATTTTCCCACAAATACTGTATTTGATGATTACCAGATATTTTGTAAAAGTATACACTTTTTTTACATTAAAAAACAAACCCACAGAAATCATGATCACTTGCACATCCAGTTGTTTTTTCCATGGCCACAAAATTATACTTTTAAATAGGATTCCATTGTTTTAAGTCATGGTTGTGTAGCTCACAGAATGAAAGGTACTACTTTATTTTGAAAATCAGAAGAATTGCAATGATGTATTCTGCACATAGATTAATGTTAAAAACAAATATATTTCTTGTTGGTATTCTCCTCTCCTTCTACAAAGTCTGTGCAATGAATCAGAGGAAACAGGATTGTTGTTATTAATGACCTAAGGGAGTTAGATTTGAAACTAGATAAATCAGAATGCGAAGAATTATAAAAAAAAAAAAAAAAAAAACTCTGAAGGGGTACAACTCTGTTCCACAACATATGCCTTTTCGACCAAGTATGATTTGCTAACACAGGATTGAGTACTGCTTGGACCTTGAAGAAGGGGACATACCCCGAAAGCTTGTCCTGAAAATTGTATGTTAGTGCAAACAATAACCAGTACGCCACTGTTTTATAGTAACCAGTATCAAGAGCATGATCATAAAACAGAGAGGTGGTACCTCTGTCCCTCGATGGACTCCAAGAATAGGATTTTACAGTGAACAGAAACATTTCCGGTCCATTGACAGGCAAAGGTAGTCTTTCACCTTCTGGGCATCCATAGACAATCCAACTGAGCAGTGGGTAACAAATGCCAACAGGCCCAAGTAAATAGAGAATTAGGTGGATTTTTAAACTACAGGCAGCCCCTGGCGGACCTTATGCCTGAAGTTGGTATCGGATGAGAGTACAACATCAACCTGGTAAAACTTAAACATGTGAACAGAAAACCAGTTGGCAGCCTTGCAAATCTTGAAAACAGCTGCTTGGCGTTGAAAAGTTCAAATACTCATAGATTTAGCATCTTGGCAAGAAAGGGTGGAACACAATCCTTAAGACCATAAGCTTGTGTGATGATCCGTCTGAATCACCTAGAGCAGCAGAAAGCTGGTTCACCCTTATAGGAAATGTCCAAGAGGACAAAGAATAAAGAAGCAGAAGCAGTGGCTGAGAGACTCACAGACCAAACCAGACCCACACAATGAAGGAAGATTTTCTTTTGGTGAACTGGAGCAAGACAAGCGGATTGAAGAGCTACCTTAGGCAAGTCCTGGTCCTCAAACACCACACTGTCCCTATGCAAAACCAGAAAAGCTTCCTTGTAGTACAGACCTCACTTTGCAGCTGTGATGACTACAGGAAATACCACCTTGTGGGTGAGAGTAGAGCGAGAAATGTCTAACAGGTGCAGATAGCAGTTTCTAAAGTGCAGGAAGAACCAGATTTAAATCTCATGGCATCACAAGGGTACAAACAGGGGGCACTACATGAGATACTCCCTGTACAAAATCCTAATCAAGGAGTGAAGCCAGTGATAGAAGCAAAATTGTCCAACAAAGAAACAAATAGGGTAGAAGCCCTGAGATCACACCAAGTGAGGTATGCCTTTTTCTTCCGATGACAGACTTTGCAGGAATTAGACCTCCTAGGTTTAAACATCATAGAGATCACCAGCTCAGAGATAAAACTGTGAAGCTGAAAAGTGAATCAGACCTGGAGACACAAGATCCAGACAATCTGGCAATGACCATAGAGTGCACGCCAGAAGTATTTCATGGAAGGCATACTACATCCACCTGGGCAGGTCTAGAGCAATGAGTGGAGAAATCGCACAGTGATGGTCTGGTTCCCTCTAGTGTACTTTTTGTTGATCAATTTTAGTAAGTAATATAAAGTTTGACTAACAATATAAGTATCATTTCTCTTTCAGTGGTAAACCAGTGTGGATTTTTATCAATAGTATGTTCCTTGGTCATAATATCCTCTCTGTGGTCTGCCCTGCATTATCTGGGACCTGGTCCCTGTGAACTTCGTACTCACCTTGGCAATGCTTTTCTCGCTGTGTACCTGATCTTGCGGGTTTGGTCTTTGGCACGGTGGTTATTTTTTCTTTTGCCTACATTTGCAATGTGTTAAAATATTTTTTTAAACAGCAAAAAATATAGTATTTGTCTGATATTATTGATTTTGATTTTCATTAGTATCCTCTACACATCTAAACTCCCTGAAGAAGCCATGATGGCGAAACGTGACAGACTCTGAACAGGATTTAGCCATCTGTAAACAAACAAATGTACACCATTGTCTTCATATATCTTTTTATGGATTTTAAAATGTGTATTAATAAAATGTTTTGGTTAACTGTTGTAATTATCTGATTATATTAGGTGCACCTATAAAATTCCATTCCTATTATTTTCACTGTTCCTCCAGAGCAAATGGGTTTACCAAATGCCCTTTATCTTGAACCTGCAAAGCAGATAAGGAATAAGTTTCAGGATGTACTTATTCCCCGTAAGTATCCACAGCTTCTGCTAAAGGATCCCTGTATCTTGAAACTTTTCCAGTTTGCATGGATTCTGAAGGTCAGGTGGTCCACATCCTACGTCCCATACCTATGATACAGGTCCTGGACACCACCAGCTGCAGAGACCACTCCCTCTCCCCCCACCAATTCCAGGCAGTACCAGCTGAAAAAGCCTGTGTGCCAACTGTCCATGCATGGAATGTACATGGTGGACAAGCCTGCAATGTGAAGTTTTTCTTAGAATGGGATATGATCTACTTCTCTTTCCATAGCGAGACTTCTAGCTCCCACTGTGGAATTGTCCAACTAAATATGGATCAGATTACCCTCCAATCCTAGAGAGACCACTAAGTTGCCCTTTAATTTCCTGATCAACATCCTGGAACAAACTCCCTTGGTAACCAAGTCCGCTGCACTGACGTGGTATGCAGGGCTCGTCCCCAGCTCAACAGGTTCGTAGGAGCATATTCTAAAAGATGGAAATAAAGAACTTCCTCGATTTCACTATGCCAGGGACAACTTAGTTGTCCGTGCCAAATGAATCGTTCTGTCCAGGAACCTCGTTGATTTATCCCATGATAAAAGATGTTGCACTCAGAGAACTGGGGTGAACCTGGGAAAATGTGAGAGCTCCAAAAGTAGGCTGCAAAGAGGCTTACTTTGAGGAGTCCTGAAATGTTGAGCTCATATGTGATAGGAGTCTGAAGTTTCCCCTGTGAGAGAAAGACCCTGGTCTGAGCTGTGCCCAAGATTAGAACCAGATGCTCTGGACAATAAGTCAGCCTCAATACTGACTTCTGAAGTAAAGGATCTATCCAAACCTTTGTAACATCTAGACCAGCAATGGGCAAACTACGGCCCGGCGGACCTTTTAATCCGGCCCGCGGAGCGTGATAAAAAAAAAAAAAACAGCCAGGGCAGGCAAACATTGGCTGTCAGGATGTGTGTAGGCGGGGCAGCGTGACAAACGTGAGGGGAGCTAGGCTCCTCTCACAGTCCGCCCTGAAGACCAGAACGGCGCGGGAACACGGCGAGAGGAATGCGCGGAGGGAGTGGGGGAGTACGGATTGAGCCAAGAAGAAAGCACTGCGCAGTCTCATTTGGTGACTGGTGGCGATTGTGCGGCCTGCATCTTTTCCCCTGCTACACAGTAAGTAGTGGTTGTTAAAGCAAGTTAAAGCAAGTCAAGACTTGAGTGTGAGCTTTCCCTCCCTCTGACTGTCAGAGTGACCAAGAATATTTAACTTTTTTTGCAGAATCCCAAAATGAGTGGGGCAAAGAAAAGAAAAGTGGACAGTGAATGCAGAGTGTTAAATAATGAATGGATAGCAAAATATTTTTTTACGGAAGTCCGATCAATGGCTGTATGTCTCATATGTCAGGAAACTGTTGCGGTTTTCAAAGAATATAATATCAGCCGTCATTTTGCCACGAAGCATGCTAACTATGCTAGCAATCAGTCGCCCCAAGAACGGGGGTCTACAGCTCGGAGGTTGATGGCTAAATTACAGGCTCAGCAAAATTTATTTCACAGACAAACTGCGATTCAAGAGTCAAGTATCAAAGCAAGTTTTATGCTCTCATTCAAATTAGCACAAGCTAGTAGACCCCTCTCTGAAGGAGAGTTTTTGAAAGAATGCATGATAGAGACCGCAGGTCTTTTGTGTCCAGAGAGCAAAGACAAGTTTGAAAAACTCAGTTTATCACGCAGGACAGTGACTCGTCGTGTGGAACTGATTGATGAAGACATAACAAACAAGTTAAATAATATTGCAGTCCTTTAAATTATATTCGCTAGCACTGGACGAAAGTACAGACATAAAAGATACAGCTCAGCTCTTAATTTTTATCCGAGGGATTAGTGACAGTTTTGAAATAGTTTTTGGCCATGGAGCCACTTAAAGGAAAAACACGGGGAGAAGATTTGTATGACCGGGTGTCTGCTGTCATCGAGAGTATGAAGCTACCTTGGAGTAAACTTGCTAATGTCACTACGGATGGATCTCCAAATTTAACTGGAAAAAATGTGGGATTGCTGAAAAGAATTCAGGATAAAGTGAAAGAGGAAAACCCTGAGCAAGAAGTTATTTTTCTCCACTGCATCATACACCAAGAATCTTTGTGTAAATCTGTATTACAGCTTAGTCATGTTGTGAATCCAGTTATAAAACTTGTTAACTGCATACGAGCAAAGGGACTTCAGCACCGTCAGTTCATTGCATTTCTGGAGGAAACCATTGCAGACCACCAAGTCTTGCTTTACCACTCTCGTGTCCGCTGGTTGAGTTTGGGCAAAGTGTTTAAACGAGTGTGGGATCTTAAAGAAGCGATTGATACATTTTTGGAGTTAAAGGGGAAGTCTGATGATTTTCCAGAGCTGAGCGACAAGAATTGGCTGTGTGACTTTGCGTTTGCTGTTGACATTTTTTCTCACATGAATGAGCTTAACATCAAGCTACAGGGAAAAGACCTGTATGTGCACAACATGTATAGTAATGTAAATGCCTTCAAAGCCAAGTTGACTTTTTTTTCTAGGCAAATTTCAAAGAAAAACTTCTCTCATTTTCCCACACTAGCCACACAGGAAAAGGCCATCCAAAATGTGAATAAATATAGCAAATCACTGAATGACCTGCATGAAGAATTCTGCCGTCGGTTTTCAGATTTTGAAAAAATTGAAAAGTCACTTCAGCTGGTGGCCTGTCCCTTGTCACAAAACCCAGAAACAGCACCACAAGAAGTGCAATTGGAACTAATCGATCTTCAATCTGATGCAATCTTAAAGGAGAACTTCCACTCTCTTCCACTAAAAGAGTTCTATGCCTCACTTAAAGATGACTGTTTTCCAAACTTCCGGGGGATGGCACAGAAGATTCTGGCCTTGTTTGGCTCGACCTACGTGTGTGAGCAGACGTTCAGCGTCATGAACATCAATAAATCCCGTCACAGATCCCAGTTAACTGACCAACACCTCAGATCTATTCTGCGAATTGCAACAACAAAACTAACTCCTGACTTTGATGCCTTAACAAAAAAGGGAGACCAACAACACTGTTCCCACTAAAATTGAAGGCACGATTTTATGAAAGAAATACATTGCATAAAAGTTTTGTAAAATAACTTTTTATGCTTTTCTACCTTAAATTAATCTAAACATTTAATGTTACAAATTTTAATTTAATTTATATTAATTCACACATACACATCATTCATCTACTCTTGGTCCGGCCCCCGGGTCCAATATATGAACCCATTGCGGCCCTCAAGTCAAAAAGTTTGCCCACCCCTGATCTAGACAGTCTGGGCCACATTGTCTGATGCACTGAATGTACAAGAATTATTGTATCCAATAAGGGAGCAACTGGACTAGTACTGGGATCAGCACCTTGATGAACACCTTTGGTGTTGAGTATATATCGAAGGGCAGGGTCATGAACTTGTAATGCAGGGGCCCCACAAAAAAAAAAAAAAAATTACAAAGTTGGGAAGATAGGGGCATACACATATCTGTCCTTGTCCATAAAAATGAGAAAGCTTCTATGAAGAATCTCCCTCTTAGATTGTAAGCTCTAAGGAGCAGTATTGTTGCTGTATTGTCTCCCGTTATATTGTAAAGCGCTGAGCAAACTGTTGGCACTATATAAATCCTGTATAATAATAATAATAATAATAATAATAAGACAGGCAATACCAGATCTAGTGGATTCCATGCTAATTTTTTTTTTTTTTTTTTTTTTAACTCAAATGAAGACGTTTAGTGCTTTGAGATCCACGATGGGACAGATGCCCCTTTATAAATAAAAAGCTTGAAGCAGAACCCCTGAAACCAAATTATTCTGCCACAGGAAATGGGCCTTGGTCCAAAAGACCCAAGAAGCTGGATGGAGATATGTCAATCTGTGCAGAGACTCAGAAAAGTGGAAGGTGAGAATTTGAGGCAGAATAAAACTAGTTTGAATTAGTGGAATACTACCTCCTGCACCCAATCATCTGATATACAAACTTGCCAAATGTGTTGGCATTTGGCAGATTGAGGCCTAGACCTTGCAGGTGAACTGACAGCCAAGTTAGGGAGGTCTTGGCATGGAGAGCACAGGAGTAGAGAAGTGAAAGGGACATTTCTTACCAGACTAGGAAAAAGTCTTCACAGTTTGTTCCTTAAAGGAGAACTACACTGTATCTGAGCACCAAAAATGCTATTTAATTTGCTTCTAATATTCAAATACAGACTCACCCATCCATGTCTCCATGCTTTATTTTACTGAGAAATCACTTTGAAAAACACCCCCTAGCACTTCTGGCTGTGGCCAACTTCGGTAAGGGCAAATGATCCATGTAGCACAGGGGTGTGCAACTATGGCCCTCCAGCTGTTGTAGAACTACAAGTCCCATGATGCATTGCAAAACTGAAAGTTACAAGCATGACTCCCAAAGGCAGAGGCATGATGGGACTTGTAGTTCACCAACAGTTGGAGGGCCACAGTTGCCCACCCCTGATGTAGCATATACTTGTTGGAATCCATCTGCCCTTCGCTTTTAAAATACAGGCAGGAGGATGTGCTTAGCTGAGCAAGCCCCTCCTCAAAACTCCTGGGATTTATGGCAATGCAGTGCATGCATGCGCTTCTCTTTGGTCCAGGGAGAGAAAAGAGCACCACACTGAGTAAAAGCATTACATTTTACCCACACACCTGTTAGATTACCACATTTAACACAGCCAGTGCCATCAGGACAGTGTATAGAATTTTTCACTGATTACTCTATTACTGCCACTAGCGACATCAGATAGCGCCAGGGTCCGTTAGCTCCCCTCCCAGCCAGGGTCAGCTAGCGTTAGTTTGCCCACACACTATTGCACTCATTCTACAGGTCGCTGTTCCCCGCCATTATTAGTATAGTGTTTGTGATCAATATATTGATGCATGCAAACAGAACTATACTAGTGCCTTCTTAGAATAGTGTCCCTAAAAAGGCAGTGTTAGCAGGATCAGCACTAGCGTTTAGCCCCTCAATTGTTTTTCACTTAATATTTGTATCAATTTATTGTGGGTCAAAGCAATTTATGCGCACAACACAATACATCGCCACCCATCCAAGTTCAGCTCTTGCCAGACAATTCACATGGAAACCTACCATGGTTTCAGAATTAAAACTTTTATGGGCCTAACCCTCAACACAGGCATTACAAAAACTTAATTGCCTTCATATTGGTCCAGTAGCTAAAGGCATCATTCTGATGTCGTTCTTTTTTTTCAGCTGGCAGTTGGCTTTTATGTAAAGTAATCCTAGTGGGTTAGCCACTGGATTGCTTTCACAAGCAGCGGGAAGGGCCGTTGTCCCCCCCACCTCTCCCATCCCACTGGACAACCCATGAGTGCAGCCTACGGTTCTGCCAAATTACCGTAAAGTTAATTGTGGACCGTAATGGCTCCAATCATCTATACAGTCTAAAAAAACGGAAGCACCAAGCATTCCATCATTTCTGTTTCAACAGATATAAACAGTGCCATTTTAAGGGTAGAGGAGAGATCTAGAGTCTAATTGACCCCAGATTTCCCAGAAAAAGAGTACCTGTCACTGCCTATTGCTACCACAGGGAATATTTACATTCCTGTGATAACAATATGAAAAAAAGAAAAAAAATAAGCAAAATAATTTTTTGAACAATGACCCCCCGCAAACACCCCCCCACCGCAAGCTTCGGTCCCGTGTTGGTATGTAAACAATGTAAACAGAGATTGCACCATGCATGTGAGGTATCACTGTGAGCGCCAGATCGAGGGCAGCAATTCTAGCACTAGTTCTCCTGTGTAAATCTAAAGTTGTAATCTGTAAGGTTTTCAAAGCATTGCCTAAGGATATTAAAAATTTACGTAGCTTGTTGCCGTAGTTTTAAAGCATGTCAAGTTTGGTATCTATTTACTCACATAAAATCTTTGGGGTGTCTAGTTTCCAAAAGGGGTTATTTAGTAAAAGCTGCATAAATTTCAATATATATACCATAGTTTGTACACGCTATAACTTTCACGCAAACCAATTAATTTACATGTATTGGGATTTTTTTTTTACCACAGACATGTAGCAGAATACGTTTTGGCCTAACTTTATGAGTTCATTGAATATTTTATAACAGAAAGTAGAAAATATTGTTTTTTTCTGGTTTATATCACAAGTAAAACAAAACCCAGTGGTGATCAAATACCACCAAAAGAAAGCTCTACTTGTGTGAAAAAAAAAAGAAAAACTTAGTTTGGGTACAGAATTGCATGACCACACAATTACTAGGTGAAATAGCACAGTACCATATAGCAAAAAATGACCTGGTCTGGAAGGGGGGAAAACCTTCCAGGGCTGAAGCGGTTAAATGCAGGTTCCACAGTCCAGTGTCTTACATACGTGTACTAACATAAAATCCATGTAGGTGATAAGCCAGGAAGCCTCTAATAAACAGTCACAACTGAAGTTTAAAGCCATAGCCATTTGTGTCTACACATTCTGTAAGCGAGGGATCAATCACAGCCATGGCAAGATTCTATCTAAGGTCTGGCAGAGTAAAGTCACAGCCAACATGAACTAGAGCAGAACTGCCAGGAAGAACAGCATTTTAGAAATGGCTTCCAACTATCAGGATGGTAGTCATTTTATTAAGGCGGATCACTGGCAAATCCATATAGGGATTGGCCACTTTTGCACAATATCCAAATGGATACATGGTAACAAGCATTTTGGGGTTAGAAAAAGCAGCTTGTTAGGATGATTCAAATCTCTGTAGAGAGAGCCGAAATAGCAGGTACAATGGAAAGATCTTTCTGGCCGTAGGGGCCCTAAAAGACACTAGATTGGAAACCACACAGAAGAAGGAAACAGTCAGATTTTCTAGTTTCAGAATT
The DNA here is from genome assembly GCF_062004578.1 of Staurois parvus. NCBI lineage: Eukaryota > Metazoa > Chordata > Amphibia > Anura > Ranidae > Staurois > Staurois parvus. The sequence goes on along the minus strand of NW_028317852.1, from coordinate 5,033,344 downwards.
GTGTGCATCACACCAATAGGAGCCAAAACAGTCTCTCTCATTTTGAAAGTAGTACCAGAAGGCTCACCTGGCAATGACTGTAGCGACTCAGAATCAGACACAATGCAGATGAGGACCTAGAACTAGATAATGTCTGTGGCCAATGGCTCTGAAGCTGCTAAGACTAGGTGCTGACCAGATACAGAAGTTGTAGGCTAGGGCTTGGGTGCACACTTGTAGCCTCTCTGTGGTCAGAGACAGCAAAAAAAAAAAAGTGACTTGCCAAAGTCTTGCATGACTGCAGTGAAAACCTTACCCAAAAGAGCCAAGGAACCGGCCAAAATTGATGGTGCTAATGAGGTTATGGGTCAATTCTGTATTGGATGAAATTGAAAGGGTGGCCTTACGAAGGGCTACAGTGTGCTTTTATGCGAGTTTAATAAAGCTGGATGTGGTCTGAAGTCATTAGTGTGCCACTAATTGCTTATCTTTTGAGTTCATAGAACATGGTTGAGTTCCCTTTAGTTGGCACCTGAAGAAGAAAAGATGACCATTTTCCTAGAATAGTTTTTAAAAATAAACTGAGGCATACTGGTAAGGATGGGTTATACTGGGTATACTTTCCATATTTCTCAATTTAATTCAAGTTAATTCAGTTCAATGAAAATAGCTATGCACCTGTTATTCAGAAAAATAATGTCCACTTCACCATGTCTCTATACACTAACAATTATTTTGTAGTGGGAGTGATGCTATAAGTAATACCACTGTCAACATGCATCAGTCCATCAAGCTGAACATGACTTTAAAAAATATAAAACCACTATTTCAATTGCTTAAGATGAAGAAGAGCTCAAAATACTTAAACATTAAAAATAATTGACCTCTCTTAATGTGTGTAACGTCCTCCATCATCACTTATCAAATTCCAAATATTCCCTGCCCACAAGATCAAATCTCAAACCAGGCCCACAAAGGGGAGGGTTTTTTTCTTGAACAAGCTGTTGAAATGAAAGTGTAGTTAGAAAGCAAAAGTGACTTTATCAAAGTTTTTCTACATAAAGGTGGTCACGCACCCCAGACTTTGGAGCAATGCCAGACCTAAGGACTGGCTACACAGAAAACTAGATGTTACAATAAACAATGCTTATGATAAATGTTTGAAGTAACTTTTAGAACAGAAGACCCTCAAAAAGAACTGTAGAATCCATATAACGATATTTCAATACTTGTAAATGTAACTCACTTGGAAAGACAAATGGTTAATGAATGAGACATAGAAGTTCATGGGAGACAGCCTTAGAGCTCTACTGCTGGAGAAAACATCTATAAAATACAGTATACTGTAGATGGTGATACAGTTCAGAGATTATATATGCTTGTTTAGCACACATTTTAAGAAAAAAATATATAAAATTTTTTTCCAGCATAGCCATGGCAAGCTGAGGTGATATTTTTGACTGTCCATAACTTGCATTTTAGGGTGTTTGAAAGCAAGAGGGAGCAGTGTTTCATTACTACATAATGCCCATATTATAGTTGATACGGAATACCTTGTAAAGCAGACCTAAGTTTCTTGGCTATAACCGTTAAATACATTTACCTAACAGCCTAATCATGCACATGTGAATTACACAAGATAATTTATTCAGCAAAAATATATATATATGCACACCAATATACACATACATACATATTCTATGTACAAAGTATTAATCTGTTGAACTGTAGAAAGGAAAAAAAATGGTCCATTATAAAAATGGTTTGTTTACTTTGGCAACAAGAAGAGTAATCATGGCTTTAGCATTTCATGAAGGTAGACAGAATGCATGTGATATGCAGACATCCAGTTGGAGCATTTGTACAATTTCCTGTAATAGGAACTAGAAATCGCAGAGTGGTATGTTTGCCATGCTTGATAATACGATCGCCAATAGTCAGCATAGCTCATTGTGCCATATGGAAATCCAGAGGGATTTCTATAGTCCAGCTGGTACATATCATCCCGAATTTCCTGGCAAAGCTCTCTTCTGTTAATATGGGTTACTTTTTTGCCCCGTTTTCTAGGCTTAATTACATTACTGAAAATGGGCTCCTCAACACAACATTGAGCTTTAGCTTTGACTAAACTTGACTGCTGCACTTCCTCTAGCGACACGTTGAAACCTTTTACATTTAATTGGCCAGCATCCGCACCATCTGTCCTTTCAGTGAAGAGATCTGGGCAAGAGCTCGAAAGTTCCATAGACCTCAAATTCCCTTGTGACAGAGTAGATTCTTCACTATCACTCTCTAATAAAGAACTGGATAAACTACTATCAATCCTATCATCTGAATTCCCACTAAGATCATGTATTTCAGAGGTACTAGCAGTTTCTGAAGGCACCAACACAGATTCTTTTTCCAGTTTCTTAGCTGTTTGAGCGTTTGTATAGCTACCACTACCAGTATACACACGTATGACTTCTACATGTTTTTCAAGTCCTTCTTTAATAAACCGCTCATAATCTTCAACAAGTTCAGCAAAGGATGCTGTGCAAACCACAGGACGCTTGAACGATGATAAGCTTGGGATTTTAGGTAGTGAACTTTCAAGCACGTCCTGAACTCCGCTGTCAATTCCCATGTTCTCTACCGTTTCTGTAGGCTTGCTGGAATCTTTCAGTTTCTTAGGTAAACTAGAAGTCTCTACATTTGGTAGTCCCTCTGAACTGGCTCCCTCTGTAGTCTTCTTTTTGATAGCCTTTTTAGGCTTACGTTGAACAGCTTTTGAAACAGTTTTGTTCATGGATTGTTCTTGATAAGGATTGCAATCAAAATTATCTTTTACCACATCATCTTCTTTGAATTCAGAAGGTATACCTTTATAAGCAGTTAAATGGTCAGATGTAGCCTTTGCTGGAGTAACTTCAATATCCCAATCACAGGCCTCCTCCATCAATCCATCTGGAATTGGATCTGTAAAAGAAGATTTATGTTACACTTAAGTGAAATTAAGGATAGGCCCTAAGCTAAATATTTTTAACATATACAAATAATACATTTTGCACGCAGTGTAAATGTTTAGAAACAGCAGTACTCAAAAACATCTGAATACTAAATAAAGAATAAGTGAAAAAATAGCTGTGCTGTCTCTTTAAGAGCATATACAACAGTGATTATTAAATCAAGTGAATATTTAACAATATATCAAATTATTTAAAAAAAATGTGTATTGAATAATGAACCATATAAAATATGAATAAATCGTGCTCATTCATGAACCAGTCCAGTGTGACCACTAATAGTCCATTCTAAATAATATGATATGAGAATATCTACTTCAATCACAACACTTCAATGCTCCCACACCAAGTGCACAGGCTTCCTAACAAAAAGGGAAGACCTCTGAATTATGGAAGGTCCTCAGCATAGTAATATCACTGCAGTGTCACATCATATTATTTAGAATGGTTCATAATGGAGTAATTCACATTTAATGCACTTTATTCACATTTTTTCAAAGAATCATGGTTCATTATTCATCACATATTTTGAAAAAGTTAATCTGATATATGGGTCAATATTTATTATGGATTTAAAGAGGATGTTCACTCTGTAAACAAAAATGTAAAAGTAAATACTGTAGCTGCTGACTCACCTTACCTGTCCCAGCTCTTCGTTCTGTCTTTGGGTCCAGGCGTCGTCATCCTAACTGTGGGCAGCTGACTGTGACTTCTTGCAGCTTCATAGCAAGCTGCCCACAGCACATGTGCGAGCCTTGCCGTGCCCCATGATTGGTCCCGCAGTCTCCTGGGACCTCCAACATGTACCATGAGGCTACAGGGGAAAGGGGGTGCTGGGGGGAGGAAGAACTTCTGCTCCATTAGGGGGCTGGAGCAGAAGTGGGAACAGGTACCTGTCAAAAATCAGATAACTGCTCCCCTCCTCCCCCTCCAAAAGACACTCCTAAAAATGGGAGAGGAGGAGGAAAAGTGGAACTTCCCCTTTTGAGTGGAGTTCCTCTTTAAGAATTACTACTATATATGCACTTAAAGGGATATAGCACCCATTTTTCACACGATTAACGTAGAGCTATCAACAACACCAACTTTTTACTCACATTTCTAAGACACTGAAGATATGCAAACATACTAGGCAGGGATGCACCGATGCTAATTTAAGACCAAGTACAAGTACCGATACTTTTTTTCAAGTACTCTCCGATACCAATTACCAATACCTATTTTTAGAATAGTCAGTATTCTTTCTTTACATTTCAGCTGACAGTGGTATTAGTGCAATGCTTATACATACCATACACCCAGATAGCAGTTTCCCATACACATCGTACACCCAGATAGCAGATGTCCATACACACAGTACACCCAGATAGCAGATGTCCATACACACCAAACACCCAGATAGCAGATGACCATACACACCATACACCCAGATAGCAGATGACCATACACACCATACACCCAGATAGCAGATGACCATACACACCATACATCCAGATAGCAGATGACCATACACACCGTACACCCAGATAGCAGATGACCATACACACCATACACCCAGATAGCAGATGACCATACACACCATACACCCAGATAGCAGATGACCATACACACCATACACCCAGATAGCAGATGACCATACACACCATACATCCAGATAGCAGATGACCATACACACCGTACACCCAGATAGCAGATGATCATAAACACCGTACACCCAGATAGCAGATGACCATACACACTGTACACCCAGATAGATGACCATATATACCGTACAGCAAGATAGCAGATGCCCATATACACAGTACAGCCAGACAGATGCCCATACACACCATAAACCCAGATAGCAGGTATCCACAGACACCTAATAAGCAGATGCTCATACAGATACACATATGATGCACATGGCAGGCTGAGAGATGTCAGCAGACAGGGAAGACTTGCTGTCTCCTCTGCTCTCCTTCCTCCAGGAACCAATATGTGGGAATATCAGAGAACAGACCGCGGAGGGGGACACCACAACCCACTTCAATGGGATTAGCTCTGAGCAGTGGAAGCTGCATGACAGAGAAATAAGCCAGCTTCTCCTCCATGACATCACTTCTGGTATCTGTGCATTTGCATGAGTATCGATACTCGTGCAAATGCTTAGTATGGGCACAGATACCAGTATTGGTGCAACCCTAAGACTAGGAAAGGAAATGTGTTTACAGCAAAGATACAATCTTGTGTTATAGAGTCATTTATTCCAAGCCACATTTGTTTCAGGCTTGTAGGCCAGCATGAGTGCAGTGCTGTAAGCTAGCAGTATATTCTGAACCAGCAATTCTGGATGTACAATTGGCCAAGAATGGTATAGATGGCTCCACGATGTCAAAATGAACAATCCCCTTATAATTTGGATTTGTGAAAGAATGAAAGACGTAATATCTTCTGTTTTAAGAAGGCTCTATTGAGTGTCACACTGGTTCAGTGGAGGGCATTTTGGTTTCTTTTGACCCATCTTACCATAAGCTGTCAAGTTATATTTTCTTGAAATAAAAAGTAAAGATAAAATAAAAATTTCAACTCTGCACCATTTAGGCCAAGCTAATTCAGAACAGATTTGAGAAGGCTGTCAAAGGCCAGCTCAACTACCTTCTGTTCAGTACAATGCTGAAATAGTGACAAGGGACAGTCCAAAAGAAACTGAAGCTATAGCTTTATCAAATTACAATGCATGTACAAAAACATATTCAGATAAAGGAATGCAATGTGTAGCTTTTCCAGTGGAATAGTGTTATCATAGATTAAACAGTTGAACTATCCAAACATCTTGCATACGTTCTTAGTTGGGTAGATAGTGGGTTCAATCTCCAGCATTTTACATCTCTCGGGTTAGAAGACAGAGTTTACAGATCAATGCCACATCCAATGCTATGATGCTAAAGCAGGGGCAAGACTTCATAATGGAAGTTGACAAATCAGGGAACTCAAAAAAAAAAAAAATCTTCCAGTGGGAGTCCTTAAGAGGTACAAATTCATTAAATTATGTATCTTCTGTTTTTCTCTGCAGCAATTAAGCCAAACTGATCATAAATACATCCATGTCAAGCAAATATGCAGGAAAAAAGAATGATAGAAAAGAAATAGAAAAATATCACTCACCGAAGTTAATGAGGTTATTACATTGTATAGCCTGCACTAAAAAAAACCTGATCAGCTGCAATAAAAGCAATAGTGCCATTTGTATCAACTGGCTTATTTTGAAATACCGTATTTTCCGGCGTATAAGACGACCCCCTACTTTTCCTGTTAAAATATAGGGTTTGTGCTATACTCGCCGTATAAGACTACCCCTCTTCCAACGCACACCAAATACAAATGAAAAATTAACAGATTTTATTTCAATATGGTATGGTATTTCAGTATGGTATTACAATGATGGGGTACTATTCCTCCCACTGACACCAATGATGGGGCACTATTCCTCCCACTGACACCAATGATGGGACACGATTCTTCCCACTGACACCAATGATGGTGTCCCATCATTAGTGTCAGTGTGTGAGGAATAGTGTCCCATCATTAGTGTCAGTGGGAGGAATAGTACTCCATCACTGTCAGTGGGAGAAATAGTGCCCCATCATTGGTGTCAGTGGGAAGAATCGTGCCCTGTCAGTGGGAGGAATAGTGCCCCATCATTGGTATCAGTGGGGGGAATAGTGCCCCATCTTTGGTGTCAGTGGGAGGAATCGTGCCCCATCATTGGTGTCAGTGGGAGGAATGGTGCCCCATCATTGGTGTCAGTGGGAGGAATGGTGCCCCATCATTGGTGTCAGTGGGAGGAATAGTGCCCCCTCATTGGTGTCAATGGGAGGAATAGTGTCCAAACATTGGTGTCAGTGGGAGGAATAGTACCCCATCATTGGTGTCAGTGGGAGGAATCGTGCCCCATCATTGGTATCAGTGGGAGGAATCGTGCCCCATCATTGGTATCAGTGGGAGGAATCGTGCCCCATCATTGGTATCAGTGGGAGGAATAGTGCCCCATCATTGGTATCAGTGGGAGGAATAGTGCCCCATCATTGGTATCAGTGGGAGGAATAGTGCCCCATCATTGGTATCAGTGGGGGGAATAGTGCCCCATCATTGGTATCAGTGGGGGGAATAGTGCCCCATCATTGGTATCAGTGGGGGGAATAGTGCCCCATCATTGGTATCAGTGGGGGGAATAGTGCCCCATCTTTGGTGTCAGTGGGGGGAATAGTGCCCCATCTTTGGTGTCAGTGGGAGGAATCGTGACCCGTCATTGGTGTCAGTGGGAGGAATGGTGACCCGTCATTGGTGTCAGTGGGAGGAATGGTGACCCGTCTGTGGTGTCAGTGGGAGGAATAGTGCCCCCTCATTGGTGTCAGTGGGAGGAATAGTGTCCCAACATTGGTGTCAATGGGAGGAATAGTGTCCCAACATTGGTGTCAATGGGAGGAATAGTGTCCCAACATTGGTGTCAGTGGGAGGAATAGTACCCCATCATTGGTGTCAGTGAGGGGAGGAATAGTGCCCCATCGTTGGTGTCAGTGGGGGGGGGGGGGTGGGAGGAGGAATAGAGCCCCATCGTTGGTGTCAGTGGGGGGAGGAATAGTGCCCCATCGTTGGTGTCAGTGGGAGGAATAATGCCCCATCATTAGTATCAGTGACACCAATGATGGGGCACTATTCCTCTCAATGACACTTGCTAACCCCTGTTCCCGCATGGTGCTGCTGCAGCCAGCATACGTGGTTGCAGCAGCACCATCTGCACGGCACACTTACCAGTCGCTCCCTCACTCGAAGTTCGCGGGGCAGCTCGGCTCCGCCTCCTCGCAGGTGATTGGCCGCCTGTGTGCCTTTCCTGAGCTACAGTTCTGGCGCCCAATCACTGGTGAGGAGGCGGAGCCATGCGCCCACGCGAACATCTAGTGAGGGAGCGGCCAAACTGAATGAAGGAGCAGCCGTGCCTCCTGGACTGGGTCGTCGTGGGACTGGGACCGGAGCCAAGTAAGAAATAGCAGCCCCCTGCCCGCCCCTGTACTTAAGTGTCCCTTCCGTTGGAGGGGGCCGCCGCCCCCCTAAAAAGTGCTGCCCGACACCGTATACCGGCGTATAAGACGACCCCTGACTTTTGAGACGATTTTCATGGGTTACAAAGTCGTCTTATACGCCGGAAAATACTGTAACACAAATAATGTGAAAAAATAAAAACAACAAACAAACTCTAAATCCTTTTGTACTTCACAACCGACTTGTATTCCTGTCCTATTATAAATTATTCAAGTCACTGAAGTCAGCAAAAACTCTTACCAGGAAGAGGAAGCAGACGGAGATTGCACTTTTGAGCTATAGACATCATTAGATTTTCTTCTTCTCCTCGACAACAGTAAGAAACAGATAGACCATAGGTACCTGGAGGGGCAAAAATAAACTGTTAGATATACCATGCTGTGCTCTGTCTTTGATTATGCTATGTTCCACACAAATCCAAAAACAGGTAAAGAGCCACCAACGGGTCTTGCAGAGGAGAAAAATCAAAGCAGCAGTGCTGTCTAAGACATGAAGGTTAACAGAATAATAAACTCTTTTTGCAGGTATAGCTATGTAACACATTCACTAGAGGCCAATCAGCTGAGAGCCTAAAGATTTACTGTTGCTGAGGGGGAGGAAGCTACAGGACTGACTTAGACTGTACAGAGGGAACAGAGATTAGGGAACGAGAAAAGAAAAGAAGGAACAATGACAGGATAATCTGCATACTGAAAACAACATATAGTTTTCGGGACCAAGTAAAGGGAGTGCATTTTCAATAAGTACATGACTGTTCTGGGCTTCAACAAAATGCCATCCTCCAGCAAGAGGAAACAGGAGAAATTAAAATGGGAGCAATACTGGAGGCAATTTACAGCACACACTAATTTTGGTAGAATTAATAAATTATGTGGAATGTATGTTCTTTTGTTAACAAAAGAACATTGTTATCAAGCTGCTATGGGTAAAATAGCTTTACAAAGTTCCCCAACATATATGTGCTGATTGCTGTGTTTTGACATATTTAGATATTTATGTGCAAAGCTTGATTGATTTCCTGTGTGGTGTGATGTATCTCAGTTTATGGTTTCCAGATGGGCACTGCATGTCTTAGTGTAAACTTTTTTCCTGGTGCGGAGGGCCTTCCTCCTCCCATCCTGTTTTCGATCATGGTCTATGGTGCTGAGATTTTTTTTACATGTGCTCTAACATATGTAGTTTAAAAAAAGTACCCCTCTGTATGTACTTTGATGTAAGCATTTTATCCACTTGAGCTCCGGAAAGGTTTTACCCCCTTCAAGACCAAGCCATTATTTGTTATTTAGCATTCAGCTACTATAACTGGTAATTGAGCAGTCATGAAACGCTGTACCCAAATGAAAATCATATTTGTTTCACATAAAAAGAGATTTGTTTTGGTAGCATTTGACTACAACTGAATTTTTTACTTATTGTATAAACGAAAAAAGACCAATAGTTTTATAAAACAATATTGTTTTACTTTCTGCTATAAAAACATTTTGACCAAAAATGTATTTGGCTACATATATTGGTTTGTGTGAAAATTATAGCATCTACAAACTATGGTATATATTGGAATTTTTATTTTCTTATACTTGTAATGGCATTGATCAGTGATTTATAGTGGGACTATATTAGTGCGGGTGGGCAATCTGATACTAACTGGTGCTGGCTGGAAAGTACAATAACTGACATCACCAGTGACACTAATACAGTGATTATACTATACACTGTCACTGTAATAATGACACTGGCTGGGAAGGGGTTAATATCTAGGGTCAACTGTGTGCCTAACAATGTGTAACGTGTGTAGCTTTTTAGTAAATATGTGTTTATTCCTTCTCCCCTGTGTTTGAACACAGCCAATCAGTAGGTTTCAGCCATGAATCATTGACTGAAACCTGCTGACAAAATCCTGCAGTGTCCAAGTAAAACAGGAGTCGCGGTAAAATGCAGAAGGGCGGTCAGCAAGTAGTTATTGTTAGCATTTTCTTGTCAGGACATTTTGCGCATATCTTTTAATGACCTTACCACAATGAGTGGTATGGCAACTGCAACAGACTTCTCCCTTCTATGATGGCATAGGCTACTTAGTGGCTATTTTGTAATTTATTATCTGATGCACTTTATCATTATGTTGTCCTCTTGTGAGTGCTATGTATAGGTATTTTTTTTTCTACTTCTGCCTTTGCCATTTTTATGCAGGAGCCATTTTCTGATACTTTTATTTCAGCTAGGATGTAGTATTTTTGTTTTTTGGTCCACTATGATGATTTGTGTTTATTTTTATCTTTGCGCTATGTGATGTTGTTGGCAGGTAGGACTTATTAATCCCTTTACCCTATGTTTTAAGTGTCTTGATTAAGACAAACTGAGTTCTGTTGAAACGCTGACAGTAAAATGATGTTGCTTTAATTTATCTTGGTGCAAGACCTGTGAGTATCTCTACAAATGTTTTTGGAGATATAAATATATATATTTCTCAAGAGTGAACTAGTTTGGCGTTCAAGTGATATTCTTTATACGTTATTAATGATGTACGCTTTTGAGATAACTTAAATCACTTTGTCAGAGATCAATGTATAAAGGTATTCTAAGTTATCCCAAAAGCTTGCATCTTTAATAACTTAAGTTATTCAATAAAAACCATTACTTGAACTTCAAACTTTATGTATTAATGGCTATTAAACGGTCCAGCACTCTACTACTAAGATACTGTATACAATATGTAAATTTATATCGAGAAAGTGTTAGGTACACGCACACACAAATCTTAGAACATAGCTAAGCATTAAAATCATGTCCAGAGATGTGTTTCACCCAATAATGACTTTCTTCTTAATGATGAACGTCATATTCACTGCTTTCAAAATATGCTTGTCAAATTAAATCACAAGGCCCATCTGACACACTTACATAAACCAGGGCAATTATGTAGATTTAGAGGAAAAGATAAATAATTCAGGATCTAGTTAGCCTAATCTAAGGGATAAAGACATACATGTCCATGGAACATTTTAGAATAGGAAAAAAAAAAGCCCTAACCACTTCTTAAGGTACTTAGAATACATCATGTTCTGCATATAGCATATTGATATGCTCAGATCGATTATCATTAGGCCGTTATGGTCAAGTTTAAACAATTGTGGTCAGGTCTTAAAATCATGTTTGCTGTCGTATCGTTTACCAAATCTTCCAGCTCTACCAATTCGATGCATGTAGGTCTCCCAGTCATGCGGAACATCCAAGTTTACAACCAGATTCACTTTCTCTGCATCAATTCCACGGGAAGTCTTAAAAATATAAAAAGTTTATTTGCAACTGTATCATATACACTGGTAAAAACAGAAATGCTGACAACTATTTTGACTGAAGCAATTGTCTATATTATTACTATGGAATTACTTCTGAGAATCACCTATGTCTAAGTCAGAATGTAAGCACACTGAAAGGTTTTGGTTTGGTTTTTTTTGCTTGTAGTTTTCACTGACAGAATTAAAAGTTGAACTTAAATACTGAGAAGGCAAAGGAAAGTTTAATATCTTCAGAAGTCTAAGTTTAAAAAAGGATAAACTGTTACCATGTATGAAATCGCCTAACACTAGAAAATCACTAAGTTGGAAGAATGTTGGTTGTTCATCAGATTGTTAAAAAGTGAGCAAACACGCATACACCAGAAGACAGATTAAACTGAAGGCATTACAGACAAGAAAGGTGACCAGACCCAGATCAGATCTATCTCCTAACTCAATGGTCCAATGATCCATCATTTACATAAATGAAGCAGTACCGCAATACTACAATCAAAAACCATTATGCAGCAAAGATTGGTTGCCCTGGTGTAGGACAGCACACCAGCTAGGGACCCAAGAAGAGGACGATCAGGGCAGCTCTGTGCAAAACCTTTTCACAGAGCAGGTAAGTATAACATTTTTAAAAAATAACATTTGAGCCTTTAGAATCACTTTAACTGGGGCCAGCATGTTACACACGTATTTAGGGGGAAAACTCAAATATGTTAGTAATTATCAGCTCCTTCGCGCTGTTACTGCTGGTAAAGGTTCTTCTCCCCTGCAGCTGCTGACGCATTTAAAATTAGCAGGGCTGTACAGGACTCCGACACAGCCACATCATTTACAGCAATCTAGGGCAGCACAGTGGCTAAATGGATAGCACTTCAGCCTGGCACTACTAGGGTCGTTGGTTCGAATCCCAACCACGGCACCACCTGCCTGGAGTTTGCATGTTCTCCCCGTGCCTGCGTGGGTTTCCTCCGGATTCTCCGGTTTCCTCCCACATTCCAAAGACATGCTGGTAGGTTAATTGGCTTCTCTCAAAAATCATCCCTAGCATATGTATGTATGAATGTGAGTTAGGGAACATAGATTGTACACCCCTTGAGGGTTAGGGACTGATGTGAATGTACAATATATATGTAAAAGTGCTGCGTAAATTGACGGCGCTATACAAATACCTGAAATAAATAAATAATAATAAAATACATGTCCTGTCTCCCATCATGGCAGATGGACTTTCAGTTCTCAATGGACTATGACAGCACTGACCAGTGATCTTGTAGTCCACGGACACTTTCTGCAGCTCAGTAATTGTCTGCCTGTACAGAGGTACGGCAGTGCTTGCAGAAACCTGGCATTGTATCCACGACCCACTGATTGCAGGCTCTTTCTTCCTGGCACAGAAGGGAAGGGTGTAGGACTCTGGAGATACTATGATTTGGAAAACCTTTTTTTCATGCTATGTTTCTGCCAAACACTACGCCCTGCATCATGGTAGGAATCCTGAGGGAACCCCATTTATGGGTATTGATACATTTTCTAAGAATTGGAGGGGTAGTTATATTAAAAACAGGAGATTTCAAAACTGGAAACCTGGTGGATTTACACTTTAAAATCTTACACACCACATAGGCTTAACATTAAGAGGGATATGAATGCATTTATCAACAGTTGAATGTCTCTTGGTAGTTTTTTTTTCGCTCACAATATTTTGTGTCATTATAGGATGTCAATTTATGTTAAGATTCACTTTATATTTATTTATTTGTATTTTATTATATATTCTTCATGATTATTACTATAGAATTTATTGCAAATTGTCATATTTTTCTACCACAAGATGGCGCTGCGATCGGCAGCACAATGCTTTTTTTTTTAATTTATTCATATGATGGCTGGATTAGTGTTTTCCTTAATTGGATTTTTTAAGAGGTTTCCCAATTGTTAATTAGGTTGTAGTTATCAAATAATTTGATAGGGACAGGATATGCTGTTGTGTTCCTGGGGTTTGTGTCCAGGTTTCTTTCCGGTATCCGCTTAATTAGAGAGAGAGGGGGATTCCTTGTCCCTATAAATATGCACGACATCTTGAATTGGACTGTCCTCTATGAGGATAATACTTTTTTAGGTTCATCCTTGAGTCCATTTAGTGTGAAGATCTGGATTTAATGAGTGCCTAGGTCTATGGCTTGTCCCTGGGATCATACAACGCATTTTGACCCATTGTTAATCGGGGGTCATTACCATCTGGTAAGAGGTAGTGTGTTTGGTGGTAGTGAAGGATTCTTCCTCTTTCTCCTCTTGGCGGTTTTTGTGACATTTATACCAGTACTGTGGATCCGTGGGAGAGGAGCATATTCCCTATGTACCTCAAACCTTGTGGATTGGACTTTTTTATAGATTTCTTACACTTAATGTATACATTATTTTATATCTTATATATTATAGAAACACAAGAAGTTTAATTTATAGCACATTCTGCAACTTAATGGTCATATGTCAAAAGGCCTCAAGTATGAAGTGCCTGACAGAAGAAAGACAGCCTGCTTTTCCTCTCATTAAGAAGTGTCGTAACCTACCCCGACAATAGGAATAGGAGAACTTAGTGATTTCTAGAAGGGAACACACAGTCTGCTACATCAGACACCTCACATAGGAGTTCAAAATTGATTATATTTTTCTATAATTTGCATGTTAATGTTCTATTCAGGTCAAATATAAACAAGCCTGTGAACCAGTCTAACTACTTACAAGATCAGTTGAAATCAGAACGCGACAATGATACTGCTTAAGTTTGGACATTGCATCAAGTCTCTGGTTTTGATTCATACTACCTGCCAGAGAAAACAAAAACGATTATTTAACTGCAGACTTTAACAGGTATGTCAAATTTTTAATTAAGCAGGATGATAAAGTTGAAAATTTAGTCACACTATGATTGCACTGGATTGAAGTAACAACTGAAGCTCACATATGTAATTTTATTTAAGGAAAGTGATTATTAAAGTGGTAGTAAGTTATGGATTACAAACACCACGGACAGACAGGGTTTTTATAACAAAAGAGACCCACCCTTAAGCAGTGTTTCCCAAACTGAGGCCCAGGGCCATTTGCTTGTTTTTATCCAGCCCCTGGGGCACCGTTTCATCCACTGATACCACCTATAGAGCATAATTACCCTCACTAACACCAATGAAGGGATACAATGTCGTCGTCCCCCCTCCAATGACAGGGCACAATTCCTCCCAATGACACCAACAATGGGATACAATTCCTCCCACTTACAACAACGGTGGGGCACAATTCCTCCCTCTGACACCAAAGATGGGGCATTGGTTTTTCCCACTGATGTTGGGACCTTTTCTACTTCCAGTGGCCACAGTCCGGCCCCCCTAAAGTCTACAGAACATTAAACTGACCCTTTGTTTAGAAAGTTTGGAGACCCCAGCCCTAGAGGTTTCTTTTCTCATAAATGTCCTCCGTCAGCAGGCAATTCTGATCTGAGTCACACATGCACAGCTCAGACCACATTTACAGCCTGTTCTGTGTGCCACAGCGATGTGACTCCTGTGCCCAATCACGGGAGTCATGTCACCATGGCCCAGCAATTCAAGTGTCTGAGGATACAAAACCTAGAAGGGTGACCAGGTGAAGATGGAAGCCTCTGGGGACGAGGGAGAAATGTGTCAGTGCAGCTCTGGAGGTTTCCGTTTGTAGGCAAGTCTGTCATAATGTTCTAATATGCAGGGCTATATATGATGACTTAAACCTGCAGGAGGGGTCAATTTCTGCTTCTAGCAAGAAGACTTTACTGCCACTTTAATGGTGTCAGTCCAGGTATTAATACTAGGAGGCTTTCCACTCACTTCTTGCTCAGTACAAGCTAAAAAAACAAACAACAGGTTATATGTAGTTATTTTCAGTCAACCCCAGCAAAACCAGAGAATGGTTTAAACCCAACAACCACAGTCACTCCCAATTGAAATTAGTAATCAATTTGGATCAGAATGTTTGGGTCAGATGACACAGCCAAACCACATGAATGACAGAACGAACTATCATGTTTTATGACACTTGCGACAGAGTGAAGACTGGAGTTCATTCTATGCAGTATATGCTGAAATTTTACTCAAACATTTGTAGCTAAAGTAAACGGAAGAGGAATTTCCCTATGAATTACTAGTCTGTCTTATCTCTAGTCTAATCCTAGTTGTATAACCATTGCTGTGTACATTTGTTTCTATGTTTTTTTCTGCTTTATTTTTAATTTTACCCCCTCAGAGATTGTTTGTTTTAACATTCTGCTAAAACTTTGTGAAGTAGTACTGCTTGGACCTTGAAGAAGGGGACATACCCGAAAAGCTTGTCCTGAAAATTGTGTTAGTGCAAATAAAAAAAGTATCACGTCAGTACTCAATTGTTTCTGTCGCAAGTGCACTAATACAGCTACAATCACCTCAAGCAAGATGAAAGATACTGCACCTATGAGTTACTTCAAATCCTCCATGAGCAAGGGGTATGTTGGTTTTTCAATTTGAATTGAACCTGAACTCAAAAAGATCTGCTAAGGGAACACCTAGAATTGGCAATTGTGGGGGGGGGGGGGGGGACACTACCCAGAAAATATACATTTTGTTTTGAATACCTCCTGAAAATAGTTTACCCACTACAAGGAAGTCCAAAAGCAGTCTCCAACTACAGAGACAACATGAAAAAGCAGGGATTTTTCCAGATTGGTATACTTGAGAATACCCAAAATGTGTCAACTATCTATGAAGCTGCTTCCATGGAAGGGCTGACTCCATTTGGATACAAACCTCACTGTAACAATTTCTCCTTGAGAGCCTCCATTTGGAAGCCCTTTACACCCACTGTCTAACTATGTAAGTTATGTAGGGCAGGAAACGGCTCCATGGCCAAGGTCTGGAGAAAACATCAAGTGCCCCTTAGAAAACTATACGGGGAAGCCTTCACATCCTGTCCCAAAGTTACAAATAGAGCAGCACTGTCCATGTAATAAAAAGTGATCCTGTACCGAATCTGAGCGTACGAACCATAAATTTTCTATTCTACAGAATCAAAACAATGTTTCAATGTCTATCAAGGTGATGATCCTAGACGTCATTAGGATGAGTAGTGCAACTTTTCAGTAAACCAAAAAGCATTTCAATGTATTCCAAATGTGGGAGAAAAATATCCTGAGATAAAATAAATGCATTTTTTAGTGATTTGGTGGTAAAACTATAAAACATACTGGTTGATTCTATTCCATGAGGCAATTGTGCTCTTACATATAATAAAACCACCACACACCCCCAATAACATTTTAAATATTGGACAGATGCCTGAAATATACAGAAAGTATAAACTCAGATAAAGGTAAAATGAATAATCCACACTTACCTGATATACACACAGCTGGGAAACCTTTAGCTGTAAGAATATCTGCCAAATGTTGAGCTCTGTAAAACATAGCATATGCTTTTCAATTTCACACATCAGTAAAATGACTTGGTGAACAATAACCAATAACATATTAATTTTCAGTGTAATCCACTATCTAATCTCTTTTTATGGTTAAAGTAGAACTTTATAGTCAAAACAAAAATGAGCAAACGGGCAAGATTTTTAATGCAAAAGAAGCATGCGGTCTCTTCTGCATTAAAATGGTCCACCTGTATGTTCACCCCTGTACAACGAGTTGTGCATGCCCCTGTACAGTGAGCTCCAAGACATTGCATCACTGGAGCGGAGGAGAGTATAGTTCCGCTTTAAGCATTGTACTATGTAATGTAAAATTCACACTTTCATTAATGCTGAATAGTACCAGCTATATCTGTACTTTCAAGCCGCTGCAGCTCTCATACAAAGAAGCTGTTTATCTGCCCACTTGTCCATTCACAGAATTCCTTGTATTCTACGAATGGTTTAAAGCAGTGGTCTCCAAACTGTGGACCGGGGTCCAGATGAGGTCCTTTGGTTGATTTTATATGCCCTTGGGGTACTATTTAATCTACTGATACTGACGCATTCCTCCCAATGATACCAGCGATGGGGCACAATTCCCACCAACGATGGGGCACAGTTCATCCCAATGATACCCACAGTGGGGCCAAATGACACCAACGATGGGGCACAATTCCTCTCACTGACACCAAAAATGGGGCATTGTTTACTCCCACTGATTCTGGGACATTTTCCGTTCCAGCCCCCTTAACTAGTAGCCGACCGCAGATAGCCGAATGACGGCTTCACTGCGGCCGGCCAGTTCTGAGTGGACGTCATATGACGTCCTCCCAGAACGCGCTGGGGCGCGCACCCGGCGATCTCCGTGATCGCTGTGTCCTACGGACACAGCTGATCACGTGATGTGGTAAAAGGCCAATCACAGCGGCCTTTTACCACGTGATCAGCGGTGTCCAATGACACGCTGATCAGAGGGAAATGCAAGTGCCGGTTCTCGGCTGCACTTTCCTCTTGCTGTCAGATCGTGAGGAAAGTACTGCCGAGAACCGGCAGTTGTCAGAGCGGGGATCGGCACCGATCATCAGGGCACTGATGATCAGTGCCCTGATGATCGGTGCCCAGCAGTGCCACCTGCAAGTTCCGCCCACCTGTGCCCAGCAGTGCACCCACTAGCTCCGCCCACCTGTGCCCATCAGATCACCCACCTGTGCCCAGCAGTGCACCCACCTGTGCCACTCTGCAGTGTCACACACCTGTGCCCAGAAGTGCCACCTACCTGTGCCCAGCAGTGCCACCCACCTGTGCCCACCCACCTGTGTCCACCAGTGCCACCCACCTGTGCCCACCCACCAGTGCCCGCCCAGCAGTGCTGCCAGTCAGTGCCACCAGTCAGTGTCCAGGGGTTGTGCCAGTCAGTGCCGCCAGTCAGTGCCCAGCAGTGATGCCAGTCAGTGCCGTCTATCAGTACCCATCATCAGTGTCACCTATCAGTGCCGCCTATCAGTGCTGCATATTAGTGCCGCCTATCCGTGACACCTAATTAGTGCTGTCTATCAGTGCCGCCTATCTGTGCCACCTCATTAGTGCTGCCTATCAGTGCCCATCAGTGCCGCCTATCAGTGCTGCCTCATCAACGCACATCAGTGAAGGAGAAAAAATACCTGTTTGAAAAATTTTATAATAGAAACAAAGAAACTTTTTTTTTTTTCAAATTTTTTGCACTTTTTTTATTTATAGCGCAAAAAGTAAAGCGCCCAGTGGCGATTAAATACCACCAAAAGAAAGCTCTATTTGTGAGAAAAAATTGATTAAAATTTCATATGTTCATATTTCAATGTTGCATGACCGCGCAATTGTCAAAGTGCGGCAGCGCTGAAAGCTGAAAATTGGCCTGGTAAATAAGGGGGTATAAGTGCCTGGTAGGCAAGTGGTTAACCACTTCAAGACCGGACACTTTTACCCCCTTCCTGACCAGGGCAATTTTCAGCTTTCAGCGCTATCACGCTTTGAATGACAATTACGCAGTCATGCAACGCTGTACCCAAATTAATTTTTTACCATTTTTTTGAAACAGATAAGGCTTTATTTTGGTGGTATTTATTCACCGCTGGGATTTTTATTTTTTTTGCTATGTAAATGAAAAAGTCCAAAAATTTTGAAAAAAAGTGGTTTTTTTATAAAATTTTGCAAATAAATAATATTTCATCATAAATCTTTGCCAAAATTTATTCCGTTATCTTTTTAGTAAAAAAAAAAAAATCCAAATTAGTTTATAACAAAAATTATAATTTTTAAACATTTTTTTTTACATTTTTATTTTATTTTTTTAATTTTTTTTTACATACTGTCACCCTAGCAGTACAGTGTCACCATGGTGACACTGTACTACTTGTGGGGGGTGATGAAGATTTTTTTTTTTTTTTTTTTTACACATTGCTTTTACAACCATATAGAATGTAAAAGCAATAATTTCTCTTTCTCTCTGTGTGCATTCATGCACTCATTGAGAAGTACTGACTGAGCTGTGATTGGTCTCCGCTTGGCACATGGTACAAGCCTGTTGTGAATAGGCTTGTACCATGTGACCTCTGTGATCATTCACAGATTTCACACGTAGTAAGCAATGATGTCACAAGTGACATCTTGCTTACTACTTTGCATGTGATCACTGATTGGTCAATCAGTGATCACATGATCGGGACCTTGTACAGAGGTCCCGTCCGACGATCGGTGTTTCACTGTGTCCGGAGGACACAGCGGGCACCCAGGGAGTGCCCAGGGAGCGCGCACAAGCAGGGTGCGGGAAGGCCGTTTATAGACGGCCGGTCGGGAAGTGGTTAAAGTCTGTAGGACAGTAAACTGTCCCTATGCTTAATAAATTTGGAGACCACTGGTTTAAAGAATAAGTTCACCTTGTTCACATGTTATAAGAGTACCAGCGCTCCTCTCTGACAGCAGGTGGGGATTCTTCTCCCTGCAACAGCTGTCACAATTCAAAAACAACACAGTTATGCAGGGCTCCACTGACACGGCTACATCATTCATTCACAGTTTCCTGGGGCTGAACAGACTACAAGTACACTTTGTGGCAGAAGGCTTGTAGTTCTCAATGAAATGTGAGGGTGCTGGTGAGTACTCTCATAGTTCATTAATTCTTCCTGCCATTCAGTAACTGCCTGCCCGTATAGACAGCTGACAGAGTCTGCAGGATACAGGCATTGCACCCGCAATGCCTTACAGGCTGCAACGTAAAAAAAATAAAACACACATTTTCTTACCTGCAAAAAGATATGTATTTGTTTATTTTTCAAAAGTTGAACTTTAAGAATACAAGGTTTTCTATGAATAGACAAGGGGTGAGGGGCGGATAACCAACAGTAATGTTTCTATTTTTAAGAGCTGCAGTTTCCATAGCCAAAAGCAGCCCAAAGTATTACGATAGCTGCACTATCCAGTATTAATGAAAGAAGGACTTTTTTACTGCAGAACGGCAATCGTGCCATAAATTTGCTTTAAGTTCTGCATTCTAAGCCATCATAAGGAAATAACTTTCACCCATCTTTCAATTGCAAAAATGAAGAAATAGATCAAAACAGCCTAAAGGTTGCAAGACACAACCTGATTTGATCTCCTATTTAGGTATCATGAGGTGTCCACACCTAGAATAGCACATTGGACCAATAAAAACACATTAATACAGGGCTCAGGACTAGAAGAAATAGATTTTATGGTAAGTGTAGTAATCTTATTTTCTTCATCGTTCATTGTGGGACAAAGGAATTCATAAACAGTTGCCATGTCTAAAAGATGTCCAACTAAGGAGTGGGCAACAGTAATTAGCAGAACCAGAAGGGACCAGGAACTGTTCCATAGGACTACCAGAAGGATGAATACCTGAATCTGAAACAGATGAAAATTAACACAGGAAAAAGCTGCGAATGACCATGAAAGGCTACAGAGAATCAGTCTGGTGCTCAGAAAAGGACGAAAGAATTCACCGCCAAGGGAACAATTCCACCTGAAACATTGCTAAACCAGAACCAGCTCAAAAACATCAACAAAAACAAGGCAACTGCCTGACAAGGAATATTGGACCAACAATGTAACACTGTCATAAAAAAAAAAAAAAAAAAAAAAAAAAAAAAAAGAACAGTGGTGATAGTAAAAGAAAAAAAAACGAGACTGGCAACAACCCAGTGGTACCAATCCTGAAGTCAGTTTGGTTAAGAGAGGTAGGGTGCTCAGGAGGTGTCTTTTAAAATACAGACAGTTGTGAAGGTACACTATACCCAGACTGATTAATATAAACATAAGAAAAAGGAGAAGGATGAGCAAAACCCATCTACCAAAAACACCCAAAAAGTATCTCTGGGGCCTGATAAAGAAAGCTCTACATTGCCTGCGTAACCCAAAACAGAATATGATTCCCATCCCGGCCCAATGAACATCCACAGTTGTGGAATGAGACAGAAATCATAGACGAATAGCTAATAATGAACACCTGGAGGGGGTCAGAACCAGGGAAGGATCAGGAGAAACCTCCTCAAGAGGCTGCAAATCAGCCAGAGAAGAAGGATTAGATCCAGATGATCAGTGTCTGCAAACAGCTACATGTACTCTATCCACAATAGGGAGTACATGCAGCAGGATCTCCATATGTGCTTTCTGCTGATAATACAGTAGAAAAAGAGGTCTTCCCTTTATGGGGTCTTCCAGCCATGCACGCAATGGGGAGCACTTAGGTGCACAAACCTCTCCTTCCTGGAGGTGGAATACAATACTTAGGTGATGTTCAACAAAGTCACGCCAGAGACTTCTTGGCCCATAGGTATTGTCCAGATATTTTGAAAAAAGTCCAGGCTCCCAGGTACCAAGGAGGGAGCTTGAAGAAGACCAGAACATGAGATGTTCTTCCAATTCCCTAGTGGCCCTTAAAAGAGAAAGGACAGAAGGGGAAGAGTGCATTGACCCCCAGGATGTAGACTTCCTCAGTGAGGGCATAAAATGAACAGCCTCACCTGAACACAAATACTGTTTACCAATACTAGACACCTGTGAGGCCCCATCTGGCCAAAGCTTAGGGATGTTGAGCCCTTGCAAAGCGTTCTGAAAACAAGGGTCCAGAAAGCTGACTCTCTTTAGGAGAGTTGTCTAAGCAACGCACAGTAGAGGTGTGTGCATGGAAAGGACACTAGGGTGGACATTTAGTCCTATGTCATGAAATAAAGTAGCCTGAGTGGTCAGGTCCTTGTTAGTGGAGGGAGCAGTGGGGACTAGTTAAGATATACAATAGGACATGCACACCAGTAGAAGAGTGCTTGGGAAACATCTTTGCTTTCATATGGTTTAAGGTTTTTTGGATGTGCGCTGAATTTTAATGGAATTATTTGGGCTATTACTGATCATTCACAGAAATGATGTTTTGTGTATTCCCTTTTTGTACAATATATATTATATAATTTTTCCTGGCTTTTGAGCTAAATGCTTTTTTTCGGTTTTAGATTTCTATAGTGCTGACTCTATGGACCTCCTCCCTGATGAATATGCATCTTGCAGAGAGATCCCCTTCGCCTAGGCTGCAGTTTTCTCTGCCTTTATTATTCCATATTCCACATGTGCCACACCTAGTTGAGATACTGCACTGGAATGAGTGTGGACAGGAAGTGACATCATACTCATGGCAGCTCCTGGCACAGGATGTAATGTCATATCAGTGAGGGGGACAAGGAGGGGCTAAAGCAATTTGGGCAGCATTTTGCCCATAAAGATTCAAAAGCCAAACAAAAAACAGGCGGAAATTGGATTTAATAAAGGCATTTTCACCCCCAAACAGTGTACTCCCCTCCCCCAACCTCATGCTACCTGGTGTCCACTATTGGTAACTTTTTTATATTTTACTTTGTTTATTTCACAATACATGTTTGGCATTTATGGCACAATTCTCTAAACCTTACTGTGCTTGAACATGCTCTGCTTAGCTGTAAGTTTACCTCTGGAGTGGTGATCTTTGTGCTTTGTTTGTACAACTCTGTATAGTATCTTTTTTATGTGGCTTTTTACCAAGTCTTCCACGTTGAACATGAAAAAATACACGTAAATTTAAACTTTTCTTTCTGGTGTGCTGACTTTCATTATATACACAGCAGTAGGAACTGGCCTGGTCCTTCAGCAGAGAACCCAGGAAGACACTCTGCCAAGTACAACTGCACAGGGATGGCAATAAGCCAACTGAAGGAGAATCCACACGCAGGGGGTTAACCAATGGGGCAAAAGGGAAGTCCTGAGATCCCAAATGTTGGGGAGGCAAACCACTCGAGGACCAGTCCGATTTACACACAGCTCCCTACTTGTAGAATTTGGGGTGCACTTCATTACAAAAGGCTTGTCACAATGGGACAGTAAACCTTTAAAGCTTTGGCCCCGACTTGAGTGGCAGCTAGGCTCTACTGTTACTGTTGAAGTCAATGAGGGGTGAGATTCCTCCGACTCTATCACAGACCTCCAGCATTGAGGCAGATGCACATTACTTACACCTGTGGTATTGCCAAAAGCAGGTTTGAAGAGACGTTCCTTGAAGGGTAAGCAAAGCGGCTTAAGAGTGCCCTAGGCAGTTCTACAGACACCTGTCCCATGCGAAACACAAGCTGTCACAACTGAAGCACAAAGCTCCAGACATCTGCTAAAACTGCTCTAGGATCGCTCTTAAGGGATTCTACCAATTCGGAAGCAGTTTGACAGGTCAAGGACAAAACCAGTTAATTCAAACTGGGATCTAAGATGGCACTCTATCTTTGAAGTCCTGAAAGGTAAGCATACCATCAACCCTTCTGATGGTAATTATGTTCCTGTCAGGTGCATCCAAAGTGGGCAACGATCACCAGTTTACTCATTTCTTCCCAAGGTAAAATACTCTGCCACACTTTCAGGAGAGCCCAGTAGCCATTGGGGCATTTCCAACATGCACAGAGGAAGCACAAGTGTCTTTGCAGCTGTAGGAGATAAAAAGACTCAAGGCCTGAAACAGGCTGATCCTCTAGAGGCAAGGTGATACTCACTGCATCAAAAGTTTGAAACAACCCACTATGTATTGATGTCGATTACAGGAGACAGCAGTGACCCAAAAATGTCCCCTTCTGAAATAGAATTAGAAATGGGCACAGGAGCTACAAGCTTGGTTTGATTCATAGGTTCAAGGAGGTCAGCGACTCTGCCAGAGATGGCTTGCTTAAAGCCTCTGCACGCAGGCTGCTCTAATAACTGGGTACAGACAAGGTCCAAAGTGGACATGGAGAAGGCCTCAGCCCTGTTTGACGTAACTACAGGTTTGGATGACAACCCAATAACAGGAGTCCCAGAATACAGGTTTGGGTTACTTCTGAGGATACTGGATACATTTTTCCAGAACCACTAGGGTAGTAGGAGAGGAGATCATCCATCCATAGCAGAGGGGCTGCCCATTGTGTCTTTGAGAAGACATGTTACACTGTTGTGGTAAATAAATAGGCCCAATATGAGGCAAGGCCTCAAGTGCTCACAAACCTGGGAGCAGCTAGTGCCAATCAGGTTCAGGAGACTAAAGATGAACAATCATTGTAGGCAGGCAGTGGACCAAGATCAGATATCCAAGTGGTGCTGCACCTAGTGGATTACGTCAGTTAAAACCAACAGTGCCTGGAAACTTGAAAGGGTCCCAGAGGTGCAAACAGAAAGGTAGCTTCTGGTGCATCAACCCAACCAGCCTTACTCATTGAGTCTTCAGAGACACATAGGGCTGTGTAACTGTTCCTGAAAAGTGATTAATGGATAAATAATGTATACAAGGGGAGGCAAAGTGCCACAATTCAGAGCCCAATACTTGAAGATAACATTCCAGGCTACCACTGCACATTTAGTTCAGTGGGATTTGGGCACAGAATCCAAAGCTAATGCTTTGAGGAAAAGCCGATATGAATAGCAGCTATATAGAGACCAGCTATGCAGCTGTGTAGGGATTTTGTATGGAGTTGCTGAAGAAAAATCCCACAAAGTTAGGAAAAGCATCCAACTTCCTAGGACACTAGCAAAAAAAACAAAAACAAAAAAAAAAAACAGACATATTGGGTAGAAGAGGGGGTCTATGGGGCTGGCTTTTCTGTTTGCCAGCACTCCGACCTCCAGTAGCAATATTATAACTCAACTGTTTAATTCCTTTATCCTTCAATGAACAAGAGAAAGTTCAATGAATATATGTGGCAACTCCAAGGTAAACATTTATGTACACAGTTGAAATACATATGTATATATGAATCATCTTACCTGTCAAAAGATTTTATACTTTTCGGATAGTCTTATTACCCAGACACCACTGCCACACTGCAAAGCCAGGTCCAAATGTCCCTAACTACACTGCAGTGCAGACTACAATGTATTTCCGAACAGCAGTTCACTCTCTGCTTTCTCTCATTAGGAAGTTTCCAGTGTTGCAGTAGCGCATGACTGACAGAGCGCGCTGCTTCATCTCTCAGTCCGACAGTGCCACAAAAAGGACATCTTATCTTAATGCTTTACTACGCAGTGTCTTGTTCACCAATATTAATAAAGAGAAAACATGAAAAATTACCTGCTATGAAGATTAGAGAACACTAAAGCTTGGTTAAAAGAAATTCTGCTGAATAGTTCTTGCAAATGTTGTACTTTCTCTTCAAAAGTCTTGTGTGGCAGTGGGTGTGAATTTACCACCTTATAATATTGCTTTAACCCTAAACCAAAGCAATAAAGAACAAAAATCAGACTCAAATACAAGTTAGTTTCATTTCAGTATTTGTTATTTAACGTACCAAGAAGACTAGGGTCAGTTGCATTCAACCTGACAAAGATTGGCTCTCGCATATATGTTGTCAGTGCTCTTGCTAAGGATTCTGGGTATGTAGCTGAAACCGCCAGCATTTGCTTGTTAGCCGGAAGAGATGAATAAATCCAGCTGATAAAACAAAACATTAATGAAAAAAAATTTTCACTTGTATGTTAAACGCAAATTTATTAATTGTACAGTTCCTACTTAATTTGTTCCTGGAAGCTCCCTTCTTCTAGAAGTTTATCCGCTTCATCAAGAATGAAAAGGCGAATGCTGGCTGTGTTAAGGTAGCCAATTTCTATCAATTGCTTTATTCTGCCTGCAACAAGAAAAAGAAAAGGACACTTTCATGTAAGACCCTATTTCCAGCATAAAGTTGACTTTTATTCTTAGGGAATTAAACTGAAGCAATTGCATAAGCCAAGTCAGTTATCAATGAACACATTCCACAATTCTTATACACAAAAATGACAACAAATTTAGAGGAAATTCAATGAACAAAACATTTGTATTGCTCTCAAGAGGAGTCACAAGTTGAAAAAAATCAATACCTAATTTAATATGTAACAAATTCACTTTAAATTCGAAGAGGAATTTACAAAAACCAATTCATTTTCTATGCTTAAAAAATATGTAAACACAATTCATACTCATGATCTGTGCCTGCTGTACCATGTACTTGTAAAAGTTTCCTGATCTCTTTGTATTGCTTCCTTTGTGTGAAATCACTTGTGTTCCTGTCAGTCCCTCTGCTTTCTTATTAAAAACTGACCACACTAGGCAGGAGAGCGCAGTGTGGTCAGTTCTCTAGCTGCGCTGGGAATTCAGCCTGCTCTCCTCCAACGGTCAGACCTGTCCTGACACCCTCCCATCCTCACTGGGAAGACCAATGTACTTCTGTTTTTCCTTCACCGGCTCCTTATCCTTTACGTTTGACACTAAAACTATACACCAAAGCTTATTCATGTGATTTAAAAGACACCCTATTACTTTCATCTACACTAAATACAGTGCCTTGAAAAAGTATTTCTACCCCTCAAAAGTTTACATATTTTTGTCATGTTACAGCCAAAAACGCAAATGTATTTTATTGGGATTTTATGTAATAGACCAACACAAAGTGGCATATAATTGTGAGGTGGAAGGAAAATGATAAATGGTTTTCCACATTTTTTTCACATAAATATCTGTAAAGTGTGGTGTGCATTTGTATTCAGCCCCCTTTACTCTGGATACTCCTAACTAAAATCTAGTGGAACCAATTGCCTTCAGAAGTCACCTAAATAGGAAATAATCCATCTGTGTGTAATTTAATCTCAGTATAAATGCTAAAGCTGTTCTATGAAGCCCTCATAGCTTTGTTAGAGAACATTAGTGAATAAACAGCATCATGAAGGCCAAGGAACACACCAGACAGGTCAGGGATAAAGTTGTGGAGAAGCTTAAAGCAGGGTTAGGTTACGAAAAAAAATCTCAAGCTTTGAACATCTCACCGAGCACTGTTCAATTCATCATCCAAAAATGGAAAAAGAGTATGGAACAACTGCAAACCTACCAAGACATGGCTGTCCTAAACTGACAGGCCGGGCAAGGAGAGCACTAATCAGAGAAGCAGCCAAGAGGTAGCTCTGAAGGAGCTGCAGAGATCCACAGCTCAGATGAGAGAATATGTCCATAGGACAACTATTAGTGTACTCCACAAATCTGGCCTTTATGGAACAGTGGCAAGAAGAAAGCAATTGTTGAAAGAAAGCCATAAGACGTCCAGTTTGCGAGAAGCTATGCGGAGGACACAGCAAACATGTGGAAAAAGGTGCTCTGGTCAGATGAGACCAAAATGGAATTTTTTGGCCTAAAAGCAAAACGCTATGTGTGGCAAAAAACTAATTATACACATCAGCCTGCACACACCAGCAGGGACAAGAAAGCTGGTCAGAATTGATAGGAAGATGGATGGAGCCAAATACAGTGCAATTTTAGAAGAAAATCTGTTAAGAGTCTGCAAAAGACTTGAGACTGGGGTGGAGGTTCACCTTCCAGCAGGACAATGACCCTAAACATACAGCCAGAGCTACAATGGAATGGTTTAGATCAAAGCATATTCATGTGTTAGAATGGGACAGTCAAAGTCCAGACCTAAATCCAATTGAGAATCTGTGGCAAGACTTGAAAATTGCTGTTCACAGACGCTCTCCATCCAATCTGACACAGCTTGAGTTATTTTGCAAAGAAGAATGAGCAAAAATGTCACTATCTAGATGTGCAAAACTGGTAGAGACATACTCAAAAAGACTTGCAGCTGGAATTGCAGTGAAAGGTGGTCCTACAAAGTATTGACTCAGGGGGGCTGAATACAAATGCACTCCACGCTTTTCATATATTTGTAAAAAAATTTGAAAACCATTTATCATTTTCCTTCCACTTCACAATTATGTGCCATTTTGTGTTGGTCTATCACATAAAATCTCCAAAAAATACATTTATGTGTTTGGTTGTAACATGAGAAAATGTGTAAACTTTCGAGGGGTATAAATACTTTTTAAAAGGCACTGTATTTGGTCAATGTGCATTTAATATTGATTTAAAATGCCCCACCATTTAAGGGTAGGTGAACAAGGGGTTTAAAAGTGTTTCTTCTAGACATTTATGTCTACAAAGCAGCACTGTAATTGCTCATATAGATGGGCATTCTTGTAAAACGCAACCTTTTCCATTCATACATGGTGCTGCTTAGTGCAAGCATTTGAAAAGGAAAAAGCTGAGTTTGTCCTGCTTTGCCTTCAGTTCAAAACACAACACAATGCAACACAAGGCATTTGAGAAAAAAAATCAATGCAAAGCAAGTTACATGCAGCCTCTGAACTGTTATCTGCACTAGGCCAACAAAGTCAAAGGATTTTTAAAAATAATTTATATTTCTATAGCGCTTTTCTACATGGGGACTCAAAGCACTTTATCTGATATTTGTCAAGATGGTTACACTGCCATCTTGGGCACACTAAGCAGAATATGGGGCCAACTGAGACAGGAGTCAATTTACCTAGCAGCATGTTGGGTTGTAGGATGAGATTGGAGCCCCCAAGGAAAGCCCATGCAAGCACAGAAAGCATGTGCAAACTCTCTATGTGGGTACAGTGTCCTGAAGGGGACCAAGATGCCCAGTGCTGCAAGGCAAGTGCTAACCACTAAGCCACGATCCACAATATGCTGATTTGATTGATGAAGAAAATAATTAAAATAAAAATGACAGGGGAGAGATTGTGTGGATAAAGCATTTCAGACATGCAAACACAACTAGATACATCCAAAGTACCATTTAGAATATTTTAAGAAATCAATACCAGGGGAGCCTACAGCTATGTGGCACTTCTTCAGCTTTGTTTTGTCCTGAGGCAGTGGAGTCCCTCCTATACAGACATGACACTCCAGTCCTTCCATGCGGCTACCTATAGTAATAATCACTGAATGGATCTGGACTGCAATTTCCCTTGTAGGGGCCAAAATCAAGATCTAAAAACAAAGAACATTTTTATTAAATAAATGTAATGTAGATACTGATACAAAGCAACATACAACATATAAAACAGAGATGCAGGCAAAATACCTGTGTAGCAGTGTTTTCCAGAATCAGAGAATCTAAAGCCACCGTTGAAAAGACGCATGTTTTTCCTGTTCCTGACTTGGCCTGTACTATTAAATCTACAATTTAGTAAACAAAAAGAAAAAAGCAGTTAATATCAGTTATACAATTCAGATTAAGGGCTCACTCAAGATGAGTGATCTGGCACGGATGCTGCTGAAAATCATTGACTCTTGTTGGTGGGCATGAACACAGTGAGTCTGCGAAAAACCAAGAGAAGAAGTCTGTCCAAATCAATGAAGGCTGACAGGCATTGCCACAATGCCCCTACTAGGCACTTTTACCCCATTCCTGCCCAGGCCAATTTTCTTTGCTTTTGCACTTTGAATGACAATTGTGTGGTCATGCAACACTGCACCCTTATAAAATGTATTATATATTTTTTCCACACAAGATTTTTTTTTTTTTGCACTATAAATGAAAAAGACTGAAAATTAAAAAAAAAATGCATTTTTCTTCGTTTCTGTTATACAATTTTGCAAATCTTTCCACACAAATTTAGGCCAAACTGTATTCTGCTGCATTTCTTTGGTGAAACTAACCCAAATCAGTGTTTATTATTTAGTTGGTAGGAAAGTTATAGAGTCTATAAACGAGGGGTGCACTGAAATTTCAGTGGCCAAAACGTTTCAGCCGAAAACTACCCTATCGGCCTTTGGCCAATATGAAAATAAGCACTGATACAGGTGCCGAAAAAAACTCTGCCCCTCACCCACCTCCACCCACTTGGTGGTTCTCAGCCTTACCTGAGAAACCACCGAACAATCCCGGTGCTGGGCATAGGGATGCATGCATTACTTATTTCTAATCACAAGGGATGCATGCATTCCTTGTGATGGGAATAAAAGCGATTACATTTTTTTTTTTTTAAAAGGGACAGTGTAAAAAAATAAAAATAAAGTTTAAAGTGCCCCCCCATCCCCCCATGCTCGCATGTAGTGGTGAATGCATATGGAGACCACGTCCACATATGTAAATGGTGTTCAAACCACACGTGAGGTATCGCCGCGAACATCAGAGAAAGAGCAATAATTCTCGCACTAGGCCTCCTGTGTAACTTTACGCTAGTAAGTGTAGAAAATTTTAAAGAGTCACTCATGAAGATTTTTAACCAATTCAATACCGGGCAATTTTACACCTTCCTGCCCAGGCCAGTTTTCAGCGCTCTCACAATTTGAATGACAATTGCGCAGTCATACAACATTCTACCCAAACTAAAATTTTATCATTTTCTTCACACAACTAGGGCTTTCTTTTGGTGGTATTTAATCACCATTGGGGTTTTTATTTTTTGCTAAATTAACAAAAAAAGTCCAAAAATTTTGAAAAAAAAACACGTTTTTCTTTGTTTCTGTTATAAAATTTTGCAAATAAATAATTGTTCTTCATAAATTTAGGCCAAGATGTATTCTGCTACATGTCTTTGGTGAAAATAAGCCATATTAGGATGTATTTTTGAGTTTGTAGGAAAGTTATAGAGTTCACAAACTATGGGATAGATCTGAATATTGATCGATCCTGAAGTACTGACAGCCAATCTAATTTCTTGAGGTCCAAGAATGTCAGAACAGTACAGATATCCCCCAAATGACCCCTTTTTGCAAAGTAGACAGTCCGACGTACTTCATAAGAGGCATGGCGAGCTTTTTGAAGTTGTATTTTTTTTGTCATAAGTTTTCGGACAATTAAAAAAATTAGTTTCACTATTTTTTTTTTACATATTGTCACCAGTGCAGTACAGTGTCATCATATACCTGGCATGGCGGTGATCAGGAACACTGGCTGGTGACAGTATGAAAAAAAAAATATATATTTTTTTATTTTTTTAAGATTTTTTTTCATATTTCACTATGACCAAAGTAGTACAATGTTACCATAGTAACATTGTACTACTTCGGGGAAGTGATCAGTTTTTTTTTTTTTTACACAATTTGCTTATAGCAAAAAATCTGCAAAGCTCTGCAGGAGCGCAATCTGCGCATGTGCGGGAGGACGCCATATGGCGTCCAACCGGAACGCTGATGACATTTGCCGGCCACCATTTGGCCATAGAGCGGGTGGCAAATGGTTAAGCACCGTTGTAAGACGCCATTCCACGAGTGCGCACAATTTTAAAAGCGTGACATGTTGGGTATCTAGTTACTCGGCATAACATCATATTTTACAAAAAAAATTGGGTATATATAGTTTTTTTTTTTTTTTAAATCATTAAAAAGTGTATTTTTGTTCCCCCGAGAAATTGTATTTGAAAAATATATTAATTTTGAAGAAATAAACTGTCCATTTCATCCAGTTCATCCTGAATTTTCGATTTTGGCACCAGAATTTTCATTTTGGTGCATCACTACTACAAATTATATTTATCTATAAATCCTGACATACTGATGGCCAATCCAATTTATTAAAGCCCAAAAACGCCAGGATAGTACAAATATTCCCACCCCAAATTACCACTTTTCGGAAAGTAGACAGTAGAGGTATTTTGTAAGAGACATGATGTGTTTTGTTTGACATGATGAAAAAATGACAAATGAAAAAATAAAAATAACTGGTGCAGCGGCGATCAGGGACACTGACTGGGGACAGTATGTAAAAGTAAATAATAATGCAAATTTTTACAAACTTTTTTTACTACTCCTGTTATCAGAGCAATACAATGTTACCACAGCAACATTGTACTACTCTAGGCAAGTGATCATTTTGTTTTGGTGTTTTTTTTTGTTTTTGTTTTTTTACACATTATGCAAGAATTTTACAGAATGAAACCAATTATTTCAGTAGTTTTTGTTGTGATCAGCTGTGATTTTCCACAGCTGATCACATACTACAGATGGGCTGTGATTGGTCACATTGATCACATGTACAGACTGTGCCAATCACAGCTAGCAGCACAGTTTTAAGAAATTAATGGCATGAAAGGAAGCTGTTCATTGTTTACAACTGTCATGTGATCGGCTGTGACTGGTCACAGTGATCACATGACACTGGCAGTGGGCTGATGTAGTGATCTGTGACCGGCTGTGTCCGGAGGACACAGCAAGTGACTGATTGCACCGGAGCACCGGCCATGGGGCGAGCATGAGGAGCGATCCTGGAAGGATGTCATATGACATCCTCCCAGGATAATAGAGACCTCGCTCGGCTGTCATCTTACAATAGGCCAGACGGGAAGGAGTTAACAAAAAAAAAAATTAAAAAAATACCTGTGAGATATAAAAACTGTTTTAAGCAAAAGTACTTAAACCACATGAGTACTTAAGGGCGCACAGGCTTCAATGAAATGCAGGCAAGAGCTGCTGTTGGTATTTAAACAGTTGCCTATATTCTACCCAAGTCTTCCCCAAGCTATTGTTTACTGATGAACTATAACTGGAAGGCAATGTGCAAAATGTAGTTTTAGATACTCACAAAGCCTTTAAAACAGACATGGATACATTTTTTGATACTACACCACATTCCACCTGAAACGAGGTGAAATTAAATGCAATGGTCTTGAGCAAACCTGTCTTTTGGTATATCAGAGTGAAGCAGACAAAATGTGAAGAGATAAATTATTGCTTACTGTATACAAATCTTGTAAAATGGCCTGGACAGATTTGTCAGTACCCCTATAAAACTTTATAAATAATTGGACAAACTGCAGGTCCTTCAAGAGGTCAATGACCCAAAACAAACAGCTAAAAGCACCCAAAAATGACTAATAACAAAACATTGTTCTATATTAAAGTGGCCTTTTAAGAGCCCAAATCTGAATCCTACTAAAAGCTAAGGTCTCGTTCAGTCAGTTTGCTGCAGCCGCTTGGATTCCTGTGGCAAAAATCTGCAAATTCTTGCTGGTTGAATGACCAGGTTATACAATTTGCAGAGGCTACTCAGGCAATTTAAAGGATAAGTTCACCTTTCATAACATGTTACACCCATACTCAGGGTGTAACATGTCACATGTTATGAAAGCACCAGCCCCTGCTTTGACAGCTAGCAGGGGATCTTCTCCCCCCTTGCTAGCTACCAGGGAGAAGCCCAGCCGCATCACTCATTCACTGTGTTCTGTGAATGAGAAACTACAAGGGCCAACAGCCTCACCGGCTGCCGGCTTGTAGTTTTAAATGAACTACCATGACACTGTGGAGCACAGTGGCAGTTCATTAAGTCTTCTGTACGAGCAAGCAGATACAGTGCCTTGAAAAAGTATTCATACCCCTTGAAAATTTCCACATTTTGTCATGTTACAACAAAAAACGTAAATGTATTTTATTGGGATTTTTTGTGAAAGACCAACACAAAGTGGCACATGATTGTGAAGTGGAAGGAAAATGATAAATGGCTTTCCAAATTTTTTACAAATATCCGAAAAGTGTGGCGTGCATTTTTATTTTAACCCCCTTTACTCGGATACCCCTAACTAAAATCTAGAGGAACCAACTGCCTTCACAAGTCACCTAATTAGTAAATAGGGTCCACCAGTGTGTAATATAATCTCAGTATAAATGCAGCTGTTGTGTGAAGTCCTTGGAGGCTTGTTAAAGAACATTACAGCAAGGTCAAGGAACACACCAGATAGGTCAGACAAAAAGTTGTGAAGTTTAAAGCAGGGTTAGGTTATAAAAAAATATCCCAAGATTTGAACATCTCACGGAGCACTGTTCAATCCACCATCCGAAAATGGAAAGAGTATGGCACAACTGCAAACCTACCAAGATATGGTTGTCCATAAACTGATATCATAAACTGACAGGCAAGGAGAGCATTAATCAAAGAAACAGACAAGAGGCCCATGGTAACTCTGGAAGAGCTGCAGAGATCCACAGCTCAGGTGGGAGAATCTGTCCACAGGACAACTATTAGTCATGCACTCCACAAATCTGGCCTTTATGGAAGAGTGGCAAGAAGAAAGCCATTGTTGAAAGAAAGCCATAAGAAGTCCCATTTGCAGTTTGTGAGAAGCCATGTGGGGGACACAGCAAACATGTGGAAGAAGGTTCTCTGGTCAGATGAGACCAAAATGGAATTTTTTGGCCAAAATTGAATTTTTTTTTCTTAAAAGCAAAACACTATGTGTTGCGGAAAACTAACACTGCACATCACTCTGAACACACCATCCCCACCGTGAAACATGATGGTGGCAGCATCATGTTGTGGGGATGCTTTTCTTCAGCAGGGACAGGGAAGCTGGTCAGAGTTGATAGGAAGATAGATGTAGCCAAATACAGGCAATCTTAGAAGAAAACCTGAAAGTCTGCAAAGACTTGAGACTGGGGCAGAGGTTAACCTCCAGCAGGAACCTAAACACACAGCCAGAGCTACAGATATTTGTAAAAACTTTTGAAAACCATTTATCATTTTCCTTAAAATAAAAACCATAATAAAATACATTTATGTTTTTGGTTGTAACATGGCAAAATGTGGAAAATTTCAAGGGGTATGAATACTTTTTCAAGGCACTGTATATACTGACAGATCTGCAGGAGAGTTGCATGGTACCAGCAATCTTCTGATTGCTGGTGCAACGCTTCAGAGGCTCCTGTGACAAAAAATAGCAAATACACATCTTTTAACCTGCAAAGAAAGTGCATTATTTTTGTATAAAAAGGTGAACTTATCCTTTAACCGCTTCCCGTCCACCCTATAGCAGATATACTGCTACAGGGCGGCACAGGTGCGCAAAATTACGTTGATAAAAGTGATTTTGTATTTCCGGATAGGGGGCGTGCGCCCTACCAGTGCCATTTGCGGCAGTCAATCACTGGTCCCGGCCGGTAATTGCCGAGGATCTCTGACAGGGGGGAGAACTGTATGTAAACAATACAGTTCTCCCTGTCAGTTCGTGCACATGCAAAGCAGTGTGCTTACAGTGAACCACACAGACACAGCCCCATAGTAAAACACACTCAGCACACAGTTAACCCTTTAATTGCCCCACGTTAACTGATTCCTGCCCAGTGCCATTAGTACAGTGTCAGTGCTTTTTATTAGCACTGGTCACTGTGGATGTCAATGACACCAAGACAGTTCTCCCCAGTGTCAGAATGCCCGCCACAGTCCCGCTATAAGTCGCTGATCACCGCCATTACTAGTAAAAATTAAAAGAAAAAAAGCCCATTATATATTCCACCATTAGTAACCGCTATAACTTTCATGTAAACCAATTAATTTACACGTATTGGGATTTTTTTTTTAACAAAGACATGTAGCAGAATACATTTTGGCCTAAATGTAAGATGAAATTAGATTTTTTTAATTTTTACTGGACATGTTTAATAGCAAAAAAGTGAAAAATATTTTATTTTTCTCAAAGTTGTTTTTTTTTGTACAAAAAATAAAAAATGCACAGGCAATCAAATACCACCAAAAGAAAGCTCTATTTGTGGGGAAAGAAGGATGTAAATTTAGTTTGGGTGCAGCGATGCCTGGCCGCGCAGTTGTCAGTTAAAGTAACGCAGCGCTGTAACGCAAAAAAGTGGCCTGGTCAGGAAGGGGGGTAAATCCTCTGGAGGGCAAGTGGTTAAACTAATGGCGGGGGTTGACAGCAGCTGATCGCATGAAGCCACACAGAGAGAGAATAGCTGCGGTTTGGGACAGATGTCTGAACCTGGTCGCAGTCAGCTGTGCAAATTCTTGCCACAGGAAAAGGGCCCAAGATAGCTGGAGTAGCTTGCTCACAAAGAGTGGACCAAACTGTCAGTTGGCAGGTATATAAATCTCACTGACAGCCACAAATATTGTTTATTTGCAGAGATTTGTTGGATTAGGGTAAGAGTCACATCATTTTTGTTCATGCCAATTTTACTTATTTAAAATATTCAGTTTATTCAGCAAAGTATAATTTGTATTAAAATGGAATTAACAATGGATGGTAATTGTTTTGACCATTTATTTCAATGAAAACTGAGCGATATTTGTATACCTCAAAGCTTTAATTTACCAACTCACCCAGTCCACATCTCCCAAGTGGTATAGCCTTGCTCTGTACTGGAGATGGTTTTGTAAATCCTGCAGCCTCCAAGCCTTCAAGTACAGGCCTTGACAATAGTAGAGTTTTAAAATCCTGAGCCTCCCCTGTAGCTTGTAGCACATCTTCCGTTCGTGGCCGAGAGCCCAACAAGTGTGCAGCCATGTTTCCTTGTATAGAGATAGTAGGGTACAACCTTTGAATTCACAGCCTAAAGTAGAATGGTTGACAGCTATTATATATGAGCAACAGAAATAACAAAATTAGCTTGAGAAAACAAAAATTCCCAATCATTTGAGAATTCGCAACAATTTTAATAACATTAAATGCAAATGTTCCAAGTTTACATTTCTGCCACTTCATAAGCAACAATAATGTCAGATACATTCAGTGAAGGACAGTATAAGGCCTCATGAACACTGAGCATTTGCTGAGCTCCCCTGAACACCTTTTCTCCTAGCAGAAGAAAAGCTGCTTACAAAAAACAAGGTAAAAGCCAAACATTCATTTTATTCCACAGCCCATTTCCACATTGTTTCCCAGAGCTGGGCCCTGAAAAAAGGATTCATCAGAAGCCCTTAAAAGCTGGTTTTGAACTTAGTATGCTGTCCATCATGAAGCCCCACAAATGAAGCTACGATGCCCTATCGTTTATTTTGACTGCCCCATACTGATACTGCCATTTCTTTTTCTCTCTGCAGTTGTATTCTGGCACCCTACTGAACAGCTTATTCCCTCTCTGTGAACCATTACCTCCCCCCCACACTGCCTTTTTTTATCCCTCCCTTTTCTCCCTGATACGGATGGACACTTGAACTCTTTTGCAGTTCAATGAGAACTGCACTTTGTTACTGGCAGAGGCTGCACAACTGCTCTCGTAGCTGTGTTACTTTAACTGACAATTGCGCGGTCATGCAACGCTGCACCCAAATTAAATTTACCGTATTTGCCGGCGTATAAGACGACTTTTTGACCCTTGAAAATCTTCTCAAAAGTCGGGGGTCGTCTTATACGCCGGTACACATGTTAGGGGGGCTGCGGCATTAAGTACAGGGGTTTGCAGGGGCTGACGTCTCTTACCTGGATCCAGTCCCACGACGATCCGGTCCAGGAAGCGCGGCGTCTCCTTCAGTTCGGCCACTGGATGTTCGTGCGGCTGCGCGGCTCCGCCTCCTCACCGGTGATTGGCCGCCAGAACTGTAGCTCAGGAAAGGCACACAGGCGGCCAATCACCGGCGAGGGGGCGGAGCCGAGCGGCCCCGCGAAAATTGAGTGCCGGAGCAGCAGGTAAGTGCTCTGTGTAGAGGTGCTGCTGCAACCACATATGCTGGCTGCAGCAGCACCATACGAGAACAGGGTCAGCAAGTCTCAGTGGGAGGAATAGTGCCCCATCATTGGTGTCACTGATACCAATGATGGGGCACTATTCCTCCCACTGATACCAACGATGGGGCACTATTCCTCCCACTGACACCAACGATGGGGCACTATTCCTCCCCCCCACTGACACCAACGATGGGGCACTATTCCCCCCCCCCACTGACACCAACGATGGGGCACTATTCCTCCCCCCACTGACACCAATGATGGGGCACTATTCCACCCCTCACTGACACCAATGATGGGACACCATTCCTCCCACTGACACCAATGATGGGGCACTATTCCTGCCACTGATACCAATGATGGGGCACTATTCCTCCCACTGATACCAATGATGGGGCACCTATTCCCCCCACTGATACCAATGATGGGGCACTATTCCTCCCACTGATGCCAATGATGGGGCACCATTCCTGCCACTGATACCAATGATGGGGCACCTATTCCCCCCACTGATACCAATGATGGGGCACTATTCCTCCCACTGATACCAATGATGGGGCACTATTCCTCCCACTGACATCAATGATGGGGCACTATTCCTCCCACTGACACCAATGATGGGGCACTATTCCTCCCACTGACATCAATGATGGGGCACTATTCCTCCCACTGGTGTGCATTGGAAGAGGGGTAGTCTTATACGGCGAGTATAGCCCAAACACTACATTTTAGCAGGAAAAGTAGGGGGGTCGTCTTATACGCCCAGTCGTCTTATACGCCGGCAAATACGGTATGTCCTTTTTTTGCCCACAAATGGAGCTTTCATTTGGTGGTATTTGGTGTGTTTACTTTTTGTGCTATAAACAAAAAAAACACTAACAATTTTGAGAAAAAAAAAAACAATATCTTTGACTTTTTGCTATTAAACATGTCCAGTAAAAAAAACATGTCCGAAATCAAATTTCGTCAAATTTTGAGCAAAATGTGTTCTCTGCTACATGTCTTTGCTAAAGAAAATCCCAATGCATGTCAATTAATCTTTTTATGTAAATTTATAGCATCTACAAATGGCGGTATATATACACTGGAATTGTTTTTAACTAGTAATGGCGGCGATCAGCGACTTATAGCGGGACTGCAGCGGAATTCTGACACTGGGGGGAACTGACTTGGTGTCAATGACATCCCCAGTGACACCATACAGTGATCAATGCTAATAAAAAGCACTGACACTGTACTAATGGCAATGGGCAGGAAGGGGTAACATGGGGATATCAAAGGGTTAACTGTGTGCTGTTTCACATTATGTGCTGTGTGCGCTTTTAACTGTAAGCACACTGCTTTGAATGGCTCGCACACACCCCCTACCTGGAACTGAAAAAAATCACGTAAATATATACGTGATTTTGGGCACCCATGACGCCCTGTAACAGTATTTCTGCTATAAGGTGGACAGGAAGTGGTTAATGGTTTTTCACATGCTGGCTCATGTTTTCTTGCTGTTCACTCAATGCTGTTGTTCAGTGGGCCCTGCCCCCTTACTACCACTTGTGCCCTCCAATATGGTGCACCCTAAATGTGAAACCATAACCTCCCTCTCCTGGAATGTCCGGGAGCTTAACTCAAAATTTAAGATGGTCTGCTATAATTGTAATGATCTGGCAACATGGTACCCAAATTAAATGGGTATTTTGTTTTTTTTTTCCAAACGAATTTGGTGGTATTTATTCACCACTAGGTTTTTTATTTTTTGCACTATAAACAAAAAAAAAAAAAAAAGTTTTTTCTTAGTTTCTGCTAATTTTGCAAATAGGTAACAGGACAGCATAAATACCCCCCAAATGACCTCTTTTTGGAAAGTGAATAGTCCAGGGTATTTAGTAAGAGGCAAGGTGAGTTTTTTTAAGTAAAATTTTTCCCACAGTTCTTTGGAAAATGAAGAAAATAAAATTGCCTGCCGGTCCTCTGTGGCCTCTATGGTAAGCCAGCAGAACCATCAGCTTCAGTTCAGGGATCTCTGGTGGGATAGAGATCCTGGAGTGGTGACGGAGGGATACCGACAGATGTTGAAATGGGACACTATTGCAGATGTTAAAGGGACACATGGTATAATGTGACAGATGTTTGGATGGATGATTGGACACAGCCATCACCATAACTGGGAGGGCCAATCAGAGAGCCCATATCTCGATCTGTGTGGTGCTGTTTCCAAGGGACACAGCCATCACAGAATCTCCATGCTGTGGAGCCATGCAGCAGCACGTGGAGTGGAAGGATGTACAGGGTATGTCCAATCACAGCGGTGCTAGTCCCACCTGGCCATTTATATAGTGGTCAGGTGGGAAGGGGTTAAAAAAAAAGACCTTCAGAAATGTAATTACTTTAAAAGCTTGGCTCATTTGAATTACCCAGATGCCTCCACTGTGTGGCTGATGGTGAAGCTGTAATTCTCTGTTGTAGCCTATGCTATATATACAGTAAGTGGAGCCCTCTTCCAGTGGGTGAACAAGCTACTTCATTTGTGTGCACTAAATATACAGCGTCGCTTTCCTGCACATTTACCATTCAAGAGAAGCCTTGTATTTTTTTCAGTGAATACAAGGCGTTCTCTGATTGGTCAAGATAGAGGGGCTGATGACGTCACAATTTCCCGCTTGGACAACCAGAGGACACTTTGTATGCATTGAAAAAATAAATGGGATTCTCCTGGAGGTGGAGGTGCCAGAGCAACTAACACTCTATGTTTGTTAAACAGAGGTTTAATACAGTCGTATGGGGGTGACAACAGGATAATGTTTTTGATCCAAGCTGGCCCAAAGTAAAGCGTTTAAAGTATAACTGGAGGCAAAACTTTATTTTTAAGTTTTGGATAGATTGGAGAGGGATTAGAGCCCTTGTTGGGTTTTTATTGATGTGTGTCACCCTTAGGGAGAGTCATTATCTCTCTATTTGTCCTGGTAACCGTTATCAGTTAAAGTAAAAGAAAATCCTACAGTTTGAGTGGTCATCAGAACAAGACAAGAGAGGAAATCATCCAACATGGACACTTACCTTGGTGACCCTGGATACTGCCATAGATTTCCCTTGCTTTGGAGAGATTTACTCACTTCCTGTTGTAGCTATGGGACAGGACGTGAAAGGAAATCTCCCCAAGGGGACACATGTGAAAAAAAATCCCTGACAGGACCTTCCTTTAGACTATCCAAAATTGGAAAAAAAATGTTTTTGCCTTCAGTTCTAATTTATAGTTTCATTTCTGGATCTCTCCCTTAATGAAGAATTCCAGGTAAGGAGACTAGATATATAAATATATGATAGATATTTTTTTTCTTACATAGTTACCTTGTTCCAGCCTGAACCAATGTAACTATACCTATACCATACACTGGTGATCTCTATTGAC
Organism: Staurois parvus; assembly: GCF_062004578.1. NCBI lineage: Eukaryota > Metazoa > Chordata > Amphibia > Anura > Ranidae > Staurois > Staurois parvus. The sequence continues at coordinate 4,992,386 of NW_028317852.1, read as the reverse complement.
GTCCAAATAGCGTGCCAAGCAGCTGCACTGCTGCATTCTGAACACTGAAGGTTGGCCAATCAGCATGGGCACAGTTCAAAGAATGTAATGGGTAAAACATTCATGCCTGAAATTCTTTTTTAACCACTTGCCAACAGGGCTCAGGGTATGGGTGCACCCTACCCCCACTGATTGGATACAGTGAGATTTTGTCAACAGGCTGATTGAGACCTGCTATCCAATCACTGCCCAGAGCACTGCAACAAATAACACAGGGACCAGTCTGTTTGAAGGAACAATCAGATATCAGATCACTGTATTACTGTCACTGGTGATGTCAGTGCCAGTTAACGTACCTCCCAGACAGAGTCAGTTCGTGTCACATCAGTCCCACTATAAGTCGCTAATCACCATTACAATTATAGAAAAAAAATAAATAAAAATTCCCTTATAAATACACCATAGTTTGTAGAAGCTATAACACACACCAATCAATATACACTTATAGGATTTTTTTTATACCAAAGACATGTAACACAATGTTTTGGTCTAAATTTATGAAGAAATTAGATCTTTTTTTTATTTTTTGCTGCATATTTTATAGCAAAAAGCAAAAAAATATACTTTTTTTTAAACTGTTCAGTTTTTTCATATATATATATATATATATATATATATATATATATATATATATATATATATATATATATAAAAACCCAGTGGTGATCAAATATCACCACAAGAAAGCTCTATTTGCATGAAAAATTATACAAATTTAAATTTGAGTACATCGTTGCATGACCGTGCAATTATCAATTAAGCACAAGGGGTTAAAAATAACATGACTGGGTTTATATCTACTTAAAAGTTTTGCAGCACCTTTTTTTAAAACCTAAGTGTCAGTTCATATACATGCGGACTGGATGCAGTTTGAGCCACATCCAATCCACATGACATGTGAAATAACATTGCTTCCTACAGTGCCTGTTCACATACATCCAGTGCACTGGCAGTATAGAATGAAAGAGTCCTGTCCAATTTCTGAGCAGTGCAGTGCGGTTCAAGTGCAGATTACAGGTTCACCGACTTCTATTGGAACCGCTTGTGAATCGCACATGTCATGAGTTTGTGAACACGATTTCTGGCAGGTTTTCTCTCTCTTCAAATCCTGACCCTGAATGACTGCTTTTCAATTTGCACAGAATCCAGACCCCAGATCTCTCCTTAAAGAGGTCTTATCACAGCCAATGCTATCACAAGTTGTTCATCCCTTGGGATAGCAATTAAATAAAAAAAATAGGTACAGTGTAAAAATAAAAAAAATTAAATGAAAGTGGTTGTAAAATAAAAGTGGTTGTAAAGGCTCAAGATTTTACATGGTAGAATGAATGAAGGTAAAAAACTTCTGAGTGCACCACACAAGGTATCACTGAGAACATCAGAATGAGAGCAAGAATGCAAACACCAGACCTCCTATGTAACACTAACCTATAAAGGCTTTTAAAATGTCGCCTATGGATAAAATTAAATAATGTAATGTACTTTGTTGCCGTTTCATGGGTGTGCACAATTTTAAAGTGACATATTTGGTTATTTACTCAGCATAACATAATCTATTATAATTTAGCAAAAATTGGGTATTATATTGCTTCTATGTTCACTAAAATTTATTAAGGTGTATTTCCCCCCCCCAAAAAAAAAAACACTGTGCAAACACCATGTGACATAAATAATTGCAACACCCACCATTTTATTCTCTAGGGTCTCTGCTTAAAAATACTCACCCTCTTAGATTGTAAGCTGGTCCTTCTGATCCTGTATTAATTTGTATTGTAACTGTACTGTCTGCCCTTAGGTTGTAAAGTGCTGCGTAAACTGTTGGCGCTACAGTGGATATAAAAAGTCTACACACCCCTGTTAAAATGTCAGGTTTCTGTGATGTAAAAAAATGACAAAGATAAATCATTTCAGAACTTTTTCCCCTTTCAATGTGACCTATAATCTGTACAACTCAATTGAAAAACTTAATTTTTTTTTGGGGGGGGGGGGGGTGATAAACTAAAATGTGGTTGCATAAGTGTGCACACCCTCTTATAACTGGGGATGTAGTGGTGTTCAGAATTAAGCAATAACTTTCAAAATCATGTTAAATAGGAGTCAGTACACACCTGCCATCATTTAAAGTGCCTCTGATTAACCCCAAATAAAGTTCAGCTGTTCTAGTAGGTCTTTCCTGACATTTTCTTAGTCACATCCTACAGCAAAAGCCAAGGTCCACAGACAGCTTCCAAAGCATCAGAGGGATTTCACTGTTAAAAGGTATCAGTCAGGAGAAGGGTACAAAAGAATTTCCAAGGCATTAGATATACCATGGAACACAATGAAGACAATCATCATCAAGTGGAGAAAATATAGCACAACAGTGACATTACCAAAAACTGGATGTCCCTCCAAAATTGATGAAAAAAGACAAGAAGAAACTGGTCTGGGAGGCTGCCAAGAGGCCTACAGCAACATTAAAGGAGCTGCAGGAATATCTGGCAAGTACTGGCTGTGTGATACATATGACAACAATCTCCCATATTCTTCATATGTCTGGGCTATGGGGTAGAGTGGCAAGAGGGAAGCCTTTTTTTATGAAGAAAAACATCCAAGCCCGGCTAAAGTTTGCAAAAACACATCTGAAGTCTCCCAAAGGCATGTGGGAAAATGTGTTATGGTCTGATGAAACCAAGGTTGAAGTTTCTGGCCATAATTCCAAAAGATATGTTGGCACAAAAACAACAGTGCATGTCACCAAAAGAACACCATACCTACAGTGAAGCATGGTGGTGGCAGGATCATGCTTTGGGGCTGTTTTTCTTCAGCTGAAACTGGGGCCTTAGGGCTCATGTACACTGCAGCTGATAAACTCACGTTTAGGGGTGTTCAGCACTTTTTTCAGCAGCCCCTGAACTTATGCGGTTTTCCTATGTGTCCATGTACACATCTTTGTTTAGTCGTTTACAGGCATTTGAGTTTACAGTCGTTTTTGCGTTCAGCAGTCAACTTCAACTTCCGTTCAGCAGTCGATTTTATCAACGTTTCAAACGCAAAATGGTCGTAAACGCGTTTAAGTCTGAATTTTTTTTTTTAACTCTTTCAGTTCCCGATGCTGTCCAGAGCCTTTTTTCATCATGAAAAATGCATGCAAAGCATTTTCAAGGTACTCAGACAACACACTGAACACAGGATGTTCCTACCAAGCTTGTCAGACATTGGAATGACCAATTCACATCTCAGACCTATCCCACCCTTGGAAACAAAAGATATGTTAATGACTATTCAGACCTCAAATTCCTCATGCAGACCCCCTGCCAGGTGGCCTTAATGACTCACTCCACCAGACACCTTTCCCACCTTTGGAAACAAAAGAAATGTTAATGAGCAACTCACACCTAATTATCTCAACACATACTGCCGTCTCTGCTTCTACTCTGTATTTCTCTGAAACAGTCTGAAATAGTTAATAATTTACCACTTTGCAGCACATTCTGGGCATTTGGGAGGTTCTCCTGTGCTTATCTTTAAAAGATGCTTCTAAACGCAAAACGCACATAAACACGCGCAAACGCGGCTAAACAGATGGTTTTAAACCTACGATTTCCAGCAGTCAGTTTCCATCGTTCAGAAGTGTCCCATGTACATGGGGGCCTTACTCAAGGTAGAGAGAATTATGAACAGTTCCAAATACCAGTCAATATTGGCACAACACCTTCAGGCTTCTGCAAGAAAGCTGAATATGAAGAGGAACTTCATCTTTCAGCATGACAATGACCCAAAGCATACATCCAAATCAACAAAGGAATGGCTTCCCCAGAAGATTAAAGTTTTGGAATGGCCCAGCCAGAGCCCAGACCTGAATCTGATGGAAAATCTGTGGGGTGATCTGAAGAGGGCTGTGCACAGGAGATGCCCTCGCAATCTGACACATTTGGAGTGTTTTTGCAAGGAAGAGTGGGCAAATATTGCCAAGATGTGCCATGCTGATAGACTCATACCCAAAAAGACTGAGTGCTGGAATAAAATCAAAAGGTGCTTCAACAAAGTATTAGTTTAAGGGTGTGCACACTTATGCAACTATATTATTTTTATTTTTTTTTTATTTTTACTTCCCTCCGCCTAAAAGATTTGAGTTTGTTGTTAAACTGAGTTGTACAGTTTATTGGTTACATTAAAGGTGGAAAAAGTTCTGAAATGATTTATCTTTGTCTCATTTATTTACATCACAGAAACCTGACATTTTAACAGGGGTGTGTAGACTTTGTATATCCACTGTATATAAATCCTGCATAATAATAATAATGTTTGCGAGTTCTACGTAATTTTCTAGCAAAAATTAAAAAAAAAAAAAAGATTTTTACATGTCAGAATTGACCCATTATTGAAGTTGTAAAAAGTGGAACAAAAATGCATGAAAAATGTATCCCTTTAAATCCTATGGAACGCTTCACACCAAATGCGATGCAGGTGTGGTGTGTTTTTAAAAGTCCTACATGCTACATGTTTAAAAAGTGCACCAAAATGCACCTCTTCCTTAAAATTAATGGAAAAGGCATCAAAAGTGCACCCGCGGTGTTGTTTTGGTGCATTTGAGTCCAATGTCCAAGTATCACAGGTGCATGCTGGGAGTCAGGAATACAGAAAACACAAAAAAAAGTGTATGCGTTTTTTCAGAGCAGTGTGAAAGGGCCCTCAAAGTCCCATTCACACATGCACGCTCCAGTAACACGCACAGAAATGTGCGTTTTTGCACACGTTCTGAAAACACATGCCACCATGCTTGTAAAGCCATTCGTTGTTAATGATACCCCAAATGCAGCCAGCAGATGTACATTTTGTCTTGCTTCAAATGCAAAAACACAGTAAAAAAACACACCAAGCTGAATGGCTGAAAAGGTGTGAGGGCTTCTTTTGTCCATTTGTCACACATAGGGCTGCCTTACCTGTGATGTGAGAATGCGTATTCCCACTATGCCTGGTGCGAATGCACTATGATCTTTATCACTGATTCACTCTAATGCAATGCGGGAAATGCAGAAAATCCTGTGTGTTTCCAACACCACATTGCAATCGTACGGCATCCATGCGATCTGGTATGGGTGTCAATGTTAAATTAATAACACCCTGACGCAGATCTCAAAATGCAGTGCAATTATCAGAATTTATATTGCATGGGTATGAAGGGCATCTTTTTGGTGCGGATGCAATTTGAGCCATAACGTATGGCTCTAATCGTACTGCATAGACACCGCATATGATTTGCGCAGGAATGTGGTGAGCTTCCTGTGCGAATCACATGCAGGCCATAGACGGTTTGTTTATCGGCTGATTTTTCCTCCAAAAGAACAATCGGCCAATTTTCGCACTGTTATGCAGGCCATAGATGGGTCGTTAATCGGCCGATTTTTCGGCCGAAAGAAAAATCGTCTGATTTTCGTACTGTTAGTGGATTAGTTCGTCGGCCGTTTTTCGTGTATTTTGCACTTTCAGATTATCGGTTATGTTCGGAAATTTGCAGCCTATTTGGGCGATCGGCCGATTTTCCCGGCATTGATGGCCAAATCGGACAATCGTTTTAACAATAAAAAATCTGCGCATAAGCTGTGACCTGAAAGGGACAGAAGTTATGGGGTGAACTTTATGATTTAGTTTGATGATTTTTTTATTCGTTGGTGGTAACGTTGGCCAAACTACTGATTTTTCGTTTATCGTTCAAAAAAATCGGCCTATGGTCGACCAGTCTATGGCCTGCATTAGTGTGGCAATGGCATCTGTCAATTTTCGTGGTTCCTCCTCATTTCATTTATCAGTCATGCTGGAAAATTTGTAAAAAACAGCTAATTTTCTAAATCATTGGTGGCAACATCGGATTACAGAACGAACAATGTTTCATTTTTCAGACGAAAAATCGACCGATAAACGGTCTATGGCCTGCATTAGTGTATACCAGGGCTTAATGATTGTTGCTGAATGCTGCTCTAGAGCACCGCAAAGTACATCTTACACTGACACATATTTATGACAAACGTTCTGGAATGGTCTCAGACAAATCCCACTGTGTATACCATGAGCCATGTGTGCTCGTGTCACAGTTATGGCTTATCACACAGCTTTCTACTCAAGTGCCATGCTTCAGCACACGAATCATAGCAGCTCAGGTTGCCACCATTACGAAGCGCTTTCTTTGTAGCGGTACAGAGGTTCATACTCCCTCCTCCCTGACCCGCTCACCACTATCAGCAGCTCTACTTTCCTCCTCCTCTCTGAGCCGGAAGACCGAGAACCACGACGTTCCCAGTGCACTATGGGAAAGGCCAAATGTCGGGCTGACACGGGGGGCGTGTCTTGACGAGAACGAGCCCGCCGAACTCCTGGAGCTGGAGAGAGGAGGCGGGGCTGAGAGTGAGCGGGAAGAAGAGATGAGGTGTTCGTTCTCTCTGGCCATCTACAGTTGCTGTGTAGACACCGCTATTGTGAATGGTCGGCTGTGTGAGGAGCAGGGTTTCAAATATTTCAGAACAGGTGTGGGAGAAGTGCAAACGGTTCTTTTTAGTTTTGGATAGAGGAGGAATGGATTTATTGTTGCTGTCTGAGTTCTATTATGAAGATTTCCTCACGCTTCCTGTCTGAGAGACGCCTAAAGTAAAAATAGGTAAATGTTCTTAGTGCAGTCTCGGTCCTTTCACATGGGTGTTCGGTATTTTTCATCAGTTCTATCGTTTTTTTCTGAGAAAAAAAAATCGGATCTGGGCAGCACAGTGGCTAAATGGTTAGCACTTCCACCTGGCAGTACTAGAGTCGTTGGTTTGAATCCCAACCACCTGCCTGGACATTGCATGTTCTCCCTGTGCAAATTTCCTCCGGGTACTCCGGTTTCCTTCAACACTCCAAAGACATGCTGGTAGGTTAATTGGATGCTGTCTAAATTGGCCCTAGTATGTGTATGAATGTGAGGTAGGGACCTTTGATTGTACACCCCTTGAGGGTAAGGGACATGTGAATGTACAATATAGATGTAAAGCGCTGCATAAATTGACGGTGCTATATAAGTACCTGAAATAACTAAGTTTACATCCTTTACCAATGCAAAAACGGACCGTATTTCCATTTACATCTGTTCTGTTTTTTGGGGTTTTTTTATGGAAGAAAAATAGGGTTTTCCATTTAAGAAAAAATGGATGTTAACCACTTGCCCTGCTGAGGATTTACCCCCTTCTTGACAAGGCCATTTTTTGCGTTACGGCGCTGCGGTACTTTAGCTGACAATTGCAGTCATGCAATGCTGCACCCACGAATTGAGCTTTCTTTCAGTGGTATTTGATCGCCTGTGCAGTTTTTAATTTTTTGCACTATACAAAAAAAGACTGAAAATTTTGAGAAAAAAAACAATATTTTTCACTTTTTGCTATTAAACGTGTCCAGAAAAAAAATCTAATTTTGTCATAAATTAAGGCCAAAATGTATTCTGCTACATGTCTGTGCTAAAAAAAAATCCCAATACATGTAAATTAATTGGTTTATGTGAAAGTTATAGTGTTTACAATGGTGGTATATATATTGGTTTTTTGTTTTTTTTTTGCTGGCAATGGTGGCGATCAGCACCTTATAGTGGGACTGCGGCAGGCATTCTGACACTGGAGGGGGGATTGACTTTGTGTCAGTGACACCAATACAGTGCTAAAAAAAAAAAAAGCACAGATGCTGTACTAATGGTATTGGGCAGGAAGGGGTTAACATGAGGGGCTATCAAAGGGTTAAATGTGCTGGGGGGCGGTGTGTTGGTGCTTCACTGTGCACAGCCATCCAGAGCCAACAGGGAGGAGGACTGTTAGTAAACAAAGCAGTCCTCCTCCCTGTTGGAGATCATTGGTAACCATTGAAGCGTTGAAAAAGCATTTCTAAAGGTTAGATTTTTTTTTTTTTAAATAACAAACATGTCTATACTTAAATACTGAGGGCAGTAGTTTTGCACAGAACAGATCGGATCCTCCTTTTCTTGGGTCCACTGCAGGCTCTCCTGGCTCCTCCCTCCTGTTGGGTGCCCCCACAGCAAGCAGCTTGCTATGGGGGCACCCGCTGCTCCTTGTGGCCATTCACACAGAGAGCTGTGGCTTGGCCCTACCCCCCTCACTCCTCATTGGCTAACTGGCTGTGATTGACAGCAGCGGGATGAGGAGGCAGAGACCCGGGACAGCTAAGGCTGTCATTTGCGCCGCTGGATCACGATGAGGCTCAGGCAAGTATTCAGGGGGCTGGGGGCACTACTGTACAACCACTTTAAGAATGCTTTTTAGATGCCCGTGAAAGTTATTTTTCTAAGGGGAAGTGCTTAATTCTAACTTTTTTCTCTCAAAATTTTTAATTACTTCAAACTCCCAAATATATATATTTTTTAAGCAGAGACCTTGATGAATAAAATGGAGGTTGTTGCAGTTTTTTTTATGTTGCACAATATTTGTGAAGTAATTTATCAGACGCAATAGTTTTGTAAAAAATACAGTTTAATGAATTTTAGTGCACACAATATATAGTACTGTGCAAAAGTTTTAGACAGGTGTGAAAAAATGCTGTAAATGAAGAATGCTTTTAGAAATAAAAGTGTTCATAGTTTATTTTTATCAGCTAACAAAATGGAAAGTAAATAAACAGAAGAGAAATTCATACAATATTTGGTGTGAGCACCCTTTGCCTTCAAAACAGCATCAGTTCTTCTACATACATTTGCACACAGTTTTTGAAGGAACTTGGCAGATAGGTTGTTCCAAACATCTTGGTGAACAAACCACATTGTCTGCATGTTTGGGGTTGTTGTCCTGCTGCAGCATAAATTTGGGGCCAGTCACAAGCCTCCCTGATGGTATGGCATGATGGATCTGAAGTATCTGCCTATATTTCTCGGCATTGAGGACACAATTGATCCTGACCAAATCCCCAACTCTGTTTGCAGAAATGCAGGTCCAAACTTGCAAGGAGCTTCCACCATGCTTCACTGTTGCCTGCAGACACTCATTATCATACTGCTCTCTGACCTTTCATAAACTGCCTTCTGCTACAGCCAAATATTTCACGTTTTGACTTGTCAGTCCAGAACACCTGTCTTTTTTTGCACCCCATTTCTTATTTTTTCATGCATAGTTGAGTCGCTTAACTCCACGTCCAATGAATGAAAAATGTCAGCAGGTTTTCTGGCCTGAAAAGTCAAAATGTGAAATATTATATTCTAAAAGTGATTGAGTGGCTGTAGGAAATCACCTCCTGAGAAAACTATACCATATAACCAACATCTAAAAATATTGGGACACCCATCCAAATTGGATTCAGGTGTTCCAATCACCCCCATGGCCACAGGTGTATAAAATCAAGCACCTAGGCATACATACTGCTTCTACAAACATTTATGAAAAAACGGGTTGCTCTCAGGAGCTCAGTGAACTCAAGTGTGGTACCGTGATAGGTTGCTACCTGTGCAATAAGTCCATCCATGAAATTTCCTTGCTACTACATATTCCACGGTCAAATGGTAGTGGTATTATAACAAAGTGGAAGCAGCTGAGAACAACAGCAACTAGGCCACGTACAATGGCATAACAATAAAAAACATTAAGCAGCGCAAGTCAATACTCAAAAAATTAATATAATAAATAGTACAAAAAACATAATCTCAATTAAATAGTCCCACTCCAACAAAATAATTACTGAGATGAATATGGTGAGTAGAGTGAAATTGAAAAGTTCTTATTCAAAAGACCCTTGACCCGTGTTTACACCCATTAGTGCTCAGATCACATACTGCACTCCCCAGATAATGTTGAAAAAAATGCCTTAATTATGGGTTTTGGACTCCTAGACCCATTCAATTCAGCCTCCAATCACCAGGTTTAGGTGGAAGTCCCCCAATGCAGGTATAGATATATGCCTCAGAACTCCAAACCAGGGGCGAACTGACAATTCATGGGGCCCCCGGGCAATAGGAAATCATGGGGCCCCTGTGTCCTCTCTCACACTCAAACCACACCCAAAAAAGCATATGAAAGGTACCAGGGGCATCTCATTTGGCCCTCTACTGATCCCGGGCCCTCGGGTAGTGCCCGAGTGCCTAAATGGTCAGTCCGCCCCTGCTCCAAACTGGTAAAAACCAACCTCCAGGATCACCAGAGATCACTCGCCATAAAAAGATGATTGGTACAGAGAAAAAATGTATATAGTGTAATACTGAAAGACTCAAACAGGATGAATGCAAATACCAAACCACTCACATTTTAAAAGAATATAATCAGCATTTATTGTTTATATGGAGCCAGAACGCCACATCGTCAGGGTAAAGATCTCCCAGTCAGCAGTAGATGACAGCATATAAGAATCCACCCTCAAGCAAGATGGCCCCTGAGAGCGCCGGAAGTGACGTGGTGTGTTGGATGGTGAAGCCGGAAATGCGTCAACTCGTTTTGCCCCTCCTCCAGGGCGTTTTCACGTAAAATGACAGCAGGGTTAGAGCATGCTGAAGCACACAGTGTGCAGTAGTAACCAACTGTCTGCAGAGTCAATAGACCTCTAAACTTTGTGTGGCTTTCAGATTAGTACAACAGTGCATAGAGAGCTTAATGGAATGGGTTTCTATGGCCGAGTAGCTGCATCCAAGCCTTGCATCACCAAACCTGTGGCGAGTTCTCCCTGGAGGCAGGACTACCATTAAGCAGTGGGAAATATGAAAAAGTTTTCTGGTTTTCCCATTGTGGTTTTCCATGGCTCTGTTTTTTTTCTCTGCTGGTGGTCCTTGTGTCTCTCCCGGGTCCCTGCAAGATGATGGTAATGCATCACTTCCCGTTGGCTGATTTAAGTCGAGAGGGTGTTTAAAAATGGCGGTGCCGGCACTTCCGCTGTCGTGATGACGCATTTACGGCCGACGGGGGAGCGCTGAGGTGCAATATTTTAAATGAGGAGGCGCTATGTTTTGTAATAGGAATTCACAGAGACTTATGTGTAAAGCTCCAGTGGCTATGGGATCCTTGTGCATAACAGGTTTGGCACTCAACACCCCAGAATGCAAGAGGGCAAGGCTGCAGATCCAAGCCCAGACACCCCCAAGCCTAAGTCAAGGCAGGACAGCCAGGCACTTCCTTTGAAGGGTCCAAGCTCCCAGCTGCTGAGCTAAGGGAGAGCTGGCACCTGGGGTTAGAGAAATGGGGGGGGGGTGAGGATCAGGGAGAGTCCTGAGAGTTGTATACATGCCCCTATTTTTGGTTCTCCCTAGGATTCTAGCAAATCCAGCCAGAAATGTGGGAGCTGTGGCTCCAGGCTCTCAAATTAATACACAAAAAAGATTTGCAAGAAATGTATTTTGTCTGTTGCTGGTTCTGCGGTGTTGGAGGAGCCTTCTGTGTCTCAAGCTGCTTCCCTTCCTAGTGAACACACTTCCTTAGATATGAATGTTACACACAACCTCTGATTCAGAGGAAGGATCTCCCCATTTTTCAAGGGAAGTAATTTCAGAGGAGGGAGAAGGAGATGCACAAGAGGGCTATTCTAATAGATTTGTCTTTCCAGTGGAGGAGACAGATCATTTAGTGAAGGCTATTTACACGTCTGAACAGATTGCAGAGGATTTGCCTCCTCAATCTGTGCAGGATGTAATGTACAGGGGTTTACAGAAAAGGATGGGCAGAACATTCCCAGCCATAAATCTCTTAAGGACATTATTCTTAAAGAATGGAAAGATCTGAAGTAGAAGCTTTTTCTCTCTAGAGGACAGAGATTTCCATTCTAAAGAAGAGATCTTTTTTAAGTGCTTTAACTACCACCTCTATGCCGACGACACACAAATCTATCTCTCAACCCCCCACCTCACCCCCTCGGTCTCCGCCCAAATCACACACCTACTGAGCGACATATCAGACTGGATGTCACTCCACTTCCTTAAACTGAACATCTCCAAAACCGAGTTTCTTGTCTTCCCCCCAGCCCGCACACCACCCCCCATTGACTTCTCCATCACATCCAACAACGCCAACATCAAACCCGCCCTGCAGGCCAGTGTACTTGGTGTCATTCTGGACTCCAACCTATCCTTCCAGCCCCAAGTCCAATCTTTACCAAACTCGTGCAGACTCCACCTCCGCAACATCGCCAAAATACGCATGTTCCTAACCCCAGAAACCACTAAACAGCTTATCCACTCCCTCATCATATCACGACTTGACTACTGCAACTCCCTCCTCATGGCCTTCTTCGCTGCTGGCTATCCCCGCTTCAGTCGATCCTGAATATGGCTGCCAGACTCATTCACCTTTCCAACCGCTCCGTTTCCGCCACCCCCCTCTGCCAGTCCCTCCACTGGCTTCCGATTGCGCAACGGATCAAATTCAAAATCCTAACACTGACGTATAAAGCTGTCCACCATACTGCCCCAAACTACATCACTGACCTAATATCCAAGTACCGCCCAGCACGCACACTCCGCTCCTCACAAGACCTCCTTCTCGCTAGTTCCCTGGTCTCCTCCTTCCATGCCCGCCTCCAGGACTTCTCCAGGGTGTCACCCATCCTCTGGAACTCCCTGCCCCAACCCATCAGATTATCACCTACTCTCCTCTCCTTTGGGTGCACCCTGAAAACCCATCTCTTCAAGGAAGCCTACCCCACCCCCCTGCTAACTTGCGGACCTCCTCCACTCTTCCTACCACTCCATCCCCCACAGCTATCTCCTCCTGTGCCACCATCCCCTCCCTCCTAGATTGTAAGCTTGAAAGCAGGACCCTCAATCCCCTCATGTTTTGCATTGTATTGGTATTGTTCTGTCACATGTTCTGTCCCCCTTTGTAATGTACAGCGCTGAGCGAACTATTATAAATACTGTATAATAATAATAATAAAGTGTCTCCAATTAGATGCACCCTTTTTTCAGGTCTCCAAAGATGCAGATTTGTACTTTGAGGATGCGGGAGTTATAAAAGATCAGATGGATAAGAAGGCAGAGTCCTTGTTGAAAAAAAGCCTGGGAGGCCTGGGCTTTTTTGCTAGGACCAGCTATGGTTTCTACATGTCTAGCAAGAAACTTTGATGTCTGGGTTGACGAATTGGAAGAGCTTCTCTCAACAGATTCCCCCATTGCTCAGGTCAGGAAAGCTCTTCCGCTTACTTCTAAATCAGTTGCCTTTCTAGCAGACGCCGCAGCTGAGAGTGTTGGGGCTACAGCAAGATCCACCACACTCTCTGCTCATAGGGCCATTTGGCTCAAAGCTTGGAAGAGAGACTTATGTTCCAAGTCTAAGCTTTGTGGACTACCCTTTGAGGGTAATTTGTTATTTAGTTCTGGGCTTCAAATTATTTCTGGTTCCTCAGAAAAGGGCGGTAAATTTCCATTGAAGAGAGAATTTTCGTGGCAAGGTTTCCTTTCGTGATAAACAGGCAAAGGGGTCGGTTTTACTCCAAATAGCCTCAGTCTGAAAGGAAATGCTGGTGTTTTGATAAGACCAAGGGCAAAGGGAGTGCATTAAAATTAAGTATATAAAGTAGAGCAGCGCTATAAACTAATTCCCTCCAAACAGTGTAAAAATAATAAAAAATTAATATATATACATGATACAGTGATAAACACGTGTTCAAACAATTGAAAAAAGATCTAAGATCCCCCTCCAATCCACATCTGAGGGATGGTGCAAATAAGGGTGTGCATCTCTAGCCAGGGATGAATTGCTAAAATGTGATCTGTGAACCACACTAGACAAAAGTCCACGGTAAAACCCAAATGCAAATCAAAGTCCCCCACATGTAAATGCTGAAATGAATAAAGTCCACAAACAAATCAAATTGTGCTCCAAATAATCAAAACACATGCAGGTGATATTCGTGTGATCGTGGTTACAGGTGCAAATCCTCCAATGGCCAAAATGCCCCCTCACTTCCTTACAATGACCCCACAGGGCCAGCTCGCTTTTAGGATCACCCCACGATGCTCACAGGTAGTACTCTTCGTGGGTCAATAACCCACTTGTGGTCATCTATGGTGGCACTAACTCCTCTCCTTATGGGTTTCCTCCAGCCACTGGCATCAGCAACACTTTTTACCCTCCATACAGGACCACAGTAATGAAACAAAAAGATCCTCTATAGTGTGATAACGTTTTTTAATGAGGCCAATAACACAGGTAAAAAAAAGGGGGTGCATTGTTTACCTCCAGAGCCCCACTCCCAAAACTGATAAGCCAAGTCTGGGATGAGGGGAAGACTGTCCCTTTTTTCCTGCATTTGGGAACAGAAGGGGGTGAGTTCCTTTGTTCTTCAAATTGTGAAGGAAGGATAAAAACTGGACTTTGCTTTTCTCCCTTCCCCAACATCTTTTAGCAACAAAGCTACCAAGGGAGAGAGAGCGGGCACAGGCTCTTTTGGAAGTATGCATTTGGCCTCTCAAGGGGCCATTGTTCCAATTTCAGTGGAACATCACTTCCAGAGCTTCTACTCTCATGTATTTCTGGTAAAGAAGAGTTCGGGTGGCTTCGTTTTGATCATCAATTTAAAGGGTCTGAACCGTGACCTTGTTTAGTTTAGAATGGAGAGTATTTATACGGTCAGGAATCTCCTTTTGCCAGGAACTTTTTACGGCTTCTCTGGACCTGCAGGATACATATCTCCACGTAACAGTTCATCAGAGTTACTAGAAAGATTTGAGATCTGAAATCCATTCAGAAAGGGATTGCAGCACTGGTAGTTCCAGCAACTTCCTTTTGGCCTTGCGGCAGCTCCAAGCGTGTTCACATACATTTTGGCGGAAGTCATGGCTATTTTATGTATGCAGAGCATAGCCATTGTTCTTTATTTAGATGATCTATTAATTTTTTTCTCCCACAAAAGAAAAAGTAGAGTCAGATTTGGATCTAGCTCTCCTAGAACTAGGTTCTTTAGGTTGGTTAGTAAACCTAAAGAAATCCAGCCTGGGACCTTCCCAGTCAGTAGAATTCTTAGATTGAATAAGCAATAAATTTGTTAAATGGGATTACAGTGTGTGTGTTGCTTTGTTGCCTTATCTTGAGCTTTTAGAGTTTTAAAGTAACGCTGTGGGGAAGGAATATTTTGGATGGATCCACCTAAATGGATGATCGAATAAAAGTGCCGTTTGCCTATCAGTAATATAACAGGCATTTGCTTGGGGTGGGTGTTATATCCTGAGGGAATGTGGTTCACTGAGCAAAAAGGGTGATTGATCTGCTACTTTGATTAAAGGTGGAGGAGTGAAGCTGTGAGCTAATTGACTTACTTGAATTGCTTGGGATTTGTTGCACTTTTCATCACCAATTGGTGGAAGACTATGAACTTTTAAAAGTGTGGAGCACTGCTGTGATTAATGTTATATTGATTTATTGATTGCTATTCATGAGAATTCTTTGGTTACCGAGTAGATTCAGTGTCTCAGAAAGTGTTTCTGATGGAACCAAAAGTGCAGAGTTTAATGTCCTCAGTTCAGAATCCTCAGATAAAAATAACTGTATGCCAGCTCCTGGGGTTGAAGGGCTGATTCAGATCCTCACCACACTCCAATTTCAGGGAATTGGTGGTGGGATTGGTGCTAAGGTCCTTTTCAAACACCATCCATATTAGTTTTTTTCAGATAATGCCACCACAGTGGCTTATTTGAACAGACAAGAAGGTACAAGGTCTCAGAAATTGCTGTCCCTGGCTGGAAATTCTGCTTTGGGCAGAGATTGTCTGAGTTCCCTGAGAGCGGTCCATCTCAGTCAAACAACAATCTAGGGAATTATCTCAACCGGAATCCAGTGTGATAAGGAGAATTGGAATTGAATGCAGAAGTATGGGCAAATCACGGCTCGGCGGGGCCTTCCACAAGTGGATTTTTTGCCTCTGACAGGAACAGAAAGGTTCAGAACTTTTTTGCTCTAGAGAGGGAGTCTCGAACCCTGGGGGCAGACGCTTTGACTCAGATTTTGGACTTCAGTGTGGCATATGCTTTTCCTCTTCTAGCAATTCTTCTGCAGGTAAAATGGAAGATTGTGTTGGAGGACTGCCAAGTTATCCTCATAGCTCTGTATTAGCCCGTAAGGGAGTTGGTTTTCGATTCTTTTGTCTCTTGTCAGTGTCCACTCCCGGACCGTCCGGATCTAATTTTTCAGGGCCTGGTTTTCCAACTGATTGGTAAATTGCATATTTCATATTCCTTATTAATGTTGGCCTCACAGATATCTAATGAAGCCACTAATATCCTGGTTATTCTCGTTACCTTAGTTGACTATAGGAATTTCGTTTTAAGCTGACTATTTGGGCAAGCCAAGCCAGACCACTACTCTTCTTTCAGGAATATGCTATCTTTCTTAGAAGGTCATCATGTTGTTTTCATGGGGAATGGGATGTCGATTGCTTACACTTAGGTTCAGTATATAACACACAGCTAGGCTGGAAATATTTGTCTCGACCAGAACTTGTCTTAAGCATGCATCTGTTCTGATTATCGGCTACACCATATAATAGAGGGACCCATGGCTGAAACAGCATCTTTAGTTAACTATTCGTGTATATTTTCTTTATCTTCATCTATCATTAGTATTTTAGTCATTAGTATTTGTGTGATCTCTCTTTGCACATATCAAATATAACACCAAAACATAACAAAACACATGGTACCAGAAGTGGGGTTTAATCAGTGTAAACTAGAGATACCAAAAATTATGCAGATTTGTGCTAGATTGTGCTGGGTTCAGGGGCATATTTGCCGCGAGGCAAACTAGGCATTTGCCTAGGGCGGCACTTTTCAGGGGGACGGCACAGCGGCAGTGCCACCCCCCCCTTTCCATAGGAAAGGGACAGAAGCAGGGCCGCCATGGCTGAGGGACCAGTGTAGCAGCAAGATCTGTCCCCCTGATGCATCTGTGCATGTCACCGACTGCAGAGGAGAGAGAAGTGGTGAGCAGATCCCCGGTGTGCGCTCGGAGCGCGTGAGGGGCGGGGCCCGCTGTAAGTGCCGGGATGTGACGGAAGACCAGAAGGAGGAAGCTGGAGAGGATGAGGTCAGGGGGGTGGAGCCTGCCCGCTCTTTTGCAGCCGCCAACGCCACCGGAGATCCTGGGGGAGAAGGGACACAGGCACCTGGTGACCCTGACACCATCTGGAGGAGCCGCTGCTGGACAGGTAAGTGCTTGGAGGACTGATGCTCCCTCGGTCCTGTCTCACTGTCCCCTGATACACTGCCCCCCATCCATCACACTGCCCCCTGCCCCCACATGTCACCCTGCACCACACCTGTTCCACTTCCCCCTCCTGTCCCCCACATTGTCCCACTACCACATATCTATCCCCACTGCCCCCCACCTGTCCCTCTGCGCTCCCCCTGTCCATCTGCCCCTCACTTGTCCCTCTGCGCTCCTCCTGTCCATCTGCCCCCCACCTGTCCCTCTGCGCTACTCCTGTCCATCTGCCCCCCACCTGTCCCTCTGCGCTCCTGTCCATCTGCCCCCCACCTGTCCCTCTGCTCTCCTCCTGTCCATCTGCCCCTCACCTGTCCCTCTGCTCTCCTCCTGTCCATCTGCCCCTCACCTGTCCCTCTGCGCTCCTCCTGTCCATCTGCCCCTCACCTGTCCCTCTGCGCTCCCCCTGTCCAGCTGCCCCTCACCTGTCCCTCTGCGCTCCCCCTGTCCAGCTGCCCCTCACCTGTCCCTCTGCGCTCCTCCTGTCCAGCTGCCCCTCACCTGTCCCTCTGCGCTCCTCCTGTCCAGCTGCCCCTCACCTGTCCCTCTGCGCTCCTCCTGTCCAGCTGCCCCTCACCTGTCCCTCTGCGCTCCTCCTGTCCATCTGCCCCTCACCTGTCCCTCTGCGCTCCTCCTGTCCATCTGCCCCTCACCTGTCCCTCTGCGCTCCTCCTGTCCATCTGCCCCTCACCTGTCCCTCTGCTCTCCTCCTGTCCATCTGCCCCTCACCTGTCCCTCTGCGCTCCTGTCCATCTGCCCCTCACCTGTCCCTCTGCTCTCCTCCTGTCCATCTGCCCCTCACCTGTCCCTCTGCTCTTCTCCTGTCTATCTGCCCCTCACCTGTCCCTCTGCGCTCCCCCTGTCCATCTGCCCCTCACCTGTCCCTCTGCGCTCCCCCTGTCCAGCTGCCCCTCACCTGTCCCTCTGCGCTCCTCCTGTCCAGCTGCCCCTCACCTGTCCCTCTGCGCTCCTCCTGTCCAGCTGCCCCTCACCTGTCCCTCTGCGCTCCTCCTGTCCAGCTGCCCCTCACCTGTCCCTCTGCGCTCCTCCTGTCCAGCTGCCCCTCACCTGTCCCTCTGCGCTCCTCCTGTCCAGCTGCCCCTCACCTGTCCCTCTGCGCTCCTCCTGTCCATCTGCCCCTCACCTGTCCCTCTGCTCTCCTGTCCATCTGCCCCTCACCTGTCCCTCTGCTCTCCTCCTGTCCATGTGCCCCTCACCTGTCTCTCTGCGCTACTCCTGTCCCTCTGTGCTACTCCTGTCCCGCTGCCCTGATCCTGTCCCATGCCCCTCCCATCATGCTTCCCCCAATCTGTCCCTCTGCGCTCCTCCTGTCCCACTGCCCCTCACCTGTCCCACTGCGCTCCTCCTGTCCCACTGCCCCTCACCTGTCCTACTGTGCTTCTCCTGTCCCACTGCCCCTCACCTGTACCACTGTGCTCCTCCTGTCCCACTGCCCCTCACCTGTCCCTCTGCGCTACTCCTGTCCCGCTGCCCTGATCCTGTCCCATGCCCCCCTGTCATGCTGCCCCCCATCTGTCCCTCTGTGCTCCTCCTGTCCCACTGCCCCTCACCTGTCCCACTGCGCTCCTCCTGTCCTGCTGCCCCGATCCTGTCCCATGCCCCCCCCGTCATGCTGCCCCCCATCTGTCCCTCTACACTCCTCCTGTCCCACTGCCCCTCACCTGTCCCTTTGCACTCCTCCTGTCCCACTGCCCCGATCCTGTCCCATGACCCCTGTCACACTGCCCCCCACCTGTCCCTCTGCGCTCGTCCTGTCCCACTTTCCCTCACCTATCCTTCTGCGCTTCTCCTGTCCCACTGACATCAATGATGGGGCTCCATTCCTCCCACTGATATCAATGATGGGGCAATATTCCTCCCACTGATACCAATTATGGGACACTATTCCTTCCACTGACACCAATGATGGGGCACTATTCCTCCCACTGAAACCAATGATGGGGTATGATTCCTCCCACTGACACGGATGGGGCACTATTCCTCCCACTGACACTGATGGGGCAATATTCCTCCCACTGACACCAATGATGGGGCACTATTCCTCCCACTGACACCAATGATGGGGCACGATTCCTCCCACTGACACTAATGATGGGGCACTATTCCTCCCACTGACATCAATGATGGGGCACTATTCCTCCCACTGACACCAATGATGGGGCACTATTCCTCCCACTGACACCAAAGATGGGGCACTATTCCTCCCACTGACACCAAAGATGGGGCACTATTCCTCCCACTGACACCAAAGATGGGGCACTATTCCTCCCACTGACACCAATGATGGGGCACTATTCCTCCCACTGACACCAATGATGGGGCACTATTCCTCCCTCTGAAACCAATGATGGGGTACGATTCCTCCCACTGACACGGATGGGGCACTATTCCTCCCACTGACACTGATGGGGCAATATTCCTCCCACTGACACCAATGATGGGGCACTATTCCTCCCATTGACACTAATGATGGGGCACGATTCCTCCCACTGATACCAATGATGGGACACTATTCCTCACACACTGACACTAATGATGGGATACTATCATTGGTGTCAGTGGGAGGAATAGTGCCCCATCATTGGTGTCAGTGGAAGGAATAGTGCCCCATCATTGGTATTAGTGGGAGGAATAGTGCCCCGTCATTAGTGTCAGTGGGAGGAATCGTACCCCATCATTGGTGTCAGTGGGAGGAATAGCTCCCCATCGTTGTCAGTGGGCGGAGCTCTAATAGGAAGAGGTGGGGCCTACAGAGGAAGGGGTGGGGTTTGCAGATAAAAGGGTGGGACAAATTTAGATGCGGGGGGTGCCTGATTTTAGTCTTGCCTAGGGCAGCACAAATCCAAAATACACCACTGGCTGGGTTTATTGTGTTTTGTGTTAGGGATGCACCGAAATGTCAACGGCCTAAACATATCGGCTGAATATAGCCCTATAGGCATTTTGCCGAAAGGAAAAAGTCAGCTGATACAGCTGCCAGTAATGAGACAGGGCGACCTGTCTAGTTAGCCATAGGTTTTGGGGCTGTGTATGCTGCAGATGGGGGGGGGGGGTGGCAGACAAAGTCAGGAGAGGAGGTAAGCAGTGTATACAGTGAGGGAGCAGTGTATACAGGCAGGCTGCCTCACTGGCGGCCGCTAAATGTCATTACTGGTTTTTAAATGCAATTTTTTTTTCTTCACTATAGCTCCGAGAAGGAACTGTCGTTCACCCCGCCTCTAAAGTAAACCCCCCTAATAGAAAGTCTAGGAAGTAAGACTTTTTTTTGACCAGCTGTGAATTGACTACTATAACTAGTATATGTGATATTAAAATATGGGTAATATGCAAGGCAATAGAAAATGTTTAAAAACTTTTGCAAAAATAAAATTCTGATGATATTGTTAGTTTTAACTTTGTAACTCAATAGATAATGTCATGCCTTCAGCAATTTGTTCTTTGTTAATTAGGCATTATTAGTATGCCTTATCAGTTTGTAATTCTCTGTTCATTGTGTAACTGCTCCATCTAGTGGCTGTTTGTATACACTGCATCTTTTCACAGTAGAAGTTTGACCCATTTCAGCTTCCATAGCTTGTAGCCTATGAACTCTGATTACATCATCAGCCCTGCTCATAGCAGCCATTTCCTCATCACAGACTCCATTCCTGTGGTAACCACGCTGCTGGTAGGAACCAACCCTCACATTCAGGCTCACAATAGCATCGTCGGTACGTCTACACACATGTCTATATCTTATGCATCTGTGTTTTATGTAACCTACATGTCTTACATGTGTTTATATGTGCATTGCCTTACTGTAATGTATAATATGCTTTGTCACATGGCAGACAGTGTTACTAAGCGCCTTATTTTCTGTTCCTCAGTTTCACCTCTTATATCTTTGCAATAAAGACAAAGTTGGACGTTGCTTCTTTGTCAACTCATTGCCGAGAAAGGTTTAGCTGTCTGTCAAGCTATGTACCTTCACACATAAGGAGGACAGAACAGTGAAACGACGGCTTCTTACAAGCTGGATACGAGGACTGCGACTCCTGAAGTCCTGACTGCAGTGAAACGACGGCTTCTTACAAGCTGGATACGAGGACTGCGACTCCTGAAGTCCTGACTGCAGTGAAACGACGGCTTCTTACAAGCTGGATACGAGGACTGCGACTCCTGAAGTCCTGACTGCAGTGAAACGACGGCTTCTTACAAGCTGGATACGAGGACTGCGACTCCTGAAGTCCTGACTGCAGTGAAACGACGGCTTCTTACAAGCTGGATAGGAGGAACTACGCAGCATCGCCACCCGCAGCGGTTGCAAGTGTGCTAACCCATTCACAGCATCATCATGTCAGCAAGGGAATCCGGACAGTTCGAGACAAGGTCTCGCATCTCAGTTAACTCCAGAGGCTCAGGGAGATCTTTGAGCAGCTCCACCGTCGCCATTGCCCGCGCGAAGGCCGAGGCCGCCAAAACCCGCGCGACATTTGCCGAACAAGAAAGACAATTAAAAATAGAGAAAGCATGCACGGAAGAAGCTCTAGAAAAGCTAAATGTGGAAAAAGAAGCTGCAGCTGCTGTAGCAGAAGCAGAGGCTTTAGAGGAAGCAGCAAACTTCACAAGCGATAGACTCAGCTACATAAGTAGGCCCGAACCCTGTCTTCACAATAACTCGCAACGCACTTCAGATTACGTACTGCAACATGCTAAGTCAGAAGACGGCCTAAATCCAGGTCCAAGAGCGACATCAACCCCTGCTAAGGAGCTCCAACAGACTCCAGTCATACAACAAGCGACCTCAGTTAACCAAAGACCCTGCATGGAACAAGTCGACGGTTCCATAGGACATCAACCCTCAATGCAACCTGCATTCAAACCCACAAATGATCGCAGTATGGTCAAACCCTTTAAGGAAGAACAAGTAGATGGTGCCTATTACAGCAACAATCTGTCAAACAGAGATACAGGTATGTCAGATTTTCTAAAATTCTTTGCCCTACGTGAGTTAATAACCAAGGGACTCTCCAAGTTTAATGACAGACCTGAAAGCTATAGGTCATGGCGATCATCATTCAGGAATAATATCAGAGATCTGGATCTATCTGCATGTGAAGAAGTAGATCTTCTTGTCAAGTGGCTAGGAAATGAGTCGACAGAGCATGCAAGGCGGATTAGAGACATTAATATTAACTACCCAATCAGAGGGTTAAACATGATATGGGAGAGACTTGAAGAGTGTTACGGCTCACCAGAAGTGATAGAGAACGCACTTTTCAAAAGAATTGAGGATTTCCCTAAGATCCAAAACAAAGATTCCCAGAAGCTAAGAGAACTGAGTGATCTGTTAACAGAGCTACAAGTTGCCAAAACTGAAGGAGACTTACAAGGTCTGGCATTCTTAGATACTGCACGTGGTGTAAACCCCATAGTACAAAAATTACCGTACAACCTGCAAGAGAAGTGGATTGCTCAAGGCTCCAGGTACAAGCAACAGTACGATGTCTCATTCCCTCCATTCTCTTTCTTTATGGACTTCGTGCACCAACAAGCAAAAACTAGGAATGATCCCAGCTTTAACTTCTCGATGTTTGACACCGCTTACCCCAAATCAGGTAAACCTATCTCACTTCGTAACATGAAAGGTACACCGGTTGGAGTACACAAAACCAGTGTGTCTCTTAAAGACTCCTCAAACAAAACCTACAGTACTACAGAGTATGAGACGATCTCCACAAAGGACCCATGCAGGGAATGTCCTCTACATAAGAAACCACACTCATTGTTGAAATGCAGAGGATTTAGAGGAAAACTTCTCAGGGATCGCAGAACTTTCCTCAAGGAAAACCACATTTGCTACAGGTGTTGTGCCTCAACCTCTCATCTTGCAAAGGACTGCACAGCGAACATCAAATGCTCGGAATGCAACAGTGAAGCGCACAATACAGCTTTACACCCTGGGCCAGCCCCATGGACTCTCACACCCCCCGACCAGGCTGTAGAGCACGGCGGGGAGGAGGGAGACACAGTACCTCCTGAAGTGACACCCCAGTGCACCCAAGTCTGTGGAGAAGGTCTTAGTAACAAATCTTGCTCCAAGATTTGTCTTGTTACAGTTTATCCCATCGGTCATAAAGAGAAAGCGGTAAGGTTGTATGCCATCCTTGATGACCAAAGCAATAGATCTCTTGCAAACTCAGCCTTCTTTGATATCTTCAGTATTAAAGGACACTGCTCTTCATATTCACTTAAAACTTGCGCTGGTGTGAGTGAAGAAAAAGGCAGAAGAGCTACTGGTTTCCAAGTCGAATCCATAAATAGTGAAGCATCCCTGCAACTACCTACCTTGATTGAATGCAATCAGATCCCAAACAATAGAGAAGAGATTCCTACACCTGAGGCAGCATTACATCATGAACATTTAAAGACCATAGCGCATCTCATACCTGCACTCGACCCAAAGGCCCAAATAGTACTTCTCCTTGGGAGAGATATCATAAGAGTCCACAAGGTAAGAAAACAAATAAATGGTCCTCATAGTTCTCCATATGCTCAGAAGCTTGACCTGGGGTGGGTCATCATAGGTGATGTTTGCCTAGGAAATGTTCACAAGCCAACCACAGTGAATTCTCTTTACACAAATACCTTGGAGAATGGACGTCCATCCCTCTTTCAGCCTTGTCCTAACAGATTCCTTCTAAGAGAGAAGCCTGCAAGTGTGCTATATCCTGACTTTACAGAAACCAAGAACCACTCTTGCAGTGAAGACCAAGATCACTTGGGGTGCACGGTGTTCCAGAGGACAAAGGAAGACCACAAGATAGCTCCCTCTATTGAAGATGAGGCCTTCTTGGGCATAATGGAACAAGGATTCTTCAAGGATAAAACAAACACCTGGGTCGCACCACTACCTTTCAAAACACAGAGACGTCATCTTCCTAACAACAGGTATCAAGCCTTAAAACGCTTCTGTTCACTTAGACGCAACTTTCAGAAAAGACCAGAGATGATGGAACATTTCTTCTTATTTTTGAAAAAGATGTTTGAGAACAATCATGCAGAAGTAGCTCCACCCCTAAAAGAAAAAGAAGAATGCTGGTATCTACCAATCTTCGGCGTTTACCACCCTAAGAAGCCAGGACGAATCCGAGTGGTATTTGACTCCAGTTCACAGTATGAGGGAGTCTCTCTCAATGATGTCCTTTTGACAGGACCAGACCTCAATAACACACTTCTCGGTGTCCTCATCAGATTCCGTAAAGAACCCATCGCTATAGTTGCCGACATACAACAAATGTTCTATTGTTTCCTAGTAAAAGAAGAGCACAGGAACTTCTTGAGATTTCTTTGGTTCAAGGACAATGACCCTACTCAAGACATCATAGAATATCGCATGAAGGTGCATGTTTTTGGCAACAGCCCATCTCCAGCTGTCGCTATTTATGGACTCAGACTCTCTGCTCAAGAAGGTGAAAAAGACTATGGGAAAGACGTTAAGAAGTTTGTTGAAAGAGACTTCTATGTAGATGATGGCTTAAAGTCGCTTCCCTCACCAGAGGCTGCAATCAGTCTACTCAAAAGGACCCAGAGTATGCTTTCCTGTTCAAACCTCAGACTTCATAAGATAGCTTCAAACAGCAAAGTTGTTATGGAAGCCTTCTCTACTCAAGATCATGCCAGTGATTTGAAAGATCTAGACTTAGCGACAGACCCGATACCCATGCAGCGCAGTCTAGGGCTCAGCTGGGACCTCAAATCTGACACCTTTACCTTTCAGGTCGACCAAGAGCAAAAGCCTTTCACACGACGTGGAGTGTTATCTACCATTAACAGTCTATATGATCCACTTGGATTTGCAGCTCCTGTGATCATCCAAGGTAAGACTCTGCTCAGAGAGTTAACCACAGATACGTGTGATTGGGATTCGCCACTTCCCTCAGAGAAAGAAGCACTATGGATAGCATGGAGAAACTCTCTACAGGCATTATCTAACTTACATATCTATAGGCCATATGCCCACTTCTCCCCTGCAGAAGTTCAGTCTAGGCAGCTGTGCATATTTTGTGATGCTTCGGTAAAAGCAATCGCTGCAGTCGCTTACCTTAAAACTATAAACATTAAAGGTCAAGTCCAAATTGGCTTTGTAATGGGCAAGGCAAAACTGGCACCAAGCCCTGAGATTACCATACCAAGACTGGAACTTTGTGCCGCTGTTCTGGCAGTAGAGCTGGCAGATCTCATTGTGTCAGAAATAGATATAAAACTTGTCAGTACAATGTTTCATACAGACAGCAAAGTAGTATTGGGCTACATTTACAATGAGACTAGGAGATTCTATGTCTATGTTCATAACAGAGTTCAAAGAATTAGGAGGTCAACACAGCCTACCCAGTGGTGCTATGTACCAACTGACCTCAACCCAGCAGACCATGCTACAAGAGCTGTTCCAGCAGCTCACCTTAAAGATACTACGTGGTTCACAGGGCCACCATTCCTCTACAAACCTGTACTTGACACCCTGGAGAAATACTCATTTCAGCTATTAGAACCAAATGCTGATGCAGAGATTCGTCCTCATATTTCTGTACTCACCACAAGAGTTTCTCACAAAGAGCTTGGATCCAAACGATTCAACAAGTTTTCTACGTGGAAATCACTGAACAGAGCTATAGCCGGCTTGATCCACATAGCCAGATCCTTTAGAGCCACACCTACAGGATCAGATCACTACAAAGGTTGGCATTACTGTCACAAGGCCCATACAGTGGATGAGCTCACACAGGCCAGAGACGTTATCATCCGTTGTATCCAACAAGAGGTTTATACTCAAGAATTTGAACTCATCCAAAATCAAAAGAGTGTTCCTAAAGGCAGTTCCCTCAAGAGGCTTGACCCCTTCATAGATGCTAATGGACTGTTGAGAGTTGGGGGACGTATTTCAAATGCAAAGTTCGAGAGTAAAGAATGTAATCCCATAATACTTCCAAGCAATCACATTGCATCTTTACTTGTGCAACACTACCATGAGAAGACTAAACATCAGGGACGTTTGTTCACTGAAGGAGCTTTACGTACAGCTGGATTTTGGGTAGTGGGAGCGAAAAGACTTGTGAGTTGTCTTATTTTCAAATGTGTCACTTGCAAAAAACTATGTGGTATGTTTCAGTCACAGAAGATGGCTAACCTCCCTGCGGACCGACTCAGTATAGAACCTCCCTTTACTAATGTTGGTCTTGACGTGTTTGGTCCCTGGTCTGTCACCACACGGCACACTAGAGGAGGCCAGGCAAACAGCAAACGCTGGGCAGTCATATTTACATGCATGAGTATCAGGGCTGTGCATATAGAAGTTATCGAGTCTTTAGACACATCCAGCTTTATAAATGCTCTCAGACGTTTCATGTCCATCAGAGGCCCAGTTAAACTAATCCGCTCTGATAGAGGTACCAACTTCGTTGGGGCCTGCAAAGAACTGCATATCCCCTCAAACATTGACAGTGACCATGTAGAGAGATATCTTGCCGCCCAAGACTGTAAATGGACATTCAACCCCCTACATGCGTCTCACATGGGAGGCTCTTGGGAGCGTATGATTGGCATAGCTCGCCGGATCCTTGATTCTGTCTTTCTACAGCTGGGAACTTCGAGGCTCACCCATAAAACCCTCTCAACCTTCATGGCCGAAGTAGTGGCGATCATGAACGCCAGACCTTTGACTTCAATATCCAGTGATCCAGAAGATCCCTTCTTGCTCGCCCCTTCCACTCTTCTCACCCAAAAAGTCGGTACAGCATCGGCTCCTCCTGGCGAATTTAGTGCTAAAGACTTGTACAAGTGTCAGTGGAGACGAGTGCAAACTCTAGCAGATACCTTCTGGGATAAATGGAGAAAACAATACATCTCTACTCTACATGTCCGGAATAAATGGCAAACCAGCAAACCCAACATGGAGGTTGGTAATGTTGTTCTTGTCAAAGACTCTCAGTCAAGAAGAAATGACTGGCCTTTGGGACTGATAACCAAGGTGTTCCCAAGTGAAGATGGGAAAGTCAGAAAAGTGGAGGTCAAGGTCTGCAGACAACAGGAGCCCAAACTCTTTCTCAGACCCGTTACTGAACTGGTTTTGTTGCTCTCTCCAGGGGTGATTTAATGTGGTATCCTTTAGATACCAGACGGGGAGTGTCATGCCTTCAGCAATTTGTTCTTTGTTAATTAGGCATTATTAGTATGCCTTATCAGTTTGTAATTCTCTGTTCATTGTGTAACTGCTCCATCTAGTGGCTGTTTGTATACACTGCATCTTTTCACAGTAGAAGTTTGACCCATTTCAGCTTCCATAGCTTGTAGCCTATGAACTCTGATTACATCATCAGCCCTGCTCATAGCAGCCATTTCCTCATCACAGACTCCATTCCTGTGGTAACCACGCTGCTGGTAGGAACCAACCCTCACATTCAGGCTCACAATAGCATCGTTGGTACGTCTACACACATGTCTATATCTTATGCATCTGTGTTTTATGTAACCTACATGTCTTACATGTGTTTATATGTGCATTGCCTTACTGTAATGTATAATATGCTTGGTCACATGGCAGACAGTGTTACTAAGTGCCTTATTTTCTGTTCCTCAGTTTCACCTCTTATATCTTTGCAATAAAGACAAAGTTGGACGTTGCTTCTTTGTCAACTCATTGCCGAGAAAGGTTTAGCTGTCTGTCAAGCTATGTACCTTCACACATAAGGAGGACAGAACAGATAATTTGAAACAAAGAAAAGAAAATGGCTGATTGTGGTCGACCCCCTTTTGCTGATGGTGGCCCAGCATCCTTTAAATTCCTAAAAGTAGCTATGATTATTATAATTATTTAAATGTTTAGCTCCCATTCCAGCCTATTGGGCATGGAAAAGGAAGAAATCTCCACCCACTGACAGAACCTGGTTGCACCCTTTTAACTACAGTCAGTTGAACAAGTTCTGTATAACATGTTACATGTATGACTAAGCTAAGAGTAACAGCTAAGTTAGGACAATAGGAAATGATCATTAGATTTTAAGAATATAACAGTAATTGTTTTAAAGTTTTTTGTTAATGCAGAAAGAACCAGATCTGTTCCTGGAAGTTTAGCAGTTTCCAAGATCTGTATGGTATTCAACAAAAGGATGAAATTAAAAAAACCTAAATGGATGGTAATGTATAATATTTGTGCACAAATGTGATGAATCTGTGAATATCATCTCAACCATGGTAAATTATTGACAACTTTTGATGGATGTTCTTTAATGAAAATCCACATGGTGATAATGAATTATTGTATTAATTAACTGATATGAGCTTAATAAATATGGGTAATATAGTGTACTCAGGAATCAACAATATAATGGCCATATGTTTTGTATTTTGCGTTTTGTATACGTGTGTTTGTTGCTAACTATTCTTTTATTTCTAGGAAGGAAATGTATTGATACCTTACTAAGACCTTTTATTTTATTTAGTTCATAACTAATACAAAACAGCATTAATATACAGTATGGTTGATTGAAAAGAATTACCCTTTGTTCTGTGCGGGTGGTGCTGCTCCGGCACTCGCACAAATGCTGGTAGCTGCACCACCCACACAGAGGAATGCGGGACCCGCGGGCGAGTGCCATTGTAATGGCACGTCGCCCCCACTGGAAATCGCAATTGTACTAGGAAACTTGGGCTGTGATTTCCAAAGTTGTGTAGGGACTCCCCCGGGTTATGTGAGTCCATCCAAATAAATGGGCTCTCGTGCCTGCGCAAATCGCGGCCCACACGACTGCACAGATGTGAACCTGAGCTTAAAGAAGAAGATCACAGCCTGGACAATTTGCACAGTGTTTTATGTTTCTGTGAAATATGTGAATGTAATGAAAGTTTTTGCTAGAGCTGATTGTAAACTGAACAGCTAATAATTTTGATGCTGCATAATGACAGTTTTCTCTGGTTAAGTTGAATATGACACAATAAATAAAAACTTAGTGTTTGATTAATACTAATATTGTTTTCAAATCTGGGATGATTTACTTGGTTTTTGTGTTTTGAAGGGTAAAGAATACCCAAAAATTTACACATAAAAAATGTGGTTGTATTTCTTCCTGTACCGTTCCTGTTTCCTGTGTGTGTTGAAGCTAGATTATGGTGGCGTGTACTTTGCTACATTCTGTCATAATCATTGTAGTGGATCTGTAAGGCAGAACCACTGGCGGAGTGAAAAACAGAATCCACAGGATGTGCACCGTACAGGGAGAGAAAGGGTGATACTACAGTAGGGTGGTCACACATCTGCACGGCTATGACTTGTGAACTGTAATAGTCCGGAGGATAAAATGGACTTTGTATTCTACAGTTCTTTGAGTTCTACACGCAATTGCTGTGCTGCAGCTGCGATGTGATTACCGGCCGTGTCCTGCCGATTAGCAGCAATCACTGACAGAGAGCAGGGCTGCAGTAGCTCTGCTTTCTGTCAGTTTCCTGACAGCTCCTGACACGCTGATCAGGAGAGAAGAGTTTATCTCTCCCTGATCAGGAGAGAAGAGTTTATCTCTCCCGATCAGCATGTCCTGTGCAGTACACCCCCCCCGCCCCCTAGTAAAGCACAGTTAACCCTTTCAGTGAATAAAAAAGTTAACCCCTTCCTCCCAGTGCCATTAGTACAGTGTCAGTGTTCTTTTTTTTTTTTTTGCACTGATCACTGTATTGGTGTCACTGGGGATGTCAGTGACCCCAAGTCAGTTCCCCCCCAGTGTCAGAATGTTCTACTGGACATGTTTTATAGCAAAAAGTCCAAAATATTGTTTTATTTTTTTTTCAAAATTGTCAGCCTTTTTTTTTTTTTTTTATAGCTCTATGTTTTTTTAAAAAATAAAAAACGCACACGCGATCAAATACCACCGAAAGAACGCTCTATTTGTGGGAAAAAAAGGACGTAAATTTAATTTGGGTGCAGTGTTGGATGACCGCGCAATTGTCAGTTAAAATAACACAGCACCGTAACACAAACCTCTTCTGTAACCGCTTCCTGACCACCCTATAGCAAAAATACTGCTACAGGGCGGCATGGGTGCGCAAAATCACATATATATATGCGTGATTCACGCTCCAGTGGTTTTCACACCCCTCCTAGATGGCGTCAGATTGCCCATCAGTACACCAGTCATCAAATTTAACCCTTACCTGTTTTGCAAAATCACGTTTTAAAACGTGGTTTTGCGCAGCCGTGCCGACCTGCCACCGTATTTCTACAGTGGCTGGTCGGCAAGTGGTTAAGATAAATTTAACCAGGGGGTGGAATAACACATTAATTATTCTCTTGTTTACAATAATTAGGTGCTTTCTCTCCACTGTTGACATGTTACCTTTATGTATAATGAGAGGCATTACTGTATGATATCTGTGAGCCAGGTCTGTATATGCAGTAAAGCATGCTTGTTATACTCACTGGAACCTAAGGGGTTAATCATCTGCATTGTGTAAAAGGGCTGTTTGATCTTTTTTTCTCTGTTCCTCCCCTTTTTCAAGCGACCACCACTTATCTCCAGACTGAACTATAGGCATGCACATGCTCAGTTTGGTGTATATTGCTAGAGATGTTTTTTCTTTTTTTGCATGTGTGCATGTGATCAGCACAGGGCCAATCAGCACAGTTCAGACAGAGGTCAGGGGATTTGCATCCTCCTAGAGCAGAAAAAAAACTCCTCCTACAAGCTTTAGCTAGTGCTGGGCTGGACACAGACAAGAATGCTCTAACTGCTGATGAGAAAAGATATTTAGCAGTTTATATTTACTAAAATAATTGCACTTCCATGTACTGTGAGATACCAGATATAGTGAATGCAGGGTCCTGGGTTTAGTAACACATTAATATTGTTCGCACAAATACCTAATAAAGTGTCTAATATCCTGGTCATCTGGTTACCTTAGCTGACAATAGGAATCTCATTTTAAGCTATTAGACTATTTGGACAAGCAAAGCCAGACCACTACACTCCTTTCAGGAATGTGCTATCTTTCTTAGGTAATCATGTTGTTTGCATGTGGGTAGGTTATCGATTGCTACACACAAATCCAGTATATAACACACAGCTAGACCGGAAATATTTATCTCGTGTCAGAGCTGCAATTTGAATGCATCTGTGGTCATCTACTGTATGTGCCATGCTATATAATGGAGGGACCTAATGCTGAAACAGCATCTTTAGTTAAGTATTCTTGTTATATTTTATTTATCTTTTATTACTTGTAATAAATCTTCTACTTAGAAGTATTTATGCGATTTTCCTTTGGACATATCGAATACAACCCAAAAAAAATAACAAAACAACACCGCAATCCTCGTCTCTTCCTCCTGATGGCTTGGAGACTGAAAGGAGGATTCTCAAATCCAAAGAATGTTCAGAGAAGGTAATTGTGACTTTTCTAGGCAGTAGGAAATTCTGCACTAGGAAGATTTACACGAAAGTTTGGAGAACTTTTCATTCTTGGAGAACTAGAACTGGAAGGTTAGAAATATCTATTCTTCTGGTTCTGGATTTTTTTGCAAGCTGTGGTGGATAGAGGGTTGGCAGTCAACACCTTAAAAGTATAGATGTCAGCCTTGTCTGTATTTTTGGACCAGAGGTTGGCAGAGGACTCTCTGGTTAAAAGGTATTTTGTGGCTAGGAAAAGACACACCCCTAAGGTGCTTAAAAGGGTTCCTCCGTGTGATCTATCCATAGTTCTGCAGGCTCTCACGAATGTTCCATTTGAGCTATTGTCAGATTGTTCTTTAAAGTTTCTTTCTTGCTGGCCATCACTTTGCACAGGAGGGTGGGGGACTTGCAGTCTTTTTCTTTCAAGGATCATTACTTGTCCATTTTGGAAAACAAGGTAATTTTGAGGCCAGATCCTATGTACCTTCCAAAGGCTTCCTCAGACTTTCACCATTCCCAGGTGGTTATATTACCTTCTTTCCTCAAAAAAATTAGAAAAAAACAATGTATAGTATTTTAGATGTTAGGAGATGTTTGATAGAATATTTGCAGGTTACCAGGGATTTCAGAAGATTTAGTCATCTTCTGGGGCTTTTCACTGAGGAAGTCACATGACATTGTGACGCAACGCGTCGGCTTGACGTGGTGACATATTTCCGGCGTGGCGGCCATCTTGGTACACCTGTACACCCAGCTGTACACCCATACATACATGCCCTCATCCGAAAGCATGAGGTTTTGAATTGGCTGCCACGTAAGTGAGAAAGTTTGTTGTTATCTGTCCCTACTTCAAAAATAAAATATACTGCACTATGGGAGGATCTATTTTATGTCTCATTTGAGAGATTGATGCTGCAACTTACCTGGAGAGGAGCCAGTGGTGGAATATTAATTTCTGAGAGCAACATTTGGAGTGATAGCTATCTTGGAGGATCCGTGAGGGGGATCCACAAAAGCGCTTTGATCCGCAAGGGTCGAAGTGATGAGGTGAGAGGCTTATCCAGATGGTGGTCGGATTGTCAGATTCACATGCACCCAGAGATCTACACGAGTTCTTGTTTATTTATGTATTGTTATATTGTGGTTTTTTCACTACACAAGAGGCACGTGTGATTTTATATACACAGAATTATATATATGTATATATATATATATATGTTTTGTCACGTTTTGAGTTATTTGATTTTATTTTGTAGATTCAATGAATCATGGGCACTAATTAATACTAATTGATATCACTATCACATTTATATTTATTTTATTTTTTTTTTTATTTAATTTGATGTAATTTTGAGATCACACATTACCTATTAATTTATTAAATATTTATGTGTGTATATACCTTAAGGAGTAGCGCTACATTCTTTATTGTATTTATCTATCACAATCACTGGTATATGATTTAATGTTAGCAGCTTCTCCTGGTTTTTTATACAGTTTAAACACTTGGGAGTGCAGGAGGTTCACACCACTACCGTAACATTTCTTCATAAATTTAGGTCAAAATGTATTCTGCTACATTTCTTTGGTGAAAATACCCCAAATTAGTGTATATTATTTAGTCTGTAGGAAAGTTATAGAGTCCACAAACCATGGTATATATATACCTTACAATCGATCAATCCTGATGTACTGATGGCCAATCTCATTTCTTGAGGCCCAAAAATGACAGGATAGTACAAATACCCCCCAAAGTACCCATTTTTGGAAAATAGTTCAAGGCATTTAGTAAGAGTCAAGGTGAGTTTTTGGAGGTTGTAATTTTTTGTCACATTTGTTTATTTTTTTTGTATATATTGTCACCAGTCCAGTACAGCATACATATAACTGGTGTGGCGATGATCAGGGACACTGACTAGTGACAGTATGTACAAAAAAAATAAAATAATTTTTTTTTTAATTTTCTTTTTTCTTTTTTTTTTTTAGATAGTAACACTGAATTACTCTGGGCAAGTGATCAGGATTTTTTTTTTTACACGTTATGATTGCTAATATCAATGTATTTCATTGATATTTGCAATCATTATTATTATTATTATACAGTATTTATATAGCGCCGAAGGGTTTGCTCAGCGCTGTACAGTAGCAGGGGGGACAGAACATGAGACAAGACAGTAACAATACAATACACGAGGGGTTCAAGGGCCCTGCTCTTTCAAGCTTACAATCTAGGATTACTGAATGAAACTGATTCATTCAGTCTTTTGTTGTGATTAGCTGTGATTGGACAAAGCTCATCACATGATACAGATGGGCTGTGATTGTCCCTGTCTGTACCATGTGACTGCTTTGATCATTCATAGCTAACAACGCAATTGTATACAATGGATTGCATTACAGGAAGACATCCATTGTATATAATTGACATGTGATCTGCTGTGATTGGTCACAGTGGTCACATGACACTGGCAACAGGCTGGAGTAGTGATATGTTATCGGCTGTGTCCCGTGGACACAGCTGGTGACAGATCATGCCGCTGCGTGGCCCAGTGGCCGCAAGAGCTGCTCCTATTGACAGAACGTCATATGACACCCAGTCACAAGGAGGAGTGTCCCGCCCGGCCTATAGCAGATTGACGGCAGCAGATTGAAGGTGTTAAGGGCAACAGAGTACTGAGGTAGAATATGACAAAGTTTTATTCTATCACAATAAAATACTGCAGATGTATCGATTCCATAAAAGTCACAACATAAGGGCTACTTAAGTGCGAATGAAAGAACTTGGACTTGATGTAAAAATACTGATGCGGTTCAGATATATTTCTTCCTCAGAGGTATATAGCAGAGGAGGACAACAAAAAAGGAGCTCAATCTATTTATACATAAGCATAACGAATGTAGCCATGATACAAATTAAAAACAGCCTGTAATTGTCACATCAACACCACAAGGTGCGATGGTATTGGGACCCCCAGCCAGCCAAGAGAGCGCCCACACTGAGGTTGCAATAGATAACTACCTCAGCCAAACCAGTTCAAAGTCTGTATAATCCCAGTGTGGATGAATTCAGGGTCACCTAAGGATGTTGAGTGCAATAGGAAGAAGGGTCAGCCGCACACCAGAGGATAGATGAATATAGTGTGTATTTATTAATCCATAGGACACACAAACACCAGGACATGAATACAGGACCTGTTAATGCGTTTCACACGACCTCGTGATTAACCATAGCCCTCTCTGTGTGTCCTATGGATCAATAAATACACACTATATTCATCAATCCTCCAGTGTGCGGCTCACCCTTCTTCCTATTGTATCATGTGTGGTGGCGAGCCAGAGCCTGCTTCTGTTGTGGATTGATCTGGATTGTTTGCCTGAGCGGTATACCTTTGTTCTAAGGATGTTGAGTGGCAACATTTTGGATGAGTGTGGGCACATGTGGCTCTCTGACACAGATACTCCCTACCAGAGTTCCTCCCCACCAGCTAAATATGTATTTATCTCCTTTGATCATCAACTCTATTTAGTGGCCATAATATGGTATTTTCATAATTCATATTAATATTCGAAACAAAGACCATGAGATCTGGGTTGAGTTACTAAAACTAGAGAGTGGCTGTGCATGGCAGCCAGTCAGCTTCTAACTTCAGCTTGTGCAGTTAAGCTTTGATAAAAAAAAAACTGGAAGCTGATTGGTTTCCTTGCAGAGCTGCATCAGTATAATACACTAACCCCATAGTGTAGCAGGAGCTGCACAGTTCAGAAGTAAACATATTTAATAACTTTTTTTCTCGCAGATCCCTTGTTTTACTCATTTTACTATTGTGGCAATTTTGTATGTAGGTGACGACTCTTATATAATAAGCAGACCTTGCAATTTAACTGCAAAGTATGCTTTAACAAATAAACTTGTACTGTCAACCTTTACTGTATGACAATATGGAGTCAGCAATTGCTGACCTCTTCATCTGGAAATGCTAGTTGACAGGCTGTCAACAGTTCAAGTCTGAACTTGTTTCCTGAGCATTATCTGCAAAACATTTAAGCATTTTTCAAACTATTTCATCATTAAATTATTTTGTCTTTAGATTTATAAAAAAAAAATGAACAGAATGACAACAAAAATACAGGGAGAATTGTTTGCGTTCAGGAAAAACCAATAACCTCCAGGAGAGGGCAGTGTAATAATGAAAACATACAGTATCTTGCAAGATGTGAAATAAAATGCATATTGGTAGTGCAGATTGATCTTTGCTCAGTACAGCTTTAAATACAGTTAGATGGCAGAGTTAAGGCTGAGCCTATCACAAATGTGGCATGTCTAATGAAAAGCAGTAACACACAAGAGTGAAAATCTAAACATCTTGTGATATAACATTTGGGGAGTTAGCTAGCAAAGCCTCAGATTGTCAAAATCCATGAGTTTTTGCATGAATGCATAGTTGCTTACATTCCAAAACAATTGTGGAGCACACTTTTCTGAGGGAGCTGAAAAAACCTTACTGAACATAAATAAAATATAGACATGGTTTATTTATGGTTGTTCTAACAGAGTAATAATATTTTCGATGAATTAGGTATATTGCAAAAACATTTTTTTTGATCAACTGTCTTCACATGCAAGCACATTTATGCTTGGCTCTACTCACTACTGCCAGACACTACATATGGCTCTTCTTGGCTAACCTGCAGAGAGGTGAAGTGGACAACAGGATAGCCATGCAAAGTGTTGTTATTGCAAAGACATATAGACATTGTATGTATTAGATAGATGATATATGTATGTTGATGGGTTTTTACCAGTTATCAAAGGATAGGCTAGAGGCAGGGGCGGACTGACAACTCATGGGGCCCCCGAGCAATAGGGGATCATGGGGCTCCTGTGTCCTTGCCCAAACTCAAAAAAAGATACCAGGGGCATCTCTTGGGGCCCCCTACTGACCCCGGGCCCTCAGGCAGTGCCCGAGTTTCCAAATGGTCAGTCCACCCCTGGCTAGAGGTTTACATTTAGGTTGTAACTCTTTTAGACACAGTAGGTAAAATTTGAAAATCAGTGTCAGACAGAGATAACGCAAACATGATAAAAAAATGTTATATTTGGTAAACCGTCCTTATGCCTCTGAGAAAAGTAAAATTATTTTCTTTGCTGTAAAAATCCAGATTTAAAGGAAAATTATGGCATTTTTTTTCAATTACATTATTCATTTCCTGATAGGATAAAGTACATGTAGTTCTTTTTCCCATCCACCTAGGTGCCCTATAACACTAGCTGCAGTTAGACAGGGCACCCTCCTTGCCACAGAGCCACCCAACACTGCAACTAGCAAGGAGATGGCTGCTTTGTTTTGTAGAGCCTGCCTCCAGTTCAAAGCACTTACCCAAGGTAAGCAAGATGTGTCAGCTAGTTTTTCAGAGCACTGGGGAAGATGGGACAAAGGACTATATGTATTGTACTTTTTCCCATTGGGAGCTCAATAGTGTAAAAATAAAATGATGACTATTCTTCTTTAATGGAGATGGCAGTTAGGGTGTTTGTTTGAACTTGATCTCTATGATGTCCAATACAGTGCTACATAGTGCCTATTCAAAACAATCCCATAAATAGCAGATAGTTATTACTTGAGGGCAGGCCCAGCCTGGCCATAGGGCACACCGGGCATTTGCCTGGTGGGCCATGGGGCCGCATGTACATGATGTGGGGTGCAACGCAAAGCAGATGCAGCAGCTGAGCTGCTCCTTGTCTCGAGCCTGCGCTGTTCCTTGGTTTCTCTGTGGCTGCTCAGTCAATTCCCTCCTGTATGGCCGTTGGAGCAGGGGGCGGGAGCTAGTGGTCAGCAAACCCATGGGCTGCCCAAGACTGTGAAGAGGGAGGAGCTGGAGGAGACCCCATCGCCTGATTCCGGATAGGTATCACTGCTGCCACAGACACTACAGGCAGCTGGCCTGGACCTAATAAAAGTGACAGCCTGCCAGTGAACACTTACTGTGAGAAAAAAATTATGGGACAATTTGTATAGACTTGCTGGACTGGGAAGTCTCTTAGCTGGACTGGGCTGTCTCTTTGCTGGATTGGGCTGTCTCTTTTGTGAACTGGGCTGTCTCATTGTTGGAGTGAGCTGTCTCTTTGCTGGATTGGGCTGTTTGCTGGACTGAAATGTCTTTTTGCTGGATAGCGATGTCTCTTTGCTGGATTGGACATGTCTCTTTGCTGGATGGGGCTGTGTCTTCACTGGACTGGGCAGTCTCATTCTTGGATGGGGATGTCCCTTTGCTGGATGGGGCTGTCTCTTCGCTGGACTGGGCAGTCTCTTTGTTGAATGGGGATGTCTCTTTGATGGACTGGGCTGTCTCTTTGCTATATGAGGATGTCTCTTTGATGGATTAGGCTGTCTCGTTGCTGGACTGGGCTGTCTCTTTGCTGGATGGGGATCTCTCTTTACTGGATTGGGATGTCTGTTTGCTGGACTGGAATCTCTGCTGGATTGGGATGTCTCTTTGCTGGATTTGGCATGCCTCTTTGCTGGACTGGGCTGTCTCTTTATTGAATTGGGATGTTTCTTTGCTAGACTGGGCTGTCTCTTTGCTGGATTGGGATGTCTCCTTGCTGGATGGGGCTGTCTCTCTGCTGGACTGGGATGTCTCTTTGCTGAAATGTGCTGTCTCTTTGCTGGATGGAGCATGTCTGTTCGCTGGACGGGGATGTTTCTTTGCTGAATTGGACCGTCTCTTTGCATAATATATAGGAGGCACTGGGATTAGGGAGAAAGGGAAGGGGGGAGGGGCATAACTGCAAGTGGCACTGTGATATAAAGTGAACTGCAATGTAAAGGGACACTATGATATATAGAAAAATGCACTGTAAAGGACAAGAGTCATGCTGGGAGGAACCCAGACTGTTTAAAGCACACTGCATTGATCCTGGAGCCCTGCTAGTGCATCATGGAGGTGGCTGCTGCATAGGAGATGGATCAGGGGACACAAAAAGATCCAAGCCCTAAGGTAGAAAAGTGATGACTGTGCATCATCCTATCCTTACTTGTCACTAAGTGGAGTGTTTTGTAGTGCTGTAAGGAGGTACAGGCTGTGCACAGGGGTGCCTTATATTCTTCCTCTTTTGCTTTTCTGCACTGGGCAGCTCTCTTAAAGGATAAGTTCACCTTTGTGAACATGTTACATGGTCCACTCGTTTTTAGGGTGGAACATGTAACATGTTCCCATAGCTGCAGATGCGCATGCCCCCCCCTCCATCTGACAGATGGGGAGAAGTTTTCCTGTACTAGCTGTCAGATTTGAAAGCAGAGTTCTGTAAATGAGTGCCTACAAGTCCCAGCAGCCTTAGATGCTGTCGGCTTGTAGTTTTCAATAAACTACCACGGCGCTGTGGAGCACTGTAAAAGTTCATTGAAGCTTCCTGTCAGAATATCTGCTTGCTTGTACATTTCGTACGGCAAGCAGATATTCTGACAGGTCTGCAGAAGACCTGCATGACATCAGCGAACTACTGATCGCTGGTACAATACTTTCCAGGCTCCTGCAGACAAAAATAATAAATGCACATTTTCTTTTACCTGCAAAAAAATGTGCATTTATTATTTTTGTCAAAAAGGTGAACTTATCCTTTAAGGCTCCATGTGTTGCTTTTGCTTTACAGGGTAAGAGCTGCGAAGATAAAGATAGAGCAGGATCTCCTGACATCACAAAAAAGAGATGGGCCTTGTGTAAACACAAGCTGTCATCCTATTGGAAAAAAGCACTATGTCAAAATTGCATAGATGCCTTAGCTAACAAGGAAGTGAGCTCTAGGTTTCAGAAATTTTTGGATACTATGAAGACGGAAATGGTTAAGAAATTCCAAACCTTCAGGTCTTTATTACAAGACTCATGCTCTCTAAATAATGCCATGCCTAGCACTTCAGGTTCCAGCACAGCAGCTCCAGCTCTGGTCCCCGCAGCTATGGAGGGTGAGCAAGGGGGGCTGGAAGACTTAGAAGATAGCTCCAGGGGGGACTCTTGCTCAGAAGAGGGCGAGTTCAAAAAGGAAAAAGAGAGATGTGTGCAAAAATTCTTATTCCCTTTGGATGAAATGGATGAACTCCTTGAATCAATTTATGACACATTAGAGCTGGAAGAAAAGAAGAATGAGGAGTTGTCCACCTCTTCCCTGGTCCTTCCCTGTGCACGCAGCTCTTAAGGACACCATTTTAGAGGAATGGAGAGAACTGGAAAATTTAGTTTTTCTCCCCAAAGGTCTTAAAAGGAGGTTCCCATTTAAGGAGGATGATGCCTCATTATGGGAAAAGTGCCCAAGGTTGGATGCAGTTCTTCCAAAGAAATTAGATTTATCTTTTGAAGATGCAGATGCTATGGACTGGAAGGCACAGGGTTATTTGAAGAAGGCATGGTACGCAGGAACAGCACATTTTCAACCCGCTATTCCTTCAAGGTGCGTTGCCAGAACCCTTGACCTATGGTTAAAACAACTGAAGATATTGTTAGAAAATGACACCCCTAAGGAGGAACTCTTGGATGCCATTCCAAATCTCAGTAAGGCCGTGGCTTATATCGCAGACGCCTCAGCTGAAGCCATTCGATTTTCTAGAATCTAGAAGTACAGCCCTTATCAGCCATGCAAGGAGAGCTATCTGGTTAAAAACCTGGGCAGGGGATGCCTCATCAAAGGACAAACTGTGTTGGCTACCATTTAAGGGGAACTTGGTGTTCGGCGAAGATCTGGACTCGGTACTAGAAAGATCAACAGACGGAAAAAAGAGTTTTCCAGTGCCCAGAAAACAACAGGACAAAAACGGATTTCATTCTGTCGGGAAGTTGAACCAAAAAGATACTGGGAGGCAGGATCAGAAAAGACCCTGGCAATGTAAGAAGAGAAGAGAAAAGGGGGATTTTCTGTTTAATGACTTCCCATGTTGGGTAGAAGGGAAACTAGGGGGCTTCCTACCACAATGGCAAGCAACTACCAACAATGCATACATTTTAAACCTAATCAGCAGGGGTTACAGGGTAGAGTTCAATCAAAATCCCCAGGAGCATTTTTTGTGACCCAGTTACCCAAGAGTGAGGTCATGGTGGTGGCCATGACAGATTTTCTATAAGAGATGGTGAACCCAGGAGTCATATCCCTCCTGTCCTAGAAAGAAAAACATGGTGCTTTCTATTCTCATATTAGGAAACCAATAGGAAAATACGGGTTAATACTCAACCTGAAGATGGTCAACAAGGCGGTCAAATACAAAAAATTCAAGATGGAAACGATCTTCTCGATGAGAAAACTTCTGTCTTGAGGGGTGCTCATAGCTATAATTGACTAACAAAATGGAATTTTCACGAATCTTCCTTAAGTTTGCAGTAAAGGGTCCAAGCCAAATACAGTAGTTTACTCTCAGTTCAACGCTCTGCCATTGGGGGTTGGTATCCACACCAAGAGTCTTCATGAAGGTACTAGCTGAAGCTCTACAGACCTTGAGAAAAGTGGGCATCAAAAGAATACCCTATTTGGACAACTTGCTTTTGTTTGCAGAATTGGCAGCAGAGCTGGAAAAATGCTTAAAGTTCATATTAGCTCATCTTCAAATTCTAGGGTGGATTATAAACTCAGAAAAATCAAACTTGCAACCTATGCAGATATTCACATTCTTGGGCTACATAGTAGACTTGCTGAAGGCAAAAATCTTCTTACCGGAAGAAAAGAGAGATGTGCTGTTGATAGTAGAATCCTCCAAATTCTTTCCAAGCCACAGGATATCCATCAAGGAGACAATGAATATGTTAGGCTTGATGACAGCAGCAATTCTAGCAGTACCATGGGCTCAGTCTCACATGGGATACTAACATATAAAATCGTGCTACTTATGGCCTTGGTTTCGGCCAGGAGAATAAGTGAGCTGCAAGCTATGTCAGTGACAGAGCCTTACTGCTCTATTTTTCCATATAAGGTCATTTTGTCTCTGGATCCCGGTTTTCTCCCTAACGTTTCCTCAGACCTCCACCTGTCACAGGAGATTGTGATCCCTTCTTTTTGCGGACATGCAAAAAATCCAAAAGAAGAGGATTCTACAAACTAGACTTAAGAAGGTGCCTATTGTGCTATATTGAATGGACCAAAGATTGGAGGACATTACCCAACCTTTTTGTCCTGTATTCGGGGCCTAGGAAATGTTCAGGTGCCTGTAAGACCACTATCGCTAGATGAATGAAATTGGCTATCGAGGATGCGTATTCAACAGCAGGACTGCTAGCCCCTCACAACCTGAGAGCCCACTCCACTATAGCTCTGGTTACCCCATGG
Source organism: Staurois parvus (assembly GCF_062004578.1). Classification (NCBI taxonomy): domain Eukaryota; kingdom Metazoa; phylum Chordata; class Amphibia; order Anura; family Ranidae; genus Staurois; species Staurois parvus. Next base: position 4,950,438 of record NW_028317852.1, on the reverse strand, counting down.
GTAGAAAGAGCAAGGGCTATCCCAATCCAAATCTGCAAAGAAGCCACCTGGTCAAGTTTCGAGACCTTCTTAAGACATAACCGTCTGGATCTTTCTGAGACCAGGCGTTTGAGAAAAAGGTGCTTCAGGTAGTGGTCCCCCCCTAGAAGGTATGGTTTATATAATGTCATCTCTCACAAAGGTGTCCTAGAAGATGATTTGGGAAAAACGAGTCATTAGCTGTTAACTTGATTTCCAGGAATCTTCCAGGACGGCTCTGCTTCCCGCCCTAGGTCTTAAGAAAGGGAAGTAATTCAGTTTGCATATAAAAATGGCCTTCGGTTATTGGTTATTACTGAGGAACCCTAGGGGTAGTAAATGCTTTTATACTAATGTGGATTTGTGTTTCCTGTGCTAGATGGGAGGAGCCTCTCTCTCATAAATTCGTCCTGGAAGATTCCTGGAAATCAAGTTAAGAGGTAATAATTCGGATTTCTTTGTTTTAACATGGTTTACTATCGCTTTAAGTAACCAATATTATTTTCTTCAGTGTGGACTGCCCACATACCAATATATAATGCCCCGATTTATTCCATTTAGGGGTTGGGGATGTTGGGTGGGTTTTAATTGTTAATAAAACCACCGATATTTGTCTTCCTATAATATACATTAATGGTTGCGATCAGTCCCAGTGTAACTGAATTGGAGTGTTTGCATGGGACGAGACTTCAAGAATATGGCCGCCGGGGGTTGTCTCTTAAGCTAATTGACACCAAGGCAGCCAATATAAGCGGTGTTTGGGACTATGGGCGTTCACCCTGATGAAGTCACGTGATATTCGTGACGTAACGCGTTGGTACGTTCATTGTTTATTCCGGGACGCGGTAACGTCACTTCCGGCGTCCGCGCCATATTGGGACTCCATGAAGCCGCATGTCAGGAGGACTGCCGATTACTGTGCATGATCGTTTGCCTACATGTAAGTGGGTATTTATGTTTTTATTTAAATAAATTGGATATATTGCACTATGGAGCCTGTTTGGTTATGTCTCTGAGTGGAAGATAGTGGTGTCGGTAGAGCGGTGGAAGAGGTCTGGTTAAAGTTACCATCATTCCGGTCATACTGAAGGGATCAACAGAAGATTGCCTGACTATCTTTGGAAAGCTGGTTGGCCCTTGAGGTCATTTCAAGGAGGTGAGGGGGCACTCAGATTGTTTTGGGATTCCTGTGGCACGTATGACACATCCACGTGTGAAGAGTTCCTCACCTGTGTGCTCATATTGGACTTTTTATCACCCCGTAGTCACTTGTTAAGTGCGTGTCAATTGCATTTTGACACCAGTGATTGATTCATGCTGTCACTAAAGGGGGTTCATTCACTTATGTTAGTTTATTTGCTCCGTATGTATTTTATTAGTAGCGCTGCACCAATTTTATAGTTTTTTGGTTTATGTTACACTGGTACTTAGTAGGTGCTAGCAGCTTTTTATTATTAGGGTCATCTAAGCGCAGGGGTTTTTTCATTCATTTTTTATACATACAGTTGGTACCTGGTATTCCCCAGCAGCTAAGATGGATGTTTTCCAATTTACTGAAAATAGATCCCTAGATTTGGAGGATATTTTCAAACATACAGCTACTGGAAAAAATAGTGATCTAGATTCCCATTATAGGAAATTGGGCCATCTCATGGAAAAGAAAGTGGCTATATGGTGGGATATGGTCACTTATGAAAGGTATTTAAAAGAAAAATTAATCCCGAGGAGACTTAGATGGGATATACCCATCGCAGATGGTCTTGTAGATGAGGATTCTGTCAGTGAATGGTTTGAATTTTTCCATATGAAAGGGTTGGAGTTGGTACAATTCCTATTAAAAAGAAAACAAAAGAAAATGAGGAATCTGGAATCACAAATTAAAGAAATAAAAGATGCTATTGAGCCATTTAAAGATTCGTCTGAAATGGCAGAACTTACAAAAAGGCTAAATAAAGATCTTGAGAAGTTGGATCAAGAAATAAAATATAGAAAAGGCAAGAAATACCAGCGTGATTATCATGATTTTAAAAAGGATCAAGTGTTTAAATGGCAATCTTCGGTTAATGACATTGAGAATGCATCGGTTAATACCACCCCTGTTAAAGTGAAAATGGAGACACCGAAAAAGTCTACGTTAAATTATGAGGGTATGAATAGGAATTTTAATAACTATACACCTAGACATCCCACACCAAACAATGGGTGGAGACCACCAAACAGAGGACCACCCCAAAAGAAATCTAAGGGAGGTGGTAAAGGGAAGGGATGGAAACCCTACCCGTATAGGCCTAATCAATACCAAAGAAACGGACCCAATTATTATCCTAGGGAAGACTATTATAATAGACCAGAATTCCCCTATAGGGATGATTATAGGACACAAGGGAACAGAACACCTAGGGAGTATTATCAGGAAAGAGGGAACCCTTACCCGCCTAACAGAGGAAGGAGTCCCGTACCGGTATATAATAAATATGAACCATTGAATTACGGGTACTCTGAGCAAGATTTTTTAGAGAGAAGGTGGAGGGAGAGGAGTTTAGAAATGGAAAGAAGGAGGAGCCCCCCAAGAGGAGAGGTTGTAGAGCCGGGAGGAAGAAGCAAAAGGAAAAGAGAAAATTAGGAGAGGGGGTTTTCAATTTGAGTGGGGTACCTCTTACTAAAGAGGAATTACAGGTCCTAGATAAGGGTCTCAAATATGCCCCTCCAAAACCAGTAACAAAATTTGATGTATATGTAGACATTCAGAAATTTATTAGGAGGTTGAACATCAAAAAGTATTTTTTGGGCCTACCAAAGACCCAATCAAGTGTTGTGAAACCGAATGACGAGTTTGCCCATTCCAACTTAAAAAACAAATCGTTGTTTAACCCACAAGTTTCCAATAACAGCCAGATAGAAACTTTTAAGAAAATGGTCGTTTCTGATCTAGAACAATTAACCATCCCCAAAGTTGGGTATGACATGGGTATTAATATAGGAATTAAAAGTCTCTCCAAAAGGGATAATTTAGTTATTAGACCGGCGGATAAGGGGGGAGGTATAGTGGTGATGACTAAGGAGTATTATCGTACAGAGCTAGAAGGGCAGCTTAAAGATTCCACCACGTACCAAGTGCTTTCTAAAGATCCTACTTTGATTTATAAGAAAGAGCTGGGGAAATTGATTAAGAAAGGGACCGATAAAAAAATACTTGACAAAAAGGAGTCCAAGTTTTTGATCCCCGAATCGTGTAGGATTCCGATAATTTATACCATTCCGAAATTACACAAGGATCCGGTCTGTCCGCCGGGGAGACCAATTGTGAATGGGATTCAATCAATTTTGGCCAGGTTGGGCCAGTACATTGATATCTTTCTCCAACCCCTTGTAAAAAAATCAAGGTCGTATTTACGAGACACAAAGCACCTTATTCAGGTCCTCCATGAAATTAAAGTTAAAGATCATGATGATATATATCTTGCGAGTGCGGATGTTGCTTCTTTGTACACGATTATTGGGCATGAAGAAGCTATCAAGTCAGTAGAATGGGCCCTACGAGAATTTAGTGACATTAAGTGGAAGCAAAGGAAATTTTTGATAGAATGTTTAGATTTCTGCCTATCGCACAATTATTTTTGGTACGAACATAAGTTTTATAAACAGGTAAAAGGGGTTGCTATGGGAGCGAGGTTTGCCCCCAGTGTGGCCAATTTGTTCATGGCCCTCTGGGAGGAAGAGGTCATTTACCAACAAACCCCTAAAGAGCTCCTGGTATTTAAACGGTATATTGATGACGTGTTTATAATATGGAAGGGGGATGTCAATTCCCTACTGGCCTTTTGCAATAAACTCAATAATAACGATAAAAACATCAAGTTGACATGGGAATATAGTAACTCCAATATAAATTTTTTAGATCTGAATATAGGGATACAACAAGGTGCTGTGGTCACTAAAACTTTTTTCAAAAATGTAGATAGGAATGGATACATTCCAAGTGACAGCTGTCATTACCCTTCCTGGCTATTTAATATTCCGAAGGGCCAGTTTATTCGGCTCAGGAGAAATTGCACCAAAATAGAGGACTATAAGGAACAAGTGGGGATGATAGGAGAAAGATTTATCTCAAAAGGTTATACAAGAGAGCATATTATTAATAAAATGAATGTAGTTGAAAATATGGAGAGAGAAATGTTATTAAAAGACAAGGGGAAGAAAACTGAGATGGCCAATAGTAGGGACAGTGTGGATCAGGTCCCAATTATTATGGATTTTAATACACATTATAAAATGATCGAAAAGATTTTTAGAAAACATTGGCCTATCCTAAGGGTAGACCCTAGTTTGAGTAATATAATTTTTGAGAAACCGCGTTTTATTTATAGAAAGGCACCGAACTTAAGGACCAGGTTAGTAAAAAACGTTGTAGATCCCCCAATTAAAGATAAACGGGTCACCTTTTTGGACCAAAATGGGTTTTTTCCCTGTAGATCATGTCGTGCGTGTAAGGAAACAAAAGGGCAAAATAAAAAAAGGAAATTTTTTGAGTCCAAGGTGGATGGTACAAGATATGAAATTCGTGACTTTATAACATGTAGGACAGAAGGGGTGGTTTATGGGTTGCAATGCCAGTGTGGGTTGCAATACATAGGCAGAACTAAAAGACCCATGTGGAAGAGAATTGGAGAGCATATTCAGAATATAAAAAAGGGTTATCCAAAACACAGCGTTTCAAAGCATTTCTCTTTGTGTCACAATAAAGACCCCTCGTCTTTAATTTTTTGGGGCATTGAAAAATATAAGAGCCATTGGAGGGGGAGTCACAAGGTGCGGTCTCTTAGTAAGGCCGAGTCGCGGTGGATATACACAATGCATACCCAAGCTCCCAAAGGTCTGAATATTGAATTCGACCTGAATTGTTTTATAAGTGATTTTTGAAAAGGTTTTAACATTTTGTTTTTAAATTTAATTGTATTTTGATCTATCTGGCTATTACGATATATGTATTTTTGGTGGGTTTTTGAATGTATACTCAAGACATGGAGTGTTTACATGGAGTTGAATTACAGGTGTATACATATATTTTATATATATATTTTATATATTTTATGTATATATGGATATATGTATTTTTAATCTATTCCAATTTACACATATTTTAATTTATTTTAATCATATATTTACTGGTCTATTATGCCCCGATTTATTCCATTTAGGGGTTGGGGATGTTGGGTGGGTTTTAATTGTTAATAAAACCACCGATATTTGTCTTCCTATAATATACATTAATGGTTGCGATCAGTCCCAGTGTAACTGAATGGGAGTGTTTGGATGGGACGAGACTTCAAGAATATGGCCGCCGGGGGTTGTCTCTTAAGCTAATTGACACCAAGGCAGCCAATATAAGCGGTGTGTGGGACTATGGGCGTTCACCCTGATGAAGTCACGTGATATTCGTGACGTAACGCGTTGGTACGTTCATTGTTTATTCCGGGACGCGGTGACGTCACTTCCGGCGTCCGCGCCATATTGGGACTCCATGAAGCCGCATGTCAGGAGGACTGCCGATTACTGTGCATGATCGTTTGCCTACATGTAAGTGGGTATTTATGTTTTTATTTAAATAAATTGGATATATTGCACTATGGAGCCTGTTTGGTTATGTCTCTGAGTGGAAGATAGTGGTGTCGGTAGAGCGGTGGAAGAGGTCTGGTTAAAGTTACCATCATTCCGGTCATACTGAAGGGATCAACAGAAGATTGCCTGACTATCTTTGGAAAGCTGGTTGGCCCTTGAGGTCATTTCAAGGAGGTGAGGGGGCACTCAGATTGTTTTGGGATTCCTGTGGCACGTATGACACATCCACGTGTGAAGAGTTCCTCACCTGTGTGCTCATATTGGACTTTTTATCACCCCGTAGTCACTTGTTAAGTGCGTGTCAATTGCATTTTGACACCAGTGATTGATTCATGCTGTCACTAAAGGGGGTTCATTCACTTATGTTGGTTTATTTGCTCCGTATGTATTTTATTAGTAGCGCTGCACCAATTTTATAGTTTTTTGGTTTATGTTACACTGGTACTTAGTAGGTGCTAGCAGCTTTTTATTATTAGGGTCATCTAAGCGCAGGGGTTTTTTCATTCATTTAATATATAACTATCTATTCTTTTCTCAGTAGACAGTTTTACAAGTTTACCTTCATAGGCGTTTCAACAATGCAGCTATCAGCCTACTCATTTGTCAAGAAATGCAATACTTTTGGATACAGAGATATATTTTTGGGGGGAAGGAGTTGGCACCAAGCTTTCTTTGGTGGCATTTTATTCCAAGTCTAACTTATTTGCAGTATTAGGAATTCAGCAGTGCATTTCTACCACTTGTTTTCAGGTATCTGTATCTATGTGTTGAAGTATATGGACAGTGCACTCCTGCACTCGGAGGCTAAATACAGCCTTCATTAATGAGAAGAAAACGATAAGCGAGCGCTAACAGTCTATCAGCTGCTAAACACCAAAGGTACCAACAACCTCCAAACTCAAATAGTAAACAGCAGGGTGTAGCGCTAAAATAACCAGATCAGATGATAATGAGAAATCGGTGAAACCCGAAAACATCAAAAACCAATGAGTAGCTTAAAATCACATAAAATAGCATGATACATGTATTGTTAATACTTGAAAAACACCTCAAATAATTCAATCAAAATGAGAAACACATAACAACAGCGCAACTGTAAATATAGTGATAAAACGGTGCTCTGACATGTCACTGTGCAGTGACTACTAATGTGCCAAGTGTGAAAGAAAGTCCAACATTAAGGTGCATAAGAGATCATGGCGATCTTCAGGATCCAGTAATCCGATCCACATATGATAGTGATAAATCCCAAGGTATATAGATTTCACACTCACCAGATACGCAATCAATCTGCGCATTTAGAGATATCAATCTCAGAGAACCGGGGGTCCATTCAAGGTCTGGTCAGGTCTGGTATCCTCATCCTCCGACATCTGCTGCCAATATTGGTATTCCCGCTCTGTGGATGGTAAAAGCTCCCAGGGAGTCCCAAAAAGAGGAGGCCAATGGCATGATATCGTTCATAAAGGGGGTCATTTATTGTAACCAAACTAGAGTAAACAAACACACTGACTAGTAATAATATTCCAAGATGGCCGCCGGGACCGCACGTATTCATAGGGGGTGTGCATACAGCAATGGATGCTACACAATGCTTATATAGGGTAAAGGGCGTAACTGGTGTGACGGCGCATGCACATACCTCGTGCCAATTGCCAATAATGCTCTATCAATGTGCCGGCGCCATTTTGGCGTGGTCGGGATGACTATTTGATTTTGGAGGTTTTTGGTACCTTTGGTGTTTAGCAGCTGATAGACTGTTAGCGCTCGCTTATCCTTTTCTTCTTATCGATTTTACCAATTTAGCTGAGTCGCTTTTAGGGCTCATTCACACTTGACTGTTTTACCAACTCTTGCCAAACACCCCTATAGCATTTGGCAAGCGTTGGTCCGGAGATTGCGGAGTTTTTTTAACACTCCGCAAATGCCGCATGCGCAGTTCAGCGGCGGTTGTTAGGCATTTGCCGAGCATTAAAAATGCCCCACAAAGGGCTATGATAAAGTTTGGATGGTTTTACCGCTCCACAAATGCCCCGCAACCGTGTCGCAACCGCACCATAGACTAGAATAGGAGGCTTCAACGCCTCCTGACTCGACCAGAGGCGTCCATTTTGCTGCATTGCGACGCGCCCAAACGCTACTGCTCCCGTTAGAACAGCACCATGTGCTGCAATGGGCAGAATTGTCCGAGGCGTTTGGGAAGCGGTAAAAACAAGGCTAGTGTGAACGTAGCCTTAGTCCTTCATTTAGCTTTCTAATACATATATTTACCCATTATGGTGGACTTATTTGAAATGAGGTCTAGGAGGACAGATATATCTGATGATGTATTTACTATAGACCACGATGCAGATGATATCAAAGGGTTATTCTTACATTTACCGAATTTAACCTCATTGGAAATTAGGACCCTTTGGGGCGTTTCGTTTCTGGATAGATACATTAAAGAACAAATGGTTCCACGGTCATTAAGATGGGACGTACCCCCAGAAACGGAAGACATTAATAGTCTTGAGCTACTTGAGCTACTTAAGTTCTTGGTATTGAGAAAAAAAAAAAATTGGTGTATCTAGATAATGAAATAAATAAGGTTCAGGACAAACATTCAGAGAAAAAAGAGGAATAAAAATTGAATCTGATAGACTAAAAGCATATCTAGAGAACATAGAAAAAGAACAGAGGAACAAAAAATGGAAAAAGTACACACTTGATCATAAGGATTATGCAGACAACCACATATTTAAGTGGCAGGTAGTTAAGGAAGAAACATCAAAAACTTCTATCCCTCCCACCAATAACACCTCACAAACCACTAGACCCAATAGGAACCCTAACAGATGGGTTAGGCCTACACAACATCGATTGAGGAAATCAAGTCAATATAGATCACCTATGAGGCCGCAATTTAGGGATGGTTATGATGTACAAACTTTTAACCGTTATGAACCATTACAGCCCTTGACGGACAACACCATTGGCTCAAGGAACTACGAATGGTACCCTAATCAGGGATATAGGGGCAACCAATATAAAAAGCCTGCATACCATCAAGGCCAACACAACCCCTACAATAGCTCCAGAAATGATACACGCCACTTTTCCCCAAGGGCACAGGGAGGTACACGGCTCAGATTCAACAGCTGGAGAAATCCAGGGCCTAGACCACCAGCTCAACATTATAGAACTAATGATAATGGTCCATCACCAAGAACCAATCTAGATCATCCACAACCTAGAGGCAACTATACTTATCAGGATAACAGGCGTGTTAAAAATCCTATACCAATACATTTTTTAGAAGAAGGTCGGGCGCGCAAAAGAAGCGCCCAAATAGAGGAAAGAGGGGAGGTAAGAGGACCAACAAATGCAAAAAAGAGAAAGATGTGACGGGTAAGGGTATCTTTAATCTGAGCAACAGGGAACTTTCATCACAGGAATTGCACCTATTGGGTAAGGATTACAATTTGCACCCAATAACAAGCTGGATAAGTTCCGTACCTTTATTGATGTACATAAATTTGTGAGGCAAAATTCTTTGAAGAAACACTTTTACAGTAATCCTATTTTGCGAAATGCATCGGAAGGAGCCTTGCATTCCAATCTACGCAATGCATCCCTTTTTAACCCCCCCCTCACAGTCATATAGTTACGTTAATGTTTTTAAAGAGACAGTATAGAAGGACCTAGCAGCCATTAAGATTAAAGATAATAGGGATTATGATAACACTTTCAAGACAATTGATTCCCTTCTAGACAAAAAGGACTTGGTCATACGCCCTGCGTATAACGGTGGGGGTGTTGTGGTCATAAATAAAGAGAGCTATGTGAAGGAAGTGTACAACATTCTCAGTGACACAGAGACCTACAACATATTACCTAAAGACCCCTTAAATCTTTATAAGAAATCTCTCAAAGCCATAATTGCAAAGGGTTATCAGGACAAGGTGATTAATAAGAAAGAAAAAGAATTTCTGTGTCCGGTAGCTTTTTAACATACCAAAGGGACAATTCCTACAGATTAGGAGAAATTGTACCTCTCTTGATACCTATTACTCACAGGCCACTGTGTTGAAGAACAATGAACCAGGAAACACAAATGCTCCTGCGCTTGGGGATGGACACGATGCAGGCTACAACCACATTAAGAATGTCCTGGAACATGCACACCTTGCTGCCCTCAAATGGACTGGGGGAATCCAAATATACTGAATGAGGAAAGAACAAAGAGAGGGCGCACAGGCCTAGTGCATTACCATAAAAAATGTTTAATAAGAAATAAAATAGGTGTTGTACTCACAAACGAGAATAAAGTCAAGGCACATCATAAAAGAACAGCTGGGTCAACACCGCGCTGAGTAACAGTCCGCAATGGGGAGTGTAGACATCCAATAGGGTGAGGCGTTTCGAGGACTTGCCTCTTCCTCAGAGCTCTGAGCCCCAAATATTATTGATCCATCTATCCTTGTAACAAATGTATAATTTGCACTTGTAATGGTCACAGAAAAAGGAAAGTTGAGAAATTTTCCTCTTCCACTACTGGAAAAGTTTATAACATCAATAACTTTATATCTTGCACTAGTAGGTACGTAGTTTACCTCTTGCAATGCCCTTGCAAAAAACAATGCATTGGCCGTACCACAAGAAGATTACGAGATCGTTTACGAGAGCATGTTTATAACGTTAAGAGGGGCTATAAGGGACATTCGCTCTCAAAACACTACCGACTACACACCAGAGATCCATCTTCCTTAACCTTTATAGGGATTGATATAGTGCAGGCTCACTGGAGAGGCACGAATAAAAGAAGGGCGGTATCACAAATGGAATCCAAATGGATCTTTGAAATGGGGTCCATGTACCCTAAGGGGCTTAATGTGGATATGGACATCAATTGTTTTATCGACAATAGTTAGTTCCCCATTTTATACTGCCTATTTTATGATTTTATGATTTTTATCGGATTGACTCTCTTTGGTTTGACTCATTTAATTATACATTGTCATTCTAACGGCCGTCTCTTTATACATCATCTTGGTGCTTACTCCCCCCTTTTTTGCCTTTTCCATCTTCCTTTTTATGGTCATTGCAAATTTTAAATAACTTCTGGTTTTATTTTATTTTTATCTATTCTATATTATATTTATTAAAATTAATATGTGTACATGTTTATGTATTTATATAGCTATATATGACCTATGTTTATTTTATCATCCTTGTCTCACTGACCAGTTTATATCTCTACATATTTTTATGAAATTTTATGTATTGTCTATTCTGCCTCCTGTACCGTGAGGAGAAGCCACCGTCACCGGCACTGAGAGAGTAAGCCACCACCACTAGAACTGCTTCCCTCCTCCCCACCGTGTGCTACACAGCCGCTCCCCGTGCCCCTGCCACCGCACAGCCCCAAGCCCTGTCCAATCCGGCGGAGGTGAGCCTGCCACGTGGCCTACAGCACCCACAGAGGCCGGGCCCTACAACACCTACAGACGCTGGACCCCTACAGCACCTACAGACGCCGGGCCCTACAGCACCTACAGATGCCGTGCCACAGCACCTACAGACGCCGGCCCACAGCACCTACAGACCGCCGAGACTAGCCAGCAGTTGACCCAGCTGCCCACCACTCTCCCTCTCCTCCCACAGATGAACCCGGCCTACGAGACCTGATTCAGCCTCCTCCACTGCGCGACAGACTCTCCGCATCAATACGCCCTGATGTGAAACCTTTCACCTCTCTCAATTGACCAGCACTCCGCTCACCCTCCTAATATTCCACCTGTACTCCTCCTCATACTCCTCTCCTCCATTCCCAAAATCTCCTCCCTCTACCCCCCTACTCCCCCAAAACAACTATACATTGCACCCTCACTACTTCCATTTCCCCACTACGGCTCTCACCACCTCCTCCTGATACTCCACTCTCCCACCGACCCACACACCACCACTAACAGACCCACACGCTCTTGCACATCCCGCTCCCATGCCACCTTTCTCACCCTTCTTCTAACTGCCAGGGACATCTCCCCGAACCCTGGACCCTCACCACCTCACCCACTAGGCACCCTCCTACTCCCACAAACCACCGCAACCCCCTCAACCTTTTACCTGTCCCCCTCCTCCCCGCATCCACCCCTCCACTCTCGGTTGCACTCCTGAACGGCTGATCGGTTTGCAACAAGCTCACTGCCATCCATGACCTCTTTATCTCCCACTCCCTCAACCTCCTAGCGGTCACCGAAACCTGGATCCAAGCCACTGACTCCACCTCCCCTGTGGCACACTCCTATGGAGGTCTCCTCTGGTCCCATTCACCCAGACCAAGCAGTCGTAGAGGTGGTGGGGTCGGCATGCTCTTGTCACCGCTGAGCACCTTCCAGGTCCTCCCAAACCCCCCCTCTATGCTTCTCCTTCGAGGCCCACTACATGCGGCTCTTCTCTCCCACCCCTCTGAGGATTGCAGTAATCTATCGGCCTTCTGGACCTGTATCCCGCTTCCTCGATGACTTTTCCACCTGGCTACCCTTCCACCTCTCCTCTGAGCTACCCACCATCATCCTTGGTGACTTCAATATCCCTATCAATGTCAACAACCCGGCTACATCCCAACTCCTCCACGTAACCTCTCTTTTGCACTCATACAGTGCACACAGTCCTTCACCCACACCGACGGGAACACCCTGGACCTCGTTTTCTCTCATCTCTGCACCCTCCACAACCTCACAAACACCCCTTTCCCTCTCTCTGACCACAACCTCATTACGTCCTCCATCTCTCCATCCTCTAACACTTCCCCCCCAAACGTCAAACCATCACCAGCCGTAACCTCCGCAACCTGAACCCGGCCCCTCTCCATTCTGCAGCTGACCGTCTGTACGACAGTATCCTTTCACTGTCATGCCCTGACCTGGCCACTACTGCGTATAACGACTCGCTGTTAGCTGCCTTATACTCCTTAGCACCCCTAACCACACGCAGCATTAGACCCCAACTGCTTCAACCCTGGCAGAACGATCACACTAAAAATCTTAAACGACGCAGTCGCGCGCTGGAGCAATTATGGCACAAAACCAGATCCCCTCGAGCGTTCTCCCTCTACAAATCCGCCCTCCTCACCTACACCTCCTCCCTCCACGCCGCCAAACAAGCCTACTTCGTAATCCTCATCAACACCCTCTCCACCTGTCCTCGCCGGCTCTTCTCCACTTTCAACTCCCTACTCTCTCCCCCCCCACCTCCACCCAGTACCTCACTCACTGCCCACGAGATTGCCAATCACTTCCAAAACAAGATTGATGCAATCCATAAGGACATCGCCAATGCTCAATCTACCTCCCCACCTAGCCTCCCTCCCACTATAACCCCTTCAACTCTCTCCTCCTCTGACCTCGCAACCGCCCTGCCCCCCACCTCTCCTCCATTCCCAAAATCTCCTTCCTCTACCCCCCTACTCCCTAACATCTAACATCTTGCACACTATAAACTCCCAAACACTCCGCTCCTTCAGCCTTGCTACCACTGAGGAGGTCACTGAGGTCTTCTCAGAAGCCCGCCTCACCACTTGCCCCCTTGACCTTGTCCCCACACAACTCCTCCGGTCACCCTCCTCCTCCATCTTACGCTCCCTCACCCACATCTTCAATCTCTCCCTCTCTACTGGCGCATTCCCCTCCCCCCTAAAGCACGCACACATCACCCCCATACTCATAAAACCCTCCCTGGACCCCACCGACCTGAACAACCTCAGACCCATCTCCCTGCTGCCATTTACATCCAAGCTCCTTGAGCGCTTAGTCTACAATCGCCTAAGCTCCCACCTCACTGACAACAACCTCCTCGATCCACTACAGTCTGGTTTCTGTCCCCTACACTCCACTGAATCCGCCCTACTCAAAATCACTAATGACCTGCTAATGGCCACTAATCAGTCCTCCTACGCCTCGACCTCTCCGCGGCCTTCGACACAGTTGACCACCCCCTCCTCCTTAATAAACTACACTCCCTTGGCATCAGAGACTCCGCTCTCTCCTGACTCTCCTCCTATCTATCCCAACGCTCCTTCAGCGTTACCTATAACGCTACCACCTCCCACTCTCTCCCCCTCTCTGTTGGGGTCCCCCAAGGCTCTGTCCTTGGGCCCCTTCTCTTCTCCATCTACACCTCCTCCCTTGGCAAACTGATACACTCCCACGGCTTCAACTACCACCTCTACGCCGATGACATGCAAATTTTCCTCTCCATCCCTCACCTCACCCCTTCAGTCTCCGCCTGTATCACCCACCTATTGAACGACATCAGACTGGATGTCGCTCCATTTCCTGAAATTGAACCTTTCCAAAACCGAGCTCCTAATTTTCCCCCCAGCCCGTGTCCCCCCCCCCATCCTCTCCATCACTACCAACAACGCCACCATCAGTCCCACCCCACAAGCCAAAGTCCTAGGTGTCACTCTAGACTCAAACCTGTCCTTCCAACCCCATGTCCAATCGCTGGCAAACTCATACAAGCTCCACCTCCGCAACATCTCCAAAATACGTACATTCCTAACCCCAGACACTACTAAACAACTCGTTCACTCCCTTATTATCTCACGTCTGGACTACTGCAACTGCCTTCTCACTGGCCTACCCCAACACAGGCTATCCTGAACTCAGCGGCCGGACTCATCCACCTTACCAACCGCTCCGCTTCTGCCACCCCCCTCTGTCATTCCCTCCACTGGCTTCTGATTGCCCAACGCATTAAATTCAAACTACTAACATTGACATACAAAGTCATTCATAACGCTGCCCCAAACTACCTCACCGACCTGATACCCAAATACCACCCAACCCATACTCTCCGCTCCTCACATGACCTCCTACTTTCTAGTTCCCTGGTCTCCTCCTCCCACGCCCGACTGCAGGACTTCTCCAGGACTTCCCCCATCCTCTGGAACTCACTACCCCAATCCATCAGACTGTCACCTACCCTCCTCACCTTTAGGCCCACCCTGAAAACCCATCTCTTCAAGGAAGCCTACCCCACTCTCACCTAACAGCCGATCTCCTTCACTCCTCCTACCACTCCATCCTCCACAGCCACTTCCTCTTGTACCACTATCCCCTCCCTCCTAGATTGTAACCTCGAAAGAGCAGGGCCCTCGAACCCATCGTGTATTGTTTTGTTACTGTATTGTCTCATGTACTGTCCCCCATTATAATGTACAGCGATGAGCAAACCTTTTGGCGCTATATAAATACTGTATAATAATAATGTATTGTATTGTATTTATAGATATAGATGTATGTGTCTTATTTTGTCACTTTGATCACCAAATAGCTGTGAATTTTATAGTTATACAATTGCTATGTTATGATATTATCATGCACCCTACTTTTGGTGCAAGCTTTGACATTGAAATGGAGGATAGTGGTTGGTTACTATCGCTATTGTCCTGTGGTGCATCAATATATGCAAGGTTGCGCTTTTTCATATTACCCACCATACCAACATTCTATTATAAACTACATGTCATATAGCATAACTGGTTATATCCCTTTATGCCACAAGTTTGGCAGGTTTTGGCATATTTCTTTGTTCCCTGGTGATCTTAGTGTAATGTACTTGGTTTGCCTTTCTTTTGATTCAGCACTCGCGCATGCGCCGTCATGCCGACCACGCCAAAATAGAGCCGGCGCATAGATACAGTATTATTGGCAATTGGCACGAGGTATGTGCATGCGCTGTCACGCCGGCTACGCCAAAATGGCGCTGGCTCATAGCCTTTGAACTATCAAGAATTGGCATGCGCGGAATGTGCATGCGCCATTTACCCTATATATATGCATTGTGTAGTGTCCATTGCTGTATGCACACCCCCTATGAATACGTACGGTTGCACGAAATCCATCAGGGAGGAGCTACAGCATCTGGACGCCACGCCGTTGGCACCACATTGGTCCCGGTGGCCATCTTGGAATATTATTACTGGTCAGTGTGTTTGTTTACTCTAGTTTGGTTACAATAAATTACCCCCTTTATGAGCCTTCCTTAATGGGTGAGCTGACTGATTATTTGATCCAATTGGGAACATATATCGTATTTAATCTCTGACAGTGTTTCTGACTCTTCTGCACACTCAAAAATCAAATGCTGTTTCTTTTTTACAGAATTTTTACTAAAATCTAAGCTCGGTATGCAATTATATGACCAGTAACATGTATTAAAGCACACCATTTCACCAGTGAGTAATACTTGCGTTCCACCAAGGCAGAGAGAGCAAAAAAAAAATATATGGGATTTATCAATCTCTGCCCAAAACGTAAAAATAAAATTTTGGTTAGAGTTACACTTTTAAGTAAACACTTAATAATTACTCAATATACATTGCAAATTGCCTGTGCTTTCTGATAAGTACACACCATCTTTAACATAAACACTGTTTGCAAAAACACTGTTATTGACGGAAGTCTATACCACCTATTCCAAAAGCTTAGTACTTAGAATTCTGGTAAAATTGTAGCCACACTAGCAAAAAAAAAAAAAAAAAATGCTATGACATTAATAAATATTTTCAAGAAGATCACTCGAGCCTAACACTCTGCACTCAGGCTACATTTAGACATGGCTGTTATTGACTTATCTCTGAAAAGCGATCTGCACAGGGTGTGTGTGTGTGTGGGGGGGGGGGATTTTTTTTCTGCACCTCAGCTCAATTGTTTGGTTTTACAGCTTCTCAACTGCAAGTCTACATGAGCTCTCAGTGGGGTGAGAGGATTAATTAAAGGGATAATTAAAAGGATAAATGAATGAGCTCACTTTTGATATTTTGTAATTTGTGGCCTTCTCTGCCCTGTCTCTAGCATTCAACAATCACTCCGTTGTATCATATACAAGTATCAAGTTTTAGCATTTTGTAGTTAGACACCAGATGGCAGCATAGCATGCTGTCATATGTCAAAAGAAGTGAAGCTTCAAGTTGATGTCTGTTATAATAATTTACGTCTCTTTGTCAATGAGAAAGAAATCAGGTATGCCTAAGTAGAAAATTAGATGTGCTCAGTTGCATTAGGATGTGAACATTTATATCAGTACATATATGGGTGATGAGTAACTTCGTAAACCCTTGGAAAAAAAAAAACATGAAAGAGTCTCGCATCTGCCCCAGTTGCATTACAAAAGATGATGTTATGTCTAAAAGAAATGACAGAGTAGTGACTTATAGGAATGGAAACACGATTCCAGCTGCCATCATCCTAAGCAGACTGCCACTCATAGTAAAGGGCACTACTGATGAAGTATACAAAACTCAAGAACTCAAGGTTCAGATTTCCCATTGCAAATAAGAAAACGAGACAACCTTAAGAGGACAAGGCTAGGCTAATAACCGTCAGCTGTGTTAGCGTTGGTAAATGTCACACAAACTGAAGAAGCAAAGAAAGGCGTTTTTACCCTTCAAGAGTGGCAGTTTTTCAGATTTTTTTGAAAAAGCTAATTAGTAGGGGTGATTTTGTCCATAAAGTTGAAATGTTGGATGCACCAAGGACATATAAAAATTGAGAAATATAAAATATAGACTGAGTTACATTTTACTGGCTAGACCATGCAAGCCATATTCAGATTGTGGAATGTAACAACAGGTATTTTAAATAGAACTTTTCAAAAACATCTTGACATCCACTGTCATCTAGACATTTGCTTGATTTCTGAGGCACTTTGTCTCACCGGCATTCATGGAGGCAGTGACAGCAGACAATTTTAAGCTAGATCTTTAGCTAAGTCTATATTATTGTTCTGAAAGCCACTAGTACATGGTAAGACTTACTCAATAGTTAATTGGAAAGCTTTTATCAGTCATTAAACTGAAATAAATATTTTTTTAATAAAAAAAAGCTTCATTACTAGAAGAAATTACATATAATGGATTTCACAGACAAGGTTTAGCAAAACTAATTTTTAAGTTAGCTCTCATGACATCCTGGAAAACAAAAAATTATATTTATATTGAGAAATATATGTTAAAAATTGACTTTTTTGCCCCTTATAAGCAGGTATAGTGTTCAAGATACCTACTAAAGTACAACAAAAAACTTCCAGTCAAATGATAGAACTTTTGTATGATATTGTTTTTGCCTTTTAGGAAGAAAGGGAACAGCAAAATGAGTCTATGATGGATCCATAAATTGTGGAATAGTGACCACACTACCCTAGTCTCCTGCAACTGTAGGAGTGAACACTATGTTGAACTTTGTGCTGAATCAGGTTCTCTAGGTCACTAATCACCTGTAACTGGAATAGAAATGAGGATTCTAACTTTCACACTAGTGCGACTTGTCATGCATCTTGACAGTTCAAAGTCGCAACCCATTTGCGGCAATAGAACCATTCAACCGTCTTGAGTCGCAGTGACTTTGAAAAATATTCCTGCACTATTTCTGTGCAACTTCATTGCGACTTGGATTAACATCTGTTAAATGAAGTCACGCAGATATCAACAAGAAATCACACTGTTAGTCCTTGGAGATGCACTGAAATAACACGACTTCAAAGCCGCGCAGGCATAAATCAGGGCTAAAAGATAGATGCCATCCCATGCATTGTGGATTTATATTTGCACCACAATAGTTTATTCTGATTGAGAGGATGCGTATTGCAAACTATTTTAACCTAAAACATAATTGTTTTTTATTCAGCCAACAGTGAACTATGTAGGAAAGGATAAAATGTTGTTGGTTCTTTTCAAACAAGATGTATAACCTATTAGACTGAGAACAAAATCTTCTTTAGATCAGAGGTACCCTGCAACTGGGGGATTTTTGTGGTATGTAACTTAAGGCCTCATGCACACTTGAGCTTAATCACTTTCTGCCCGTCCGCATTGTATTGTGGACGGGTGGCAGCTACAGGCAGAGTGACATACCCGTACGTCTCTCTGCTCTCCCTGGTTTAGAGCGCGCATGTGCGCCCCCGCCATTTGCTGCAGGACGTGTTTGTCATCAGGTCCCGGCCAATGATTTTTGACTGGGACTCTGCTGATCTCCTGCACTGAATGGAGAAGCAGACCTGTGCCTGTATTTGTAAATATAATTTTTTCTAATTTTTAAACTGTCTCTTTAATTTTTTTGAATCACTTTTTATGACAGGGAATGTAAATATCCCTTATTATACCAGTATGAAGTGACTGGTACTCTTTTCTGAGATATCTGGGGTCTATTAGACTTTAGATCTGTCCTCTGCCCTTAAAGCATCTGATCACACCAAGATAGGTGTGATCAGATGCTTTCCCAGTTTAAAAATGTCACTGATTATATCCGGCAAAACCAAAGTGATGAAATGCTCGTAGCTTCCAGTTTCTTAGACCATAGAGATGATTGGAGCCATTCCGGTCCCTGATCAGCAGGCAGAACTGTCGGCTGCATTCTCAGGTTCTGAGGGCTGCCAGTGCTAATGACAGATCCGGCCTGAGCTCCGAGCCTGCTCAGCAAGATGGCCCTGGGTGACACACTCGCCCCCACCATAATTTCCACTCGCCATTGGCGAGCAGGTGAGTGGAAATTTCAAGCCCTGCTCTAGGGCCTCTGATTTTAAAAATTATATAATGTTAGGGGATTTAAAGTAATTTCTAGCACAAAATACTGATTTTTCATGTTAAAAAAGGGTCAGAAAAGGCTTAATCTTCAAGTGGTTAGAAGAGTGGGTGATGTGTGGCATAAGCTTATAAAGTTGGGCATAAAATGCCAGGACAGTTCAAACACCCCCAAATTACCCCTTTTTGGAAAGTAGACACCCACAGGCATGTTTAGTATATGAAAGATTTTATTTTTTGCCATAAGCTTCTGGAAAATGCAGAAAAAAAGGTTTTTTTACACAAAGTTGTCAATTTATTGATATAATGTACACACATGCCATGGGTATATGTGGAATTACACCCCAAAACACATTCTACTTCTCTTGAATATGGGGATACCACATATGAGAGACTTTGTGGCAGTCTAGTCACATACAGAACCCGAAAATCCAATAAGCACCTTCAGGCTTTTAAAGGGCGTTATTTCCTCTGTACATTTCCTGACTACCTATCATAGTTTTAGAGACCCTGAAATGCCAGGGTAGTACAAACACCCCCCAAATGACCCTCCATGGAGTGTAATTCCACATATATCCATGGCATGTGTGAGCAATGTATCATTTTTCAAGTGACACCTTTGTGTAAAAAAAATTCAAAAAAACTTGTGACAAAAATTAAAATCCTCCATGACCTCAACATGCATCTCAGCAAATTTCTTGGTATGTCTACTTTCCAAAAAGGTGTCGTTTTGGGGATGTTTGTACTGCCCTGGCATTTTAGCACCTCATGAAATGTGATAGGCAGTAAATGCTGTGTAAACCCCATATATATATATATATACCATAGTTTGTAGACGCTATAACTTTCACACAAACCAATTAATATACAGGTATTGGGATTTTTCCAAACCAAAGACATGTAGCAGAATACATGTTGGCCTAAATGTATTACTTTTTTTTCATTTATATTGCACTAAATAAAAAACTCAGTGGTGATCAAATACCACTAAAAGAAAGCTCTATTTATGTAAAAATAGACATAAATTTTGTTTGGGTACAGTGTTGCATGACCACGCAATTAGTTGAAATAGCACCACGCCGAATAGCAAAAAATGGCCTGTTCATGAAGGGGGGAAAACTTTCTGGGGCTAAAGTGGTTTAAAATTCCTACCAAGAGAGCAAAAGATCCACAGAGGAAATATTACGTTTATTAAAACATGAAGTTTAACATAAAGTGCATATTGACCCTTCAAACATCACCACAACTTTAATGGTTGTACTGTTTCTCTGGACTCACAAGCCCTACACCCAAAAGCCAGTAAAGCCATACCTTGCACTGATAAGTCGGAAGAAGTCTGAATTAGCTGTATCAAGTTGGTAATACTAGCTCTGTAAATTCATGGCTATATGTTTGCTTTACACCAGCAGTTCTGTATGCACAGATGGCTAAAAGAGACAAAAAATAATGATTTAAATGACTCCACCCACTTACTCATAAGACAAAGTTCCTTGTTTTTGCATTTTGTGCTGGAAATGAGGACATGTAAATACCTTCTGTTATAAGAAGGCAATGCTGTATCTTAAGTAAAGAATAGTAATAGCTATTTCTTATAAGCATTGGTTTGTGTAGAGCAATGGTGTATACTGTAGGTGTGCTGTGCAAGAGTCTTTTCATGTTCCATAGACATATGGTGAGAATATTATAGTCCACACTAATGAACTTAAGGTATTTATAGACAACATGCATGTAAGAACAAACTGGATAGCTGTTGTGTGCTGTACATTGGTTCTATGTTTCGTTTCATATACTGTACATTAGTTTAATATATAGGCAAATAAATATGTTAAATAAATGTCAACCTTAAACTTATATAAGACATTTTTTTTAAAAAAAGCAGCGCACTGTGACCTGTCACTAAAAAGCAGTCCTTCTTTAATACTCTGGGTAATGATTAATTATTCCCCTCTTGGATGTGGCAGAGTCCCCTGGGTGTAAAAGCTGAAATTGCTTGCTTGAGTGGCTTTACATATCCTCCAGCTCTTAATGTAGTGCTGATCTGTAATTTAACAATATCCCACCGCCTGATTTATTAGCTGTGCCTGTGCAGATAAGCAACTGAGGCGTTAAAATGGAATTGAATTAGGCCGTTCATTTGTCAAAATGTCTGAAGGAACACTGCTAACTCTTATAGTCCCTGTATTATACATGATCACGCCTTTCTAGGTATTGAACAACTGCAATAAATGACCTCAACATTGGTAAGATATAGACTGTGTAAGTACAACTATCACTATATGCAATTACGATTAGACAATGCTTAGGTGCAAGGCTTGGCCCTAAGTGAAACTTTTTTTCTTAAACGTTGAAAGATATTGTCTAAAAGTTTGATAATAGCAAAGAAACCAGTAGTCTAAAATAATATATGGGAGAAATATGTGTTCACACTATCACTCACATGAAAATGTATACTATATAAATTATTACATACAAAATCATTTAAAAAAAGAATGGAAACTTCCTCTTTTGACTCGGATGCCTCCAATGGGGAAAAATTACTAAAACTGGTGCACTCAGAATATGGTGCATCTGTGCATGGTAACCAATCAGTTTCTAGCTTCAGCTTGCTCACTTAAGCTTTGGCAATAAAACCTAGAAGATGATTGGTTTCTATGAGTTGCACCAGATTTTGTACTCCCCAGTTTTAGTAAATAACCCCCAATGTTTCCTGTGGGTACTTGGGGGATACAGCAAAGCTCAGACCTGAGTGATCAGCCCCAATCAGCTGCTCATCACATAAAATTAAAATTGGAACTGAAAATATCTATATTGAAAATCAAATAGTTATAGCTTTGGGTATATTCTAATGTAAATTGTTTTGATGTTTTTGCAAAGCCATTGTAAAAGAGAAGTATGGCCAATGCTGTTTTGGCCATACTTCTCTTCTGGGTCGTAAGAATGATTCAGTTGACATTGGGCTGAATCCCACTCTCGTCTGACTTCACAAAGCCAGTCCAGGCTCTGCAGGGACACCAAGGATCCACCAGGATGCCTAAGGGGGCAGACGGGTCATCTTCCCAGTGGCCACTGAAAGCCTGAGCCATTGCTACCAACCCCTGCACAGCCTAGTGTTTCCGTGAGCACTGGAGGGGCAGAGCAGAGATAGTCACCATTCTCTGCTCAGTGAAGACCAAGAGCTGAATGATCAGTGGTCACGTGATTGCTCAGTTCTCAGGCTTAGAGCTGCGGGGGCACTGTATTGGTGCTGCATCCACATAGCTGAGTATGTATTATTATTATTATCCTATAGGATTTATATAGTGCCAGCAGTTTGAACAGCACTTCACAACATGATGGCAGACAGTACAGCTACAATACAATTCAATACTAGAGGAATCAGAGGGCCCTGCACATTAGAGCTTACAAAGGAGGGAAAAGTGGTACAAAAGGTAATAACTGTGGGGGATGAGCTGATGGAGAAAATAAAAGTACACTTGTTAGGTGGAGGCGGGATAGCCTTCTTTGAAGAGAAAAGTTTTCATGAATTGCCTAAAAGTGGACAGAATAGGAAATAGTTGGACAGATTGTGTTAGGGAGTTCCATAGGTTTGGAAAGGCTTTAGAGAAGTCCTGGAGGCAAGCATGGGAGGAGAGGACAAGGGAACTAGAGAGCAGGAGGTCTTGGAGGAACGAAGAGAACGATTTGGTTGGTATTTTGAGAGTAGGTTAGGGATGAAGCTGGGGCCAAGTTGTGGATGGCTTTGTAACTTATTGTTAGCATTTTAAATATAATTTGTTCAGTGAGTGGCAGCCAGTGAAGGGATTGGCAGAGAGGGGTGGCAGACACTAAACGGTTAATAAGGTGGATGAGTGTGGAAGAAGAATTCATGATGGACTGAAAGGTGGATAGCCAATGAGGAGGGAGTTGCAGTAGTCAAGGCGAGAGATAACCAGGGAGTGAATTAGGAGATTTGTTTTGACATTGGTTAGGAAGGCGGCAAGCTTTGGACAGAGATTGGATGTGGGGCCGAGAGTTCAAAGTCTAGGATTACAACTAGCACCCTGGCATTCAGGGACGGGTTGATGGTTGTGCCATTGATCTTGACAGAGAAGTCAGGGAAAAGGGCACATGGGGAGAAAATATTATGAGCTTGGTTTTAGAAAAAATCCGTTTGAGGAATTGGTGTGACATCCAGACTGATATGTTGGTCAGTAAAGTTTGTTTTTTTGTAATTCCGCACTTCTCCTTTAAACCTTCAGAGTTTTTAGTCTAACATATTGCGCACAATAAAATAAACATTCACTATCAAACTATTTGTTAAAATTCTTACCCCAGCATTTGCAGTTTACAACTTTAGTTGAGTCATTCACTTAGAGAAGTTACCTGGAGAAGGGAGGAGGAGCAGGCTAGTGCCTTGCCATCCTAGGCTACTGGACTGTGTGTTTCTATTGATGCATACAGTGTGGGAAGACACAACTCTAATCCCTGCATGCAAGGGGGGCTTCATAGGATGCTTCAAGAGACAGGATCTACCTTGAAACAGAGAATCTGGGACAGGGGTCATGCCACCAGCTTACCCACTTCAAGAACGGACACTTTCGTCCTCTTCCTGTCCAGGCCATTTTTCAGATTTCAGCACTGTCATATTTTGAATCACAATTACTCAGTCATACAACACTGTACACAATGCAATCTTTTTTCGCATTGTTATGACAGATAGAGCTTTCTTAGGGTGGTATTTAATGGTTACTGTTTTATTTATTTTTGCTATATAAACAAACAAGACCAAACATTTAGAATTTTTTTCTTAGCTTTTGTTATAAAATTTTGTAACTAAATATTAATTTTTCATATATGTAAGCCAAAATGTTTATAGAATCTACAAACTATGATATATAATATATATATCTGAAAATTGACCAGTCCTGATGTACTGACTATCTTGTTTCTTGAGGCCCTAAAATACCAGGACAGAACAAATACATCCAAATGCCCCCTTTTTGGAAAGTAACTTGTCCAGGATACGGTTTATAATTGTAAATTTTTATTAAGGGCCAAATCCCATTTTTCAAGACAAAGTTACAATACTTTATGTGTAAATGTTGCATTAAAAGAAAATCACAATCAATATAAAGAAGAACATAAACAAAATAAATGTGAACGTAAAAAAATTTGACAGCATGATAAACTGTACAATGCATAAGCACAAAACGACATAAACCTGTACATTGTTGGATTACATTATTTGTCAGAGGCTTAGCAAGTAGAAAGGTCGGGGGGAGGAAGGAAGGGAGGGGGGGAGGAAGGAAGTCTACTAAAGGGAGCTATATAAGGGAGGGGGGAGGAAGGAAGTCTACTAAAGGGAGAGTGATCCCATGGTTCCCAAATAGATCAAAAATGACCTGAGTAATCACCCACTAGAGCTGTAAGATATTCCATTTCTCTGATTTCAAAGATCGCTGTTAAGAGATGATTTAGTGTGTGGATATCAACTGATTTCCAATGTTGTGGTATCACCCGTCTAGCAGCCATTAGAATATGTATTTCCAGCCTCTTAGACCGCTTAGAAATACCCCTAAAGGGTAGTCCCAAAAGGTAGTGTAATGAGTCTAGGGGAAGGTTAACATTGAGCAGTTGCTCCAAGACCATCTTAACCATTATCCAATAACCCGTAATCTGTGGACAAAACCAAAAAATGTGCGCCATGGTGCCTACTCCTCCCATGCACCTCCAGCATCTGTCAGACAGATTTGGGTTTATCGCAAAAAGCACCACAGTGGTCTTGTACCAATGCATAAATATCTTATAGAAATTTTCTTTGTACACAACACGAGAGGTCTTAGTAACCAAGTAACCTTAGTAACCAAGTCCCAAATCTTCTGCCAACATTGCAAAGAGATCCGGCATCGAAGTTCTTCTTCCCGTCTCTTCATATAATGGTGAGGGTTATCAACAAGAGAACCTGTATTGAGGAGTAGTTTATATAAAGAGGTAATAAGATGTTGTTGGGAGGGACCTTTAGCAGCTATCCTCTCAAAATCTGTGGGGCGGTCTAATGTTAGAGAAGAGTTCAAGGAATGGAAAAAGTGATGGAACTGTAGATAGGTATATCTGGTTGATACAGGTATTGTGGGTTTCCACACCCTAATCTCCTCAAATGACCGAATCCTGCGCAAAACCGGATTGATCAAGAGCTCATCTGTGGGTAAGACAGACTATCTGGGAGCTCCGGATTATAAAAAACATTCAACAATGGTGAGCATACAGACAATAACTGTTGGGATTTCACACAGGCCAACCAAATTTTTAGGGTGAATTTCATAGAGTCAAGCATAGAGGGAGGAGGAGACAGGAGTGATGTATAATGAAAAGGGCTTAACAATAAACATGTGTGGATCAGATGGATGTATCCTGATTCAATCTCTGCCCATCTGTTCTGGGGTTTTTGGGTGAACCATGATAGTATTTGTCTCAAATGAGTGGCTAGATAGTATTTGATAATATCTGGTATCCCCAGGCCTCCGTTGTTTTTAGATGTCAGGAGAACCGTTCTCGCTATTCGAGGCTTTCTGGCATGCCAAATAAATCCAAGAAATGCTCGCTGTAGAGTGCGTAATTGAGCTTGTGGTATTGCCACTGGGAGGGTCTCAAAGTAACTTTGGTAAAATTGACATCTTTAACACATTCACCATGCTCAGTAAAGATATCTTATAGGTATCCCATTGGTTTAGGAGAGCGTAGATTTCCCGAAACAGTGGGGAATAGTTAGCTTTAAACAAATGAACATAAGTTGGAGTTATATGAGTGCCAAGATATTTAATAGATGACATACACTAGTGATAAGAGTGATTTTGTTGGAGCAGTAAAAGGTCTTGGAATGGGATATTAAGGGGCTGAGCTTCCTGTTTTTGAAGTGTTTACGTATCTTATAGCCAGAAAAGTAACTAAAAGCTTGTAAAAGTTTATGCAAAGCAGGCAAAGACAAGTGTGATTTTGTAATAGAATGTCATCTGCAAAAAGTGAGAGTTTATACTCCTTCCCCCTCACAGTCACTCCCGCTGTCAGTGTGTGATCTGATTGCCACTGCCAATGGTTCAAGGCACAACACAAATAGGAGTGGAGACAGAGGACACCTCTGTCTAGTTCCATTGAGCATGGGAAAAGTGTCAGATGTGGCAAAGGGAAGCTTAATCTGTGTAATAGGTCATGAATACAGTGCCGTAATTGCTTTAAAAAAAGGCCCTTGTATTCCCACATGTCACAGTAATTCAAACATATAGGGCCAACCAGTCAAATGCCTTCTGAGCATCTAAACTTAACAATAGAGCCGGTGTTCCGGAGCCATTGAGTATATCAACCAAATTAATCATACGCCTAGTGTTGTCTCCTGCCTGTCTCGCCAAGATAAATCCCACCTGATCATTGTGTATAATTTTGGGAAGCAAAGGAGCTAAATGATTAGTTAAAAGTTTAATAATGCTATGGGCCTATAGTTAACCAGGGTCATTAGGTTTTTGCCTGGTTTGGGAATGACTGTGATATGAGAATGTTGGAACTGTGAATGAGGTTCTTCTCCGTTCAGCAGGGAGGAGTAAAATTCCAGAAAGGCAGAGCCTATATCTGCAATAAATTTCTTATTATAAGGGTAAGAAAACCTGTCTGGGCCCAGCGTCTTGTGCGATGGGAATGCCTTAACAACTGCTCATAGCTCCTCCATAGTAATGGGTACGTTCAAGATTAATCTATCTTCCCTTTTTTTTTTTTTTTTCCCAAAAAAAGTTTTTATTTTATTTTGAAATAAGAAAGGCATAACAAGTCATATACGGATACGGAACACAGTCCGCGCATAAACATCTGTCTTAATCTCCCGTAGCGCAGACGGGTCATAAGTTGTTTATTTGAAGTATAAATTACCCTGATACAAAAGATCACATTATAGTAAATGAGTGAACTAGACCAATTAAAGCACTGAGTATGATAGGTAGTCTGGAGAATTATAGTGGATGCTGTTCTAATGAGTAGGGATTACTCAAATAATGGGACTATGAAGCGTAGTACAATATATCATTTGAAGGCGTGCAGTTCTTCTGTATCCGTAGCCGGGGAATGTATGGTTCTTATTGTGGAAGACAATCATACCTATATGTGAGAGGACACTCTGTCCCTCATAAAAGATGTAGTTACTTGTAGAAGAGAAAGGTGTGAAGAAAAGTAAGAAGGGAAAAGAAGGGGAGAGAGGGAGAAAAAAAAAAAAAAAAAAAAAGGGGGGGGGTGGATCAAATAATAAATATTGGTTGTCAATCCATCGTATCATGGAGCATTATTTATGGTAACTTAGCGTATACCTTTATGTAAGATATAGTCTGGGTAGATTCAGTCTATGGAGCAATTCTAGAGGTGAGAGCTCAAAAGGTTTTTGTGTTCTTGGATCCTGTCTTATTCATTCATAGAAAGACGATAAGTACTGGTGGTTTGAAAATGTTTCCAACACGCCCAAGTCTTCCTGAATCTCTCGGGGTGTTCTTTTGCCACTGAAATCAGCTCCTCCATCTCCGCAATCCTGATGACCCTAATAAACCACTCCCGCACAGTGGGAACTTGTTTTGATCGCCAGTGAACAGGGACACATTGTTTTGCCGCGTTTATCATGTGTAAGGCAAGAGACTTATGATAAGTCCGAAAAGGAAGTGAGGAATGATGGAGTAAAAATTGTGCAGGGGTGAAGTCTAGATTGTACGTGGTTATTTGTGAGATTAAGTCTCGCACTTTTCTCCAAAAGGGCAGTAGAAGCGGACAGTCCCACCATATATGTAGGAGTGTACCCTTTGCCTGTTGACACCTCCAGCACAAATCCGGGACATCAGGATCAAATCTATGAAGCAAGGACGGCACTCTGTACCATCTAGAATATAATTTATAATTGTTTTCTTGTGTGGAGACACATATGGAACCTTTATGCATATGGTCATAGATGTGATCCCAATCTTCCGGTGACAATGGCAGTTGTAAGTCGAGCGACCAAGCCTCACATGCCTTTCGAGGTTGAGACATATTGGCGGTGTCCAGATATGAATAGAGCTTGGATATAACCTGTCTCTGGGGGACGTCCGTAAAACAAAGTTTCTCATACGGAGTAAGTGGCCTTGAATAATCTTGTACATGTGGGGAACTTCGTATAAAGTGATGAAGTTGTCTAAACATCCATGGCGTAAATATCCGGGATGGCCATGTCTTCATAATATCTACTCTAGATAAGAACTTCTTATCTTTGAAAAGTTGATGTACCGTCAGGTTATCTGGACAATTATCACCGGCTAGGAAGGCCCGGGACATACCCGGTAGAAAGTCTGGATTCCTTTTGACTGGAGTTAACGGACCCGGAGAGGAAGAGAGTTCTTTTTTCCGGAACAACTGATGGCAACAGCTTAAGGTAGGACCTATAAGAGGGTGTTCCCGAAACTCCGAAGGAATATGAACGTTTTCCAGCCAAGGGGAAGAGGCAAGTGGTATCGTCGAGAAATCTGTCTCCAAACCAACCCAAACCTTACTATTGTGGATCGTGGTCCAATCTACTACCCTTGCTAGGTGACAAGCCCTGTAGTATCGGGCAATGTCAGGCAATCCAATACCTCCACCCTTCTTTGGCATGGTGAGTTGGGCAAAGCTAATTCTTGGGCGTTTATTATACCAAAGAAAGGAGGTGCAAAGTGTTTTATAAGATGCGAAGAAAGAAGTTGGTAGTTTAATTGGTATTGTTTGCAGTAGATACAATATTCTAGGAAGCACGTTCATCTTGAGAATGGCAGCTCTACCAAACCAAGAGAACCAAGGTTTGTTCCAAGTTTGAAAGTCTGTGGAGATATTACGCAAAAGGGGTAAGAAGTTTTTATCGTAAAGTTCCGTTAGGTGAGTTGGTAATTGGATACCCAAATACGTGATCGCCTTCGACTGCCAGGTAAAAGGAAAATTCAATTTCGCTTGTCTAAACACATCTTGGGTCAAGGAGACATTAAGGGCTTGAGATTTAGAGAAGTTAATTTTTAGGTTCGCCAGATACTGGAACAATTTGAATTCTTGTAGCAGATTAGGTAAAGTGATATGTGGGTCTGTTAGGAAAAGTAATATGTCATCAGCAAAGGCTGCTATTTTATGAATTTTGTCATTTATCAGAATCCCCTTGATGTTATCATTCTGTTTGATGCAATTCAACAAAGGTTCCAGTGTCAGAATAAATAAGAGGGGGGATAAAGGACATCCCTGTCTAGTCCCATTGCCTATCGAAAAGGAATTTGAAAGGAGACCATTAACTCTCACTTTAGCTGTGGGAGTGGTATATAGAGACATGATAAACGTCAGGAAACGCGGAGGCAATCCAAGTCCAATCAGAACTGCCTCCATGTAGTCCCACGCCAGTCTATCAAATGCCTTCTCTGCATCTAACGATAGAAAGAAGCCAGATTGTCGTTTTTGAGTTAACCAATGCTGAATATTTATAGCCCGTATTGTGTTGTCTCTAGCCTCTCTCCCTGGTACAAAGCCCACCTGGTCTGTAGATATGATGGAATCTATGATGCGTAATAGACGATTGGCCAGAATTTTGGCAAAGATCTTTAGATCAACGTTTAAGAGAGAGATCGGACGGTAGTTCGCTGGAGAGGTTTGATCTTTATTCTCTTTTGGTATGACGGTAATATGGGCCTCAGAAATATGGCGCATGGACTGCCCTGGTGTATCTAAAGTATTGAAGGCCCGTAGAAATGGTTGTGCTAAGATGTCACTAAAAGTCTTATAGTACGAAGTGATAAACCCGTCAGGACCTGGACTTTTACCAGGTTTCAGTTGTGTAATGGCTTGTTGTAACTCCGTCAGGGTCAAGGCGCCATCCAAGTCTTGCGCTTGTGTTCTAGAAATAGAGTTTGGCAGGTATCGGGTCAGGAAGGTCTGAATAATAGCCTCACGAGGCCTAGTGTCTCCTGTCGGTTTAGGTGATACAGGTAAATTGTAGAGAGAGGAATAGTATTGCTCAAATTCAGCTGCAATACTTGCTGATGTTTTCAGTAAGCTACCCTGCTTGGAAGTGAGCTGATAGATTTGCTGAGCTGCCTTTCTAGATTGCAAGGCCCTGGCTAGAAATTTGCCACTCTTATTTCCATGTTCATAGAAAAGCTTCTGTTGTAGAGTAAAATTACGTTTGTTTTTTTTTTCAACGACATCTTGGAGTTGTTTTCGCGCCTGAACTAGTTCTGTTGCAGATTCCAATGCTCTAGAACGTTTATGTGTGCGTTCAAGTACACGTACTTTTTGTAGTAAGGCGGTAAAAGATGCCTGAGCTAGGCGTTTTCGTGAAGCGGATATGGACATGAGAAGGCCCCGCATTACACATTTGTGCGCCTCCCACTGTACGAGGGGGGTCGTATCTGGAGATGCGTTTTCTTTAAAGTAGTTGGTCAAAGAATCACGGATCTGGAGGGTGACGGATGAGTCTGTAAGAAGAAAGGGATCCAATTTTCATGTTTTGGGTGCGGCTGGTATGTCTGGGAATTGTAAAGTCATCATAATTGGATGATGGTCAGATAGAATCATTGGCTCGATCGAGGTATCTTCCCTTTTAACTTGGTGATAGACAATTATAAAGCTTGCGATAGAAGTCTCCGGTCCAAGATACTTTTTGCTATTCGACACTGCGCTATTTCAACTGGTAATTTCACGGTCATGCAATGCTGTACCCAAACAAAATTTGTGTCCTTTTTTTTCACAAAATAGCGCTTTCTTTTGGTGGTATTTGATCACCACCGGGTTTTTTATTTTTGGTGATATAAACGAAAAAAGACAGAATTTCTTGACAAAACCCCAATATTTTATGTTATACAAAATATCCAATAAACTCAAATTTAGTCTTAAATTTAGGCCAAATTGTATTCTGCTACATGTCTTTGGTAAACAGAATCCCAATACGTGTATATTAATTGGTTTATGTGAAAGTTATAGCATCTACAAACAATGGTGCATATATACAGTATATATATATTGTACATATTGGAATTTAAGCATATTTTACTTTCTGACTGGCTATCACATTTCTTGAAGTGCTAAAATGCCAAGGCAGTACAACTCTCCTGCCACATGACCCCTTTTTGGAAAGTAAACACCCCAAGAAATTTGCTAAGAGGCATGTTGAGTCAATGGAAGATTTTTTTTTTTTTTGGAAAATCAGATTTTTTTTTTTTTTTACAAAAAGTTGTCAGTTAAATTATATATTGCTCACACATGCCATGGGTATATGTAGAATAACACCCCAAAACACATTCTGCTATTTCTCCCAAGTATGGGGATACCACATGTGAGAGACGTTTTGGCAGCACAGCTACATACAGGCCCCCAAAATCGCATGACCACCTTCAGGCTTTCAAAAAGCATATTTCCTCATGTCACAGAAGCCCTAAAATGCCAGGATAGTAACCCCCCCCCCCCCAGCAAATGACCCATTTTTGGAAAATAGACACCCCAAGGAATTTCATAAGAGGCATGATGAGTATTTTGCAAATATTGTTTTGTCACAAGGTTTTGAAAAAGAAAAGAAATACTTTTTTTTTTAATTTCTTCATTTTCCAAAAAACTTTTGGCAACAAATGAGATCTGCAAAATACTCACCATGTCCCTTAGCAAATACCTACTTTCCAAAAAGGAGTCATTTGGGGGGGTGCCTCTACTATCCAGGCATTTCAGGGCCAACATTAAAAGCTTATGCCACCCATCACCCACTCTTCTAACCACTTGAAGACCATGCCTTTTTCTGACACTTTTTGTTTACATGAAAAAACATTTTTTTTACTACAAAATTACTTAGAACCTCCAAACATCATATATTTGTTTAAAGCAGAGGGCCGAGAGAATAAAAAGGTGGGTGTTGAATTTTTGTTTATGTCGCACTATATTTGAGCAGTGATTTTTCAAACATAAATTGTGTTTTAAAAAATTGAATTTTAATGCACACAAACACAATATATTACCTAATTGATAAAATATAAAATAATAAGGAGAAAAAGTAAGCGCTCTCTAAAAATGCAGCTATAGCACTAAAAGGTAACCAAAATAAAAACCTCAGTAATAATAAAGTAAGAAAATGAATCAATAAAAAACAGTCCACATAAAAATCAATGAATGTCAGCAATAATCCACAGGTGACAATCTGTGCAAATATGTTGTGAATTGCAGTGATACTTCACTGCTGGTGCTTCAAAACAGTGGGGTAAGAATACGCACTCACCAGATGCGTAATGGTATTACGTATTAAATCAATCAACAGAGGTCCCCTTTAGGAAATGAATATCAGCCAGGTCAAGGATAATTACCCCTCTGGGTGGTTTGTGGTACCTCAGAAACTCCTGGGCAATATGGGATCCAGTCAGCAAGAGGTCCCCTTTAAGGGCTGGATGGGTGTACCAGCCTGTGTGACAGGAACTCCCTGCTCTGGCTACTGTAGTGGATCAAGTGGGCTCTATAAATCAATCGCTCCACATAGGGAGACATAGAAAAGTGCCCACAGTGTAGTAGGTACTCATAAAATTATTTATTCCAGAATTTGCAAATCCAAACGTTAAATGATAAGAATGACAGAATAGTAAAAACCGGACTAACTGTCCATAAGCAAGATTTTTTATTGATTCATTTTTAAGCGCTGCACTTCCTTACTTTGATAAAATATAAAAGATGGTGTTACACTGAGTAAATAGATACCAAACATGACATGCTTTAAAATTGTGCACGGTCAATGGCGTGAAACTACGTGCATTTCTAATATCCAAAGGCTACTCTTTAACAGGTTGCCGACCAGCCACAGTACATATAAACGTGATTTTGCATATCGGGTAGGGGGCGCCACCCGCCCTACCCGCGCCGACAATCGCGGCTGTGGGTGGCAATCAGTGGGTCCCGGCTGGTCATTACCCGCCGGGTCCCGGCGATTCCCGGCAAACAGTGACACAGAGCACAGCTGCATTGTTTTCAATGCAGCTCGCTCCCTGTCAGTTCCCAGCTTACTGTTCTGGAGAGCAGAGCTTAGCTTTCCGGGACAGCTTTCAACAATGAAGTACAAACCCCCTGCCCACTAGTAAAACACTCCCCTCACACAGTTAACCCTTTGATTGCCTAAAAAATATAACCCCTTCCTCCCCAGCGCCATTAGTACAGCGTCAGTGTTTTTTTTTTTGCACTGATCACTGTATTGGTGTCACAGGGGATGTCAGTGACCCCCCAGTGTCAGAATGTCTGCCGCAGTCCCGCCATAGGTCGCTGATCGCCACCATAAGTCGCTGATCACTGCCATAAGTCACTGATCGCTGCCATTATTAGTATAAAAAAAAATAAAAATTCCACTATATATATACCGCCATTTGTAAACGGTATAATTTTCACGGAAACCAATTAATTTACACGTATTGGGATTTTTTTTAGCAAAGACATGTCACAGAATACATTTTGGCCAAAATTTATGACAAAATTTGATTTTTAAATTTTTTTACTGGACATGTTTTATAGCAAAAAGTCCAAAATATTTTTTTTTCTCAAAATTGTCGTTTTTTTTTTTATAGAGCAAAAAATAAAAAATGTACAGAAGATCAAATACCACCAAAAGAAAGCTCAATTTGTGGGGAAAAAAAGATGTAAATTTCATTTTGGTGCAGCGTTACTTGATCGCGCAATTGTCAAAGTAACGCAGTGCCGTAACACAAACCACTTATGTAACCTCTTCCTGACCGCCCTATAGCAGAAATACTGCTACAGGGTGGCACAGGTGCGCAAAATCACATATTCAGTTGTGCTCAAACGTTTACATACCCTGGCAGAAATTGTGAAGTTTTGGCATTGATATTGAAAATATGACTGATCATGCTAAAAAATGCTCTTTTATTGAAGGATGATGGTCATATGAAGCCATTTAGTATCAAATAGTTGTTTGGAAAAGGACATAAAAAGATATCCAAAGCCTTGACTATGCCAATCAGTACTGTTAAATCACCTATTAAGATGTGGAAAGTTTGGGGATCTCTTGATACCAAGCCAAGGTCAGGTAGACCAAGAAAGACTGCAGCCACAACTGCCAGAAGATTTGTATGGGATACAAAGGGAAACCCATTGGTAACCACAAGAAAAATACAGGCTGCTCTGGAAAAAGATGGTGTGGTTGTTTTGAAGGAGCACAATATGATGACACTGGAACAAAAATGTGCTGCATGGTCAAGGTACCAGAAAGAAGCCTTTACTGCATCAATGACACAAAAAGGCCTGGTTAGGCATGTCAAGCTGTTGTCAGGCATATTGTAACCAGGCTTTTTTGTGGCATTGGTGACACTGACACCAAACAGCTCATTTTTGTTCAAGTATCACCATACTGTACTCCTGTATCTGTACTGTACTGTGCTCAGTATCTAGCCTAGTCAGTGCTTCCACATAAGAGCTAACAAATTCATTGACTATTTATACACTGACACTAATTGCAATTTAAAAAGCCACAGATGTGGGACGTTAACCTCTAATTGGCATTTTAACCCGTGTGTGTCACCTTGTGTGTCTGTACCAAGGCCAAACATTCCAGGGTATGTAAACTTTTGATCATGGCCATTTGGGTGATTTCTGGTATCATTATGATTTAAAAAGGAGCCATACAACTATTTGATAATAAATGGCTTCATATGATCATCATCCTTCAATAAAAGAGCATTTTTTGGCATGATCAGTCTTATTTGCAATATCAATGCCAAAATTACACAATTTCTGCCAGGGTATGCAAACTTTTGAGCACAACTGTATATATGTGATTCGCACTCTAGTGGTTTTCACGCCCCTCCCAGATAGCATCAGATTGCCTGTCAGTACACCAGTCATCACATTTAACACCTTGATTGCCAGGAAGATGCTCATACACAATAAACCTCCATTGCTAGTATAGTTTCTGAACGGATCAATATCTTTGATCAGATCAGCACTATACCAGCGTGCACATTAGTATAGTGTCCCCAAAAACGCAGCGTTAGCGGGATGAGTCCCGGCACCTGCCAGCACCTGCATTTAGCCCCTACGCTTGCCCCCCCCTTCTCCCTCAGCAAGTGCAGTGTCAGTAGGTCTAATGTGTGCCCACCATTAGAAGTGGGTGGATGCAGGGTGGTATATTCCAACGGTGGGCATACCACACACTTTTTCTGGCAGAGAGTTCTTCTCTTTTTTTCATTCAGTCCACAGGCTGCATAAAAAAAAACAAAAAACATAGCATATACATAATACCTCGGTTTACAAATGCCGTAATTTTCAATTTACGAATACAAATCCATTGAAAATGCCTCTGTTTATGACTTTTTTACTAATTTTTTTCACAACACTAAGTGTATGTCAGTGCTGATTTTTAAATGCAATTGCCATCTTTTTTTTTTCTTCAGTATAGCTCACAACATTAGCTGTCAGTTTCCCGGAGCTAAAGGATACTTTGTATCTTTTAAGAAACTGAAAGGAAACATTGTATCTTTAACTTGGGGAAATAAATTCGCCAAAATACGCACCTTCCTTACCCCAGACACCGCTAAACTACTTGTGCACTCCCTGATTATCTCACGCCTTGACTACTGCAACTCCCTCCTCACCGGCCTACCCCAGTGCAAACTCTCCCCGCTTCAGACCATCCTGAACTCAGCTGCCAGACTCATCCACCTCACCAGCCACTCCACCTCTGCCACCCCCCTCTGCCTCTCCCTCCACTGGCTCCCTATCGCCCAACGCATCAAATTCAAACTACTCACTCTGACCTACAAAGCCATTCACAACACTGCCCCTAACTACCTCACCGACCTGATTCCCAAGTACCACCCTACCCGTACCCTTCGCTCTTCACAGGACCTCCTTCTATCTTGCTCCCTGGTCTCCTCCTCACACGCACGTCTGCAAGACTTCTCCAGGTCCTCCCCCATCCTCTGGAACTCACTACCCCAATCCATCAGACTGTCACCTTCCCTCCTCACCTTCAGGCGCTCCCTGAAAACCCACCTCTTCAGGGAAGCCTACCCCACCCTCACCTAACTGCTGCTCTCCTTCATTCCTCCTACCACTCCATCCCCCACAGCCACTTCCTCCTGTACCACTACCCCCTCCCTCCCAGATTGTACGCTCGAAAGAGTAGGGCCCTCTTACCCCTCGTGTGCTGTTCGTAGCTGCTGTAATGTTTCATGTATTGTCCCCCCCTCTATTGTACAGCGCTGAGCAAACCCTTTGGCGCTATATAAACTCAATGTAATGTAATGTAATAAACTAAAATAAACTTTCTTTCAGCTGGAGGGGGAAAGTGACTGCTGAATTTCTGAACTACTGTATAGTGAAGAAAAAAAAAAACGGAAATTACATTTAAAAACTGGCACCTGACAGCTGAGTGAATTGCCTGCGATAAAAATTTTTTTTTTAATTACCAGCAATTCTTTTACATTCATCTGTCAGAGGGGAACCCCGCTTACAGCTGAAACATTAACACACTACTAAAATACCGCATGAGTTAATAAAATAACTCATGCGGTATTTTAGTAGCGTTTACTGTTTTTCTGACCTTCTGAACGGATTAATTGGTTTTCATTGCATTAATATGGGAAACAGTGTTTCGGTTTACAAATTTTTCGCTATATGAAATGTCCTGCAGAACGAATTAAATTTGTAAACTGAGGTACTGATACATCACTGGACTTTGAATGCTTATACCAGGATGATGCCTACAGCTGCAGGCATCTTCCTGGTATCGCTTTTTTTAGCCAGCGGTTGGCTTTCATGTAAAAGCAATCCTAGTGGCTAATTAGCTGCAGGATTGCTTTTAAAAGCAGCAAAATACAATGCCCCCCTCCCCCTACTGCCTTCCAAGGCTTTCTTGGGCAGTCCCGTGCCATTGGGGCAACTTGAGAATGCAGCCGGTGTTTCTGCTAGCTGACCATTGAGCTGATTGGATACCAGAAATGTTCCAATCATCTCTATAGCCTAAGAAATCGGAAGCTACGAGCATTTCATCGCTTCAGTTTCACAGGATATAAACAGCGCCATTTGTAAATTGGGAAAGCATCTGATCACACCGATCTTGGTTTGATTAGATAATGTAAGGGCAGAGGAGATATCTGGAGTCTGATAGAACCCAGATTTCTCAAAAAAGAATATATGACAATGCCCATTGAAGTTATAGGGGATATTTGCATTCCCTGTGATAGCATTAAAAGTAATAAAAAAAAATTAAGGGGACAGTGTAAAAATAATAAAAAGAAACAAAATAACTAAATAAAAAAAAAAAGTACCCTCGCCCTCCTGCACATGCGCGCATCTACGTTCGTGAGCATTGACCCTGTGCCAGTATGGAAACAGCGGTTGCACCATGCATGTAAGGTATCGCCATGAACGTCAGATCAAGGGCAGTAATTCTAACACCAGACCTCCTCTGTAAATCTAAAATGGTAGCTTGTAAAGGCTTTTAAATCATTGTCTATGGATATTAAAACCTATGCAGTTTGTCACCATTGCACGGGGCATGCGCAGTTTTAAAGCATGTCATATTTGGTGTCTATTTACTCAGCATACCATCATCTTTTATATGTTACCAAATAATTGGCCAATATTTAGTGTTTTTGGGCATTAAAAGTAAAGTACTATGTGACATAAAAAATTGCAGCACCCATCATTTTATTCACTAGAGTGTTTGCTTTAAAAAAATATATGTTTGGAGTATAAATTAATTTCCTAGCAAAAAATACAGATTTTTTTTCATGTGAACAAAAAGTGTCAGAAAAGACTTGGTCTTCAGGTGGTTAGAAGAGTAAGTGATGTGCGGCATAAACTTCTAACGCTGGACATAAAATGCTCCCACCCACCAAAATGACCCCTTTTTGGAAAGTAGTCACCCCAAACTATTTGCTGAGAGGCATGTTTAATCAATAGAAGAATTTATTTTTTTACCACAAATTTTTGGAAAATGACAAACAAAAATTTTTTTCTTTTTTTTACACAAAATTGTCATTCAAATGATTTATTGCTCACACATGCCATGGGTATATGTGGAATTACTACCCAAAATAATTTGGGATCTACAAGGGGGAAAGACTGCCAAATGTAGCAAGCTTTCCAAGGACAGCATTGAGCTAAATCCTTTATCCTTGATCCGGAAGATCTTCTGGGAAGCCAGGAAGGCTGGTTGTGCCTGCAAGCTGGGGAGCTAGGAGCAGCTCCGTAGGGGGAAGAGAAGACATCCCTACATGTAGCTTCAAGAAGTGAAGTGATTTTTTTGTCTTTGAGGGGCTGCTAGTTCCTCACCCCTAAGGGGCAGCTGCTACTGATCCGCATTGACTGACGGCTTTCAAGAAAAGGGTCTGATTTGTACATAGGAGGGAAGTGTTCCCCGTTCCATTGCCTCAAGCCAAATTGGGCATCCCATAATCCCTATTACCCCATTTAAGTTGAAATCCCCTAATAAAACAACAAAACCAAGTCCATGGTCTGGTCACTGTCTTTAGGTGCAAGTCTGTGTGAGAAATACCTGTTGCCTGGCTGTAGGGAGGGAAGCTTGGAGATGTACACAACACAGCGGTCCTCAGAAGGGTAGCGCTACATGGATAAGAGTGGCAAGTTGAAAAAAAATGAGGGGGAGACAAGGGGCGGACTGACCATTTGGAAACTCGGGCACTGCCCGAGGGCCCGGGGTCAGTAGGGGGCCCCATGAGATGCCCCTGGTAATTTTTTCATAGGCTTTTTTGAGTTTGGGCAAGGACACATGGGCCCCATGATCCCCTATTGCCCGGGGGCCCCATGAGTTGTCAGTCCACCTCTGGGGGGAGTTGATTTACTAAAGTCAAATAGACTGTGCAGTTGCACTCATTTTCCCCAGAGGTTAGTGAATGTGGTGAAGCTCTGCTGATTTCTATGATCCAATCATGTGCAAGCAAAAATGCCTTTTTTCCTTGCATCTAATTTTTTACAAAGTGAAGCAATGCCACATTCACTAAGCTCTGGGTAAAATAGGTGCATTGCACTTACAAAGTACACAGTTTATTTGCCTTTAAGAAATCAACCCTAGGTGTTTCTTGCATCCCTGTGCAGGCAGCCACATTCATGTCAATTGGACCACAGTGGCTGCACGGACACAGCTGCTGCTCCCAATTTGCATTCAGGGTCATGTACCCACACGTATGTGTAACACCATGCTAATAGGATGCAGGATGTTAAAATGAACACACGATGGCAGTGTCCTGCAGAACAGTGGCATTCACACTCTGTATAGCAGTCCAATGGAACTTGTATGCTGAATTACAGGACTTTGCTAAGGAACAGTCTAGAATAGAACTAGAGTTCCCAGAGGAGCTGGCAGGTGGGCAGGGGCATATATATATATATTTATATGTATATATATATATAAAAGCCCAGGAGATGAGGCAGAAAGTGTGAGGGGAAAGATCTGGAGAGAGGTGTGCACTGACTGGGAGGACTGGACCAAGCCATAGAGAGAGAGAAAAAGAGGAGGCAAGGCGAGTCTGCTGATTGGTGACCTAGCCGCATTGTGGAAAAAGTTAATCTGCTAGCAGATGACTGGACAGAACACTGAAGGTGGGACCAGAGAGTGTGAGGAGGCCTTATCGAAGACGAGAGAAAGACCTCCAGAATTTGCCAGACCCCAACCCTCTGGTGAGAGTCCCAAGCATTATCAAGGACAGGGAACACTGACATCTGCTCTACCTTTGCACACAGTTGCGGACATTGCACATAGTTGTTGGAAGTTACGGCCTACTTCCTTTAGCCGCTATTGTCTGATCACACTTAGTATAGCCTTATCATTAGAACTGATAGCAGGACTGTCGGTCCACAGGCTGAACCACCACTGTGTCACCATCATCATCAATTCACTAAGGAGGCCTTTTCCCCATTGTGCCAAAAGTCTTATTGCCCAAAGAAGAGTTGCCCTGTGCCAACAATCAGTCTTACCAGATTGGCCACTTGTCACTTTAGATTCCCTAGTGACTAATGCCTTAAAGGAACATTACATCTGTAAATTTGCTGCTGACAGGGGGAGTGTTATTCTTTCCTCTCTTTATTACACTGTTCCTTAGAGTTACAGTTCACTCTTCTCTACACTGTGTACCAACTGGGCCCCATCACACATGCAGAAGATTCTGCATTGCCATTGAGGGCCCAATGTAAGCTAGTCTACCTGTTTGATAGTCCTAGCTGCTCACTGGGGACTGTAAGACCACCTCAGGTTGAAGGTATTGGGTTAGTTCCTGAAAAGCAGGTCTGCTAATACTAATTGTGATTCTGTGATAAGTGTGGTCTTTTCCTTAATTTCAAATTGACACAAGTAACAATTGTTTTTGCACATTCCAATTCTGTTTATGCTGTGTAACCAAGCCATATTGAAGATTGCTATAAACCTCTTGCTAAGCTTAATTTAATTGTGTGTGAATTCACATTCAGGTGGTGATTTATTTCAGTTAAGAATGTACTGTGGCATCAGCAGGGGTTAGGCTTTCAGAGTGGGGCCCAGATCTGCACAGAACCCGAAAACAATCCAGCAACTCCTAAGGGGGTAGCGCTACAGATGTCAAACTGGAAACAGTAGTTGTGTTTATGCAACTGCGTGGTCCCAATTGACAAGAATGGAAATGCCTGTACAGAGATGCACGTGTTACAGGATTATCAGTGATCTGAGCGCGAGGTATGACAAACATGCAGCCTACAGTATCTATATCAAAAGGAGAGCACGAAACATGTTGCTCACTTGCTCATTCCAAGTTTAATGTGTTAAACAGAAATGAGTCACATCATACAGATAATTACTTTTTTTATAGTGGCAGTGCAGGCCACATGGAAAAGCACATCAATTTGTATTAGAGAATTACCATTTCTAGCAAACACTATAAGATACTAAACAGAGAAAGTAATGGTCAGAATAAACACAAAACTTAGAGTAAAACTTTAGGCAACCATTTTTTCATTTTGAATAGAGCAAGGAAGGGTTATAATCCCTGTCAGATTTTTTTTTGCCATCTGTGTCCTATTACAGAGATTTCTCTTCACTTCCTGTCCCATAGCTAAACAGGAAGTCAGAGGAAATCCCTGAAAATTAACGGAATTCCTTGGAGACCCCCAGGTCACCAGAACTAGTGTCCCCATTTGAAGATTTCCCCTCTATTACTTTTCTGGGGACAGTCCAAAATTTGCGGTTTATTTACTTTCACTTTTAATGATAATGGTAGACAGGACAAATAGAGAGGGTGCGTTTTTGTGAACGGGGGGGCACAGACAGCAATAAAAACTGGCAAGCATTTTAACTCTTCGGCACTCTACTAGAAAAAGATAACATAAACAAAGTGTGATTAACCTGTATCAAGAGGAGAGCACAAAACACATGTTGCTCACTTGCTCATTCTGAGTTTAACCTGTTCCTGCCAGGCCAATAGCAGAATGATGGCCAAGCAGGACTCTTGACAATCCTTCCTATGGCGTCCTTCCCGGAATGCGCCTTGTGCGTGCCCGCAGAGCTGCATGGTGGCGAGATCTGTCACAAACTTTGTTCCTCAGACACAGCTGATGACAGATCTGTGTACCAGTATGTTGAAAAAAAAAAAATTGGTGAATATGTTTTTTGTAATTTCTTCATTTTCCAAGAAATTACAACTTTAAAAACTCACCATGCTTCTTATTAAATACCTCTGACTGTCTACTTTGAAAAAAAGGGTCATTTGGGGGTTGTATGTACTGTCCTGACATTTTTGGGCCTCAAGAAATGACATTGGCCGTCAGTACTTCAGGGTTGATCGATTTTCAGATATATCCCATAGTTTGTGAACTCTATAATTCTCTTATAGACTAAATAATAATTACTGATTTTTCAACAAAGAAATGTAGCGGAATACATCTTGGCCTAAATTTATGACTAACAATTATTTCTTTGCAAAATTTTATAAACCGTTTTTTTTTCAAAATTAAGGCCTTTTTTTGTTAATTTAGCAAAAAATAAAAACCCTAGTGGTGATTAAATACTACCAAAAGAAAGCTCTAGTTGTAACCGCATGACCGCGCAATTGTCATTCAAAGTGTGAAAAAACTGAAAGCTGAAAATTGGCCTGGGCAGGAAAGGGGGTAAAAGTGCCGGTATTGAAGTGGTTAATGTGAGCTTGTTAGTACAGTCTCCGAAAGTCACACTAAAGATCATTAGAGCTCCATCTAGCTGCAGCCTAGAAATAGCATTACTGGGAGGTTTATCCATTTACTTGCTACACACAGAACACCTGTGCATCCCTCATGCAGGCAAACATTGCCCTCATGCAGTTGTAAACTGTAGTATGACCTA
Organism: Staurois parvus; assembly: GCF_062004578.1. Lineage (NCBI taxonomy): Eukaryota > Metazoa > Chordata > Amphibia > Anura > Ranidae > Staurois > Staurois parvus. The sequence continues at coordinate 4,907,905 of NW_028317852.1, read as the reverse complement.
ACTGTTGGTCGGGTTATAGGTAGTCCAGTATAGAACTGCAGTTAAATGTTTATGAACACAATGCACACATTTAACATAATAGTCAACAACTTTAGTATATTTCCAAATACAGTTTACTTTATACATCCTGTGCATTGTGGAATGTCCCTTATCATCTCTGAAATCTTCTGAGCTCACGCAAGGAAAGCAGCAAAGAGATATTCTTTTTGCCACCTAATTTCTCTTGTATTTAATGACCACCACTGAAGCAGACAGCATTATCCCCCAGGTGTTTTTGTATGACTTTTAAGTATGGACATGCAATCTTTGTCATGGAACATCTGGTTATAGTGCTTTTAATTAGCAATGAAAGTGACCACGGTGTAATATTATACTTTACAAAGTGAGTCTGGAGGCCATGCTGTACAAAGAGATTGCAACGCAACAGCTGGAAATGAGCAACATGACCATCAGGCTAATGTTTTGTAGTACTGACCTATATGTCTAGCCAGTTGTTATCGTATAGCTAATGAAATCTGAAATGTTGACAGCAATCACCTAGCATTTTAGCATACAGAGCAAAAGTTGTAGCTCATGTAGCACACAAACCACAGAAGTATTAGATGAAAGTACATTTGTCACAAACCTGAGCAATTTAAGACTTAGCATCATGTTAGGTTACCTTCTGTAAATCTGCATGTCAGAAAGATCAATAGATCCTGATATCCTGGACCTACATTTATATTTAAATCTCAGTTTTTACTTGTTTAATACTCACTCCATAGAAAGCTTTATTTTTAGGTTTGTTTGATGTGGGGCAGAATTAGAACTACTTTTAGAATGTGTTCCCTTAACTACAATAGTTAATCAAAATACTGCCCAAACATAAAATGAAAGTCTATTCTATTCGGGCTCATGTACACTGCAGCTCCTAAACTGACAGTCAGGAGCTTTTCAGCATTTTTTTCAGCAGCCCCTGAACTCTCCCTAATGTTTTCCTATATGTCCATGTACACATCGTCGTTTACAGGCAGTTGAGTTTACAGTCGTTTTTTTTTGAACGCAGAAAACTTGCGTTCAGGAGTAGATTTTACCGGCGTTTCTAAATGCTTGAAAACGCGTGTAAATGCTTGTAAACACGGTTAACCACATTTATAAGAGTTTACGTTTAGAAGCGTTTTTAACTGTTCCATGTCCAGATGCTGTCCAGAGCCTTTTTTCATCATCAGAAATGCATGCAAAGCATTTTCCATGTATTTAAATGGACTTAGTACACCAGTGCAGTCAGTTCCAAGTTTTGCGTGAAGGAAAAAATGGTAGAACGTGCTGCATTATGCTAATGATGGGATCCATAGTGAATACAACCAGAAAAGATAGGTAATCTCAAAACATACTGCTCTCTCTGCTTCTGCTCTCTCTATTCCTCTCAAAATGTCTGAAATAGTTAATTTTTTACTATTTTTCAGTGCTAAACGCAAACGCACATAAATGCGCATAAACGCTATATGCAAATGCGGCTAAAATGACGTTTTTTAACCTATGTTTTTCAGCAGTCAGATTCCATCGTTCAGAAGAATTTTACAAATGCCCCGTGTACATGGTATTCTATGATTAATTCTTGGATCATTATTCATAGAATACCATGTCCCATCATGTTTCAGTACTTTCAGACTTTCTGCGTTATGTGCTATATGTTCTGTAGTTCACAGAATAGAAATGGACATGGAATTAAAATGTAGCAGGAGCAATGTATTGTCAACTCAAAGAGGAAGGTAGGAGCTCACTAGATTTCTGGTGGATTCAAATGGTATAAAAGCAAAAAAACACACATGTAGTATATTACAGTTTGCCAGTCTTTAAATGTGGTGGCTGCAATACTTTTCTTCTTTTTTTCTTAAGGCTTATATTTTCATCTTAAAAAAGTGCGCTGTTCACTTAAAACCCCAATGATATAAATACTAAAATGACTTTGTTTTCAATAAATATGTGTATGATAATGCAAAAATCACCATAATATATCATATAAATCAATAAACATTGCATAAATGAACAAATAATGATACATAAAGTCGCCAATCCAATGTGAAGAAAAAGTGCTGCATGCTGAATATATCTTCCTAAAGGTGCTGTAGTGCTCAATGGTGCACTTCACAAAGAACTCACAAGCCTCTTACCGAACAAGATAGATCTCAAGCTATAGAGATCCAATAGGCAGATAATATCCCGACTCCACACTGACATTCTCATTACTGATTCCAAAAGGGATAGATGTACAGCTCCAAGCTCCCCAGGAGCCGACATAATACTCCAAACCACTCTCCACCATGGCATATGAAGTGTTAAAACAGAAGAAACTTCATAGTGCAACCCAGTAAAAGAATACTGTTTATTGCACTTACATTCGATTAGGTGCAAAGGAAGCATTGAAACAAATACAAATCAGCCCCGATGTCAGTCCGCCGGCTGGTGCGTGGTGACGTCACAAGAAGACTCCGCCCGACGCGTTTCCCCACAACTGGCACCCTCTGGGATTGGAGATCATCTGGTGATCTGGCCAGTAACACACTTCTTGTTTTAGGATGTTTCCATGTTTCCATTCTAGAGCAATAGAGACACCAGCATTTGGACAGCAGCATTGTCAGTCTTGGTAGAGTGTAGCATTAGATGTAGTAGCAGATTTAGATGGACTTGACTAAGGCCTGTTTCACAGACTTCAGTTTGTATAAAGCTGGCCATATATAAGTTGAAAATCGAATGTTCTGTCTGAATAAACGAAACTAGCTCATATGATTGTGCCATAATTTGTTTAGTTTTTCTAAACAAAACCAGCATGTTAGATCAGGCACTTTCAATTATGGTATGAAAATCGCATGTCACAGCTGGCATACTAATGATACGATAAACTATCAATTCGACAATCGACACAAATTTCATTTGGTTTTCAACTCAACTATGGCCGGCTTAAGTGTAGTATGAACAGCAAGCTTTTACAAAGCATTTCCAGCACTTTCAATCGTACCATTCAGCTCCAGTTTGTAAATGTTGAACACAGATCCTAATGAGAGTGTTGATTAATTTTAAACAAGCTGTCAATCACTACTTGAAGCTTGTTGTAAGACTGCTGAAGCAGCTTGTTAAAAATGACCAGCACTCCTATTAAGATCTGTGTATAATATATCTAAACAGGAGCTGAAGGGCGCTTTAAAGGTCTAGAGAGATCTGTTCAAAGTTCGCCTAAAGCTTTTTAAAAACTTGCTGTTCACACTGCACTTTTACAGCCTATTCCCCAAAACCCAGGCCCGGTGGTTGTGGGGGTGCAGGGGGTGACTCAGAATCTGGAAGCCCCTTGGGTAAACACACTCTTAGATTGTAAGCTCCAAGCAGTAGAGCCCTCCTAACTCTCTTGTATTGAACTGTATTGTTGCTGTATTGTCTCCCTTTATATTGTAAAGTGCTGAGCAAACTGTTGGCGCTATATACATTCTGTATAATAACAGCAGTTTTTGACAAGTCCTTTATTAAAAATATTTTTATAAAACAATTGTCCCCTGGTTTGCATCCAACATCAATCACAATCAAACGTTGACCACAGGCTGGAACAAAAGAAATAGGTCGGTGCAAGACGATGGCTTCCGCAGCCTGACAACCCCGTTGCCTCCCGCTGCTAAATAAGCTAGGGGGCAGTGTCACTCGGTGATGTCATCGGGTGGCCCTGTCCCTTAGTTTTTTTTAAAGGCGGTGGAGCTGTCAGATGACGAAAGCCAATGTTGGGTGCAGACCTTTTTTTTAATTTATATTTATTTATTTATATTTTCATTTGGGTTGGTGGCCAGCGTTCATTGTGATTGGCATTAGATCTACACTGGGGACATTTTTTTTTTACATTTTGTTAAGAAGAATTTGTGAAAAATTGTTGCTGTGTTTTACTCACTTTTTTGGTGAATGAGAAGGGGGGGTGGGATCTGGGGTCCCCCTTTTAAAGTCATCCCAGCACTCCCACAACCAACAGGTCAGGGTTGTGGGGAAGAGGCCCATGTCCTCATCAACCTTCCTACCCCAAAGCCCCCCCCCCCATGTTGAGGGCATGTGGTCTGGCATGGTTCAAGAGGGGGGGGGGCAGCTCATTAATGCTACAGGTGTGCTAATATGTTTTAAGACTGCTATAGGGCTCTTTCACACAGGCGTTCCATATGTCCGTTTTTCATCTGTCCGTTTATGGATGAAAGACAGACACCCATGTATTTCTATGGGCTAGCGGATGTAAATGCATGATCATAGGTTTACATCTGTTAATGTCTGCATCCTTTAATATCCGTTTTTTCTTTTTTTTGTCTTCTGTACAAAAAACCCCCAGAACTGACGAAAAACAGATGTGAATGGATGAAAACAGACAAAAAAAACCGGATGTAAATGGACATACAGCCTGCTTTTGCACTGGTAAAGGATGTAAAAAAACGGATGTAAACTGATGAAAAATTGATGTAAACTGATGAAGAACAGATGTAAACTGATGAAAAACTGATGTAAACTGATGAATAACTGATGTGAACTGATCCATTTTTTCTTGGAAAAACCGTGATTGAACTGATAAAAAAAAACGGAACGCTCGTGAAAAAGGACCCTTAGAATTCACCACCTGTGTGACAGAGCCCTTGGTTAAGTATAGTTCAAATGATAAATGCTTATTTTTGAGAGCAAGATGCATTTGAGAAAGAACTTTCTTTCAAATTAGAAGATTCCCTACTGTGTCTTCTATTCCATTTTACGTTTGTGGATATGCTACTGCCTCTGCTCTCCCAGAGCAATTATTCTTACTTTATCTCCTATAGTGGGTGGCATTTAATGAATAAATATATGTTCAAATCCTAATTATAATTATGTAAGTATAATCAACGCTAATTACATAAATGGAAATTGCTCGCTGCGTGCTGCTGTTTGGGAGATGCAAACTTCATTAAACAAATGAGTACAAATTGTAACTAAAGAAAAGGGTTTTTTGTCTAGATAATTTTTGTCTTTATATGATAAAAAAAATAAGTAGTGCAATGGTGCAAAGAAATACATAAATCACAAACACATTAACATTATATAAAACAAAAGTAGAGTATGAAGACATGGCAAGCATAAGTGATTTATGCATTTGAACAGCTGTCTTCCCTTTGTACATCGTTATATAATTCTCTGTACAAGCAGTTTAAGGAAACATCTTAGTATGTGGATATGTAGGATGACCACTAATGCTATTTCATTACATGCCAGGGAGGGGAACTGAGAGCTGAACTATCCCATCAGCCAAAGGAGCTGCTAGAAAATAACTTTAGGTCAAGGGTAACTGCATCCAGAAATAGGATGGACACTAAAATAGAATTTGTTTTGGATTCTAGAAAGTACAGCATTACATAGAATGTAGAAAATGTGTCAACAGCATTGCACCACTTAATTACTTAGGGTAAGGTTTACTGAGATCTTCTGTGACCAAAGGTTAAAGATACCACACAGGCTGAATCTGACTGCACTACATAGCAAAGGTATTCCATGGCTTCTACCAGTCAATCACAATGTTCTGACAAAGTAATTGGTATTATTCACAAACCATGTAATCCTAATGCCTGGTACACGCTATCAGTTTTTCTTTTTCTTTCAACCTAGCCAGCTGAACAATCTGATGTTAGTACAGTGATCTCCCCACTGAGCTATGGTGTTCTCACAAGGGGGACTGCCCCCCCCCAACACCAGAACACACCGGTCAGTGCTGGCAGCCATTGGCTGCCAGCACTGATCGGATGCTGGTTTTCCAGCATGTCCATTCAGCAGAAGCCAAAATACACTTCGCAAAACAAGGGTAAAATATCACATTAGGAAAAACGTATATTAAACTGTGGGGGTTGATTTACTAAAAGTGCAGAGTGAGAAATCGGGTGCAGCTCTGCATAGAAACCAATCAGCTTCTGAGTTTTTTTATTGTCAAAGCTTAACTGAACAAGCTGACGTTGGAAGCTTTAAAAATCATACAATGTGATTTCCTGAATTTTTTTTTAAATTCTGTCTCTCAGAGTGGGAATGCACCTACAATGTGAATTTCAGACCCCTCCATGATTTCTAAGTGGGAGAACTTGCAAAATCGCAGGGTGTTCAAATACTTCTGTTCCTCGCTGTATTTTAATTGTTTTCTTAAAGCGGTATTAAAGCCAAAGACAAAAATGTATTATATTACAGCTTGCCAAGATGCTTAGATGCGTTTGGCTGCATTCCTTTTCTTTTTATGCTTTCTTTCTCCTGGTGATCTGGCCAGTAAGTCTGTTATTTTTCAATAGAAGATGCTGTTCTGCAAAAGTAGCAGTTAGGGCATTGAGACAAACCATTTAACATTGACAAACAAGCTTACAAAGTGCCTACAAAGTTAGCTTTTATTAATGTAAAGGAAGCAGAAGTCCGAAACCTCAACTATGAAATAGTTGAGACTTTATTAGATATCCATCAAGACATAAAATAATTCATTATGTGAAAAGATTGACGCATAAAATTTTATTATGACTAAGGCCAAAAGGCTGGGGCTGAAACGCGTCAATCTTTTCAAATAATGGATTCTTTTATGTCTTGATGGATATCTAATAAAGTCTCAACTATTTTATTCCAAGCTGTGTCGGTGCCAGACTTCTGCTTCCTTCATGATAATCAACAGCATGTACAGTGTATGTCCTGACATATACTATTAATCCTTACCCTCTGGATACTTGGGCAAGGGTTTGTAGCACTGCAAACATTTCTTCAAGGACAGAAATCTGTTTCTGTAACTGCTTATTGCTTATTAGCTGTAGTTTGGCTTCAACGTGTTAGTGTACACTAACCCCCCCTCCCCCCCAGATTAACAATGCCGCTGTCCAAAGGTATCTCTGTTGGTCCTCAATCCAGAGTGTAGACACCCTAAAACAGGAAATACATTACTGGCAGGATTACCAGGTGAAAATAAAGGGGAAAAGCCTAAGGAAGAGGATTATTGCATAAACAGCATTTAAGGACTGGTAAGCTGCAGTATGTCAAATTTTTGGTTATGGGTTTATTACCACTTTAACCATTTGCCTACCGGGCACTTATACCCCCTTCCTGCCCAGGCCAATTTTCAGCTTTCAGCATTGTCACACTTTGAATGACAATTGCGTGGTCATGCAACATTGTACCCATATGACATTTGTATCATTTTTTTCTCACAAATAGAGCTTTCTTTTAGTGGTATTTAATACTGGGTGTTTTATTATTTGCACTATAAATGAAAAAACACTGAACATTTTTGGGAAAAAAAGACTTTCTTTGTTTCTATTATAAAATTTTGCAAACAGGTAATTTTTCTCCTTAACTGATGTGCGGTGATAAGGCTGCACTGACAGGCAGCACTGATGGGTTGCACAGATGAGGCAGCACTGATGGGCGTTGATGAGGAGGCACTGATGAGGCTGCACTAAAATGTGGCACTGATAGGATGCAATGATGGACACTGATAGGCGGCACTGCAGGCACTAATAGGTAGCACTGAAGGGCACTGACTGACAGCACTGACAGGCACAGATTGGTGGCACTGATGGGCAGCACTGTTGAGCACTGATGGGCAGCACTGTTGGATACTGATGGGCACTTTTGGAGCTGTACTGATAACCAGGGCACTATCAGTGTAGATTTCTGCTTTCACAGTTGCTGGTTATTGACAGTGCTTTTTTCTCGCTGTGACAGCACGAGGACAGCACGAGGAAAAAACCGGCAAGTGTATTTACATGGTGACCAGCTGTGATTGGACACAGCTGATCATGTGGTAAAAGGCCGCTGTGATTGGCCCTTTACCGAGTCACGTGATCAGCTGTGTCCGAAGGACACATCGATCGAAGACAGCTGCGTGCTCACTGTGGGTAGGGGGGGAGGGGTTGGGCGCATTCTGGGAGGATGTCATATGACACCCACCCAGAACTGGATGACCGTGCTGTAGCCATCATTTGGCTAGAGCGTAGTCAAGAAGAGGTTAAGGTGTCTTTTTTTCCCATAAAATTGCATTTGAAAAACCACTGCACAAGTACAGTGTGACATAAAGAAATTGCAACAACCACCATTTTATTCTCTAAGGACTCTGTAAAAAAATATATATATAATGTTTGGGGTTCTAAGTAATTTTCTAGTAAAAAGATACTGATTTTATTGTTACCAAAAAGTGTCAGAATAGGCTATACAATACACTAGTTGTGAATCAGCCCAGTCTGGGACAAATTCATCAGACCTGTTAAGTTGTATACATAAAAAATATGTACACGACATAACGGGGTTGACTTACTAAAACTGGAGAGTGCAGGGGGGCGTGGCCAGGCGCATGGACAGCTAAGCAGCACATCTGCACAGCTCCCAGGCCCAGGTCCCTGCAACTGCAACAGGCAGCTCTCACCCTCACGGAGCACCCATGGCACACCCCATGGGGAGAAAGACCCAATGGACCCCCCGGGGAACGATCGGAGACCGATCCGGCAGCTCTACCACCCGCAGTCCAATGGAGCTGTGGAGCGTTCCAATCAGGCCCGGGAACAATTTCTTTGCTGCTATGTATCAGACCATCAAGACAATTGGGTCGATCTCCTGCCATGGGCAGAGTTTGCAAAGAAGTCGGCTGTCAACTCCTCCTCTGGGATGTCCCCCTTCATGGCCAACTATGGGTTCCAACCCGTGGTATTGCCTGAGTTGTTCTCGCCACAGGACATTCCGGCTGTGGATAACCATCTGGCTGCCCTGCGTTCCTCGTGGGGGCAGATCCAGAGGTCCTTGAAGGACTCGGCACAGAGCCAGAAGCTCCAGGCTGATCGCAGACGGTTGCCCGCTCATTCATACCAGGTCGGAGATCGTGTGTGGTTGTCCACTCGCAACCTCAATCTTCGGGTGCCCGCACCGAAACTGGCTCCCCGTTTTGTTGGTCCTTTCCGCATCCTCCGCAGGGTGAACCCGGTTGCCTATGCATTTGCTCTTCCTCCTGGGATGCGTATCTCCAATGTCTTCCAGGTATCCCTGTTGAAGCCTCTGGTCTGTAATCGCTTTACTGCCTCTCCGCCTCGGCCTCGTCCTATCAGGGTTGACGGTCATGAGGTGTATGAGGTGAGTCGCATCCTGGACTCTCGGTTGATCCGCGGTCGGGTGCAGTTCCTGGTCCATTGGCGTGGTTATGGCCCCGAGGAGTGTTCGTGGGTTCCTTCGCCTGTTCATGCTCCTGCCTTCCTCCGCGCTTTTCACGCCCGATTTCCTCAGAAGCCTTTTGTGGAGCCGCGGAGGGGGAGGGGTCCTTGAGGAGGAGGTACTGTCAAGGTCCTACCTTTCCTCAGAGATTGTGTTGCTCCATGTGCTGGCATCCATCTTAAGTTCCTGCAAAGCATGGTGGGAGCCTTTATGCTTTCAGGCCTCTGCGGCTCCTCCTCCAGAAGGGTGTGGCTGATCACATTTAAGCCTGCTGACTGCAGTTGCTCTTTGCATTCGTGTCCTGTATGTTCCTTTGCAGCAAGCTCTTGTTCTGTTCTCGTTGCTCTCCTGGTAACCGACTCGGCTTGGACAAGACTATTCTCTGCTTTATCCCATTACCTGACCTCCCGTTGCTGAACCCGGTCCGTGACCTGAGTATTCTTGTCTACCGTCTTGTACTGTTTGCTCCGTTGTTATCAACCCGGCCTGTCCGACCACGCTATACGTTTTCCATCTGGCTCCCACCAGCTGTACGCCATTGGCGGCAGTCGTTACCGCAGCTGGGGTTACACGGAGGCCGCGACCTGGTCTCAGGCTGCGTCAAGTCCATCCCCACCATCAGGGGCCCTGGTGAAGGGCAGCCTGGGACTTAGACTCCGCGCCCTAAGTGACTCTGGTCTGTGAGTAATGGCTGTTGTCAGTCACTGCGTGACCCTACCATTAGGCCTGCCTGCCCATTCCACCGCTTCTGCCCTGACAGTTGGGCCTAGCTCAAGTGGCCCTCCCGGACTGGCCTCACCAGCTCCCATTACCCGGCCCCCCACCTGCACCCACAGGGCAGTGGTCTGATCAAAAGAAGAAGAAACGTGCCGGTTCCTCTTCCCAGAAGAACCTAGAAGGATGACCGCTACCGGAATAACTAGAGACATGCCCGCCATTCTTGTCCCCCTTGCCTGAGTCATTTCTCTCACTGTGTGCTCTTTTCGCTGTAGTGATTTTGTGCCTTTTTTTTAATTTTTAAAATTTAAAATTTTGATTTTCTCAATTTTTTAATTTTCAATTTTTTACTTTTTAAAATCTTTTTTGCCCTTTTTTTCTTTCTCCTCGCTTTTCATATACCTGTGCCTGATGTCACCGGGACCCTGGGGCTGTGGCGGGAGGACCTTCCTCAGGTGACCCCGCCGCTGCTTGCGGCGGTGAACTGGGACTCCTCTGGCCCTAGTCACAGGAGCCCTAGGCCCCCCCCAATTACCTAAATCTTCACCGGGTTAGCTCCTGGTTGGGTTCATCTACCCTATCGTCACATGCCGGGGGGGGGCCCAACTGTTTATTTGTAACAAGTATGATGGAGGGTTCGCTGATGATGTTTTATTAGGGGGTGTCTTCCCTAGCCGGGGGGAACCCCCCTTGAAGTTGCCAATTGCCTGTGGGGGGCTTGGGTCGGGATCGGTCACTTGCGCCTGTGACGTTCCCCACCTAGGCCCTCAGTGTATTGTACACCACACTGTTTGCGTGTCAAGACAGCCTGTCTCTTTGTTACTTTCCTTTCTTTGTCTGCCCCTATCTCCCCATCCCCCCTTTTTTTTTTCCTCTCTCTTTCCCCTTCTTCCAACCCAAGGGAGGGTTTGGCACCGTTTTGGGTGACGCATCCTTCCCCCACTTGTCACACTGCCCGACTATGACTCCGATCAAATTTTCCTCCATCATCTGTAGGGGCTTCAACACACCGGAGAAGAGGAGCCAGATGCTATATCACTTCCACAAGCACGGCTCGCAGATCCTGCTTCTCCAAGAGACCCATTTTCGCATGGGCTCTCGGTGCCTAGCTTGGATCATGCCATTTTACTCCAGCCCCTCAGCAATGGTTCTGGTCAACGGCACAACTTCCCCACCCTTCCCTATCTCGAACGGGACTAGACAAGGCTGTCCACTCTCGCCCCTTCTCTTCGTACTGATAATGGAACACCTTGTGAGAGCCATTCGAGCGAACTTCTCAATCACGGGCATTAGCACTCCCTCCGCGCACCATAAAATATCCTTATACGCGGATGACCTCCTAGTCTATGTCCAACAACCACACATATCACTCCCCTGTCTCTTCCACGAGTTCCGTAGATTCGGCCTCTTTAGTAACTTCAAACTCAACATCTCCAAAACCGAGGCCCTAAACATATCTCTACCTGCCCATGTGCTGTCGAACGTAAAGTAATCGTAAAGTCGAACGCTCCAGCTTTACTTTTCAATGGCGCCCATCGGCCATTAAATACCTGGGGATTATGATCCCCGCAAACCTCACCGCTTTGTACTCTCTGAACTACCTACCCCTCCTCTCTAGTATCTGAAAAGACTTGGCGTCTTGGGGTACTTCAGCCCTCCCCTGGTTCGGTCGCATCAACACCCTCAAAATGGACAACCTACCAAAATTACTCTACGTCTTCCAGACCGTACCAATCACCGCCCCTAAGAGTTTCTTTCTCACCCTACCATCCTTGTCCATCAGATTTGTCTAGCGCCAAGGCCTCTCAAGGCTAAAACACAGAGTGCTCAAATACCCGAAATCCAAGGGCGGCGTAGGTCTACAGGACTTTGAGCTGTACCACAAAGCTACATTGACGGCCCGAAATCCTAGACTGGTTCCCCAGGCCATTACCCAAGGCCTCCTGCATGGTTGAACAGGATCTCTCCCCAGTCGACCTCCGAGCCCTCCTGTGGGGCTACAACCGAAAACACCGGTGTCTCTCTGGCCTATCCCCGCTGACCTCGGCCTCTCTGTGTTTGATGTACGGGCGGGGCGTAGTCGCTCTAGTGTCATCCGACCCTTCCCCTCTGTCACCCTTGTTCGACAACCCGGCTCTACCCCAGAGTGTAGGCGCAGCGGCCATCGGCCCCTTCACGCACACCTCTTGGCCCGTTGCCCGTGACTTCATCTGCCCCCAATCAGGTCTCCCGCTCCTCCAGGGTGGATCTTGGGATTGGTTGAAGACTCTGCAACTATCCACATTCTGCAACCACCTACACTCCTCCCCCGACATTCACCGACCACTCACTGAGTTTGAGCGACTATGCTCTCTCCCCAGTCTGCCTAGACATGTCCTAGCCACCCTATATAAATCTCTTCACGACACTCTCCACCCCGAACCCCCACCCTGCACCAGGGCGTGGGCCCGAGAACTCGGCAGAGACATGTCGGAAGCAGACTGGTCCAAGTCATTTCACTTCACCCATAAGTCATCCATCTCCTGTCATTCACAAGAGAAGAACTTCAAGATCCTCGCTCGATGGTACAGGGACCCCCTCTCTCTACATAAAATATTCCCCTCCACACCGAACCTGTGCTGGCGCTGTTCTAAAGCGGTCGATACCCAGCTCCACATCTGGTGGGATTGCGACCTAATACAACCTTACTGATGACAGATCTTTGCCATATATGGCGAGATTCACGGTGAATCTTTGACCCCCACACCGGAAATTGCCCTCCTCTCGATCCTCCCGGGCTCTTTAGCTAATCAGAAGAAAAGCTTTGCTCGCTTCTTCCTATCTGCGGCCCGCCAACTGATACCCCTCTTCTGGAGGTCGACGACCCCCCGCCCCTCCCCTTGTGGGTCTCGGTGCTAAACGATACCATGCGCATGGAGGAGATGTTGGCATTCAACAATGACACCTTTGATAAACACAAGTTGGTGTGGTCAGTCTGGCTCCACTTTTCCTCATCCTCACGCCTGCGAAATCTATGCGCCCCTGATGGGATTTGATGGAGTCATACTCAATGCCCCCAGGGATACACCCCGAGTTGACTATCTGACACGCCCTAAGGGGGTGACCAAGGGGTCCACCCCGGCGAAATATCAGTGGCGGACCACCTAACAGGCCTGCTCCGGCCAACCTCCCCACCCAGGATCGTCTCCCCTCCCCCTTTATTTTTTTTTCTCTCCCCCTCTCTCTCTCTCTCTCTCCCTCCCCCTCTCTTCCCCCTCCCTCTCCCGTCTCGTCTCTGCACCCCTTTCTCATTCATGGCTCTCTTCGCCCCCCCCTCTCTTTCCCTCTTTCCCTACCTACATCTCTTTCCCCCTGCACCGCGCTCTCTGGAGTGTTTCCATTACTCTCTACAAGGGTTTCTCATTTAGATGCTAAGGAATTACTGTATCATCTTTGAATATCGTCTGATGGGGGATGCCCCCTCTTTGACTGCAACCCATATCTTCCGCATCCATAGACCACGCTAATTCCTATTTGAATGTTCCTATTCACCCTTATCATTGTTGATGTTCTCATAATTCTTTCTTTTTTACTATGTATTGTTTGATTTATTGCAAAACCAAATAAAGACAAATTTGCTTTTAAAACTGGAGAGTGCAAAGTCTGGTGCAGGTGTGTATAGAAACCTTTTTTTTTTCCTAAAAATTAGAAGCTGATTGGCTTCCATGCACAGCTGCACCAGATTTTGCACTCTCTGGTTTTAGTAAATCAACCCCACAATGTTTGCACTAGAGGCTTGGCTAGATTCCTAAAACATTATCAATTTACAGACTTGACAAGATGCATATTTTCAATATGCTTCCAACATGATTCACATTTGCTGCAAATGTCATTGCACACGCTAGTTAGTGCCTGCCATTTTGAGCCATCAACAAAAGATTCTGTCTGATCTCTCTGTGAATCAGTTTATCCTTGTGAATGCCATACTGTATTTTTGCTGAAATGGTGCAATCGGTAAATTGGAATGTTTTTATACTTGGAGAGATCAGACCCCCGGAGTCTTATTCAGACAGGAAATGGTAAAAGAATGGATTAACTATATAGATGAAAATCAGATTCTTATAATTTTTGTTCTTTCTAAAATATTGATTAAAATCGGTAGCATATGTTACAGGTGAACTCATACTCACAACAAGAAAAACTATTGGATACTATGGAATTACAGTATTTATGCACGTGAAAAAGTAATTGTGAGCTACCGGCCTCCACAGCAGATGTTAACGTGTGAAAAGAATAATTAATTTTTTCAGTGTCTGCAGTTAATCTGTAAATTGTATTTATTTGAATAATGATTATGTAATCTACAGTTAAAACCATGCAACTGACATTTTCTTTCCATGGGATTCTATCTAAAATCTACAAATTTCAGTCTACTTGAAAGAAGGCATGTCTTAGTTCCATAGGACCAAAATAGACAAAAAAGAAGGAAAACAACACATTGGGGTTGATTTACTAAAGGTAAATAGACTGTGCACTGTAAGCACACTTTCAAGTGCACTTCTAGTGCACTGCAAGTGCAGTTGCTTTATATCCACGGGGAAGCTCTGAAATGAGGCGAAGCTCTGCTGATTTCTTTTATTCAATCATGTGCAAGCAAAAATGCTGTTTTATTTTATTTTCCTTGTATGTTTCACTGAGGTCTACAGCAATTGCACTTTCTTAAAAGAAAGAAATGCTTGAAATATATCACTATATAATTGAATTACTGAAATAAATGAACATTTTTATGATATTCTAATTTATTGAGATGCACCTATATATTTACCTTTAGTAAATCAACCCCAGTGTATTACTGGATTTTAACCGCTTCCCATCTGCCCTATAACAGAAATACTGCTACAGGGTGGCACGGGTGTACAAAATCACATAAGTATATACATGACTCTGCATTTACGGGTAGAGGGCACATGCAAGCCCTGCGCGCCCTACCTGTACCGCCATTCGCGGCTGTCAATCATCGGGTCCCGGATAGTGATTACCTGCCAGCGTCCTGTGATCACCGAGCATCTCCGACGGGGAGGAGGACTGTTTTGGTTACTAACGAGTTTCTTCCCTGTCAGCTCAGGCACACTACTTTGGATGGCTGTGCACAGCACAGCCATCCAAAGCAGGGTGCTTACAGTGAAGCACACTGACACGGCCCCATAGTGAAACACTCCCTGCACACAGTTATCCCTTTGATCAACCCTCATGTTAACCCCTTCCTGTCCAGTGCCATTAGTACAGTGTCAGTGCTTTTTTTTAACACTGATGACTGTATTGGTGTCACTGGGGATGTCAGTGACACCAAGTCAGTTCCCCCCAGTGTCAGAATGTCCGCCGCACTCCCACAGGCCTGCTGTAAGTCGCGGATCACTAGTGGAAAAAAAAATCCAGTATATATACCGTCATTTGTAAATGCTATAAAATTTTGTCCTAAATTTATGACGAAAATTGAGATTTTACATTTTTTTTTACTGGACATGTTTAATAGCAAAATGTCAAAAAAATTGTTTTTTTCTCAAAATTGACAGCCTTTTTTTTTAGCGCAAAAAATAAAAAATGTACAGGTGATCAAATACCACTGAAAGAAAACTCAATTTGTAGGGAAAAAAGGACGTAAATTTCATTTGGGTGCAGCATTGCATGACTGCGCAATTGTCAGTTAAAGTAACGCAGTGCCATATCGCAAAAAATGGCCTGGTCAGGAAGGGGGGTAAATCTTCAGGTGTGCAAGTGGTTAATGCCTACCTGGTACACACAGTAACTCTTTCTTTCATTCCATGCATCATGCCCCTCATTTACATCCAATGCTTCATTCCTATTTCTTTATAGAAAGTAGCTCAACGTGTGATACTTCACAGCACCTTATGACATGCAGTGCAGCTGTCTTAAGCTGGCGTCAGTTTGTTTCTTCCAGCCAGCTGGCTGGTTAAACAAATGGAACCCATCCATTTCCCATCAATTCCTGTTGAACTGGCTGAATTTTAACCCATGTATAGCCAACTTTATACCCAGTGACTCACTTTTCCCAATTACATGCAGTGCCTCATGCTCAGGGGTGGACTGACAACTCATGTGCCCCCCGGGCAATAGGGGATCATGGGGCCCTTGTGTCCTTGCCCAAACTCAAAAAAGCCTATGAAAAAGGTACCAGGGGCATCTCATGGGGCCCCCTACTGACCCCGGGCCCTCGGGCAGTGCCCGAGTTTCCAAATAGTCAGTCCGCACCTGCTCATGCCTCTCTGTTGCACACTCTCCATCATGCCTCTATCTTATCAATATCTTTTTCTAAGTGAGGTCTGCAGTTCTGGAGACCTCACTTACAAAAACATATTGATAAGACAGAACGAGTCCAGAGATGGGTAGCAGAAATGGTGAAAGATCTGGGGGATAAAACATATCAAGAATGACTTCAGGAACTTAACATGTACAGTCTATAGGAAAGAAGGGAAAGGGGAGACATGACTGAAACCTTTAAATACATCAAGGGAGTCAATAAGGTTCAGGAGGGTGGTATTTTCAACACAAAATTGAAATCAAGAAAACGGGGACATGACCTTAAACTAACAGGAGGAAAGTTCCAAACTAATCTCAGAAAGTACTATTTCACTAAAAGAGTAGTTGATGCTTGGAATAAACTTTCAGCAGAGGAAGTGAGCCAGTCAACGGTAAATAGCTTCAAACATGCTTGGGACAAGCATAGATCTACACTCAGACAAAAAAATAAAAAAAACACCCCTCACTCCCCCAAAAAAAAAACATCAAAAACACTCCACAAAAAAAACCACACACACAAAAAAACAAACGGCCAGACTCGATGGACCACGCAGTCTTTTTCTGCCGTCGCTTTCCTATGTTTCTATCACAAACATTGTACTGCAGTACTCTATTTCACCCAGTTCCTCACTTCTTTCATCAGAAGGTGTAACTCAGAGTATGGTCACCTACTAAAGTGGCCGAGGCAGACAACCGCTTTAATACTTTCGATACAAGGTTCATCTTCTTTGAAGGTTGCTGCTGAGATCAATAATCAAGGAGTGCACTCTGCAGAAAAAAAAAGAGTTATACTTGAGGTTCACAGACTTCCCCTTGGGTGCAAAAAACTTAACGCGAACCGAGCGAGTCCAGCTTTGATCACCCCTATTTATGACATATAAGGTTTTATCAAACTAGATGCCAATAAGTTAGGGTTTACATCTACTATAACCACTTGCTATCTGTCTATTATATACTGTATATATTGTACATGGCTGGACGGCTGTCTCCTGAATGCTGGAGGCTGCTTTTTACAGTCTACTCTTCACGCTGCTTATGCATGCTTTCTAGAACATGCAGCTGCACACGTGATCGCTGTGAGCAATCACAGTGATCACACTTGCAAACAAGGAGCGCATGTTGCAGCCAATGCTTTGTTTCCTCTCACAGTGATCAGCTGTGAGAGGAAACAGAGCGTTTTCAAATGTAGAAGTATTTTTTGTTCTCTTACACAGTAGAGTATAGAGTGTGACCAGTGCAGCCAGTCAATGTCCCTAATCACTAGCCACAGACAGTACAGTGTCACCAGTGCAGCCAGCCAGTGTCCCTGATCACTAACCACAGTACAGTTTTACCAGTGCAGCCAGCCAGTGTCCCTGATCACTAGCCACACTACAGTTTTACCAATGCAGCCAGCCAGTGTCCCTGATCACTAGCCACAGTACAGTGTCACCAGTGCAGCCAGCCAGTGTCCCTGATCACTAACCACAGTACAGTTTTACCAGTGCAGCCAGCCAGTGTCCCTGATCACTAGCCACACTACAGTTTTACCAATGCAGCCAGCCAGTGTCCCTGATCACTAGCCACAGTACAGTGTCACCAGTGCAGCCAGCCAGTGTCCCTGATGACTAACCACAGTACAGTTTTACCAGTGCAGCTAGCCAGTGTCCCTGATCACTAGCCACAGTACAGTGTCACCAGTGCAGCCAGCCAGTGTCCTTAATCACTAGTCACACTACAGTGTCACCAGTGCAGCCAGACAGTGTCCTTAATCACTAGCCACACTACAGTTTCACTAGTGCAGCCAGACAGTGTCCTTAATTACTAGCCACACTACAGTTTTACCAGTGCAGCCAGACAGTGTCCATGATAACTAGCCACTGCACAGCATCACCAGTGTAGGCAGCCAGTGTCTCTGGACCAGTGCAACAAGCCACATTGTCTCAGATTGCCACCACACTAATCCCAGTGTCACCAGACCAGTGCAGACAGTAACAGGGTTCCTGATTTCCACCAGACCAGTATAATGTGGCAACATTGTTCCTGATCACCACCATACCAATCTCAGTCTCATCAGATCAGTGTAACCCAGAAACAACATTTATGATCACTGCCACACTAATCCCAATGTCATCAAACAGTGCACACCAACAGTGCTCCTGATCACTGCCACACCACTCCCACTGTTGTCAGACGAGTGTAAGCCAGCAATAGTGTTACTGATCACTACCCACACCAGTCCCAGTATCACCGGACCAGTGTAAGCCAGCAACAGTGTTACTGATCACTACCCACACCAGTCCCAGTATCACCGGACCAGTGTAAGCCAGCAACAGTGTTACTGATCACTACCCACACCAGTCCCAGTATCACTGGACCAGTGTAAGCCAGCAACAGTGTTACTGATCACTACCCACACCAGTCCCAGTATCACCGGACCAGTGTAAGCCAGCAACAGTATTACTGATGACTACCCACACCAGTCCCAGTATCACCGGACCAGTGTAAGCCAGCAACAGTGTTACTGATCACTACCCACACCAGTCCCAGTATCACCGGACCAGTGTAAGCCAGCAACAGTGTTACTGATTACTACCCACACCAGTCCCAGTATCACTGGATCAGTGTAAGCCAGTAGCAGTGTTTCTGATGACCTCACACATATAGTATACCCATACTTGGGAGGAGTAGAAGAATGTGTTTTTGGATGTAATTCCACATATGCCCATTCTGTGTGTTATAAATATTTTACTAATTTACAAATTTGTGAAAAAAAAATAAATTTTCATTTTCTTTATGTATTTTCCAAAACGTTTGGCAAAAAAAAATGAAGTTAAAAAAATTAAGGTTATAAAAATACCTTGGGGTGTCTGTTTTTCAAAATGTGGTCATTTTGTGGGTGTTTTCAAGTGATATGTTGTCAGGAAATGCTTGAAGGTTTTTATGTGGCTAGGCTGCAAAAATCATACATATGTGGCATCATCTCAGAAAGAATAGCAGAGAATGTTTTAGGGTGTAATTGTAAGTTTGTCCATGGTACATGTTAGAAATATCCTAATAGGTATAAAAAAAAAAAATGTGATCTTTAACCCCTTCAATACCGGGCACTTTTACTTCCTGCCCAGGCCAATTTTCAGCTTTCAGCGTTATTGAACCTTGAATAAAAATTGCATGCAACACTGTACTGTAATTTTTTAGCATTTTTTTCACACAAATATAACTTTTTTGATGGTATTTAATCACCACTGGGATTTTTATTTTTTGCTAAATAAACAAAAAAAGTCTGGAACTTTTAAAAAAAAAAACACTTTTTTTTAGTTTCTGCTATAAAATTTAGCAAATAACCTTTCCTTATTAAATTTAGGTCAAATGTATACTGCTACATTTCTTTGGTGAAAATAACCAAAATTAGTGTATATTGTTTAGTCTGTAGGAAAGTTAAAGAGTTCACAAACCATGGTATATATATCTAACAATCGATCAATTCTGATGTACTGATGGCCTATCTCATTTAAGGCCCGAAAACGCCAGGATAGTACAAATGACTAATTTTTGGAAAATAGACTGTCCAAGGTATTCATCAAGAGGCATGGTGAATTTTTTAAAGTTGTTATTTTTTTGTCACAATTTTTTGGAAGGGAAATTATTATATATTTTTTTTACATATTGTCACTACTCCAGTACAGCGTTATCATATAACTGGTGTGGCAGGGATCAGGGACACTGACTGGTGACAGAATATTTTTCTTACTATTTATTTTCAACACACTGTGACCAGAGCAATACAGTGTTACCATATGTAACATTGTACTACTCTGGACAAGTGATCAAGATTTTTTTCTTTTTACACATAATAATTGGTTATATCAATGTACCGTATTTTCCGGCGTATAAGGTGACTGGGTGTATAAGACGACCCCCTAATTTTCCAGTTAAAACATAGGTTTTGGGCTATACTCGCCGTATAAGACTACCCCCCTTCCGAGGCAACACCATTTAAAAACATCAGATTTTTTAATTGAAATGGTTATGACTTACCAGTACTTAAAATCCTTCAAAATCCTCGTGTTCATCCTCTGACATCATAAGTTCATGAATGACATCTTGTGATATATTTGTAAGACAGTCATCATATGGATCAAATTCCAAATCAGATGGTTACCGCTGGATGTGCGGTAATGTGGTAGCTTCGGCTACATACAGTATACAGTATATATACAGCCCACTGGATGTGCAGTAATGTACATACAGTATACCGCGCTGAGCCAAGCTGGCTCAAAACAAATGTCCCTATGACAGATTAATCTGTCAGCCCGCTGGATGTGCGGTATATACAGTATACTGAGCCAAGCTGTTTCAAAACGTACCGGTACTTCCCTACTGTAATCAGCCCACTGGATGTGTGTATGTACAGTAGCTGAGGCTACATACAGCATACGCTGGGCCAATCATGGCGAGCGATGTATTCTACTAATGAATACAAAGCCTGCTCGGGTTGGCTGAGGTTGTGACATCATCAGCCCACCTCTCTGACTCAGCCAATCCGAGCAGGCTTTGTATTCATTAGTAGAATACATCAGTCGCCGTGATTGGCCCAGTGTATACTGTATATAGCCGCAGCTACCGTACATACACGCATCCAGCGGGCTGATTACAGTAGGGACATACCGGTACGTTTTGAAACCGCTTGGCTCAGCGCAGTATACTGTATATACCGCACATCCAGCGGGCTGACAGATTAATCTGTCATAGGGACATTTGTTTTGAGCCAGCTTGGCTCAGCACGGTATACTGTATGTACAGTATTACCACACATCCAGCCAGCTTGACCCAAATAAACTCAAGGTTCACATTTTATACCCCGCGTATAAGACGACCCCCAATTTTTGGGGTATATTTTTAAGTATAAAAAGTAGTCTTATACGCCAGAAAATATTGTATTTCATTGATATTATCAACCATTTTTACTGAATGAAACTGATTCATTCAGTGTCTTTTGTTGTGATTAGCTGTGATTGGTCAAAGCTCATCATATGGTACAAATGGGCTGTGATTGGCCCTGTCTGTACCATGTGACCGCTGTGACCAATCACAGCTAACAACACAATTGTATACAATGGATGGCATGAAGGGAAGCTATGCATTGTATACAATTGTCATGTGATGTGCTGTGATTGGTCACAGCGATGGCATTACACTGGCAGCGGGCCGGTGTAGCGATCAGTCATCAGGTGACAGATTGCGCTGCTGCATGGCCCCATGAGCAGCGCCCTCTGAGAGGACGTCATATGACATCCACTCAGAAGGAAGAGCATCCCGCCCAGGCGTCAATCTGCTATAGGACTGGCGGGAGGGTGTCAAAAGACTCATCAAACCACTAGTTAACCACTTGCTTACCGGGCATTTTTACCCCCTTCCTGCTCAGGTCAGCTTTCAGAGCTGTCGCACTTTGAATGACAATTGTGCTGTCATGCAACACTGTACGCAAACAAAATTTGTATCTTTTTTTTTAGGCAGATAGTTTTCTTCTGGTGGTATTTAATCACTACTGGCTTTTTCATTTTTTGCTAAACAAACTAAAAAATACTGAAAATTAACCACTTCCTGCCCAGCCACTGTAGAAATCCGGTGGCAGGGCGGCACGGCTGCGCAAAACCACGTTTTAAAACGTGCTTTTGCAAAACAGGTAGGGGGGCGCGCGCGAGGCACACCACCGCCCTACCTGCGCTGCTGATCGTCGCCGTTAATGACTGGCCGTGTCCCGCCGATTAGCGGCAATCACTGACAGAGAGCACGGCTGCAGTAGCTCTGCTTTCTGTCAGTTCCCTGTCAGCTCCTAACATGCTGAGCCGGAGAGAAGAGTTTATCTCTCCGGATCAGCATGTCCCTGTGCAGTACACACCCCCGCCCCCTAGTAAAACACTCCCCTCACACAGTTAACCCTTTCAGTGAATAAAAAAGTTAACCCCTTCCTCCCCAGTGCCATTAGTACAGTGTCAGTGTTTTTTGTTTGCACTGATCACTGTAATGGTATCATTGGGGATGTCAGTGACCCCAAGTCAGTTCCCCCCCAGTGTCAGAATGTCCGCCGCAGTCCTGCCATAAGTTGCTGATCGCCGCCATAAGTCACTGATCGCCGCCATAAGTCGCTGATTGCCGCCATTATTAGTATTAAAAAAAATTAAAATCCCAGTATCTTTCCCGCCATTTGTAAACGCTATAACTTTCACATAAACCAATTAATTTACACGTATTGGGTTTTTTTTTTTAGCAAAGACATGTCGCAGAATGCATTTTGGCCGAAAAAAATTTTTTCTACTGGACATGTTTTATAGCAAAAAGTTCAAAATATAGTTTTTTTTTCTCAAAATTGTCAGCTTTTTTTTTTATAGCGCAAAAAATAAAAATTGCACGGGCAATCAAATACCACTGAAAGAAAGCTCTATTTGTGTGAAAAAAAGGACATAAATTTAATTTTTGTACCATATCGCATGACCGTGCAATTTTCCGTTAAACTAGCGCAGCGCTGTATAGCAAAAAAATGGCGTAAATTGCGGTATCTATACCATATTTGTAGATGCTATAACTTTCACACAAAGCAATCAATATACACTTATTGGGATTTTTTTTTACCAAAAACATGGAGCAGAATACATTTTGGCCTAAATTTATAACTAACTTTGAGTTTACTATATATTTTTTATAGCTGAAAGTAAAAAATATCATTTTTTTTGTTTATAGCGTGAAAAATAAAAAGCACACAGGTGATCAAATACCACCAAAAGAAAGCTCTATTTGTGTGAAAAAAAGGACGTAAATTTTGTTTGGGTGCAACATTGCATGACCGCGCAATTATCAGTTGAATTAGTGCAGCGCCGAGTAGCAAAAAGAGGCCTGGTCATTAAGTAAATCGTCAGGAGGACAAGTGGTTAAAAAAAAAAATGTTTTGTGAATACATTTTTTTTCTCCTTCACTGATGTGCGCTAATGAGGCTGCATGGGTACTGATGAGGAGGCACTGGTAGGTGGCACTGATGGGCATTGACAGACATCACTGATGGGCACTGAAAGGCAACACTCATATATGGCACTGATAATTGGCACTGATGGGCACTGATAGGCGGCACTGATTGGAACTGTTAGGCGGCACTGATGGGCACTGAGAGGTGGAACTGATGGGGCTACACTGATCATCAGTGCCCTGATGATCAGTGTGGATGTGCACTGGTAGGCACTGATATGTGGCATTGATGTGCATTGATGGACACTGGTATGTGGCATTGATGGGCACTGACAGGTGGCACTGATGGCGCTACACTGGTCATCAGGGCTCTGATCATTAGTAACCTGATGATCAGTGTAGATGTCCCCTCTGAGGAATGCTGCTTACTGGCTCTCCTCTCCTCACGCGTGGTCAGCATGAGGAAAAAACTGCTGATAACCAGCATTTCCTTGTTTACATGTGATGAGCTGTGATTGGACACAGCTGATCACATGACAGAGCCTGTGTCATCAACTTTCAGCTTTTCACTGTGATCAGTGATCCACTGTGTCCCAGGGACACAGTGCACCACCGTTCGCCATGCTGCGCACTCCAGGGGGGCCCGCATATGCAGTTAAAGTGGGAGGATGTCATATGACATCATCCCAGAATGAGAAAACCAGAGAGGAGGCGGTTAAACACATTGGAGGGTCTACTTTGCAAAATGTGTTCATTTTGTGGGTGTTTCTCCTGTCCCGGCATTTCAGGAACTCAAGAAATGTGTTAAGTAGTTGTTTTGGACATTAATACTGACATTTTATAGATAGGCAACTCCTATCCTCATATTGATTAGTAGTTCCAAATTAATAACTACTGCAGTAGGGAACAGACACAAAAAGATATACTTAGTCAAGAAATCAAATGCAAAATTGATGCCCCTTGAAGGTCTGAAGGTGCTCCTTGGATATTGAACCCCTTTACTGTATACATCTAAGCAGTAAAAAAGTCTCACAAGTGTGGTATCCCTATACTTGGAAGGAGTAGAAGAATGTGTTTTGGGGTGTAAATGTAAATATGCCTATGCTGTATGTGAGAAATAACTTGCTACAATGACAACATTGTGAAAAAAATATAATTGTATTACTTCATTTTCTAAAAAAATTGTGACAAAAAAATAAAATAAAAAAAAACTCATCAAGCTTCTCAGCTTGGAGTGTTTCCAAAAATGGGTAATTTTGGGAGTATTTGTACAGTCTTGGCATTTTAAGGCTCAAGAAATGAAATAGTCAGAACATCAGGGTTGTTAAATTTCAAATATGTATACCATAGTTTGTAGACACTATAGGGGTTATTTACTAAAACTTGAGACTGCAAAATCTGCTGCAGCTCTACATACAAACCAATCATCTTCCAGGTTTTATTGTCAAAGCTTAATTGAACAAGCTGAAATTGAAAGCTAACTGGCTACCGTGCACAGCTGCACTTTCAACCCCCTATAACTTTTAACCATTTCCCGACTGCCCTATAGCAGAAATACTGCTACAGGGCGGCAAGGGTGTGCAAAATCATGTATATATTTGTGATTTTGCATCTCCGGGTAGGGGGCGCATGAGCTGCCATTCGTGGCCACGGCTGTCAATCACCGGGTCCCAGCCGGTGATTACTGAGCATCTCCAATGGGGAGGAGGACTGTTTTGTTTACTAAGCTCGGGCACACTGCTTTGGATGGCTGTGCACAGCACAGCCATCAAAAGCACTGTGCTTCCAGTGAAGCACACTGACATGGCCCCCTAGTAAAACACTCCCTGCACACAGCCCTTTGATCTACCCTCATGTTAACCCCTTCCTGCCCAGTGCCATTAGTACAGTGTCAGTGCTTTTTTTTTAGCTCTGCGTCCAAAGCCTCCTAACGATAAACCAGCTCATGACATTGTTCTGTGTATGAAAGATTTCCTGATTAACTACTTGCCCTCCTGAGGATTTACCCCCCTTAAAAACCAGGCCTCTTTTTGCTACTCGGTGCTGCACTAATTCAACTGATAATTCGGTGGTATTTGATCACCTGTGTGCTTTTTATTTTTCACGCTATAAACAAAAAAAGACCAAAAATTTTGAAGAAAACTATATTTTTTACATTCAGCTATACAAAATATATAGTAAACTCAAAGTTAGTTATACATTTAGGCCAAAATGTATTCTGCTACATGTTTTTGGTAAAAAAAATCCCAATAAGTGTATATTGACTGCTTTGTGTGAAAGTTATAGTGTCTACAAACTATGGTATAGATACTGCAATTTACGCCATTTTTTTGCTATACAGCGCTGTGCTAGTTTAAAGGACAATTGCGCGGTCATGCAATACGGTACATAAATGAAATTTATGTCCTTTTTTTCACACAAATAGAGCTTTCTTTTGGTGATATTTGATCACCTGTGCACTTTTTATTTTTGGCGCTATAACCAGAAGAAATTTTGAAGAAAAAATTTTTTTTTGAAAAAAACAATATTTTGTCATTTCGGTCCTAAAAAGGTGTGAAAGGTATAGCGTCTACAAAATATGGTATAGATAATGGAATTTACACAGCTTTTACTTTCTGACTGCTTATCACATTTCTTTAGGTGCTAAAATACCAGGATAGTACAAACACCCTCAAATGACCCCTTTTCGGAAAGTATACACCCTAAGCTATCTGCTGAGAGGCATATTGAGTTCATGGAAGATTTTTTTTTTTTCCACAAGTTTCTAGAAAAATGACAAAACATTTTTTTTACACAAAGTTGTCATTTAAATGATTTATTTCTCGCACAAGCCATGGGTATATGTGGAATTACACCCCAAAATACATTCTGCTACTTGTACCGAGTATGGGGATACCACGTGTGTGAGACTTTTTGGGAGCCTAGCCCCGTGCAATGGCGACAAACTGCAAACATTTTTATTATCCATAGGCAACACTTTAAAAACCTTTAAAATCAACCATTTTAGATTTACAGAGGAGGTCTAGTGTTAGAATTACTGCCCTTGATCTGACATTCACGGCAATACCTCACATGCATGGTGCAACTGCTGTTTACATACCGGCGCAGGGTCAAGGCTTGTGCACACAGGTGTGCGCAAATGGGAGGGGTGTTTTTTTTTTTTAGTTATTTTGATTCTTTTTTATTATTTTTACATTTGTATCTTTCATTTTTTTTATCACTTTTAATGCTATAACAGGGAATACAAATATCCCCTATAACTTCAATGGACATTGTCATATATTCTTTTTTGAGAAATCTGGGGTATATCAGGCTCTAGATATCTCCTCTGCCCTTACATTATCTAATCAATCCAAAATCAGTGTGATCAGATGCTTTCCCAATTTACAAATGGCGCTGTTTATTTCCTGCGAAACTGAAGTGATTAAATGCTTGTAGCTTCCGAATTCTTAGGCTATAGAGCTGATTGGCACCATTCTGGTCTCCAATCAGCTCTATGGTCAGCTGGCAGATACACCGGCTGCATTCTCAGGTTCCCCCAATGGCACGAGACTGCCCGAGAAGGCCGTGGAAGGCAGCGGGGGAGGGGGGGCATCATCTCCCGCTGCTTGTAAAAGCAATCCTGCAGTTATTAGCCACTAGGATTGCTTTTACATGAAAGCCAATCGCCTGCTCACAAACATGATACCAGGATGATGCCTGCAGCTGTAGGCATCATCCTGGTATAACCATTCAAAGTCCAGTGATGTACCAGTACATCGCTGATCCTTGTTGGGTGTATATGCTATGTTCTTTTTTTTTTGTATGCAGCCTGTGGACTGAATGACAAAAATGAGAAGAAATCTCTGCCAGAAAAAGTGTGTGGTATGCCCACCATTAGAATATACCACCCTGCATTCACCCACTTCTAATGGTGGGCACACATTAGGTCACACTTTGCCACAAGCGCCAGTTCCAAGATTGAACAAATGTCTAAATAGTGGCACGCTTTAATAAAAATTGTCCACGTATAAGTGGTACCCCATATAGAAAAAGGATGACACCAAGTCCCAAACTATCTTGCCACTGCTCCCCATGTAGTCTGGGCATCCAGGGGGCTCCACATGACTATCTTTTCCCTCGTAAATCTGAAACTTATAAGTATAGCCTGTTGTCCTCTCACAGGTCTTCTACATCTTGACCCCATATCTGGCACGCTTGCAGGGGCGAAATAGTTTGAATGCAAGGTGGCCAGAAAAATAATTGAGGGACTCCTCAACGCAGATGTTTTGCTGGGGAGTATAGACATCTGCAAATTTTTGGTTAAGGTGATTTGTGAGGGGCTGAATTTTGTGGAGCCGGTCAAATTCAGGTTCACCCCGAGGATGACAGAGTGTATTGTCGTTGAAATGCATAAAACACAATATACTCTCATATCTATGCCTGGCCATGGCAGCAGAGAACACGGGCATATGATGAATTGGGTCTGCGGACCAATACAACCGCAATTCATTTCTTTTAGTAATGCCCATGTAAATTCGAAAACCGTAATGAGTTTCCATGCAACTGGTCTGGCAAGGTTTGAATTTGGGTTGGCGGTGATAAATTGTTGTGCATATAAATTGCTTTGATCCACAATCAACGCATACAGATATTCCATGAAAAACAGCTCCAAAAATCAAGGCGGTATGTGAAAGACCAAGATGTACTAGACCGTTGATACTCGCCAGTTCAACAAAAAGTAGAGTGGCATTAGTACTGGCATTCTGCTGCATCAAAATTTACCGGCAAGTGCTAACAGAGATCAGGCTTGATTCTGCGAACACTGTGTATCAAGTGACAGGGACCTACTGACACTGCACTTGCTGGGGGAGAAGGAGGGGGGGTAAGCGTAGGGGCTAAACGCAGGTACTGGCAGGTGGCGGGGCTGATCCCGCTAACGCTGAGTTTTTGGGGACGCTATACTAATGTGCACGCTGGTATAGTGCTGATCTGATCAAAGATATTGACCCGTTCAGACACTATACTAGCCATGGAGGTTTATTGTACATGAGCGTGCTCCTGGCAATCAAGGGGTTAAATGTGATGAGTGGTGTACTGACAGGCAATCTGACGCTATCTGGGAGGGGCATGAAAACCATGGGAGCGCAAATCATGTATATATATATATGTGATTTTGCACACCCATGCCGCCCTGTAGCAGTATTTCTGCTATAGGGTGGTCAGGAAGCGGTTACAGAAGAGGTTTGTGTTACGGCGCTGTGTTACTTTAACTGACAATTGCGAGGTCATGCAACACTGCACCCAAATTAAATTTACGTCCTTTTTTCCCACAAATTGAGCTTTCTTTCGGTGGTATTTGATCACCTGTGCATTTTTTATTTTTTGCGCTATAAAAAGAAAAGGCTGACAATTTTGAGAAAAAAAACAATATTTTGGACTTTTTGCTATAAAACATGTCCAGTAAAAAAATTAAAAATCAAATTTCGTCATAAATTTCAGCCAAAATGCATTCTGCGACATGTCTTTGCTAAAAAAAAAACCAATACGTGTAAATTAATTGGTTTACGTGAAAGTTATAGTGTTTACAAATGGTGATAAAGATACTGGGATTTTAAATTTTTTTTTATACCAATAATGGCGGCGATCAGCGACTTATGGCGGCGATCAGTGACTTATGGCGGCAATCAATGACTTATGGCAGGACTGCGGGACTGCGGCGGACATTCTGACACTCGGGGGGGGGGGGAACTGACTTGGGGTCAATGACATCCCCACTGACACCAATACAGTGATCAGTGCCAAAAAAACACTGACACTGTACTAATGGCACTGGGGAGGAAGAGGTTAACTTTTTTATTCAATGAAAGGGTTAACTGTGTGAGGGGAGTGTTTTACTAGGGGGCGGGAGTGTGTACTGCACGGGAACGCGCTGATCCAGAGAGATAAACTCTTCTCTCCAGATCAGCGTGTCAGGAGCTGACAGGGAACTGACAGAAAGCAGAGGTGCAGTGTAAACACTGCAGCCATGCTCTGTGTCAGTGATTGCAGCTAATCGCCGGGACATGGCAGGTAATGACTGGCCGTGACCCAGCGTCTGACACCTGATCCGACCCGTGATCGGCGGCGCAGGTAGGGTAGTGGCGCGCCTCGCGCGCACCCCCTACCTGTTTTGCAAAAGCACGTTTTAAAACGTGGTTTTGCGCAGCCGTGCTGCCCTGCCACCGTATTTCTACAGTGGCTGGTCGGCAAGAAGTTAAAGAAGATATACTCAGAGTTGCTCACAACAACCCTGTGATCTTCTTTGAAGGCTCAACTCTGTAAATTTTTCCAGATGTCTCTCCGGCCACATTGGAGAGACATTGAAAGATGCGGGATATCACATCTGCTCTTTTCTCGGCCCGAATTTGCTATAAATGGGGTTTTCCCTTTAAGCTGATAGTTCCACACAATGGCACACATATACAGCCACAACCCTTCTGGAGGGGCAAGAAATTCTGGCAAAGTTGGGCCTGGTGGACACTCCCTCATCTTAACGCCCACCTTCTACCCCTCGCGTATCCCCTATCTGGAATACTCCATCTCCACGACAGGAAAGAAGGAGAGTCCGACATAAGCCGGGATGAAAGGGTCTTGCTATTATGCTTATTATTCATAATTTTTATAAGATGTTAGAACATGCCTAAGATTTATCACATTTCTATATGTCTGTTAACTTTGTCTTATCTCTTAGCTATTCGGACGTGCAAATATTTTGAATGGGCCCTCGGGCCCTTAATTCACAGCCCGTATTCTGATCCTAAGGTACTCTTTGATGCGTGACCCCACCCTGTTTTCGAGTATGGTTGGAGATGTCACTGCCCAGATGTGGAGTGGCTGTTCTATTCTCCATGATGGGGTCTGGGCCCGGTTGGCCCTTTAATGTTTTGTTTCTCTGTCTTTTCAGGTGAAGCAGCTAGCCTACCTGATCCATGGTCTGTCATGCTTTCTTTAGCTATAGGGGTTCTTAGGACCCTTCTTCTACTGTTTTATGTTGCTGCTTTTTTGATAATTTTGGTACATGATGGTAGTCATATACAACTTTGTGGATCTCCTTGCCGTAAATTTTGGCTGGGTTACTCCATAAAATGATGCTGACCGATTTCACCTTACAAATTGCAGATCCGAGTGCTCCATAGATGAGACCAACTTTTTCTGTTACAGCTGAGATGGATACGATAATGTTGTCTGATGCTATTTTCCTTATGCTTAGCAATGGTAATTCATTGTATATCACACAATGTCCAGGGTTTCAATTCTCCAAATAAGTGCAAAACTGCCTTCCTTAAATATAGACGCCTAGGGGTGAAGATTATTCTATTACAAGAAACCCATTTTGCAGACGTCAACCATCCCACGTTCTTTCACAGATCCTATAAACAAGGGTTTTACCCTTTACATTCCACTAAAAGCAGAGGTGTAGCGATTTTTCTCCACAACTCGTTTCCTTTTGATGTTCAACATGTTTATCGTCACCTGGAGAGCAGATTTTTCATTATTAAAGGCATCCTCTCAGGTCGGGAACTCACAATAGCAAATGTTTATGCACCGAATTCGGCTCAAGCATCCTTTTTTTTTTGCAATTCTTTAATGTGCTTGATAAGTTCCTATCCCCCCCATCTATTGGTAGGAGGTGACTTCAACTTGGTGGCTAACCCCCTCCTAGACAGAAGTTCAACCTCACCCTCCTCCCCTGCCTTTCTGAAATCCCTCACCAAAAAATTAGAAACATTTCAGCTGGTAGACTCCTGGAGAGCACACAATGTGGGAGCAAGGGGCTACTCATTTTACTCCCACCCACATGACTCCTATGCTAGGCTAGACTATAGCTATTGCTCCCCAATGTTGCTGGCCAACTCTAAGAAGGTGGACATACATTTGTGTCCTTGGTCAGATCATAATATTGTGGCACTGTCTATCACCTTCATAGGTCTAACACCTTCTCCCTACTCTTGGCGGTTCAATGACTCTATGCTTACAGACATTAACTCCCGTCAAGACGTAGCTACTTCCATCCGAGAATACTTTCAGCTGAACACAACTCCTGATACCTCCCCGGCTACTTTATGGGTGGCTCACAAGGCAGTTCTGCGAGGACACCTTATCTCTATGGCATCAACTAGGAACAGGGAGCATTGGAAACAAATTCAGAAACTTACTAGGGAATTGGAGACGCATTATAGAACTCATGTAGGTAATCCATATCTCCTAAATAGAACAATGATATTGCAAAAGCACTTAGAATTGAATACATTGCTATCCCAGAAAACTGAAAAGGCTCTGCGCTGGTCTAAAGCTACATTTTTAACTCAGCTTCAACTATGTTCGCACAAAAACTTAATCATTCTGTACGGCCCCCTCATATCTACAAGTTGCGAACTAAGAATGGTAACATCTCCTATCCGCCTCACAAAGTACTGGGAATTTTTAAAGAATTTGCTCCACCCTATTAGCTCCTCCGTGAATGATTTCCACTCCCCTCAAAGGCTCATGGCTTGATTCTTTACCCCTACCACTCTCACACCCTTTCAGATATCTTCCCTCAATATCCCATGCACTCTGGAGGAAATAACCCGTGTGATTAGCGCACTGTGAACTTCCATAGCACCGGGCCCAGATGGGTTTACGGCTAGTTATTATAAACACTTTGCTCCTATGCTGGCCCCTTTTTTGATGTCATTGTCACGTACCTGATGGGAGACTGAAATGACGAGGTTGGCCTCACTTGTGTCACTAGTCCTGACCCCGCTGGAGTAGGAACAGAGGGAGTCTAGGACACAGGGGAACAAGAGTGCCAGTAGTTGTTGTTTGCAGCTCTTGCTGATGAAAACCTTGGAAGGCTGATGATCCTATGATTTTGGCACAGTAGTAGTAGGCAGAGCAGGTTTTGCAGATTGCCAGGCTTGCACCAGAGCAAGAAAGGTAGTGAGGACAAGAGACAGGAGCAATGTCATGAAATAACCGGGGTCATCAACAGTCGGGCAGCATGGTACAGAATCAGATGGAAAAGCCAAGGTCAGGAGCAGAGCCGAAGTCCAGAACCAGTATCAGGAGAGCAATCAGAGTCAGGTGAGGAACAAGCCGGGTCAGCAACAAAGGAATCATACAGGAACAAGCAGGACATGGGGGAGCTGAAGACCAGTCAGCACTGAACATGAGCAGAGACACTCCTTAAATAGGCCGTCTGGTGCCAATCTTCGCCGTGTGTGTGCACGTGCGTGATTGTGCATTTCCGGTCACGATTCGTCTTGCCGGAAATCCCTTACAGTCATTGTTTAATGATATTTTGCAGGCTGGCAGGTTTCCTGAGGAGATGCTTTTGGCTAACATGTCCCTGTTGCTTAAACCCTTGAAAGACCATCTTCTACCTCAAAACTATAGATCCATCTCAGTGATGAACAATGAACTTAAGATATTTAGCTGTGTTTTGGCAGATAGATTGGTCCCTATAATCTCCTCTTTGGTCTCACCTGACCAATCGGGATTTATCCCTGATAAACTTATTACAGACAGCATATGCCTCACATTTAATGTTATTCAAGATGCTAACCTACACTCTAAAGAAGTTTTGTTGTTGAGCCTGGACATCAATAAGGCCTTTGATAGTGTCCTCTGGCCCTATCTATTTTCACTGTTGCAAAAGATGGGCTTCAATTACGTATTTCTGTCTGGTGTACATGCTCTGTATGCCTCCCCCTAAACAAGAATTAGACTCCCAGGCTACAACTCTGCCTTTTTTACACTGGGCAGGGGTACCCGTCAGGGCTGTCCACTTTCACCCTTACTAGTTTTTGAACCCTTGGCAATTGCTATAAGAACACACCTAGACATTTCAGGATACCCACTTGTAGTCTCACAATTTAAATTATGTATGTATGCAGATGATATTATGCTCTTCCTAACTAACCCATTAGTATCATTGCCTAGTTTATGCACTTTATTGAATGATTTTGCATCCATATCAAGTCTTACTGTAAATTTTACTAAATCAGTTCTCATGCCTATTAATGTCACTGAATCACTGAGTGCATCCCTTCGCAGCTCTTTCCCATTTCGTTGGACCACAAACCGGATCCCATATCTTGGTATCTATCTTACACCCAACTACTCGGGACTATTTGCAGCTAATTACCTACCATGTGTGTCACGCCTCTCTACTTTGTTAAATATCTGCCATGGATACCCTATTTAATTTTTGGGCAGACTCACGGCGGGGAAAATGACTGTTTTGCCGAAATTACTTTATTTATTCCGAGCACTCCCAATCTCAGTCTCAAAAACATTCCTTGATCGTTTTCAATGGATAATTAATAATTTTATTTACCGTAATAAACGTCCTTGTTTTACTTCCTTTATCCTTTATCAGTTACTCCGGAAGGGTGGCCTCGGACTCCCCAATTTTTGGCTTTATTACCTGTCGGCCCGCTGTTCACAATTATCGCAATGGGCGACTATTAACTCCCAGGTTCCTTGGATCAGATTTGAATCTCAATCTATACGCCCATTCTATCTACCGGGTCTATTATGGAAAAACCCCCCCACGCTTGTTGTCGACCTATAATTCAATTGTTGTCCACTCATTGATGCTTTGGTCCTGTTATAAAGTTAAATTAAATCTTGTCTCCCCTGTTTCACCGGGTTCATCATTCGTTGGTGACACGAATTTCACCGCAGCATTTTCGTCTCCACAGGCATTCCGCTGGTGGTACGATAGATCCCTTATTTTCGATATCCCACTTCGTGAATGCCATCATTATGAACAAATAAGACATTTTTTTAACTCACATTTTAGTTTGATACCTTCGTCCCCGATTACATTTTTTGAACGTATAATCCGTGACTCTGCTAGGTGTAGGGGTCTTATCTCAGACTTGTACCGTCTTTTTTTGGCAACTACCTTTCCCTCACACCTTTATATAGACAGAAATTGGAAGTTGATAGTGGTGTCACCTTCTCAATGGAGGACTGGGACTCCAGGGTGGATAACATACATAAGAGCTCTAGATCCCTTTCTGTCCGTGAGACGGCCCTTAAGGTATTACCCGCTGGTATTATACACCCTATAGACTACACATCATGTTCTCATTGATGTCCCATCTTTCTTTCCGCATTGTGGCCTAACTGGCACTCTTGTACATACATTTTGGGCCTGTCCAGGCCTTTCACTGATATGGAGTAAGATCTCTGCAGTGGCCTCTGCTGTGGCTGATGCCCCGGTGCGTTTGTCTATGCAGACTTGCCTACTGGGAGCCCATATCCCGGGAATACGGACTGAGGCTATGAGGCTGATTCACACCATCTGTGTCTAAGCCCTATGGGCCATTACCCTTCACTGGAAATTACCTACAGTACCATTGGCCTCAATTTTAAAAAGAGTCAATGTGGTGATGCTTATGGAACATATTCATTTTACGTTACTGGATAGGGTGCACTTATTGGATAAAAAATGGGATGTTTGGAAGACTCATAGACATTTACTGTCTGGGTAATGATTATTCATGCTTTAATTGATGGTGTCTTTCTGTTGGTGGCTTTATTGCTCTGCCTACCTTGCTCATGTACTTAACATATATGTTCTACATAACTGTACTTATTTGAAATGAATATTACAGATATACCTTCTTTTTCTGTTGTATGTTATACTTTATGCTGCGAAGCTGTTTTTGCAGCCTATTTCTTGATAAATAAAAAAGTTTGTAAACAAAAAAAAGTCAAAAATATTTTATTTCTCAAAATTTTTGGCCTTTTTTTTATAGTGCAAAAAAAAAAAATAAACAGGCGATCATATGCCACCAAAAGAAAGCTCAATTTGTGGGAAAAAAAGGACATAAATTTCATTTGGGTGCAGCGCCGTAACACAAAAAATGGCCTGGTCAGGAAGGGTGGGTAAATCCTCAGGAGGGCAAGTGGTAAAAGGACTAAATAATGTATACATATTTGTTTTTCTTTTTACCAAAGAAATGGAGCAGAATACATTTTGACCTAAATTTATGAAAAAAGTTTATTTACTTCCAAGTTTTATTACAGCAAAGTTTTCAATTTTTTTTTCAACATTTTCAGTCTTTTTTCCTTCATATAGTAAAACAAAAATCAGTGGTGATTAAATACCACTAAAAGAAAGCTTTATCTGTCTCATAAAATGATGTACAATTCATTTAGAGACAACGTTGCATGTCCGGGAAATTTTCAGTCCAAGTATCAGACATCATGCACACTTGACGTTTTTACAGCTGCTGTTTTTGTCTTTTTACGTTTTTTATCTACAGCCAGTAAACTCCCCAGCATGTTATCATATGTGTCCATGTACACATAGACTGTAATAAATGTTTTTTGGCTGGGGAAAAAACCCAGAACTAGTGCGTTTCTTGAGGAGTTATTTTGCTATAAAAACGCTCTAACGCTGAAAAACACACCAAAAACAATAAAACGCCGCAAACCTGTGTTTTTGGATGTTTTTTTGACCAAAAACATTTTTTATGTTAAAAAACCTCTAAAAATGCAAACACAGGAAAACGCAGCTAAAAGCGGCTAAACGCGAATGCAAAAACGCTATAAAAAGCTGAAAAACTCACGTTTTTAATATGACTTTACACAGCTAACTGTACCAGCATTATCAAAACATCCAGTGTGCATGAGGACTAAAAATACTAAAAACTGAAAATGGCCTGGACAGGAAGGAGATTTAACAAGCTGGTCTTAAAGTGGTTATGGGGAGGCAATAGCTTTTATATTTGGTGTAGAAGCTTCAATTGCTTTTTTTTTTCTTGGGTTCAGGTGCATTTTAATTAAAGGCTGGCAATTAAAAAAAATTGACAAAAAACTTCTGAAATTACATTAACATGTTAAAGCTCATATGGGATTGAGGTCTACATTAATAATATTGTTCAGCACTAAGGATGAAGATGAATCAATTTACAGAAACATTCGCAGACAGTGCATTGTAAAGTCAGCTTGCTCCAGATACTCCCTCTTGTGGCCTCATGTTAATAACTTGTAGGACAGATATAGACAGGGCTTGTGTGCTCATCAAAAGGCACTGGCTTCTATTGGCTGCTGAGAGCAGCATTTATCCCTTTTCATTGCTCTCTGCTTTGGGAACGATTTGCATGATCAGAGAGCAGCATGTCAGCTGCTATAGCTTAGCTTTTCTCAACTGCTACAGGAGCAGCGGATCTCCCAAGGCTAACATTAGGAAGCCCATCAACAGAAGTCTAGAGTGCCGGTCACTGATCTACAAGAAATTAGGCTTCTTGTTCATTTTAAACATATTTAGTAGCATTAGAATTCTTTTTTTTTCCAATAAGCATTAGAACTCTAAGTATACTACAACAAGCTAAAGTGAAAAAAGGCTGGATTTGACATAAAGAGCCCATTGTGGGGCACTAAGTGAAAAGAAAGACCTACCGAAGCTCATACCATACAGAACAAATGGACTTGTGTTACTAAGTCACACAACGGGAGAGCATGGACCAGTACCTTCGCAGACTCAAGCAGGAGCTGGTAAGAATTCTTTCATAGTTAAACCTAACTTATCTCTCTATATATTTATTACAGGTATTTATAACTCTCAATTGACGCAGCACTTTACATATATTGTACATTCACACCACTCCCTGCCCTGAAGGAGCTTACACTCTAAGGTCGCTACCTCACATGCATACATACACGGACCAATTTAGACCAGAGCAAATTAACCTATAAGTGTGCCTTTTGGAGTGGAAACTGGAGTACCTAATTATATGATCAAATGTTTCTGAAGAACTAGGATATGTTATGTACACATAAAGGGTTAAATATTAGAGATGTATAATAATTGCAAAGAGTTATGTCAGTGAACAGCGTGTTAGTTAGCAAAGTGATCATTTGTAAAGTGCTTAGATTTGAGTAGTTTGGTTGCAACGTAAAGCTGTTTATGCAAAAAATATTTTTTGCAAAGGAAACCCAAGCCATTTTAAAAGAGCATTTCCACAGGTAATAGAAATATGAACATGTACTGTCATTTCCTATCTCAGCACTCACCAATAAAAACAATGAATTAATGAATGTACAGATCTTATCAGATATACAGTGTCTGTTTAACAAAATGATGGCAAGAAACCAGAATCCGAAGGCATGCTTGATAAAGGTAAAGAATGGAATCAAACTATGACATAAACAGTTATGGATGGTATATGTTTATTGTTGGCAAGAGATTGTATGTACAAAGTCCATTGCAAAATCCTTGCCCTCTATTAGCAGTTCAGGAATTCTTATACCAAACTGTAATAATAACTCCCATCAAAAACTGCTATTGCCGTAGTGTAACAAGTGTTATTGAAGACTTTAAGCTCATTTGTACAGTTTATAACAGGTATAATTAAATATCTTGCATACTAGCATAGAGTATCTTGCATTGAGTAGAGCATCCCGTGATCCTAATGGTGTTGAGGAGCTAACAGCAATTCCCTGCCTACCCTACTGCTTCATCCTCAGATAAAATGTCATGCATTAAATAGAAGTGTCATCAAAGGCATTGTTTTTGTTTTGGATAGAGTTAGACCCTTTGTCAGGTTTGTATTGCTGTCTGTCCATTCATAGGAAGATTCATCCCCCTATTTGTCCAGCTTATTCTCAATGAGACACAAAGGGGTGTATTTATAAAAACTTTGCAGAGCTATTCATCCTGGGAAACTGCATGTACATATGCTCCTTGTAAGTGGAGCAAAAATGAATGTTATTAAGCTATGTACTCTCTAGGTCAAAAGTGATTAATTCGTGAATGAGGAACATACCACATTACCGCCTCTAGATGTAGCTGATGCTCATTGGAAATACTTGTATTTGCTATGGCAGTCAGCTTCATTTGGTGTCGTATTTTCCTGAACCATTCTTATTTATTCTAAGCATTTTATGAATGAATAACCTTCAATCTGTAGAAGGAATAGACTGAAAATATTTGATTTTGAATGTTTAGAATGAACATACATGCGGAGCTCTGCAATCTTTTTTACACTCCAAAGAGATGAAGGAAAATGTGGGGACACCTGTTTTTTGGCAATTTTATAAGACAGGAATTCCGTCCACTTTGGTGTCTCCATGACAGGAAGTGAAGGGAATTATCCCTAACAGGCAACAGCATTCAGGAGCAAAAATAACCTAATAGAACTTTTAACCCTTCTGTACATTATCCAAAACCAAAAAAGTGGCACTGCATACACTTTAATGGTAATATATTTTTCTATGTAAATACAAACAACTTAAAACAAATTGGTATCACTGTAGAGGCAATGGCACAGTGCTGTGTAGCAGAAAGAATTGTAGAATTTGTTGTAATGTTTGGAATTTATCACTTCCAGTTAATCAGAAAAAGAAAATTAGTAGTTTGGTGCCTTAAAATTTGTTACCTTTGCAAGAAATCAATGTGCTCCATATCACTGGGGGGGATTTGATAAAACTGGAACAGTGAATATCAAAAGTCAAAATGACAGTTGATTCTTGTGCCACAAGTGAAGTTTCTGACAAAGGGGGAGAATTACTAAAGTTTATGCACACAGAATCTGGTACAGCTCTGCATGGTAGCCAATAGCTTCTAACTTTAGCTTGTTCAGTTAAGCTTTGACAATAAAACCTGGAATCTGATTGGTTTCTATGCGGAGCTGCGCCAGATTTTGCATGTTCCAGTTTTAGTAAATCTCCCACACTGAGTCTGAACACCAGAAACATATTCAACCAAATTCATTTTTTATTACATCCAGAGCACGATAACTTTGACTTCCATCACAGATTATGACAGCCATCAGTAGCTGTCTGCAGACCATCTCTCTGATGAGCTGCATGTCTTCTGATCTCAGGACATGTGTTGTGTCCTGTATTTGCCTTGATTCAACATAAAGATGAACAGAGGTCCTCCGACAGCCAATGACAGCTGTGAAAGTCTGAGTAAAGGCTCACATAAATGGCTCAAATGTTTGCTGTTCAGCCTTGAGAGAGAGAAAATCAATTGATTTTGATGAAGGAATTTCCATTGCCAGCTATTGGATTCTCTGATTTTCCAAAAGATACATTCAAGAGGCACTGGGGCTTCAGAGCTTATTAATACATAGTAATAAAAGGAAAGCTCACTGGGCTCTGGTTAGGCAGCTTACATACAATTAAGGCTACCATCCAATGGGCACTCAGGCACTCACTTAGAGCTTGATCTAAAAGATGGTGCACTAGACTAAATTCATAAAGGAGTCTTTAACAGCTTTAATAATTCATGGGTTGGCTGTTTTGTGAATCATTAAAGTTGTTTTGGACTCCTTTATAAATTTGGCTTGGAACTCCTTCTTTTGATTCAAGCTCTGAGGGCTATTGTATTCTGACAGCTGTGGCACCCATGGCTGCTGGCACCATTGAACAGAGATTGCGTCTGTCAGGATGCAGTTACTTTTCTGACAATAATTTTCCACTTGACTCAGCTGATTTTTAAACTTACTTCTTTTGAGCCATGTAATGCTTTGAAGGCTACCCATGGCTCAAATGTTGGCCAATTCAGCTGGGATCAGATGAAATTTAAGCCATCTATAGACGCTTTCAGAGAATGAGCATGAAGATCTTGGATCTTCGTAACCATGTAAGAACACCCTAATAGACATGAAAAATGTTACTTTATCTTATTAATGATTAGATTCCTTTCTTTGTTTTCTAGATTTCCTTTAAGGGTGTCTACAAAATACTTTTATTGTGTGACAGCCATTGAGATCTATCATTCATAGAATACATACATTACACAGAGAAGGACTGTTCAAAGTGCCTGTTATACCCATCACATCTTTAACTTTATGACTGCTTCCCAGCACTATAAAGTAAAAAATAATAATAATAATAATGTTATGGTAAAATTATGGTACAAAGCTGTATACTTGAGTGAGTTACCTTTAAAGTGACAATTTATGTCAGGGTAATGGGCTAACAATGGCAGAGAAAGATAAACCAGCACAGGAAGGTCTTGGACTCACATTAAATAAAATAAAAAATAACAAACGCTGCTAGTATACGTGAGATAAAAGCACAAAGTTAGCCTAATTTCACCTCAGCAGTCAGCAGACAACAAAGAGATTGTGGGAAAGGAATTGTGGTGCCTATGTTTAGGTTCTTTCAAGTCTAAGTGCACCTGTTCTGATGTGCGGTGGATGAGAATGCTCTTTACAAATGAGACAGCTAAACACATAGACAGAACATTCCATGTCTTTTGTGATGGAACAGAACAACTGCTATACCAGGGCATTCCTACATCACTTTCACATAAAGCAAAAGATGTATTGTATGCCTTTTAAAGTGTTTGTAAAATCTGACAATGAACTTTTCTTATTTGTCCCGTTTTGGTCTGTTAAATCCTACACTTATTGTAAAAGAAGAATACAGGAAGAAAAACTAAGTTTCCCCTTTGTTCCAGTCTGATATAAAGATTGCATGTTAAAAATAATAATATAGTGGGGTTCAGTAGTTTGGGAGGGAAGAGTGATAAATAATTATGTTGAATTTAAAATAAAACACTTACCTAGGAAGTAAAAGTAAACTTTTTTCATTTTGGATAGAGAAAGGGAGGGGTTTTTTTCAGGGTTTTTTTTTTTTTGCCATCTGTGTTCCATTGGAGAGATTTCCCTTCACTTCCTGTCCCATAAGAAGTGAAAGAAAATCCTTCCAAGGAAAGGGAAATTCCTGGTTGGCACCAGAAATAATGTTCCCAGTGGAAGATTTCCCCTCTGTTCCTGTTCTGGTGACCACTCAAAATTTGGGATTTTCTTTAACAGTCACCAGGGTAAATTGGATGAATCTTCCTAACAGGGAGGCAAACAGCAATAAAAAAAACTGACAGTTTTTTATTTCCCCACTCTATACAAAACTATAAAGAAAAAGTGCCTTCACTTTAATGATGGCTGCCCCACTGGGCATGTTCTGTAGTGGAGGAGGTGGGTGGGTTTATAACAACATCTCAATGTTTGGCTTCATTTTTCCTCTCAGCCTGGAAGTGTGCATCTCTTCCCAATTCCCCTTCGAACACACACAGGGGTTGATTTACTAAAACTGGAGAGTGCAAAATCTGGTGCAGTTCTGCATAGAAACCAATAAATATCCAGGTTTTTTTGCCAAAGCTTAATTGAACAAGCTGACAACAGAAGCTGATTGGCTACCATGCACAGCTGCACGTAATTCTTTGTGCACCAGTTTTAGTAAATTTCCCCCACAATATTCAGAGCACTCCCTAGAGGCCAAAGTACTGACTGGCCTCTACAGGCTGCACTGGGAAAAAGATGATGTCACCAGAGGTAGTAGGAAGTGTTCAAAAAGTTTAGAAACTCCAGGCTCTGTCTTTCCTCCTCTCTTCATATCAATGAGAAGTGACGAGGGGAGCAGGGACAGAGAGAGCAGCAGTGAATAGTGCAGAGTTGTTGGCTTACAGAAAGGTGCAGTGCCTGGGGTGTTGGGGTGCAGTGCCTGGGGTGAAGAAAGGTTCAAAGTCAGAGGGGCAGTGGTAGGGGTGCTGGGTGGCAGGGAGCTGCAATGTCAATGTGCAGAGTACAAGGAGTACTGTGTTCTTCAGAGCCCAGAATGTTGTCACCTGCATCATTTGCTGATGAAGGTACAAGTGCAATGGTGTTTAGATAGCACAGGGTGGGTTTTCACTAGGATTATATTAATTGGAAGTATAGTTAGTCTTAGTCAGAGGCTTAGCTTGAAGCTTGTAGATCCCTATGCAATAGTTGACCTGCCCCCTCCCCCAAGGTGAGTGGGCCCTCTGAATTCCAGATTTACATACCAGCCCACTGCTTTAATCTGGAAGCTCACAGTGTGGCCTGCCTGCCCCCACCTTGTGTGCACATGCATGGCTGAGCAGAGCAGGGAGGGAGGGACTGTACTGGGCTGGGTGAGGGACTGAGCAGAGAGTGAGCCGATGAGGGAAAGGGCTTGCCCTGTCACTCTGTATAGATAAAACTAGAAACTCAAAGGGCCTGTGCAGGACCCTGCCCGGCAGGCCCAGGCCTGTGTGTTTTTTTTATTTACCTCTTCAACACAGTGTAAAACCTAATGGGACAGGGGGGCTGCATGGGACACCTGGAGCAAGAGCAGGGTCGCAATTGTGACCCCTGTGACCCATTAAACTCTGGCTATGGTCTCGGCCACATACAGTATACAGCACAGTGTCTAAAAGTAGGATGTGAACTTCCCTTCTCACTCCCGGAAGGAAATCAAGTTGGGCTGAGCTCAGCCTTTCACAGGAAACTATGTATTCTATGAATGAATACAAAGCTTCAGCTGATTAGCTAAGTCAGAGATTGTGATGTCATCTGCCTGTCTCTCCACCCCATTCAATCAGAGGAAGCTTTGTACTAATTCATAGAATACAAACCTCCCTGTGAAATGCAGAGAGCAGCTCAGTCCGACTTGATGTTGTTCTGGGTGTGGGCAGGAAGTTACCAACCCCCTGCTGGAACATCACGGCATACTGTATGTAGCTGAGGCTACATACAGTTTATACAGCACTCCCATCTCTTAGTAAAGATAATAGTTTACTTTGGACCAGCTTGGTCCAAATGAAACATTTCAACTTCACTAAAGGCTGAAGATTAGGAAGGGCATGTGAATGGACTGATTGAGGTGGGAAGGGTACGTAGATGGATTGAACCAAGGAGGAATGGTGACTAAAAAGGTAAAGACGTGGCAGGGAGAGGGAATATGTTAATGAATAAAGAAATGAAGTAGATCTATGAAGGGATGTCAGATGACCAAGAGAAAGAACTGCGCTGAGTTAGAAAAGTGAATAGAATGGACTAAAAAGGGAGGCCATGGTAGCAAACATATTTTCAGACCCGCGTTATGCGGGGCTTCAGTGTTAAAAGGAAAATAGGGTGACTGAATTGCATCGTAGATGCAAAGTGTCTCTCAACCCCAACCTTTATTTTTTGTTTTGAATAGAAAGGTGAGGAATTAGAACACTTCACTGGTTTTCACTGAATTCTGTGTCCCTTTAGGGGGATTTACCTTGGTGACCATTTGCACTGGTACTGAAAATGAGGAAAAAAACTGACTTGAGTTGTCAGCAGGACAAGACTAGCAAAAACATTTACAATGGGGACACCTGACAAATGTCTACAAAGAAGGTATCTCACTTAGTAGAGATTTTCTTACTTCCTATTGTGTCTACAAGACAATAAATGAAGGGAAATCACCCTAGAGCGAAATACCATAAGATATATTAGATATATTTAAATTGCACCCTTCCTTCCTTGGAGTCAAGATTTGAATTAGATCTGCTTTATTATTCTATACTGTTACAGAATGGGCTATATAGTCTTGAAGAGTTACTCCGTTCTCTTTTTGTTATGCTTTTGACAAAACAGTCTTTGGGATTCTAACATTTTAGTTAACCTACAATATTCCTATAAAAATTGTACTCTCTAATATCAAGTATTTTGTATATTAGGAAATCTATACTACAACAAGAGTGTAATTAATATATATATATATATATATTACAGTATATACAGTAGCTTAGAATAACATACATAACTATTGAAATTGCCTTTAACAAATGCAAGTCGTAGCTGCACATCTACTCAGAAATGGGATGATGAACACGTTCTGACATGCCCTGCAGAGTCACAGCAGTGGAGCTGTGTGCAGGATTTACATACGGTCTGAAGGGCTTAATTAACCTCCTCCAAGTTTAATCATTTGCATAAGTATATTTTCAGGGGAGGAGATTACATGCTGGATCACCACAAGTGCCAAAAGCTGTTAAACCAGCGCTGTATCTGCTGGAAAAGTTAAGATAATCAATGAGAGCAGATATTGCC
Source organism: Staurois parvus (assembly GCF_062004578.1). Classification (NCBI taxonomy): domain Eukaryota; kingdom Metazoa; phylum Chordata; class Amphibia; order Anura; family Ranidae; genus Staurois; species Staurois parvus. The sequence continues at coordinate 4,863,938 of NW_028317852.1, read as the reverse complement.
ATACAGCGTTCACTTAAATTATAGAATAACTACACATTAGTCTGATATTTAAAATGAACCTGTAAGAATGGAACTGGTTATGAGAGATAACATAGGTTGCATGATGTTTAAAATATAAGTTCACATTTTGTTAAAAAAAAAATAAAAATAATAATAATAAATGCACATCTCTTTGCAGGTAAAAAAAAATGTGCATTTATTAATTTTTTACTCTGCAGTCTGTAAAGCATTGTACCCAAATCATCAGGTTATGGGTGCAATGCCTGGATCCTGCAGACTCTCAGTAAACTGTCTGCCTGTACCTCCTGTATGGGCAGGCAGTTACTGAATGGCAGGAAGAATTGATGAACTACGAGAGCGCTCACCAGCATCCTTGCAGTTCTTTGGGAAATACAACTGTGAATGAATGATGTGGCCATGTGGGCAGTGTAGACTGCAGTGTAGACTGTAAGAGGAGTGGTGCCTGAGAATGCAGTGTGGATAGTAGGAGGATAGGTGCCAGAGAATGCAATGTGAATGATAGGAAGATATGTGCTTAGCAATGCAGTGTGGACAGTAAGAGGAGAGGGTTCTGAGAATGTAGTGTGGACAGTAGGTGGGGAGGTGTCTGACAATGTAGTGTGAACAGTAGGAGGGGAAATGTCAGAGAATGCAGTGTGGACAGTAGGAAGAGAGGGTCCAGAGAATGCAGTGTGTACAGTAGGTGGATAGGTGTCTGACAATGTAGTGTGGACAGCAGGAGTTGAGGTGTCAGAGAATGGAGTGTGGACAGTTAGAGGAGAGGATCCCGAGAATGCAGTGTTGACAGTAGGTGGATAGGTGTCTGACAATGTAGTGTCGGCAGTAGAAGCTGAGGTGTCAGAAAATGCAGTGCGGACAGTAGGAGGCAAGGGTCCTGAGAATGCAGTGTGGACAGTAGGTGGGGAGGTGTCTGACAATGTAGTGTGAACAGTAGGAGGGGAGGTGTCAGAGAATGCAGTGTGGACAGTAGGAGGCAAGGGTCCCCAGAATGCAGTGTGGACAGTAGCTGGATAGGTGTCTGACAATGTAATGTGGACAGCAGGAGTGGAGGTGTCAGAGAATGGAGTGTGGACAGTTAGAGGAGAGGATCCCGAGAATGCAGTGTTGACAGTAGGTGGATAGGTGTCTGACAATGTAGTGTCGGCAGTAGAAGCTGAGGTGTCAGAAAATGCAGTGCGGACAGTAGGAGGAGAGGATCCTGAGAATGCAGTGTGAATAGTAGGTGAATAGGTGTCTGACAAAGTATTGTGGACAGCAGGAGTGGAGGTGTCAGAGAATGCAGTGTGGACAGTAGGAGGAGAGGATCCCGAGAATGCAGTGTGAATAGTAGGTGAATAGGTGTCTGACAAGGTAGTGTGGACAGTAGGAGAGGAGGTGTCAGAAAATGCAGTGTGGATAGTAGGTGGATAGGTGTTTGACAATGTAGTGTGAACAGTAGGAGGGGAGGAGTCAGAGAATGCAGTATGAACAGTAGGAGGCAAGGGTCCCGAGAATGCAGTGTGGACAGTAGGTGGGGAGGTGTCTGACAATGTAGTGTGAACAGTAGGAGGGGAGGTGTCAGAGAATGCAGTGTGGACAGTAGGAGGCAAGGGTCCCAAGAATGCAGTGTGGACAGTAGGTGGGGAGGTGTCTGACAATGTAGTGTGGACAGTGGGAGGGGAGGTGTCAGAGAATGCAGCGTGGACAGTAGGTGGAGAGGATCCCTAGAATGCAGTGTGGACAGTAGGTGGATAGGTGTCTGACAAAGTAGTGTTGGCAGTAGGAGCGGAGGTGTCAGAGAATGCAGTAAGGACAGTAGGAGAGGGTCCAGAGAATGCAGTGTGGACAGTAGGTGGATAGGTGTTTTACAATGTAGTGTGAACAGTAGGAGGGGAGGTGTCAGAGAATGCAGTGTGGACAGTAGTAGGAGAGGATCCTGAGAATGCAGTGTGAACAGGAGGTGGATAGGTGTCTGACAATGTAGTGTGGACAGTAGGAGGAGAGGATCCCAAGAATGCAGTGTGGACAGTAGGTGGATAGGTGTCTGACAAAGTAGTGTAGACATTAGGAGTGGAGGTGTCAGAGAATGCAGTGCAGACAGTAGGAGGAGAGGGTCCCGAGAATGTAGTGTGGACAGTAGGTGGATAGGTGTTTAACAATGTAGTGTGAACAGTAGGAGGGGAGGTGTCAGAGAATGCAGTGTGGACAGTAGGAAGGGAGGTGTCATAGAATGCAGTGTGGACAGTAGGAGGGGAGGTGTCAGAGAATGCAGTGTGGACAGTAGGAGGGGAGGTGTCAGAGAATGCAGTGTGGATAGTAGGAGGGGAGGTGTCAGAGAATGCAGTGTGGACAGTAGGAGGGGAGATGTCAGAGAATGGAGTGTGGATAGTAGGAAGGGAGGTGTCAGAGAATGCAGTGTGGACAGTAGGAGGGGAGGTGTCAGAGAATGCTGTGTGGACAGTAGGAGGGGAGGTGTCAGAGAATGCAGTGTGGACAGTAGGAGGGGAGGTGTCAGAGAATGCAGTGTGAACAGTAGGAGGGGAGGTGTCAGAGAATGGAGTGTGGATAGTAGGAAGGGAGGTGTCAGAGAATGCAGTGTGGACAGTAGGAGGGGAGGTGTCAGAGAATGCAGTGTGGACAGTAGGAGGAGAAGTGTCAGAGAATGCAGTGTGAACAGCTGGGAGAGTGGAGCTACAAAATGAAGTGTGGAAGGGGGAGGGTAGGCTGCCAAAGGACATAATTTAGATGGGTGGGTGCCTGAAGACAGTGTGGATGTGGATTGGAGGGCTGCCAGAGAATGTAGTAAGGGGAAATATGGGGTGATGTGATGAGATATTAGTGGAATTGTAGTAATAGGCTGCAGAAGACATAGTGCTGACACCAGGGGCAGGGGCCTGATAAAGAGCATAATGTAGAGAGGGGTTGATACAGACAGTCAGAGTGGAGCTCCTATGGAAGCTAATGGAGACCGTGTAGGAAAAGTTGCGACACAAATTAAATTGGGGGAAATGTGTAATATAGGTGTGAAGGGGAGGAACATTTAACAAAACTGGAGCAGCCCAAATCTGGAGCAGCTGTGTATGGCAACCAGTCAGCATATAGCTTTTGTTTTCAATGCTTAACCAAGCAGGCTGAAGATGGAAGCTTATTGGTTGCCAATGCTCAGCTTGCTCCAGATTCTGGCTGCTCCTATTTTTATAAATTCCCTTGTGTGGTGGGTATGTAGTCACTAATAGTGAGATTGAAAGAGAAATGAAGAGATGGATTAATCTGGCTATAGGGAAAACTGAAAAGTATGATTAAAATGAATCACTAAAGTATGTTTTCGTTTTAAAAATCATGCTAAAAAAATATTCAGTACATACTGTCTACAATACGTGTTCTTTGTTAACCTATAAAACATGAATGTGTGATAATAAGCATCTGCAAAAGAAACCAAATCTGTTTTTGTCAGGCTGCTAATGGTGAAAATTGATACCGCTAAGTGCTGATCAATGGCAATATATTTTAGCAAGATGCCTGTTAGGCACTTTCCCACCCTAACATCTGACAACTTAAAGTCACTATTATATTACAGTTCTATACATAGAATATATACTTAGTTCACTGCTCTGGGCAATATATGTTATTATGTGCACTATGCTTGATCTTTTGGTCAATATATGGCAGAAATACACAACAAGCAGGTCTGCACTGGGGTTTTATGGGATATAATGTGGCTTGTAGTTATTACTCATCTAAACTCCAGTGGGCAATGCCCAAAAATGTATTAAAAAAGTACAACATCATCCTGAGAGATTTAGTTGCCAATTGTGCAGCTTTAGGTGCATTGTGCAGTCTGAGAAAAACAAAATGTTTATTAAATGTAATATGTAGTGGTTTTGTATAAATTATTTAATATAGTCCTTGCTTATTTTGCATTATTTCTTAGCAGATAGAGCTCTAATGTTTTTCCAGCTTTCTTTATCCACTTTGCCCTAAGGCTTGGTTCAAATCTATGCAGAGGTGTCCCTAGGGTTCGTGTCACCTGGTGCGGTAATACGTGGTGTCACACCTCCAGAGATGAAGGAGTGGTGCTGGTGTAGCGGTAAAATGAGTATCCCGTGAAGATATGTATCCCCTGAAGCAACTGCGCATGTGCCGGTTTCAGGCCGAAGAAGCTGATCTCTGATTTTAGCACAGAGCTGCCACAGTTAACCACTTACAGGCTGAAAACCGCTGAAGCTGATCCCGTGGATCACTATGGGTTGCAAGATCAGTTAACCCCGTATAGGTTGAACCTATACGGGGTTAACTAATCTTGCAACCCATAGTGATCTGCAGGTTGAACTTATATGGGGCTAACTGATCTTGCAACTCATAGTGATCCACTGGATCAGCTTCAGCATTTTGCAGCCTGTAAGGGGTTAACTGTGGCAGCTCTGTGCTAAAGTCGGAGATCGGTGATCGGCTTCTTCGGGCTGAAACTAGCACATGCGCAGTTGCTTCAGGGGATACATATCTTCACGGGATACTCATTTTACCAGTACACCGGGGGGCAGCTCTCACTGTGCTGGGAATCACCTCAATAACTGTCCAGGACCTTCACAGAGCCCAAAAGCTCTCCTGGCATCCTTCGGCCCGCACCCCTTAGGGACGCCACTGCATCTATGTAGTTTCCGCGCGGTCGAGTTGGCTGCTGTACCCACTGAAAATGTAGGGAAAAGGTCACTTTGAAATCTCTATTTTGTATGTGAATAAACAGATCAGAATAGTGTCTCTACCTCCTGTTCTGGGCTCCCAACATTTTAAACAGAGAGACACAAACTGAAGGAATTAGAGACCCATGGTGCTCTGTGAATCCTGCATCAAAAAGGATTTTATATAAATAGTAAAACAAAAGGAGACATAAAACTGGCTGTAAATACAAAAATAAATTATTCAAAGCCAATAAAGTGTTCTACTAAAACATTCAGTTTTCATTCTGCACTGCAATCAAACTATCCCTTCCCTAAAATTATCCAAATTAACACATAAAATATTCAGTAAGGACATCAAAAGATTTATTTTGCTGATAGTAGGTATGCTTACAAAAGGGCACCATATTTAAATTGCTAAAAATTACAGCTTACTATTACAGTTTATTTAATATGCCAGTAACCCCATTTCTTATGACTTTTATTTTTGGTGCTTGCAGAAAAAAAATGTGAGTTACTTTCCAGTAAGCCTCAGACTTATTGCCACAGGGGTGTAAACTTAAAATAGGAAGGTATATAGTTATATCATTTAAAAATATTTATAATTTTTATTTCTACAGAAACGTGACACCTTTGAAGTGGAGAAAACACTGAACACGAGCAGCTCTGTTAAAACAGTAATAACATTTTTACTTATCTTGTTGGTAGAGGAGATTAGTACAAATAAAAATAGCACATGAAAGAAACTTGTAAAGTAATAATACTTTTCAGAAGCATGAGAAGTTGCATGTGTATTGCAAATAAGCAAAGACAGATATGTTTTTTTGCCCCTTGCTCCCAGATATTTCCATCGCCATCATCGTTTTGAAGCCGTTTTTCAGTAAGTAAAAATATTTTCAGATAGACATGTGCATAGTAGAAAGGAAAGCACAGATTCAAAAATAAGAATAGGTTGGCCACGGCCTTGATTTAGCCATGACTTAGTTTTAACTTGTAAAATAATGAAAACAAAAAAAATAATAATGCAATAAAAAAGTAGCAACATTTTTCCACACATTTATATTTAGCATTCTTCAATAAACACCCTTTAATTTTTTTTACTTCTTTTTTCCCTCAATGGATGCATTACTTGCGTTAGGAGTTAATTAAAAACGGCAAATAGTAAGAAGTAACAAATACATTAAACCACATCAAGAGAGATAAACAAACTTTTAAAAAACACCTTTTTTTGTGACTAATGAATATGTCTTTTTTTCAATGTAAACTGTTGTGGATTTTAAAGGAGTTTAGTTATCATGACTTCATGAACTCCTAAAGTTCGAAACAATTCTCAAGTTAGTGACCATCTGAGAGCGAGAAGCATAAACTACAGTATTAACAGTGGCAGAGTTGCTTTATTAAGAAACAGACCACACTTTATAAATACATCTCAGAACAAAGCTCCTCCAACTCCTCTTTACTCCTTTTATGTTCCCTCCTTGTTACCCTGAGCTGGTTCTGCATTGTCATCTGACCTAACATCCGATGCATCATATACAGTAGTTGTGTAATCAGCTACATGGCGATCTGAGTCTTTTCCGGCCATAGATTTACCTACAACAAGTGAAGAAAAGTGTTTCCATGAGTTGAGGAAAGAGGTTAAGTAGTACCTGGCATCAAAACCAAACAGCCATGGTCATCTTACTGTTCAAACTGTAAAGATAAACAGCCACCCACTCAACAGTTGCTGAGATTAAAAAACATACTAGTACTTTACAACTGATTTGACAATGGCACCACTCAATGCTGTGGCATTTGGCTAGTGCCCAGTGCTAGGACAAGGTCATCTGGCGCCCACTGCAAAGATGCCAAACTGCGGCCCCCACCAAAATATATGAGCATTATATGTCAACAAAAATCCCCCCCTCCTCCTGAAAAAAATCAAGCACTGATCTGCACACTAACCCCCTAAGCATATACTGTCCTTGAAAGCCATAATCCTTCCCAATCAAAAATTACCCCTCTTCCCAGTACAAATCCCCCCTGCTGAAATCCCCCCTCCCAGCAAAAATCTTTGATGGGGGCAGGTAAGGAAACCCTTCACAGACCCTATGCAGGAGCACTGCAGTGGCAGGAAGAGGAGCTGGAGGGGATAGAGAGCATAGCCTGCACCTCCTCCCGGTTCTCTTCTGCTCTCTTGGTTCCGCTTGTCACTTCTCGTGCAAATCTGACAGGAGTTGTGATGCTGCTGTCACTACTCCTGTCAGCTTGTAGCAGCTGGAACTCTCTCCCCACCTCACATAATACCCCAGAGCCCAGGGCAGCTGTCCCTCCTGCCCCCCTTGTCCCAGCCTTGCTACTACCACCTAACCTTCCATCCCCTTCTCCTCCAACTTTTATTCGGATAAACAGGGCACTGTAATGTCAGCTCTCAATGCCAAACCTATTACAATTGTTCTTTCTGGGTAAAGATGCTCACATTTTATTGTACAATTTATAATTGATTGCAACTTGGTAGTTGAAACAGTGTGTATAGGAGTATGAGTTATACATGGAGGGCAATCTGTGTGTCTAAATCCACAAAACTAACAGCAATGTCAGGATGTTTTTCAAAACATGCAAAACAATTAAATTTTTGCTATTGGTACACTGATTTGTTTCAACAAGCTGAGCTTGAGCTTTACCTTGACACTTTACCTAAATCACCTAAGCCCTCATGCACACTTGACGTTTTGATAATGCTGGTAACATTAGCTGTGTAAAATCTTGTTAAAAACGTGAGTTTTTCAGCTTTTTTTTAGCGTTTTTGCATTAGCGTTTAGCTGCATTTGCGTTTTTTAGCGGTTTTTTTACAAAAAAAATGCATCCAAAAACACTGGTTTACTGCGTTTTACCACATTTGAGAGTTCTTACAGCTAAAAAAACTCCTCTAGAAACCCACTAGTCCTGGGTTTTCTTTCCAGCCAAAAAACGTCCCTGCCAAAAAACATTGATTACAGTCTACAGTATGTGTACATGGACACATAGGATAATATGCTGGGGGGTTTACTATCTGTAGAAAAAAATGTCAAAAGCCAAAAACAGCAGCTGTAAAAACGTCCAGTGTGCATGAAGGCTAAATCTGTTCCTGGGCTAAATTTGTTCACAATCTTCCTGTCAGCTTTCAAGCGTTATACTATCTAGCCTGCCAATCCCAGTGAGCAATTGGAAAGAATGGATCCAACCAGTAAATCCTGACTTGGATGAATCAAACATCCAACACTACTCATAAGTTTTTTTAATTTCTAGTTATTTGGCCGGGAAGCCTACACATATCTTACATTAGGCATGCTGTTGGTGTTTGTTAGCTCCTGCTGGATTTCCTTATGTCATTCTTTTCCCACAGTGTGTTACAGCTGCTTTCAAACACATGTGGTTTATTTTTAAGTTTACACCCAGAGAAATCAGGACATCTGTTCCTTGTTTGTCAGTCATATTCATCCAACTAAAAAATGCAAAACACTTGTACAAGATATGCTTAATTTTTATGATGTTTGATTTTATGCCACTGATACGAAGGGTTTAAAGCAAAGAGACTTGGTTTTCTGAAAATATGTGGCATATGAACAATTGTAGAACTATCTAGACTACATTACTATGGACTTCTGCCTTGATTACCCCAGGAAAATGTATTTTTGCCTCATACATAAAAAGTCTTTGTATAATGCATTAATGTTTTTTTGCTTTGTTGATGTGGTGTTGTTGAACTTTCTGTATCATTTATATTGTAAAGACTTATCATCTAGGGTGATACATAGACCACACCTACGGTATGGATGCCTTATAGCAGGCATGTCCAAAGTCCGGCCCGCAAGCCAATTGTGGCTCGTGTTCCGGTTTAATATGGCCCCACAGGTAATTTGGCAATATCTAAAAAGGAGAAAAACACCTCTAAATGCAATATGTGGTACATTTATTGAGGAACATAATGAGAAACACATGATGAAAGAAAACGGAAGGTTTAGGCATATGTGGTGAAAGCGAAGGCCATGGCAGTGTCCTCGATGTATACGCCGTAGTAAGTGCTGGGGGAGACTCAGGATGTTCACAGGGAGCCGGCCGGCATGTGTGAGATCCGAAGATGGCATCTGGAGTCCACCCTGGAGCGCAAAGTCAGTGTCAGCGTGATGACGCAGGGATGTCAAACATGAAATGCAACGCGTTTCAGAGCATGCGCGAGGCCGATGAAAGGCAAAGGTGTGCTCCCTTCTCAAGCATTGAAGGAAATCAGTGAGAGTAATTTCACTTTTTTTAGGGGGAGAAACAAGTACAGATTTTAAATATGTCATGACCAGTATCAGTCGCTCCTTTATCCATTCATTTTTTTTGCCGCAAAATGGTTGGCCCTCACGCATGTTCACTTCATCAAATCTGTCCCTCTTTGAAAAAAGTTTGGACACCCCTGCCTTATAGGGATGGCATGTTTTCATCCCCACCTAGTGCACTTTACCTATACACAAAAACAATGCAATGGCCTAACCTCATGCGGAGAAAAAAAAGAATGATCATCAGAAAATGTGCTTTTTGAACTTGGAGAATCCTAAGACGAATGGCAAGTCTAGTTATCACAGAAAGAACATGGATAGTGCCATTCATGAATTACTTGTCTAAATTGGTAAATAGGATACCATGTTTTAGCTACATTTAAAATGATTATTACTATAAAAAAAATATCTTTATACACTCACTGGCCACTTTATTAGGTACACCTGTTCCATTGCTTGGTAACACAAATTGCTAACCAGCCAATCACATGGCAACAACTCAATGCATTTAGGTATGTAGACATGGTGAAGACGACTTGCTGAAGTTCAAACGGAGTAGCAGAATGGGAAAGAAAGGGGATTTAAATTACTTTGTGGCATGGTTGTTGGTGCCAGACGGGCTTGAGTATTTAAAAAACTGCTGACCTACTGGGATTTTTACAACCATCTCTAGGGTTTACAGAGAATGGTCCGAAATCGTGAAAATGTCCACTGAGCAGCAGTTGTGTGGACAAAAATGCCTTGTTCATGTCAGAGGAGAATGGGCAGACTGGTTGCTGTGACATTCAGATGGTAGGGTCAGAATTTGGCATAAACAACATGAAAGTCTGGATCCTACCTGCCTTGTATCAATGGTTCAGGCTGGTGGTGTAATGGTGTGGGGAATATTTTCTTGGCACTAGCAAGGTGTACCTAATAAAGTGGCCGGTGAGTGTACAACGTGTTTCTCTTGCTCCTACAATGGTAGTGTGAGAGATTCCTCTGAGTATGCTATAGACTAACTATCTTCTGTTTGAAAGCAAGAGTTAATACATCATTACTAGCTGTGATCCCAGGGTCCGGACTAGCTGACATATGGTTACAGGTCCCTCATTGAGCCTATCAAAACTCAGCACCTTACTTAGCCCCTTGACAGGAGGGAGGTTGCAGGCTAATGAAGCAGGGCAGCACACGCTGAGCATTTGATGAGTAGGTATTAGAGTTGGCTTTTTGCCATAGACTCTCAGCTCATCACAAGATGTCAATGCAAGTTAACCTCTTCATTGTTGGAACAGCTTTCACCTTCTCACTACAAAAAGTGATGTGCTTTGTTCATTAGGGAGCAAACAAAAGAATCTGCAGCAGTTATTAAAGCCTCTGTATAATTACCTTGCAAATCCTTTTCAGCACAATAAAAAGCCAGCACACAGTATGTGCTAAAATAATTTTTTCACAATTGTCAAAGCCTGAACGTAGGGTACCCAAAATCACAGATAAATTGTCACACAAAAACAATTCAGCCACAGTTATACAGCAATGTATGGTCAGAAAATTATTGCAACAAAGTCTTGACCAGCATTGTCTACTCTTTATCACTTGCTATAGTGCTCAAGGTACATAGGGGTTTATTTACTAAAGCCAGAGAGTGCAATATCTGGTGCATTTCTGCATAGGCTAGGCACCTTGCACCCTGAAATCTTTGAGTGCTCTAATATGAAAACAGAAGTGGTCATGTTTTATTTCACACCCTCCCTCCACCTGTACCTTGTTTTGACCATTGATGTGGCACATCACATTGCCTGGCTAATATTAAGGCATAGAGAACAAGAGGTGGTGGAGCAACAAAAGGGTAAAGGTGTGGAGACTGGATTTGTGGCATTATATGTTAATTAAGACTGACTTGGGGCAGACTCAGTCTAAGGCCGGCTATAGACAGAGCAAAATTCTTTCCTGCAACCACAGGGTGCAGGGAAGAAATTCAGTCAATTCCCCTATCAGCACAGTGTTGACAGGGGAATCCCTATTACAAACCTATTTTGTTCTCTTGGTGGTGATGATTGCTAGTGGCTATAACAGCCACTAGCAATAGTCGCATGCAAAATCCGGCAGGCTGGTTGTACCCAAGTTGACTGAGCGATTAACTTGGGTACATTCAGCCTGCCCATTCATAGTTCAAATTTCGGTTGGCTCCTGGTTGGCTGGCTGGCTGGCTGGCTTTAAATTGTTAAAAAAACCTTGCAGTCAGCCATGACATCTTCTCCTGAGAAACATCTAAAATATAAGATGTATTTAAAAAAAATCTGGGCATGCTGTGTGAATTGGAACACAAAACAAACATATAGTGGTGTTTTCTCAAAGTTGGCTGCCAAAAGTGGCAATAAGCATCAAAAGTAAACAATAGTACTTAAAAAAACCACGTTACATCTGTTTTTTACTGTATAGAAAAAGACTAGCCTAATACTCACCATTGACCCACTGTTCAAGCAAATTGGCATGTTGTGGATTTTTTAGGCATTGCTCTAATCTTCACATTCCAAAGTCACTAGCATGTCTTTGAAGCAAACATCACAAGATGTGTGTGAAAGCTGCAGGGGCATGTTAGTGACATGAGGATGGGGAGAGCAATTACCTCAATACCTGAGGTAATCAACTACCATAGCGCTTTGGCATTAGAAAATGTAGGTCTCAAAGAGGTTTTTGGCCCTTTAACAGCTAATTGAATTCCAAAGGTTATTTTCTACACACAGAAGTAGAAGCTATCCTGTCAGCACTGACAGCAAGCTCTGGTGCAATCAACCGTGTCAGTGGAAGGGCTCTGAAAGATTAGGATACGTTTAACTTTTTTAGGTTCAGACACATATGTTACGAAGGCAAACTATAAGATTATACCTCTACATTTTCATTTCAAAGAAGATCCTCTTACAGCTGGGCACAGTGAACCTTACAATGTTTACCATTTTGATTTTCAAGCCCTTCTTTAGAATATACTCAAGATTTTAGCAATTGCACCCCACAATTATCAGATTAATTTCCTGTTGACTAATCCTAACTTTTTGGAGTTCATGACTAAAGCTGGCTATATGCTGATAGAAATTTGGCTAGTTCAGGAAGAACCAACCAAATTTTGATCAGTGTGTGTCAGTCCACACTCAACAGACATTGATGAAAAGATTGACTTCTGTTGGGTGCAGAAGGGGACATGTTGGAAAACTTTTTTCAAGCATTGGCTGGAGCCTACATGCGGCAGCCGCTGACCAGTATATTCTGACAGCTGTGGGTGCCACCATCCAAATACATGTCTCAGTGGAGGGATTGCTTCATCCACACATTGCTTGTGTGGATGAAGGAATCTTTTAGGTAAAAAGCAGAACTACACTGCATCTGAGCACCATAAACCAATTATATATGTATTTAAATAATCTTTAATATTCAAAATAAGTTCACCAATCCATCCATGTCTCTGTTTATTTTACTGAGAAATCACTTTGAAAAACACCCCGTAGCATTTCTAGCTGTAGCCACCTTGAATAAGGACAGATGATTCATGTAGCATTTCCTTCCTGGAATTATTTTGCCCTTAGCTCAGGCATGCAGGCAGAAGGATGTGCTTAGCTGAGAAAACATCTCCTCTGCTCTTTCCCTCCTGAAGACTCCTGGAATATATGATATAATTTGCCTAAGTAAGAAACCATGGAGTAACAGAAGGAATGTGAAAAACGTAAATATAATATGCCTTTCTATCTATTTACTAATGTTAGCAGCATAATGATTAAAAATAGTCAACGTTGATTTAAAGAGTGAAGTTTCATTTTAAGTAACAGTGTATGGCCAGCATTTGGCTGGGTTGACCTGTTTCCTCTTATATGTAGGGATCTCCATCCCATTTTTCAACCTCCTTTCTCACCACCATTGGTCCCTCTTGCCTAACTGGGGAGAAGGCTTCTCACTCATTCTTAGGTTTTGGCACCCCTTCATTCTCTCTCCCGCAAATACCATATGTATTAGCATGAATATCACTCGTTCTTTGATGCATCATGCCTGTAAAGTATATGATAGGGCAAAATAAAATAAAAAAGTAGATGCAGTACTCTACAGTACATGCATATTTTTTTTATTCTCTTAAAAAACCTGCAAGTACAAAAAAAATAGTTGACTTGGTAGAAATTCTGTGTACTCCTAACTTTCTGTTTGAACTGACATGGTGGGGTTTTTACTAAAACTTGAGAGTGCCAAATCTGGTGGAACCCTGAACAGAAACCAATCAGCTTCCAGGTTTTATTGCCAAAACTTTACTGAACAAGCTGAAGTTAGAAGCTGATTGGCTACCATGCAGAGCTGCACCAGATTCTGAGTGCACCAGTTGTAGTAAATCTACCCCAGTGGCTCTTCTGCCCTGAAATCCCAAGCAGTTTTGTCAGCCCTCCCTGCTGGACTATAGAACTATTCTTATCCCTCAGCCATTCCTGTCCCAATCCACAGGCATACACCGATTTCTTTCCTAAAAAGACAAAGCTACTGTCTTGAATCCCAAAAGTTTGTTCACACAGGCTTTTCAATTTTCAATAGAATTTTCCCTTAGCTTAGTGAATAAGGTAAAGCAGTACATATCTGACAGGCACAAGCAAAAATACTGATTTTATTTTTTTTGTTTGCATGTGATTGAGTATTTTTTGCTGAGTGAATTTTGATTATATTCACTAAGCTTAAGGAAAATTCCTTTGGAAAGTGAACAGCCTATTTGCCTTTACACAGTTAGTCTACTATTTGTATGGAAAGACTCATCTTCGGAGATGTAGTTCAACAGAAGGTGTCCTCCCAATATTCCTGCAAGAAGTTTTCAAGTCTTGTGAAAATGGCACAAAGAGTAATAAAAGCTATTTATTGTTATGGGAACAAGATGGAACATGGTCTGGAGAAGGAGGATAGATTTGGTGATCCACCAATAACAAACTTCCTGTCTTAGTGTGTCTCTACTGTATGGAACAGCAATGGAGACACCTTTGGAAAGCAGCATTGTCAGTCTGGGGAGAGGGTAGTGTAAGACAAGCCATAGATGGCTCTACTTTCTTTCCTTCCACCACAGGTTGCAGGAAAAAAATTGCTTGATTCCCCATCAACATAGTGAGTGTTGATAGTGAAATCCCTCCTGCCGTAGTGTTCTTGTGTTCTCCCGGCGGCAGGGAACCTTCCCAGCTGCCAGAACACAAAGATTACTGTCATAGCCGAAAGCAGTAACCAAATGTAAAAAATCCAACAAGCTGTTTGTACCCAAGTTGATTGATCAATCGATTTTGGCACAACAAGGCTACCCATAGATGGACTGAATCTTGGTGAGTCCCTGCTGAATCGATCGAGATTTGATCAATCTATGGCTTGCTTTAGATGCATCAAATCAGAGATCAGATTTTGGAGTTAACAAATTAAATCCAAACTCCAGATAACACTTTTTAAGCAGTTACAACAAGAGATTTTTTTTTCCTTTTGGGATAATGCTTTTACATAAATGGATAAAAGCTGACCATTGAAGGCACCCAGTCAGTGTTAACTGGTTTATCTCAACATTAACTGCTACTTTCACTGGACAGATTGACCTGTTAAAGTAAATTGAAACACTTACTGGGTGGATTGACAGGTAAAAATAATGTACTTAAACCTAAAAAAGAAAACTAATCACATTTTAGGATAGCTGCAATATATAATGTTTTTTCATTTTGGTTTTAGTAGTAAGTGACACGATCTATTGCAGCAGTGAAACTACAGGCACACTACAAGTTTTTTTCAATTTATATTAAGTTGCATTTTCTTGATACCTTTATGCATAGAGTAGGACACCTTGGAATGGAAGGGTTAAGCTGCCAGCCTGTGTCTTAATTAGGAGGGACAGGATAATGACAGTCAGCATTACTGTCACTTACAAGGGGAGTGTATCAGCGATTTAGAAGGGGAATGGACGAAAATGTAATATGTGCAGAATGGACTAATGACACCATCAGAATGAGTGAGTGTTAACTCTACCTTTGGATGTATGGCTTAGATTTACACAGTTGCATCCCAGGTTTGGTATCAATGCAGTCATTGTTTGTTCCTGGTCATTTAAACATGTTTGTGCAAACCAATGGGCCACAGGCACAGTCAATAAAAACGTGTCTAGTTTGAATGCTAAAGACTGGAGGCTTTTATTTGAAGTACACATTACACCATAAAGGCCAAATTATTCTATGTTTGACCTTTGAGCTTCACTAAGAATTATAGTGCCATACTTAGGACTGGAATGTTTCCTTCCTTTTCATCACAGGACTATCAGGAAGGACATACAGTTAACAAACATTCTCTTAGAATACTTGATCTCAGATTTGTATGAAGGAACTGATGGTGTTCTACAAAAAGCTTTATGAGAGAATATTTGACATTTAACAGGATAGAAATAGACATCACTTTAAATAGATTTTTTTTTTTTTATTTTAATTTTGGATAGGGCAGGGATGGGTTAGACCAAGTAAAGTTTCTATGTCCTTGTTGGCGAGATTCACCCTTTTATTGTTCCTTGTGACCATTTTTGCTAATCAGAAAGTTAGGGAATTTTTAGAGTTGTCATGAGAGCAAGAAATGAGGAGACATCTTTCAATAGGGATGAATGTTCTGGTAACAACTGTCTAAGATGGGAATTGCCTTCACTTTGTGAGGATTTTCCTTCACTTCCTGTTGCTCCACCATGACAGGAAGTGAAGCAACATCTACCCAGAAGAACACAAACAACGAAAAATAACCCAATAGGGATTCCAACCCTTGCCTGCTCTATCTAATCTGATGGAATTAAAAATGCCTATACAAACAATTTAACATGTTAGAAACTAAATCATGTCTAAATGATCAGTGATCCATTTGATGGTCTCTTGGCATTGTAATTTGCCTTTAGTGCTTACAGCCTTGAAGTGTTTTAAAAAATTAATGTGAATTTTATGCCTAACATTATAGATAGATATGAAAATTCAGCAGGGTTCGCTGTGTGGTGGCACTCTTAACAGCACCAGATTGATCTCTATGGTGATTGCATATTTTAACATACATTAATATTTCCGGAAGTAAGAAATAGATCTTGGCAGACTTTGTGTGTTACTCATTGCAAGCATATGCTGTTACAGGGAAGCTATTTTAGAGCTCACACAGTTGTGATTCACAGTGTTGGATGTGCCATAGGAAAGAGGACATTTGCATTGATCTTCATACAGGGACAGATTAGTCAACTAGAGAATCCTTTTGTGGGCCATATTTAAGAGAGCTCTACTGACTATACTATTTACTGAGTGTCATCCCCACTACTGTTTCACTAGTTGATTGTACTGCCAAACAATTAATAGAATGTGACCTGTTACTCTGTAGGGCTCATCTACCTTACAGGAGCCATGAGGCAAATGTGTCAGGCAGTTAAAGGCTCAGAAACACCAAAGAGTGACATCACATATCTTGCTGATACATACCTGGTGTTCTATCACCATGGTCCCACCTTGGCAACAAGTAAATAAAGTGACTTGTCCTTGTTATGCCTGCCTACTTATCCAGACATGTAGCATCAGCAATGTTTATGCTCAACACGTGATGTCAGAGGGACTCATGGCAAGAGCCTATAATGAGAGGAAGTTCCCACACACCATGCAGCTTGTAGTGAGGATCTGGTTTTCCAACAGGCACAAGGCTGCAGCTGTGGTTTGAGCTATCAGGCTTTCAAAGGCAAAATGTTTAATAAGCCATGTAGCGATCTCCGGGGCCAGGGTATTACAGAACAAGCAGCATTTGGGTGGGTGGTAGTTAGTAGAACTGCTAGACCATTTTTCATCTAATGCTATATGCAGAAAGCATCATGGTAAAGAGTAATGGTTACAAAAACTATAGCTAAACTAATATAGCATTCGTGATTTGTGTATGGAAAATTAGAAAAATAACTTAAGACTCTTTTCTTCCAGAGCTCTAAGTACAACAAAGTGAGTGCTTACAAACAAAAGTAATTTTGTGTGGTTATTGGTCATTTTTTTACTGCACTATAACTCTGTTATTACCCCTTTGTGATTAGAGTGTTGGACAGGCTCTTGCATTTTTTAAGGCATTCACAGAGATCTGTGAATGGAGAGGCTACAAGTCCATATACCATCATGGCACAGAGACTTGAAGTTCTCATTGGAGAACAAGTACAGTGACCTCACCACAACTGTAGTCCACTAATACTTTCTCCAGCCCTGTAACTGGAGATCCCTTCACCAATGGCATTGCAAATAAAAGTGAAGGTGACACCAAAATTTGGATTGCCATCAAAACTGGAACAGAGAGGAAATCTTCCAATAGGGACATTTGTTCTAATAGCAAATGTCTAAGAGTTGATATTCGTTACATTAACAGATATCCTCTCACTTCCAATTAAGTTCATAGGATAGAAGGTTAAGGGAAAACTCTATTTTGAAACACAAATGGCAAAAAATTGCAAATCTTTAAGCCAATTAGTATATTTTTCCAGCATCACACAAATGCACAGATTATGATAAACTTGTACTTTTTCATTAAATCTCCAGATTTTCAATGCCAATTGTGTAATTTTGTGTAAATATACCTCCTTACATTCATACTTATACTTATTTTTCTTTGTTTTGAAAGAACTGTGCTAGGCATGTTCTCTAGACGTCAGTGGCTAAAAAGTACATTAAACCTTCTCTGCTGACTGTTAACTGATATCTTAAAGTTTGCCTTTTCTAGAAAATAACCTATGCACTCAAGGGCCCCTGTTGGAAGTAAAAAAACCGTGCAGCTTTGTAAAATGCTCTTTCATTTTATTGGAATATCTGTAGGCCATTTGGCCTCCTCTAGAAGCCCTACTGAAAACTTTAGGAAGTGAAAAACATTTGTTTTTGCTCCTGCATGTTGCTGGAAGTGAGCATCCCAACTGTTTTCACATCCTAGCAACAAGGCATAATATAGGGATTACTAAGTAGGAGTTTTTCAGCCAGGCTTCCAGGGAAGCCCAATTTTCCTACACGTAAGACAATAAAATGAATGAACATTTTACAAAGCTGCAGTTTTTTTAAATCTTCTAGGGCAGCTTGGCTCATAGTGTATTTTCTGGAAAAGGTGAACTTTGCCTTTAGCATCAGAAGGATTTGGAAGCATTTCATGGGCTTCCTGATCATGTGATCATTTATCACAGTGATTATGTGACCAGGAGCCCTTTCCTACCTGTTGCTGGGGGTGCGTGAGCATCACATGTACACATATATGTGGTAGCACAGAATAAGACCCACCTTCTTGCTGCCAAAAATATGCACACACATGTAACATCTTCAAAGCTTTCCTATCCTATTTCACATAATTTACAAAAACTATAGTGATTCATTATGGTGATGCTGCAGGCATTCTCCACTTTGTTTAGGAGAACATTAAAGTGGAAGAAAAGCTCAACTATAACTATTCTTAAAAATGTTCCTTCCCATTTTCTCCTACCTATCCTATCTGCCCTGTGTATAAATGATCTGTGTACCCATCTATTTTTAATCCACTCCAATCTGGTATGTGATCCTTCAGCTCTGGCTCCTTTGTGTAAGGGAGCACTTGGCAATGGCTGTAAGTTGAGGGGCCATGAAGTCACCCATAGGCACCCATGGATCGGCCATTGTCAGCACTCCTTTCTCTCCCCTGCAACAGCCACTTGCTGACACAGGGCAGTCAAAGCTGCAAGACTTGACCCGAAGGGGATTAAAAAGAGGTAAGTACCCAGATCTTTTTTTTTTTTATAGGGCAGACATGATAGGTAGGTGAGTGGGGAGAGAAAATTTTTATAAAGAGTTATATTTTTAAATGTCTTTACAAACATAGCAATTGTTATGTGCATCTTTACCGAGCACCTGTGTGTACAGTTTTACAGCATGGTCGCTAGTTTATTTTGTCTGCTATCATAGCTATATTATCTAATATGCTTCATAAACTTTGTAATGCCAATAACATTTTACATTAAAAACATAAAAGAAATCAGTGGGGCAGCTAAATACAAGTACTAGAGTACTAAATACAAGATTTAAAGTAAATACAATAACTATGAGAAACATGCCTATTTCTTTTGTGGATGTTTTGGAGAAGATGTTATCTTGTGATGCAGCATGTGATACAGTATTCTGCCTGGTTACAGTGTAATACATAGTGAAGCCTGACCTACAAAATTATCTAAGATGTCTAACACAGACACCCAGGCAGCTCTGTATGTTCAAGGCTGTAAAAGGATAATTCATTCAATGCTGAGTGCCTCTTTGCGTGTGAATGAAGAATGTCAACGTAGGAGGGAGGCTAAGATGTTTCAGACCTTAGCAGGATGTCAAAACCAAAGACTTTCAATGGAAAGAGTAAAAACCAAAGGCAGCTGTCATGGCGTATTGATGATCAAGCATCATCGCATCTGAGGTTAGAAACCTGATACCCAATCACAAATGGGCACAGAGGAATAGTAGGAAGGAAGGAATGAAAGTGCAAAGCTGCTACTGCAGTAATATTATACATTAGGAAGCCTACTAACAAATCAGCTATATGATACCTCCGCATAATTGCAGCACATTTGCAGTCTCTGGAAAATGTCCTCATAGTAAAAAAATTTTTTAAAATGGAAATTCCAAAAGATGAAATTCCAATGTAATCACAATGTAAGCGTAAATAGATGTTTTGTGCTATCAGTGTACAGGAGGTAGTTCTGCAGTTATACACTTATACATTTTTTTACCATGAGGTCCAAATTTTGTCTTTTGCCATCTTTGTGCTGCTCTTCTGATGCTCCTTGCCTGCTATCAGAGAATTTGATGTATCGAGTCTTTTAAGGTCATATTAATACCAAAAATCAAAAATGTAACCATTTCCTGTCTGTCCTGGTGTCCTTTTAATATTTTCTGAACACCAGGTGATGGGAAAGATTGTCCAATCATGTGACCACTCTGATTGGCTTTCACAGTGGTCACATGATCAGGTGCCAGTTCCACTGGCTACCAATCATTAGCAGGGATCAAGAACTGTCTTTTACAGCTCTGTCTGTATGCTGGGAGTACACAGTAAAAGTGTTTTCAGCATATAAATATTGGTCGCCCAGCAAAGCATATGTGTGGTGTGTGAGAGTTAAAGCCCACTCTTTTGCCACCACATACTGTATATGCATTGAGTGGGCTGCAGTCGATTTTTTTTTTCATGCTGATCCAGCCAGTAACACATTTCCTGTCTTAGCAGGTCTCCATTCTGGATGGATGAGCAACAGAAACACCTTTGGCAGCAGTGTTGTGAGTCTGTGGAGATGGTAGTGTTAGAAGCACTAGCAGATTTAGAGGGACTTGCCTACCAGATTGAAGCTGAACTCCAGATAACACTTTTTAAGTAGTTACAGCAACAGATTTTCTATTTGGGATAAAGGATTTATATAAATGATTAATATCTGATCATTGTAAGCATTCCTGTCAGTGGCATATGGTTTGTCTCAAACCTCTAACTGTCACTTTTCTGGACAACTTGGTCTGATAAAGGAAGTTGTAAAGGAATGGATTTACTAGCCAAATTAAAGGGTAAAATAAAGGGAAAAAAATATTTCTTGTTTTCGGGTTTAATACTGCTTTAAAGACCTAAACCTGAACTTTAAAGTTCACCTTTAGGGAAAATTGAAAAATGCACATATGTTTGAAGGAAATGTATTATTTTTTCCCACAGAATCCTGCAAAGCATTGCACCCATGATCAGTAGATTGCAGGTGCAATGTCAGATTCTTGCACATGCATCCTCCAGTTTTTGGCTGGAGAAAAGCTACAGGCAGTGTTAGTGTACTATGAATACACTGATCAGTGCACTTATAGTCCCTTGAGTACTGCAAGTCTGTGTGCCGTCATGGCAGACAGGACTTGTAGTTTAACCATTCACAGATTCCTGTAAATGAATGACACAGAGAGTGGCTGTGACAGTGGGTGCAGGGGAGAGGAACCTCCATCTGCTGTCACGAGAAAGATCTCGGGCGTAAGAGAGGGAATGTTAAAACATATTACATGTTACATCCTAAATATGTGTGTGGATAAGGTGAACTTATCCTTTAAGCCTGTGAAAAAAATAGGGTCCTCCTAAACATTTTTTCTTGAATTGTATTGTAACTGTCCCCATTTATTTTGTGAAATTCTGCACAAACATCTGGCGCTTTATAAATCCTATCTTATAATAAAAATAACAATAATCACAAAATTTCCTGTTGGTAGTATAGCCCTAATATTGTGATGATCATCTCCTGCCCAGGAATAGAATTGTAGGCAGGTGCAATCTCTTTTTCCTCCACTGTAGGTGGCACTGGACCGCAGCGGCATGGCAGTGGGGAGAGGAATTGAAGGGAGACTGAGTTTCTCTATGACTTCCTCTGCTATATAGGGCAGTGATCTGGTTGGATGTTCTTGCCCCATATGACCCTGCTGGCCTTCTTGGGTCAGGCAGAGTCTATTTAAGACTCTGACCCTGGGTTTTGGTACACCCAATGTGAGTAGCTAGTGTGGGGACAGGTTTCCTTTCTGGCAAGGACAGTATTATCAGCAGGGAAAGGTTCCAGTGGAGTAGAGAGAGTAGAAACCATGAATATCTTATCAGTAAGCTCCGCAATGGGTTGCACTGGCCAAGCCTCACCCTATTTTTTGTGACAGAAACTCTCTGCAGCTACCTCCGCTACCTCTTTACTATTGTTTTTACTGTTTTTACTAATTCTGCAATACACCATTTCTGGCAAATCGGGACACTGCCCACTGCACCACACTTCACCTAGCCAACAAACTGTCACTTTGGCCCCTATCTTCTTATAAAATAGTCATGGGACTGAAGTCTATCGTGCCATTACAAGATCAGGGTGGGAAGAGGCTAAACTTTGTGTTAATGTTAAAAGTGAAGTTATTTTTTAAATAAGGATCAGGTTATGTCTCACTTTGAGTCATCTAAGTGAAGCACAGGGTGCTGCTGGTAACGCAGGTGTTTAATATTTAAGCTGCTATTGGTTGCTATAGGTTACTGTATTTAATGCATGATTATTGCTCTTTGTGTTGTCTTTTGAATAAAATTATAAACATAGCCTATGCACATCGGTGTTCTTCTGTAGCACAGTTTAGTTAAAAAGGCAGAAAAGTGAACTGCAAAATATCATAACTCAAAGAAGCTGCATGAAAAACAGTGTATTAATCACTTAGGGGTTTATTTACTAAAGCTGGAGAGTGCAAAATCAGGCTCACTTTTGCATAGCAACCAATCAGCTTCTAACCTCAGCTTGTTCAGTTAAGCTTTGGCAATGAAACCTGGAAGCTGATTGGTTTCTATGCAGAAGTGAGCCTGATTTTGCACTCTCCAGCTTTAGTAAAGTAACCCTTTACTGTCCACAGGCCATATATATAAATGTCCTGGAACTCAAGTGCTTAAAGGCTAAGTTCACTTTAAAAAAAAATAATAAATGCACATTTGTTTGTAGGTAAAAAAAATTTGCATTTATTATTTTTTTCTTAGGAGCCTGTAAAGTTTTGCACCCACAATCAGCAGATCATGGGTGTAATTTCAGGCTTACAGGCAAGCAGTTACTGAAGTCCAGGTGGCTCAATGGACTATGAGAGCACTCATCAGGGCCCTCACAGTTCATTGAGAACTACAAACCATCAGCCACAATGGCTGATGGTAACTGTGGGCATTAATTCACAGAACTCTGTGAATTAATGTTGCCACCATGTGGGTGGAGCATTGCAGTACCATGCTATTTTCAAAATATGACAGCGGGTGCTGGGAGAAGGTCCCCTGCTCCCTGTAAGAGGAGGATCAGGGGTGAGCTGGTGGATGCTTAACATGTTTGATCCTAATATGGGTGTATAATATGTATCATGTTGAAAGACGTGCACTTATCCTTTAAAACAAGCTCATTGCTGCAGCAACATTGATGACCTTGATACCATTTTTTTCAACTGGTATTGTGAAGGCACTCCTGTGCCTACAGAAGGGCTTGTTACCCCCCTTGTGATAGCAATAAGGTAAAAAAAAAAACTTAAAAAAAGTGTTAAAAAGTGTAGATTATGATAAAATAAATAACATTTTTAAAAGCAGCCACAACCCCTTGCAGACTCATGCAAATGCAAATTGTGTGTGTAGGGTGAACACATGTATGTAAACAGTGACTGCACCATCTGAGGTATCGTCGTGAACGCTGGAGTCAGAACATTAATTCTAGGACCACATTCACGGTTAACTCTAGATTGATAACCTCTAAAGGCTTTTAAAGTGTTGCCAACGGTCAATGTTGGGTGTCATAGTTTTTGCTATTTCACAGGCATGTGCAGTTTTAAAGCTTGACTTATTTGGCATCTACAGAATTTACTTGATACAGTCCTATCATATTGTGTTTATGTGCACAAAAATCCATTTTAGTGAATTTATTCCCTGATCATATAGATTTGAAAAACAGTTGTGCAAACATTACGTAAAATAAAAAATTGCAACTGCCATCATTTTATTCTACAGGATCTTTGCATGCATAAAAATTGTTTGGGAGTTTTAAGTAATTTTCTAGCAAAAAAATGCAGATTTTAACATGGGAAAAATAAAAAAAATGCACTGGATGCAAAGTGGTTATTATGCCTTGCTTTTTTGAACGTAGTTATTTTTGTCATCCTAAATAATATATGCTGCTCTACATAAAGACTTGTCTCTGAAACTGTAATGTGCTTCCCTCCAGCTTTAACTCAGCCTTTAGCAAAACTGTGCTTGGGCAAAGTCACCCAAGAGAAGGTTTTATTGTGCACTCGCTAATAGAGAAGTGCATCTGTAAATGAGAGTGCTCTGAACATTCTGACAATGTACATTCTATATACAGTTATCACTTCCCTCTGTACTGTATACTGTGGAAACAGTGTTTTTACATTTTATTATATGTTGGGAATAGAATACATGCATACATTATTGATGCAGCAGAACATTGTTTCATTTGAGTTAACCTATTTTTTCAGAACATAAAATTGAGTCCTACTAAGAAAATAATTTTCTACCCAATAATAGTTAAATGGTTGGATAGAAAATTAAGTGTTCACTCTTTAGTCTTCTTGTTTTTTAGGCATTATTTTAAAATGATACTGCAATTACATGTGTTTTAAAATGGCACCTGATCTCAAATGCTGTGGCAGGTCCCAGTGGGGGCTTGAACTGACAGTTGCTTAAGACAGCCAATTTAGTACAAACTCAAAGAGCTTAATCAATCACCTCCTTGGTCTCCAGTCCTGCTACAGAGTGCTCAATAAAAGTACTCTGTGCCATAATGTAATAGAAAAAATTCGAGCTTGTGGCAAAATGAAATCCCAGGCACAACCTAATGAAGCTTCCCTTCATGAAGAAATGAAACTAAAAATGAAATGAAAAAGAAAATTAAAAATTAAATGAAAAAAAAAAAGATCAAGACAAAATACTCAACCACCCCTTTTATCCTCAAATCTGTTGGATGATTTGGAGGATGACAATTGCATTTTTTTGCATGATCGTTGGAAGATTATATCAGTTATGTTTGGGCTGTGATAAATATTTAAAAGCTGTGCTAAAAATTAATGTGATCTATTTTTCTTTCTAATTAAAACCTATATAAACATTTTTTGAGGTCCTGAAAAAATGTGTTGGTATGAGGCTCCATGCACACTAGCATTTTTTAAGCTCCTAGAAGCTATTATCAGCTCTTAGAAGCTAAATAGTGTTTGCATTTTTTGAGCTTCAGAGTCTAGGAGCAAAAAAATGTTTTTGTAGAGTTTTTTGGAGTGTTTTTCTAGCAGAGAAAACAGTAAATGCACCTAACAGCTTTTTTCTAGCTTTTACTGTAAAAATGCTAATAAAATACTAACGCTCCTAAACACTTCTGAATGCTGCTAAAATGCTACTAAACCCCATTATTTCCAGCATTTTTATCCAGCGTTTTTCCCAGTGTCTTTTTGAGCTTAAAAGAAATGCTAGTGTGCATGGAGCCTTAAGGTTAAAAGAAATAATTTTGACATTCACCAAACATTCACAAGTGGTCACTGTAATTTAAAACATATGCACAAGGCAGATTGGCTTGCAGTGAATATTTGGCGACTGTCAAATTTACTACCTTAGAAATATGTAAGTAATTACTAAAGACAAACAAGCTGCTCACTTTACAACAGAATTTCCCCTTTGCTTAGTGAATGAGGTGAAACTGTTCTAAATTCCATCATCCAATCATGTGCAATCAAAAATATTGTCTTTTTTTTTGCACGTTATTTGGTATTTACGAAGCTACTTTTTTGACACATTCACTAAGCTAAAGGAAAGATTTCCTTGCAAATTGAACAGCCTATTTGCCTTTTGGAAAATAAACCTCAACATGTTGAACCAACACATCTCAGAAGGAAACCGTGCTCTAAGACTTATGGTGATAATGTTCTGGGACTAATGTGACTAAAGCATCCTTTTAAAATAATCAATAACATACAGAACTTGAGACTGTGAAGTGTATACATTAAAATTGTTGATTGCCTCATTTATTAGTAATTACTTATCATAACATACACAACACCCAGCTGAAAAAAAAAGTATAATTTTCATGTGCATTTGTGAATTTCACGTTCCTTATCTGACCCTAGTGTCTACTCCCTTTCAAAATTTCATCATATGTGTCCAGATTTAGCCTCCTAATCTTCATACTGTTGCATATATTTTTAACTATGCCATTTTTGCCTTGATGTAACTTGAGCTCTAATGTTCTTTTTCACAGCTGTCAATGAGAGAATTTGGAGAAGGTTTGCAAGAGCAGATGAACTGTATGATGGGAGCACTCCAGGAACTGAAACTCCTCCAGGTCCAGGCAGCTCTTGAGCAGCTGGAAATTTCAGGGGAACACAACCATCTCACACATTTGAGAACAAATCAGTGTTGTCTAAGCGTAAGAGAAGCCTATGGGGTCAGGCATCAATCCAACAAACAGGCTGCAAAGCCACTGGAAGGTGGGAGAAGTCCAGACAACAGCTCGTTGGCTGACAGCTCACTTAACTTTGTTTCTGTGCCAGGACCAAAATTAGGTCATCAGGTAATGTCTGCAAGAGGAAGACAGACTGAAATTATATGTGCACCATCTTCTGTCTCACCTCCAACAGAAACTTGTCCCACACTTGAACCACAAGCACCAGGTGCTGTCTTTCAGAGCCACCATTTGAACAATGTCACCTATTCGTATTTTGGCCAAGAGCAATGCAATGATGAATCTATATATGACGAAAGAAATGACTGGACATCTTCACTTATGTCACAAAGCCGAAATAGGCAGCCTCTTATCTTGGGTGACAATATATTTGCGGATCTTGTTGGAAACTGGTTAGATTTGCCTGAGTTGGAAAAGAAAGGTGAAAAGAATGAAAGCTTACTTAATACCAGTAGATCCCAAGAGATCTACAAAAAGTTCTCCCTTACAGCCAACTTTTTCAAAAAATTCCTAAGAAGTGTACGGCCTGACAGGGATAAACTTCTCAAAGAGAAGCCAGGCTGGCTACATCTGGATGATCAAACACCTCAGATATCTAAAAGGAGCAAGAAGACCAGTAAACAAAAAAATGTCTTTTATTTCCCATCACAAACTGATGTAAAAATAAAAGTTGATAAGCCAAGCAAAATTAGCAGAAAAAGTATAGCAATGAATAAAACATATTCTAAAAATGACCAGGGAAAAGATGAGGCTGTGTACACAGGATTTGATATGAACACAGCAGTTTGGGTATAGTAAGTGGTAAACAATGTTTTTCTGATATTTTTAATGTGTAATTGCTGTTGGATACGTATTGCATTCAAATAGAATAGACAAAACTGTCTATATATTCAGCTGGGCTGAATCCTTATGAAGATGTTTTGCCCTTTTTATATTTTTTTTCAAATTGCTGCAAATTCTATTTTTACTTTTTGCATTTTGTACAATAAAACAAAGGCACGTGTAAGTAGAGAACCAAGCTGGTTCTTGGTATAATTTTATTTCTGTTAAGTATAAATCCCAACTATAATACAATATATTTTTGACAATCTGCCTTGAATGGGCTTGCAGTCCTTCAATGACTACTGAAAGGGTTAGGTTTCAAGCAATTTTGTAACCCAGTAATTTATTTAGTGCAATTATAGAACAATGCAAATTGCCTGCTATTTAGCAAAATCTTAAACCTCTGGCCTGTCGAGAAGAGCCATCATAGATGAGCTGTCCTAAAGCCTTATAATCCCTAGTACTGTGCTGGCATGTTTTTTTCACATGTGTCATATGTCTACAAATTCTGATTCTGAGTAGCAGGTGGATGTAAGGTCAACACTTGTTCTCAATGAAGAAACAAAGAAAATCTCATAATGCCTTTTTCTAAATTGATTTTCTGCCATTTAACCCATATTCCTTTTAGTTTGTTAATCCACAATAGATGGAAAGGCTCAAACATTTTTTTTCTGAAATGGCATTGGGGCTGTGTTGTATAGTTGAGTTAGACTGAAATACGGTAGTACAAAGAGACGTTTTTACATTTTGGTTTTCAAACTGAACTGAAGTTGCTAAGTAACTAAGCCAACAATATGTAAAAAGTGTACATTTGTAAAAAGTAGGTGTTGATGAAATAGACAATGCTAGCATTGAGCAATAACTTACAAAAACATTTAGTTATTACAAAAAAACAATTTGTCCATTTGCTAAAGCATGCTCTGTGATAAATGCTACTAAGAGTCATATTTACAAACCAGTGAATGTGACATTCACCAATCACTGCAGGTGAATCAATTACAGCCATTTAAAAACACATGCCCCAGAAAGATACACCTGCAGACAATGTTTGGGGAATGTTACATTCACTGCTTTATAAATACATATGAATAGTTTTTTATGTGTATAGGCTAAATGTGGTAAATATTTTAGTGCTTGTATAAGTATTTTAACACTGTCCTGTGTAAGAAAACACTAAGTAGTGTGATTCTGTGAAAAACACTATAAAAGCAGCCTTGAGGACCAGGTTAGAATACAACTGCTATGAAAAACTTGAAGTTGTAGCAATCTTTCTATCATGGAATACAAAAGTAATAAATAATGAGGTTGCCCAGCCAATTGGAGATTAAATCAGCCAGGCACCCCACCCCAGGTGGCATTTTCTAGAATTATTAAAGCAGTTTTAGTTTTCCCGAGTTCCCACTGTAACAAAGTTGCATTACCTGGTGACCCTACCGGTAGATCTTTTTTCCTCACCTTATAACAGGCTAAGTGATTAGAACAGCTGTCAATCAGCCATTAGCGGGAACTGACTGCAGTGACTGCATAAAAGCAAAGGGTAATCACTGTCATACAGCATTGCGACCTGGTTGCCATCCTTTTTTATAAGAAAAGTTCACTTTTGGGAACATGTTACATGTTCCACCTGTTTTTAGGGGGGGACATATAACATGTTCCCACTGCTTCAGCCGCTGCCCGGCTCTGCCCACACAGCCATTTCATTCACATAGTTCTGTGACTACAAGTCTTGACAGCCTTAGTGGCTGCCAGTTTGTAGTTCTCAGTGAACCACCACAGTGCTGTGAAGCGCCGTGATAGTTCAATGAAGCTTCCTGTCAATATATCGTCTTGCCCATACATCCCGTATGGGCAAGCAGATATACTGACAGATCTGCAGGAAACCAGCATGGCACCAGAGATCTGTGATCATTGGTGCAATGCTTTACAGGCTCTTGAAACAAAAAATAATAAATGCAAGCAAATGTGCATTTATTGATTTTAGTCAAAAGGTGAACTTATCCTTTAAGAAGGCCTCATTACAGAAAATGGCAACATTACCAGGTGTGTTATACATTTACTTATGCCATTATAAAAAAAAACTTGCACAGCTGCATTTACAAAGCAAATGGAGCAATTTACATACCTTCAGCAGGTTTAGGCTTCTGAATTTACCAGCCTAATAAAAAATATTTAGCTTCAAAATTTTATCATTCAGAAATGCTTGCCTGTCAATACTACATTTACTGATATGCAAAAGAATAGCATGGGAAAGTAATAAAATCTATGTGACTTTGTCAAAAAAGTATTGGTATAAATTGCTAAGATTGGTTAAAAAAAAAACCCTTTCGACTATACATTTGCATTTAGAGTACACAAAAAATGATTTGCAAGTGGGTTTTATTTACTGTATATGTTCACCTGTGTTGATGCTGGCTGGATAGACATGTTCTGTATTTACCAAATATTGTTAAATTTTGTTAAATTCTAACAACTTTACACCTCATTAACAAAGGGGACCTGTACTGAGTCAATATGTAGGCTACCATTGCTCTCCCTTCTTCTGAAAATGCTAATTTTGTAAATGTCATTCTGGCCAAATATCTTTAATACTTAGACTGAATGACCCAAGTATGTTGTAGTTTAGACTTGTGATTTCCTAATCTGCATACCTGACCCAGGTCAGTACATTAAATGATATGTTCACCTTTTGTAACATGTTATACCCGTATTCAGGGTGTATGAAAGAACTGTTTCCCTCCCCCTGATCCCCCTTTTGACAGCTAGCTAGCTGTCACAATTTTTAAAAACATGGCTGAACAGGGATTTGCCTGCCCAACCATGTCGCTCATTCACAGTACTCTTTGTGGATGTCGGCTTGTAGTTCTCAATGAACTGCCATGGCACTGTTGAGGGTTGTGGCAGTTCATTGATTCGTTGATCGTTGGTGTAATGCTTTCAAGGCTCCCAAAACAAAAAATAGTAAATGCACATTTTTTTTACTTGCAAAAAAAAGTGCATTTATTATTTTTGTTAAAAGGTGAACTTAACCTTTAAACATTCTGAGAAGGAGGGTCAGCAGTAACAATCATCATATTTACCTAAGCACAGGTCTTCTTAAAATGTCCAAGTTGCTTGTGCTCTATGGCAGCAAATTAGATTCTCCTTTCATTCCCTCATACTACAAAAGGAGAATCTAGTTGGCCGCTATGGAGCAACAAAAACAGTCCAAGACAACACTTCCCTCGGTCATTTTTTTTAATGAAGTTTCCATTTTAAAACATTTTGTGAGACAACTCACAAATTATTGTTTTAAACTGTTAATAACTAACATACTTGTGAATGAAACTGTGAAGAACCTGCAGAAATTCATGGACGTTTGGAAGCACTGATATAAAGACATCTATATTCAATTCATTATGCACATAGCATAATTTTCTTAACTGAGGTTGGATTCTTTTTTAATTTGAACAGTCTGTGGTACTTGAATATTCTGTTCACATATTGTGTTAAAAATTAGAAAAAGATCTACTGAGATCATTTCTGTTGCAAGTTTTACAAAATGCACCTGCCTGTTTATTTATTACACCCCAGGGGCGGGCTGACCATTTGGAAGCTTGGGCACTGCCCCAGGGCCCGAGGTCAGTAGGGGGCCCCATGAGATGCCCCTGGTACCTTTTTCATAGGCTTTCTTGAATTTGGGCAAGGATACAGGGGCCCCATGATCCCCTATTGCCCGGGGGCCCCATCAGTTGTCAGTCCGCCCCTGTTACACCCTACTTCCTAATTTCTGTTATTGTACTGTGATACATGAAGATGAGAGGAAGAGATTCTCTGTTGAGATGTAAAAAGAAGTGTGTTTCCATTATGTAAAGAAATTGTGAAATTATACGGAGCTATGAACATGTACTTAGCTTATACAGTAATGCCTGTTATTTTCATTTGGAGCATGAGAAGAAAATCTGATTTATTTATGTCTAAAGAGGAATGTTATGTTAACCATGTATTATTTATGCATTTTTGGTATAAAAGCTTGAAGGTACATGATAGATCATTGCTGAGAAGGGGCATACTGTAATGTGTTTGCTAGAAAAGTTTTGGGGTCAGAACTTGAATAAAGCCATGGGATCTGTGCAGTCCAAAGGATTACAGGAGCTTTTCCTATGCACATGCATGGATTACCATAGTACATTATGTTTTCTGTGTGCTGATTTCATTATTGATAAATACTTTTGTTGGAATTGTGTTGATCTATTATTATATATTTTTTGTAGGTCTATTGTCAGTTCCCCAATTGTCATCCCAAATTATCCCAAACCTGTTGACACATGAATAATCATAATATAAATATAAAACAATCCTTTTGCTAGGTATATTTGTAAATCTCCTTTAAATATAAGGACATTGGGTCTGTACATTTTGTTCCCCAAAATGTACTATATTGATCAATATTAAAATAAAAATTTGTATGTAAACGCAACCACGCAGAATATAACAAGAAAAATGATCAAATACTATTTTCATTGCTGCCCAAGTAATTGTCCTGAAGTATACATTAATGTCTGGAGGAAATCCTTAATTTGATTTTAATTTCGATTTTCTTCATCCATGCATACAAGTCACTTTACAGAACATTCCAAAGCACTGGACATTGTTTCATTAAATATTTGTAATCCCATAGGTTTTACTTTAACTCCCTAAAAATTCAGTATCAGCAGTATATGGTAGTAGACCACGTGGTAAAACATATAAGCCCTCTTACAGCAAAGCTATCAGATGTAATAGTGCTTGATGGAAATGTGTGTTCCTAGGGCTCTGTATGCAAATCACACATTCACAAATTTCATATGCCAATATTTGCAAGTATATTCCTTGTAGTATATATAGAAGTCCTGTACCCACATGGCTACCATAAAGTGTCCTTGTGATTCCTCAGATCCAAGCAACTGCTCTTCCAAAGGTGAACACTGTAATGTGAACAAGTGTCTGCTTCATGAAAGAGCATATATATATATATGCTCTGTAATCTCGTTTTTAAAATTACACTGTTTGCCATATTAGGAAGTTTCATTATATCATGTGAGTAATATCCCGCAATGTTCAGAAACCATTATAAATATGGAACTTAAAACACCTAATGGAGCAAATAGGAAAGCGTTGTATTCATAGGGTTAGCCTTAAATGAATAATTGTATGGTTATGTTCCACAGACCTTGCATGCATCTATAGGGACAAAAGTCACTACTGCAAAAGTACATTTACATATTAGATTTTTCTAATATTTGTCTAGGATTCTTGTAATAGCCTTTAATAGGCTTTGATAAACATGGTCATCCTCTAGGACCATGTGGAAAGTTGTAAGACTGCGAGGGGGAGGGGGTAAAAATATTTTGGCTGACAACTTCTGTCTCTGAAGGTGTGCATTGGGAAAAATGATGCACTGAGCTTCTATTTTATGTGATCTTTCATACTATACTACCTTTTTAATAGATCACTTCTTTGTGCTCCAACATCGCAGTCACTGCACACTGCATCCAACACAGTTATGGAAATGCTTGGTGTTCCATCTCTTTTACATTTCCTTTATTGTATGTTGTGGCACTTGTCTGCACTGACTACAACAGCTCAGGGAAAAAAAAAAAAGAAAAACTGGGCTTTTTGGCAAGGCATCTTTCAAATGTCTCAGCTGAAGACCAAGTACGTTCTTAAGCAGGAACTACAATATTGATACTTATCTAAAGTCATACTTCCTACAATTTACCTGAAGCAGATAATATCCAAAGTAGTTTTTTTGCTGATTTAAAGCATATATTTTTGATAGATTTTAATCAAGCAACCAGCAAAATAAATCACTAACTGCTCAGCAAAAATGATGAAAGTAAACACTGAATGAGATAAAATGTATGAATGCAGAATTGCTTTGTCGAATGTGTGTGCTTTATAGTTTTGGAACTGGAATAAAGATGTAATGTTGTAATGGTGAGTTAAAAACATCCTCTGTATGATTATTCTACTGTCAAAATAGTTGCTAATTAATATAAATCATGTAAAATTGGAACAAATATATTACTGTAAAGCTGCTACTAAATTGTCTAGGAAGGCAGTGTTGGATTTTGTATACAGTACCTTCTCAGTTGACCTCATCATTTTCTTGATTTCCAAGCAGACACGCCTCAGGCTAAGTGATCATTCCACACTTATGTGAATAACGGTTATGACATCACATATGTGCCTACAGGGGACATTCCAACCCTCAGAAGAAAATCCTGACATTACTGAGTAATATTCAATAACTAAGGTATTATCTTGGATTACAGAGCACATCAGTCTACAGTCTATATATAATGTATATGTCAGGGAGCGCAGGGTGAGATTAGTGTCACATGAACTAATTGTATAAAATCACAGCAGTTAAAATAACACCTAAATTAATGTTGAGACTTTTTTATGTATGGTTCTCAGGAAAGTGGAAACTGCATTTTCAATATTCTGTACTGTATGTATGCCCGTGGCTGTGTATGTTTAGCTTTTATTAGAAGTACCTACTTTGAACTGCATCTATAGTATTCTTTCGTTTGTCATTTTGCCTTGTCGATAAATTTCACATTTCTTGCTTGTGATAATCAAATAAGATCATCCTGTCTGTTACTATTTTTTGTATTGAATAAAAGCACTTTTGCAGATTTCACAGGTTTGAGTCTTTCTTTTCCAGACAAGGGACTAATTAGAAAAAAAAAAACTCCCATTATGGGGACTTCCCAATGTCATTGTGGAGGTACAGATAACTATTATACTTTTTCTCTAAACTACAACCCACACTGTAAACTCGGACTGCACTCTCCCCTTTTGAATCCTGATGTATACGACCTTTGGACTCTAGGCACCTGCTCTCATATACAGTCAGGTCCATAAATATTGGGACATCGACACAATTCTAACATTTTTGGCTCTATAAACCACCACCATGGATTTGAAATGAAACGAACAAGAAGTGCTTTAACTGCAGACTGTCAGCTTTAATTTGAGGGTATTTACATCCAAATCAGGTGAACGGTGTAGGAATTACAACAGTTTGCATTCTGCAGTTAAAGCACATCTTGTTCGTTTCATTTCAAATCCATTGTGGTGGTGTATAGAGCCAAAATGTTAGAATTGTGTCGATGTCCCAATATTTATGGACCTGACTGTATGTATAAGTTAGTGCTTGGGGTTCAGTCTCAGACACCTCCATATTTTTTGAGGGAATGGGAGACTGAGTTCTCCCTTTCTCAGATTCAGAAAATTATATGCCTAACCCATGCTTCCTCCATTAGCACATGTATACAGGAATTCTCTTACAAATTTCTAATCAGATGGTACAAAACATCCTCCTTTCTGGCTCAGTTATTTCCAGGCGCTGATTCTAGCTGTTGGCAGGGCTACCCCCAATGGGATACTTTCCTCCCTACTTGGTGGCATTAAGGCATCCTGGAAAGCGATCACCCCTTGGATCCAGAAAACGACCCTTAGACCAATCTAGTGTACTCTACTTCAGTTTCTTTTTCACAAAGTACAGTATTCTATTAGGGGGTACAAGAAGAGTGTGACTCCATATTTGTTAAATTCTGCTAGATTCCACAGTATTTGTATTTGTGCTAGATTCCACAGTATTGAAACAAGCCACTTGCCCAACATTAGTTGACTGGAAAGGGAAATGGACATTATTATGGAAGTGGAATGATGGGTACATAACATTAAGAACCAACTAGACTGCTTTCTCTACATATGGTTGGGGAAGATGTATTACTATAACGAGATTCCAGATTCCTAAACATTCTCTTCCTGAATTTATACTAGCCCTCCTATATTGTCCTCCCAGAAATGTATGTTTCTATATTGTTACACATACTGCAGCATTGACACTTCCTGGACTCAACCTAATGTGTTCTATCATTTCTGCTTGATGCAGGATTTGTGGTGGTTCTTCCTCCCACACCCATATAATTGTTTTTGGGGGGGTTTTTAGGGGGGGGGTAGCTGTTCTCAGATGGCTGGTAATTAAGCATACCTCCATTATGCTCACAGTTTGTTATTTTTCTTTTTATATTAACCCATTTTGTTTTTGTGTTATCCCCCTTTAACCACTTGCCCTTCTTAGGATTTACCCCCCTTCCTGACCAGGCCATTTTTTGCATTATTGTGCTGCATTACTTTAAGTGACAATTGCATGGTCATGCAATGCTGCACCCAAATGAAATTTACATCCTTTTTTTCCCACAAATTGAGCTTTCTTTAGGTGGTATTTGATCATCTGTGTGGTTTTTATTTTTTGTGCTATACAAAAAAAAGAAGACAATTTTGAGAAAAAAAACTATATTTTTGACTTTTTGCTATTAAACATGTCCAGTAAAAAAATTTAAAAAATCAAGTTTCGTCATGAATTTACACCAAAATGTATTCTGTGACATGTCTTTGCTAAAAAAAAAATCCCATTAAATGTAAGTGTAAATTAATTGGTGTACGTGAAAATTATAGCATTTACAAATGGCGGTATATATACTGGGATTTTTATTTTATTTTTACTAGTAATGGCAGCGATCAGCGACTTATAGTGGGACTGTGGGTCTGCGGCGGACATTCTGACACTGGAAGGAACTGACTTGGTGTCACTGACATCCCCAGTGACACCAATACAGTGATCAGTGCTAAAAAAAAAGCACTGACATTGTACTAACGGCACTGGGCAGTAAAGGGTTAACATGAGGAGCGATCAAAGGGTTAACTGTGTGCTGGGAGTGTTTTACATAGGGGGCCCTGTCAGTGTGCTTCACTGTAAGCACACTACTTTGGATGACTGTGCTGCGCACAGCCATCCAGAGCAATGTGTCCAATCTGACAGGGAGGAGAACTGTTAGTAAACAAAACAGTCCTCCTCCCCGTCGGAGATCTTTGGAAATCATTGGGCGCTGGCGAGAAACTACCAGCCAGGACCCTGTGATTAACAGCCGTGGACACAAATGGTGGTGTGGGTAGAGTGCGCGACTCATGCATGCCCCCAATCTGGAAATATGTGATTATGCGCACCCGTGTCGCCCTGTAGAAGTATTTTTGCTATAGGGCGGAAAGGAAGCGGGCTAATATATATGGATCTGTACAGCATGTTATGTATAGGTTGATGATACCAACACAGGGCAGCCTTTACAGTGGTATTGACAAACATATTGTTAAAGAAAGCTCCATATTATTTACTTTGTTATGTAGCCTGACTGCATAACAAGCAAAATGTTGCCGCTTCAATGGGACCTAAATGTTTAAGCTAGTTACTTCCTGGCCAATAGTAGCTATCCTTTTTTTCAGTTTTTAGTGTACCAATAATGACTTGGAGGTGTTAAAGAACCTAAAATTCATGTGTATACCAGTAAAATATATTATATATTTGGTTACCTGTAGGCTTCAAACAAAAATTCAGGGATCTTGCCAGGTGTTCTGACAGCTTACTCATTATTGCTTTAGATCGCGTCACCACATGTTTTTATTAACTTATCTTTTGATCTGACTTTGCACAAATGCTGTGCAGCATTGGTTTATTCAACAGAACTATGTGTTTATAAGACCCTTGCCCTTGTGTTTTTACTGCTGCATGTATTTCATGTGATTTGTACTATGCCACATGTACAGTATTTCCTGTGAAGGAGAACAAGCCCAAACCATTCACACTGTGGCTTGCACACTGTGGTGTAGCCAACACATTTAAAAAAAATCTAATATGGGGTTTCAGTTGATGACATAAAAGAAATGGAAAAGTCAAGGGAAAAAGACCTTTTACCACGTGGGAAAACTACCGTATTATAACCATAGGCTTGCTGTACCATACTTGTGAAACCCAGTACTTAGGTAAAGCAATGGTACTGGCAATAGTAATCAACATTTTTTTCACCCATCACTTTAAAACATGTCAGTTAGCAACAGCATCACAATAATTTGTCCGCAATGTTTAATTAATTGTGATTAATGGAGGCCTGTTAGGTTAAACTGAGTGTTCAAGTCAACAAAGTCCTAAAACCAAAGCTTGCATATTTTGCATGTCCTAAAGTGGAACTCCATCCAAAAGGGGAAGTTCTGCATGTCTGTTTCCTCCCCCCTCCACATGCACATTTTGCACCTTTTGCGGGGGAGTGGGTACCTGGTCTTGACAGGTACTCACTCCCACATTCAGGTCAGATTGCCACGGCGATCTGAGCTGGAAGTTAACCCCCCCCTCCTAACTCCTTCAGTCTTCTGGGAAACTTGACAGGTCTCAGAAGACTGCGGCCCATTCACGAAGCGCAGCGTGCTTCTCGCATGTGCAGTAGGAAAGCGGCTGTGAAGCCTCAAGGCTTCACTTTCTGGTTTCCCTTACTGAAGATGTCAGTGCCAGTACCTGAAGCTGATTGAAAAGTCAGTTCAGATGAGGACATCACTGGACACCCGGGACAGGTACATGCTCTTATATTAAAAGTCAGCAGCTACAGTAATTGTAGCTGCTGACTTTTAGTTTTTCGGGGGAGCTTGGAACTCCACTTTAATTATTTTTTATGGGATACAGGATGAAGTAATTAGGTTATGCTGCTGCTTTCAGGAGATTGGACACAGGCAAAAGAAAGCTGTAAGGACAGCCCAGTATAACTCCCCACTCTCAGCATGCCTCAGCTATGTTGCTCTCAGAGAAAAAAACATTTTCCTTTGATCAAGATTTATATTTGCGAAAACAAGTTTCTTTAGTTGCTGCAGAGCTTGAAGGGGGTCATTTTGCAGCTTTTCAGATCTGTCAATCTCTGGATGTTCCTTAGAAGCCATACCTGGGCCCTGCTGGGAAAAAGAAACAGGGCCAGCCTATAATGTGTTCTTTGGCACTGGTCTCTGCATTATACATGTACAGAGTGCTTGACAGGTCCAGAGCCACAGTGCACCTGTCTGGTGGAAACCCTGTTCTTGAAGATCCTTTAGGGGCTACATCTGTTGGAGTTGTGAAGACTGTTAGGAGCAGCCTGCTCCCTGGATCCTGCCTTTCTGTCCACTGATGTGCCTGGGAAGGTGCTGCAGGCTCTACTGGCCAGCTTGTGATCCATTAAAAGTACCTGAGGTTTTGCAGTGTCCCCCTATATAGGGATCTGACACTGATAGCTCAAATCGCTATCCTCTAACTGAGTTGCAGCACTCCTCTGAATGTTCTTCAAGGATTACCTTTTCTCTGTATTGTCTAGGGAAGGATTCTCAGCTACTAGTTCTAGTATATACGCAAAATTGCAGCCATGATAGCTGATGTAGAATGCAGAAGTCACAAAAATATCTTTGTGCCCTCTCCTTTGGATTCCATCTCTGGATTTTCCAAGGCTATAGTTGCTCCTTCACAGTCCATCAAAGATGAGGAGGATTATACCTTATCTTTATTTGGGGACTTGGTACACAAGTATTCGCAGCCTAGAGATACTACTTGAAAACTTAATATTACCATCTTGACCATGCCAAGATTTGGAAGTGCCTACACTACATACAACTAAAGTGACTAGCCTGGGTTCTCTAAAGAACCACCTGTTAACACTTTTCCAGTACATTCCCTGTTGCATTCAGTTCTGTTTAAAGACTGGCCTAACCCTGCAAAAAGTCTTTGCTCCTCCTAATTGTTTTCCCATGGAAAAGGGTTTCCTAAAGAAGTCATATGTCCTAGTTGTAGATCCAGCTATTTTTTGTCTCAACAGGACTGTCCATGTTCAGGAGATTCCCATGTTTTAAGACCTGGTATATAAAAGGCTAAAATCACTGGTCTAGCAGATGGACATGGTCTCAATGGCAGGTTGCAGGGCAGGACCTCCGAGGGAGAATAAGGACTATGCAGACCTTACAGAGGTTCCGATGGATCCTAAATCTCCAGATACCAAAACTGAAGTCATCTCATTGTTTGAAATATCTGGACCTGTACAAGGATTTCCTTTACCAGGATGAACTCCCGTCCAACCAACTGACCCTCCATTTTTGCATGACAGTCTGGGTCTAGTGTTGTAGTCTTGGACTGAATGGTGTCCTCCTATGAGTCAGTTCCATATTCCCAATTCCATACAGATCATTTCAACTAACCATTCTGGCATGGGAGAAGAGGGTGCAGTCTCTGGATCATCCCATACCCCTGACCAGCAGGCCCATACTTGCTCTGGTGTGTTGGGTCACAAGTTTGTTGCTAGAAGCTGGAACATCTTGGAGAACCGATGTTTTTGTGATTACATAAAGATCTGTTGTAATTGAGGAATCAAAGATCACCTGACTCACAACTGGAGGAAATGGGGTAAGGATCAGGGGCGGACTGACAACTCATGGGGCTCCCGGGCAATAGGGGATCATGGGGCCCCTGTGTCCTTGCCCAAACTCAAAAAAGCCTATGAAAAAGATATCAGGGGCATCTCATGGAGCCCCCTACTGACCCCGGGCCCTCAGGCAGTGCCCGAGTTTCCAAATGGTCAATCCGCCCCTGGTAAGGATGGACTATCAAGAGAACCAGGACTATCTTGAGCTGTAACAGCTGTAATTGTATTAGTTGGAATAGAAGTTAGTGTGATTGCGAAATAAGAGTGGGGGTGGGAGAATGGATTTCTATTTGTAAAGATTTTTTATATAGAGAAGCAATTCACTTGCTATAAATTTATTTCTGGTCAATTACTCATTCTTGGTCAGAAAATATTGAAACCGATGGTTAGTACGACAGCCAAACAACTAGCTTTTTTTTAGAGGGAAGACAGCAATTGCAGCATTCATGTATTTTTCTCAAGAAAGGTTGCCTTTAAAGTAGAGCTACCATGTACCAAAAAATAAAATGGCTAAACATCCCTATAAGGTAAATCAAACTGGATATATTTGCTTCCCTCTTGTTTGATTCTTTTGTAATAAAGATCTTGTGACTCTGCCAGTTAAAAGGGCCTGCCTCCAACAGGGTAATATGCTAAATGTTGTCACTCTGTGTAGCGGTTGTATTAGTTACCCTGCAGGACTGCATGCTTAAGCAGGCCATAGCAAATTGCTCAATTCCCCGATCGACACCGACTGTCCCTCACTCGGAGCTCATGTTCTCCATGCAGGGGAACATGGGGAGCTGTCCATGCTGGGAGAACACAGTGATTA
Source organism: Staurois parvus (assembly GCF_062004578.1). Classification (NCBI taxonomy): domain Eukaryota; kingdom Metazoa; phylum Chordata; class Amphibia; order Anura; family Ranidae; genus Staurois; species Staurois parvus. The sequence continues at coordinate 4,824,099 of NW_028317852.1, read as the reverse complement.
TTATTAGCGGCTATAGTCACTGGCAATAATTGCATGCTGAAAATCCGACATGCTGACTGTACCTAAGTCGATTGAGGTATCGATTTGGTACAATCAGCCTACCCATAGATAGATTGAATCTCGGCCAGTTCAGCAGGGACTGGCCAAAATTCGATCCATCTATGGCCAGCTTTGCTTATACTAAGAAGGAGGGTTTGAGGTAATGTGTCCATTCTCTGCTTTATCTCACACGAGTGAAATAGACATCTCCCACTTCTATCCATTTGTGGTAAAGTGCCCATTCTCCTGGAGAAAAGCATCTTTACTCCATACTGATGAAAAAGTACACTTGTCTTTTTCATCTATGTGGGGTAAAATGTTGTTTCAATGAGAATGGAAGCTTTACCTTACATAGGTGAAAAAGACACAACTTTGCTACAATAAAAAGACAATAAACCACACAGATACTATTTTGAAACACATTATTCCAATGAAAAAATATATATATTTATTAAGCGGAAAGACAGTAGAGTAAATTCAAAGTCAACTTACATCAGAAGGAACTACCCATGGTCATCTTGCCAATACAGTCTGGCCTTTTGGGGAAACAAAGAAATTGGTGAATTTATTTCAAATGTTCATTACTCGAGCAGTGGAGTGTAAGTCCATAAATATCCTGAGTTCATACATCCTGAGCAGGGTTTGCGGGTGCAATGGAGCCGCTCTCCTTTTAAATTAGAAAATTGTGTAGCACATAGCAGGCCAGCACTACTTTTTTGGCTTTTTCCACATCCAATTGTATGGTGGAAAGGATTACACACCACTTAGCAGTACAGACTCAAGGCTTAGTCGGTAGACAATTATTTTTTGGCTGACGCTAAGTCCATGTGCACTGTAGAGCTGCATTAAGTTTTTTGCAAGTCTAAACGGCTCATCCGCTATGATGGCGAAGTGGCAAACTTGGCTCCATGGTACATGGGAGAGGTCTCTGTCCAATGCTCTATTGCATATTTTCAGAATATTCTGGCATCTCCTTGACGCCCACATCAACTGATATGAAACAGAGCTGGGCATCCACCAATCCCAAAAGGACAATAACTGAAATACTTTGATCCTGAATTTGGTGGCATTTTCATTCCAACATGTTTGTCGTCAGTGGCTCCAATGCAATCTGGGAAAATGTGTTTTCTGCCAAAACGCGTCTGCAACCTCTTCCATACATTCTGTTGAGGCATCACAACACGAAGCACCTCCTCCCATAGAGCCAAGCAGGTTGTCCTGGTCACCTTTGCCTTTATGCTCACGTCCATTAGCAAATAGTTTTGGAGAGAGGCAAAACTTTGTCCTGTTGCCAGAAACCTAGAATAGAAAAATAATAAATTGAGAAATACAAAATAAAATTACCATATAAAAAATGTTTGAAAAAAATTATAATAACATATGAAAATAATTGAAAAAATTTACCATATAAAAAAATGTTTTATTTTTATATTACTTGCATTCTTGCAGCCATTGAGAAATACTGTGTGAGCTGTGATTGGTCACAGCTTGTCACATGGTACAAGACTGTTGTGAATAGCCTTGTACCATGTGACAGCTGTGATCATTCACACATTTCACACGTAGTAAGCAATGATGTCAGAAGTGACATCTTGCTTACTACTATTCATGTGATCACTGATTGGCCAATCAGTGATCACATGATCGGGACCTCGCACAGAGGTCCCGTACAACGATCGGTGTTCCACTGTGTCCGGAGGACACAGCTGCCACTGGATCGTGGTGCTGTGCGCTCCCAGGGAGCGCGCACAAGCAGGGGGTGGGGAGGCCGTTTATAACGGCCACCCACCCCTGCACTGCTCCCGTCTGGCCGTTTATATACATGGGCCAGTCGGGAAGTGGTTAAAAATAGTTTTTTATTTCAGGGGATGGTATTTTGGGCTTTCTATTTATTTGGGGGCTATATTTTGTTTGTTTTATGTTGATGGGACCTTTATTTTTCTATCTTAAAACAGTGGAATTGGTTTCCACTTATTTTTTGGATTTATATTATGTTGATAGTGCCTTTTTTAAACTGGTTGTAAACCTCAGACATGAAATATGAACAACACATATCTCTCTATACTGTGTACTTGTATCTATCTAGAGCATTTCTATCAGTTGTCCCCTTCCTCTGCTATCTGCATAAGTCACTTCTGACAAGTTTTCCTGACACCAAAAGACAAAAATGATAAGGGAGGGACTTCCAGCAGATTGGCAGCCTCAGCTCTGTGAAGGGGGGTGTGTCCCTTCCCTCTAATCAGCTCTCAGAGTTCTCCTCACTGAGCTCTGCAGTGTGCAATTTCAGTTCTCTGCTCCCTGTTTTCTAACAGCTCAGACAAGCTTTATAAATTCTGGAAAAGACTGAAGATAAACAGGTACAACTTATGTAGGAGGATTTGTATCATCTCTGTGACCCGAGGCTAGTCAATTCACTGGGTTTACATCCACTTTAAATCTAGCGTGCTTAATGCTGAGTATTCAGTTGTTACTGACCATCTGTTATTTAAAAGAGAAGTATGAGTTTGTTTTTTTTTAAATTATACTTACCCCTGAGTTCTGACAGCTGCTCTGAGCAGAGAGAGGTGATTGTCAGCCACCGCTGACTGCTCTTACCGTCAGATCGCTGAGAATCTGAGTCAGGTGCCACTCGAGACTCTGGGTTGGATCCCGACGTTGAAGTTGGGATCTTACCCCAGCCTGGACCGGCTGAGTGACATCAGCTAAAAATGGGTCACGGGCAGAGGCAGCCTGACAACTCATGGGGCCCCCGGGCAATAGGAAATCATGGGGCCCCTGTGTCCTTGCCCACACTCAAACCACACACCAAAAAGCCTATGAAAGGTACCAGGGGCATCTCATGGGGCCCCCTATTGACCCCTGGCCCTCGTTCAGTGCCCGGGTGCCCGCATGGTCAGTCCGCCCCTGGTGACGGGAGTGCAGAATGAACTGCACTTCTGTGATCCACAAGAGAAGTACTGTACTTCTTTAAGCTTTTTTTTGTTTACAAAATGCAGCTGCATGGTTTGAAATAAAAAAAACTGCAACAATTGTGTAAACCTAAACTACCTGCTTTTTTATCCTAATAAAAGCTGTTCTGTTTCTGTACAGTTTTACACTGCTGTATTTTCTGCAGTATCTTAATTCTTGTAGTTAAATCCCAGTCTGTATTCTTTGTTTCTAGTAAATTTGAGCTTAGCCGTGCTCATGAAAAGTGCCCTGTTGCTGATCTACTTTACACTGCTCTATCATTTGCATTCTATTAATTCTTAATGAGAGCTGCTAAAGCTGTGTCGCTGTTAAAGCACCTGAAAAAAAAAGTCTTTTTTCAAAATGAAATTAATGAAATTGAACTGCTTCTTGCCCTGTTCACACCTAAGCATATTGCATTCCAGAATCACAGCAAAAAGTGTGACTCGCCTATGTGCCATTATTTCTTAATGGCACCCCAAACGTGGTGTGATTTTGCCGCAGTTTCTTTATGGTAGTTTGGAAATTACAACATAATGCACAAAAATTGCTGCACAAAAATTGCTGCAAAACATGAAGCTCTAAACATGCCTGGCTCAGTTCCAAAATTTGGTACATGAGCTTCTTTCAAAGCGCACAAAATAAAGTGACGCTGCAGCGTCGCTCAGGAGTGAACGGAGCCTTAATGTAAGCCACTAATTGTATTATACTAGCCCTAGAAAAATGTACTGTTCCTTAAAAGAGAAGTTTGGGATATAAAAAAAACAAACAAACATACTCACCTAGGTGGATTCAGCATCAGTCCACTGTTGCATCTGTCCCCCACCACCTGTAAAACCAAGAACTGAGCAATCAGACCACTGATCGCTCAATTATCAGGTCTTCACTTTCACTGAACAGAAAGAAGGTTACTGTCAGTCACTGACTTTCTGCTCTGCCCCTCCAGCGCTCACTGGAGCACCGGTCTGTGGAGAGGGCAGGAGCAGCTGGCTCAGAGGCAGAGCCATGTGTCAATTCAGGCATCTAGGCGATCCCATCCTTAAAGTAGAGATCTCTTTAGAGCCTGGACCAGCTTAGTTATTATCCTGCATATCCTGCCCTCAGCTAATAATGAAATTTTCTATTCCTCCTACCAGTCCATCCCCCACAGTTATTACCTTTTGTACCACTAGCCCCTCCCTCTTAGATTGTAAGCTCCCAGAATCAGGCCCTCCTAACCCTCTTATATTGAACTGTATTGTTACTGTATTGTCTCCCGTTACATTGTAAAGCACTGAGCAAACTGTTGGCGCTATATAAATCCTATATAATAATAATCAGACAACAGCGTTTAGCCCGCTGTCACTGAAAATGGGTCAAAACAGTGCAGAACGAGGTGCACCTCTGTGGTCCATAGGACAAGTAGGGCCAAAATAGCTTTAGCGCTACTTATCCTTTAACACCACAGTTATCACTTTTTTACATTATTCAGTTCCCCATGTAGTACCATCTCCTTGGGTGCCCTGAAAGACTAACTAAATTTGTGAGACGTGGTACATCTCTTGGTGCACGGCTGTTGGCGCAGGGGAGAGGGAGCACCGACAACATATGGGACATCGGAACCTATGGGGGATGTCACAGTTCCATACTTTTCTGGCCATTGTCAAGAGCTCTCTACTCTCCCCTGCAGCTACCGCTGACTCAAACAGAGGATCATGTGACCAGACCAGAGCAAGCTGGGAATAGGTAAGTCCTTGCCCCCGGCACTGACAACCCACCCTATGCCCCTGTTTATGGGTTCAAGGACTCTGGCATATATATGCACAGTGTATACAGGGAGTGTATACTGCACTGCTCAGTGGGGTTGGTTTTGTAAGAGAGCAAAGACTGCTAACTTATCTTAGTGAATAAGGTGAAACTGTGTTATCTTCGTTATCCAATCACATTCAAGTAATTTTTTTAATTTATTTCCTTTGCATGTTATTGAGTGTTTAAAGTGAACACAGCTTCACCTTATTTGCTAAGCTATAAACATTCACTTTGCTAATGTGTGTAGTCTCTGTTCCTTAGATAAATCAACCCCTCTGTCTCCTAAGACTAGTTGATATAATAGTCTCTCTCTGTTTATTTTAAAAGGGTTGCTATGTACACTATCTAACATACAACTGCCTATTAGAGGGACAGTCTGTATATTAAACAGAATCAAGGAAATATGGTACAAGCATGTGAAACGTTAAAGCCTCATCAAAAATTACTTAAAATGGAATGGTAAATGTTCTAACAGTAACTCAGAATTTGCAGTCACTAAAAATACATGTCAATTTCCCTTTAAAAGAGCATCTTCCATCTGACACAAAATAGGATTATCTCTCAGAGGATTACTCATGCAGAACCACATAGCAGCTTCACTGCAGGAATGAAGCTAAAATTAACTCTGCCAGTGACAAAGATGGGCAGCGACACATCCCTTTGTTACTTTGAAGATGCAAAGAAACGTTAATGTGTGGTTGTGGAAATCTACTGGAATTTTTTTTTCTTACATTTCATTTCTGAAAATAGAGTAAATTAAAAAATAATTGTAAAACATGTAGAGAAGGTAACATCTGGATAAGTAATTTTTGTTATTCCCTATTATGCAATACTGCTAGAAGAGCTAATGTATTGGCCTTTCCGTAGCCCAGCTTTATCCTCTTAAAAGCACTAGTCTGCTGATTCTCCTATAAATGTGAAGAATCTTCATGCATGTTTCAGATTCCTCCTTGTTTGGATTTTTAGTCATGCTTTAATGCTCCATTATTGAACTTCCTGCCTATAGAGTAGATTCAGGCATCTGCAGAGGGCATATCACTTACATAGGTCGAGCCTTAAAGTAAACCTGTACTTTTCCCAGCAGCACTTACTTAATTCCCTTTACTCCACCACTGCTTGATTTGGCGGCCCAGAGCAAAGAGACAAAGTCATAAAATTAAACAGGACTGAGGACTCTTTCCCCACTCCCATGGGACAGCATTGGACCAGTCATCAAGCACCAGCTTTGTCACATGGAAAAAAGGAGAGAAAGGGCTCGTTCACACTTGACTCATTTCTAACACTTGCCAAATGCCCCTATAGTGTTTTACAGGTGTTTGGGAAGCATTTTTAACACTCCTCAAACGCTCCCCAAATGCCCTATGCGTGTTTTTGAGGAGTTTGAAGTGTTAAAACCACATCACAAATACCTGTAATGAAGTTTAATGGTATTAACACTCTGCAAACACCTCGCAACTGCCTGCCAGGTGTTTGAGGAGCATCAGCATAGACTTGAATGGGAGGCTTCAACTCCTCCTGACTCGACATGAGATGTAAATTTTGTGGCAACACTAACGTTTCAATGTGAACAGCACTGTGTGCTGCCATATGTAGAATTTTCATAGGCATTTGAGGAGCATTAAAAACGCTTCCCAAACTCCTAACACCTGCTAACAAAGCTAGTGTGAACTTAGCCTAAGCTTCATGCTACCATATACACATAGACTCGTTGTTCTTGGTAGCAGAAGAGGAACAAAGGGAAGTTAAGGTCAAGTAACTGTAATGCTGAAGAGAAGGTATGTTATATTCTAACTAGAAATTGAAAAAAAAATTCCAGTAGATATTATCGTAGAAGAGATTATTTTGCCATAAAAATCTTTCTCCCCTCCTGCTAACATTGTTTTACAGATTGTACACTGACAGCGATGCATGCACAGTATGATTGTGGGAATAAGACTTGGGCACCGGAATTATTGAACTCATGCACACATGCATGGGAGTTAAATCATCCCGACCTAGCCAAAGAGTTCCGAACCCAGAAGATGGGAAGAAGATGGAGGGATGTCACAGATGTTACAGTGCTGGAGGGGGGCATTGTACGAGGTAGGTGTGCCAAAATGCACAAATATGCTGCACATTATGGCAAAAGTTTCCGTGAGACTGCAAACTTTATTTTCACTTTAAGTGGACCTGATTCTTTGCCTCAATGCACAGATTAACATCAAGTTGTTTAACCACTTGACCTCCAGAAGGCTTTAAAAAATAAGTTATTATTAGCTCATTTTTTTCTGTTTTTACATGGCACCTAAGAACACCTACCACATGATCTTTGTTTCCTCTAAAGTGCACTACCACTTAAATGATTTGAACTAGGGTGAGGCTTTGGATTATTTTATATAGAGGTAGCTCCCTCCTAGCATAGGATGGCAGGTAAATGTAGATTTTAGCTCCTTCTGTAATCAAGGGAACAGTGGTTGTTTGGCCTGGTCTGCTCAGGCTTTCACAGGTTAAAAGTTTGATTTCTTGCCTCTGCCTCTAGAAGATGTTTCTGGAGCTTAGATAGGGAGAATTCAAATAACCAGCTTGAATATTGATCAGGGCTTAGGCAATCTCTGGGGTGTTGTGTCTAGATAGTGGCTGTGCAGCTGATCAATAGTCTAAAGCTCTGAAAAAAAATGTCTTTTTCCCAAAAGACAAAAATTGTTCCCAGGCGTAGAGGGGTCTATTGCCCCTCTGAAGCAAGCCTTGGATTGTGCTGCTGTTCTCTGATGTCTCAGGACTGGAGACCTGGAAGGGATCTGGAACTGGCTGCAGGACTTTACCAAAGGGATCTGGTTTTGAGAAGGATTTTTCTCACTCATTGGGAGGTAACTAGAGGAAGCTGAAAGGGAACAGCTGTTCTGGGGACTTGTGAATAATGCACTAGTGCCAGGTGTTGCTCTGATTGAGACAACTCTATTAAGGTCTCAGACACTGGCCATTCCCCTGTCCTCATCTGGATTCTGGACTGTGAGTTTTGCAAAGAGTGTCTTTCTGTACTGTGCAATTTTTTTGAAGATGTACCAGGAACCTACAGCTGTACAATTGTGCAGGGTAACCAGGTGGCAAAGAGACTTGCCACATGGACTCAGCTGTGAAGATTTACACTGTCCTCTCATTCGTGTTGCTAGTTATTTTGTAGGATCCCATACCTCAACCCCTCTTTTGTTACAAGTTCTACAAGCAATAAATCACAAAAAGATAACCCCTAGACTGTTTTGGAGCCAGAGTAAATGGACTGCTGCTTGGGTGGCTGGTAGTCTCTACTATCTTTGAAAGAACCAGTTAAATTCAGCCACCCCTGTGGGGGTAGCACTACATTTAAGGCTAAACTACAATGAGGCTAGGATCAATGGTAGATTTAGAGACAGTGGGATGGCTATGTTTATTAGCTTTGAGGATGATTATTAACACATAATGTCAAAAATATATACAGTAAAATATAATACCAAAAGAAAGTTTTATCTTTGCTGAAATATATGCCCAATTTCATGTAGTTATGTGGAAATGGGTAGCTGAACATATAAATTAAATATTTTCATATACAGTCAGGGCAAAAAATATTGGAACCTCTGCATTTGTGTCGAATAATGCACAACTTCACGCAGAAAATTGTTTAATTTACAAATGTTTAAGCATTCTCATGTTTATTGCTTTTGTTTGTATTGGTATGACCCAAAAAAGTGGAGAAACAAAAAGCCAAATCTGACATATTCCATGCAAAATCCCAAAAATGGACTGTAGAAAATTATTGGCACCCTCAATGTAATATTTGATAGCACACTTGGAAATAATTAACTGAAATCAATTGCTTCCTGTAACCATCAATGAGTTTCTTACACCTCTCTACTGGAATTTTGGACCACTCTTTTTTTTTGTATTAACAATTTTTATTGGTTTTCATGTGAGTACAAACAGTATATTTTTAAAAAAGATAAGGAAAAAAAAAAAAGCATATCAGAAAGGTACATCGATGGTAAAACTACATATGATCAGGACCAGTGGAATCATATAATAACAGTGCGAAAGTAATCAGGTTCTTACATTTTGGGCCGGCATAGAGGAAATGAAGGTATCCCACGGGAGCCAAATCATCTCAAACACAGCAAACGAACAATTATGTAATGCAGTCAAATATTCCATCTGTCTTACATCAGCAATAAGTTTGTACAAAATCGGCAATGAAGGGGGAGTAGAAGATAACCAACACATAGGAATGCTTCTCCTGGCCGCGGTCAGAACATGTACAGCAAGTTTTCTAGCTGGTTTAGGTAGACCCGGGAATGGCAAGCCCAGTAAAAAATGCAGTGGGTCAAATGGGAGAGAGATATGCAACAACGATTGCAACAAGGAGCGGACCTCTTCCCAAAAAGGGGCAATGGAGCTGCATGTCCAAAAGATATGGTAGAGAGAACCAAGATCTCTACTACAGCGCCAGCAGGCAGGAGAAGCATTTGGATTATAAGCATGAAGAACCTCAGGTGTTTTGTACCACAACATCATGATCTTGTATATATTTTCCCTAAAAACCACACAGACAGAAGATCTAGATGCATTTTCCCAGATTTTCTTCCACGTTAATAAATCAATATCACGTTGTACAAATTGAGACCACCTACGCATGTAAAGGTGAGTGTCATTGGATAAAGGGGGGGCATCCATAAGGAGTTTATAAGTATTAGAGATAATACCCCTTTGGTGGGGACCCTGCATACATAAACGTTCGAAGGGAGTAGGCTTCCCCAGGATCAATGAGGGTGATAAGGTAGAAAAAAAATGGCGTATTTGAAGGTATATATATAGGTGATGAGGAGGTAGAGGAGCCTTTTTCTGAAGATCCGGGAATGAGTGTAACTTACGAGTCACCGGGTGTACCAAGTGACGCAATTGAAAAAGGTTAGCTACTACCCAAAGAGACATCCGGGACATGGCCATATTATCTGGAAGATTAGGGTTATAGAGGATATTTGTCAGTGGGGAGCAATCAGAGGCCAGTGTAAATTTAGCCTTACATTTCTGCCAAACAGTCAGTGAAAAATGCATGGGACCAAGGAATAGGTGGCGGAAGGAAGAGACATCCACTGCTGAGGTCGACCAAAGGAGGGAACATGGATGAGCTGGGGACAGTTGCAATGATTCGATCTCATTCCATGTGTTGGGAGGATGGTGGGTGGACCATGACATGAGAAAACGAAGGTGAGTTGCATAGTAGTATGTTATTATATCCGGCGCCCCCAATCCCCCCCTAGAACGCGGGGAGAGCAGAACAGAACGTGCAATCCTGTGCCGCTTATTGTGCCAAATAAAATGTAGGAAAGATTTCTGAAGGGAGTGAAGTTTGGACATAGGAACGGGGACGGGGAGAGTTGCAAACAGGTATAAAAGTTTGGGTAACACGGTCATTTTTAAGACGTTGATGCGTCCGAGGAAAGAGATGGGCAAGGTATCCCAATGTTTCAGAGAGCGAGAAATTGCTATAAATAGTGGGGGGAAATTGGCCTCGTATATGGATTGGTAAGAGGAAGTAAGATTAGTACCTAAATATTTTAAAGAGTGGGTGCACCACCGGTAGGGAAAGGCTTGCTGAAGCGAGGTTAGAACAGCAGGTGGAACATGTATTGGGAGTGCCTCAGTTTTGGACGTGTTGACTTTGTAGCCTGATATAGCCCCAAATTGTTTCAGAGTCTCATGCAAAATCGGTAAGGAGGTGTGGGGGCTCGTAAGTGTGAGGAGGATGTCATCTGCAAATAACGATAACTTGTACTCATGGGAATGGGATTGTATCCCGCGAATATCCGGATTCGACCTGATGGCGATGGCTAATGGTTCCAGACAAAGAATGAACAGCAAGGGAGAGAGTGGGCAACCCTGACGTGTGCCATTTGACATCTGAAAGGGAAGTGAAAGAAAAGAAGCTAATCTGACCTGCGAGAAGGGGGATGAATAAAGGGCCTTCAAGGCTGCTACAAATGGGCCTCTAAAATCAAATCTCTCCAAGACCATGAACATATAAGGCCAACTTAAACGGTCGAAAGCTTTTTGAGCATCTAAGCTCAATAACACAGCAGGGGTAGAGGATCGGTTAACCAAGTCAACCAGATCAATAGATCTCCTGGTATTATCTGCAGCATGTCTGGCAGGTACAAAGCCCACTTGGTCCCTATGTATGAGTATGGAAATAATTCCGGACAGTCGGTTGGCCAAAATTTTAGTGAAAATCTTATAATCGGAATTAAGTAGGGCAATGGGGCGGTAGTTGTCTACAATAGAGTGATCCTTATCGGGTTTAGGGATAACCGAGATATATGCACGGGAGAATTCAGTCTGGGGTGTGACCCCCTTGAAAAGATCTCGATAAAAAGAGAGGAGATGAGGTGCCAGAATACCAATAAAAGATTTATAATAGGAGTAGGGCAATCCATGCGGTCCCGGGGCTTTACGAGAAGGGAGATGTTTAATTGTGTCCAGTAATTCCTCTAGCGTAATGTCAGCATTAAGGGTGGCAATGTCTGAAGGTGATATTTTCGGAAGTGACAAAGGGTCAAAAAAATTTGGCTGTATTAAAAGGTCAGGCATCGTAGAAGGGGACTGAGCTTTGAGTCGATTGACTAACATACGATGGGGTTTGTTGGAAAATTCATAAAATTTCTGCTTAACCCAGAGGAGGGATTGTGCAGTCTTACTGGAGTCGAGAACTTTAATTCGGTCCCGTAGAGATGTTACCCTCTGGAGCCCAGAAATGGACGGCTTGGCCAGTAACCATCGTTCCGCAAAAGATAGCTGATGTATAAGAGAGGCCCTAGCACTCGCCGAGGACTTTTTTAAACGAGAACCCATAGAAATACAGAGTCCTCGAAAGACCGCCTTATGGGCCTCCCACAGAGTTGAGGAAGAGGCAACGGAGCCAACATTGTGTGTAAAGTAGGTATCAAGTCCCTGCGACAGTTCAACTCTAAAATGGTCTGTGGAAAGAAAGGTCTCATTAAGGCGCCAATGACATGGTTTGGGTATAACAGGAGGAAAAAAAAGGTTTAAAGTCAAAGAGGCATGGTCAGACCAAGTGATGGGGTTGATTTCAGAAGAAACCAGAAGTGAAAGCAGTGGGGCAGAGATGAAAAAATGATCTAGACGAGAGTAACTACGGTGAGGGGTGGAGTAGAAAGTGAATTGTTTATGAAGGGGGTGTTTAATCCGCCAGGCGTCGAAGAGACGATGCTCCCTTATCAGTCTATGAAAAGATTTTGAAGAGGAGCATTGCCGCCTCGAGGGGGTGGACTCAAAAAGAACCTTCCTGTCTTTATGGGGGGAAAAAATCAAATTAAAATCACCCCCAACAATCACCTGCGAAGTGGAAATGGAATCTAAGTCAGCGAGTGTTTGGGAAAGGAACTGCAATTGACCCGTATTTGGGGCGTATAAATTCAACAGAACAAGGGGGGTGTCACCAAGCATACATTCCAAAATAATAAAGCGACCCTGTTGGTCAACCTTGGAGGAAACAACCCGAAGGGAGCAGTGTGACCTAATCAAAATTGCCACCCCGGCCTTCCCGGAAGGATCAAAGGCCGAATAGGCTTGGGAAAAAAATCTTGAGGCAAAACGAAAGGAGCCAGATGATTTGAAATGGGTCTCTTGGACAAAAATAATGTCTGCTCCTGAGGATCGAAATTCCTTCAAAGCCATCCACCGTTTTTGAATGGAGTTGAGGCCCTTAACATTATACGACAGAAACCTCAAAGCCATTATGAAATAACAACAACTGAACTACATGTATTACCATGACAAATGAGTGAAATACCATTGATGTAGTAGAATAGAAAATAAAAAACATAAAACAAGCAAATAACACAAAAGAAAAGAATATACAGTGAAAAACAGGTATCCGCAAGGATATAAACTTGGGAACGTCAACTAAGTCCAAGTCGTCTAGGCCAATGGCTAGACAAGATCGGGGGTAGCACGACATCCGACACAACCGGGAGGTCGTCAAACCAGGCCAGGAGAAACAGAAGCAAAAAATGCACCCAACAAGGGTTTGGCCGGCCAAAATGACAAAAATTTCATACATGGTATAAAAACCATGTATAAAACAGGAGAGAGAGAACAGCACCAGATTAGCCACAGAAGGTCACCCCTGAGAATCATCAGGCAGGTGGATCACTTGATCAAGAAGAACGCGGACGTTGCGGGGTGCGTGAGAGTCTCTTCCGACCTCTGCGGACTGGTGTCCAGATCTTGTTGGGGGTGGCGGAAGGACGGGATGGGGTAGGCGGCAAAGAGGACACATCATCCGATAAAGGTGGAAGTCCCAACTGTTTTAGGAAAGAGTCCGCTTCATGAAGATCCCGGAGAACAACTTGAGTATTGTCCCTAGAAACGACCAGCTTGAAGGGAAACCCCCAACGATACAGGACACGATGTTGCTGAAGGTGTGTGGTGATCGGCTTCAGAGCACGCCGTTTGGCAAGAGTAATCGGAGAAAGATCGCAGAAGAGTTGGAGTCTGTCACCTTTAAATTCCAAAGAGGATTTGTGGCGAACCGATGATAGTAAGGCTTCTTTGCTTTGAAAGTAGTGGAAACGGACTATAACGTCGCGTGGCCTGGAGCCCTCAACAGGTTTAGGGCCCAGAGAGCGATGAGCCCTGTCCATTCGCCAGTCTGCCTCTGGGATCATGGGAGCAGTTGCGATGAAGAAGGACAGTAGGTGGCGGTGTAGTTGTGCATCAGCAATAGATTCGGCCATACCGCGAATACGGATATTTTGGCGCCGTTCCTTGTTTTCCAGGTCTTCTTGCTGGAGCTGCATTTGGGACATGGAGTGTTTCAGATATGCGTTATCTTCCTCCAAGACATGAACGTATTGCACCAAATCATCAAACTTGTTTTCCAGTTTATCCGTGCGGTCTCCAATCTGGGCTATTTCCCCTCTGAGATCTATAGCCAATTTACCAACTTCAGCGGTTATGGAGGCGGTGATATTACGTAAAAAGACTTGCAACTTATCGTCCAACGCAGAAATTGTAAGCGTAGAGGACAATATAGCCTGCTGAGGGTTTTGGCTAGGGGGAGGAAGATACCCTGGTGTAGGGTGGTCCATAACCCCTCCTGCTGTGGCTTGGGAATCAGAATCCTCCCTTTGGGGATGGATCAGAGCAGAGGCTGTCAGCTGCTCTGTTATAATGCAGGGTGCAGTACCCTCCGCGGCCACCAGGGGCCCGGGAGCCTCCATTTGTGGATGGATCAGAGCAGAGGCTGTCAGCTGCTCTGTTAGAGTGCAGGGTGCAGTACCCTCCGTGGCCACTGGGGGTCCAGGATCATTCCTCGGACTCCTGACACTACTTGAGGCCGGGGATTGCGGCCTAGTCAAAAATCGTCGGAGCGGCGAGGGCCGCGGATCCTGCGGCTGCGGGGAGGGGGGCTTCCAGCGCCCTATCTTCCCCATGGAAGCCTCTCCCTTATGCTGGGCCGGGTGCTTGTACTGTGTGACTCACCCGTAGCAGAGAATATGCCGTGGAGCGGAGCGGGTGAGTCACTACTGGCCGGGGATGAGCGAAGCTCAACAATCCGCGTCCGACATCATCCCTGGTCGCGCATGCGCCCCCCTCCCTGGTCGCGCATGCGCCCCCCTGGACCACTCTTATTTCACCAAGTGCTCCAGGAATCTCAGATTGGAAGAGTTTATTTTCCCAACTGCTGTTTTGAGCTCTCTCCACAGGTGGTCTATGGGATCGAGATCTGGGCTCATATCTGGCCAGTTCAGTACTCTCCAATGCTTTGTCTGAAACAATTTCTGGGTGCTTTTTGATGTGTGCTTTGGCTCGTTGTTCTGCTGTAAGACCAATGACCTCTGACTGAGACCCAACTTTCTGACACTCGACTCTACATTGCACTCCAGAATTCTTTAGTAGTCTTCAGATTTCATAATGCCATGCACACAGTCAAGACATCCAGTGCCTGAAGCAGCAAAGAAACTCAAAACATCAGTGAACCTCCACCATTCTTTTCTTTAAAGACCCCATTTCTTTTTCTAAAAACAGTAGAATGATGGGCTTTACCAAAAAGCTGTAATTTTGTTTGATCTGTCCACAACACATTCTCCCAAAAGGATTTTGGCTTCCTCAGGTAAGTTTTGGCAAACTCAAATTCCATTAGCTACACAGGAACATTAAGATACGGTAACTGATACTAGTAAGTTTAATTAAAAATTACAGGAGCATCACAAACTTGGAATGCAATTATTTCTTACAATTTTCAGAAGATACCAATCATTTTGTCCAGTCCATTTTTGGGGTGGAAAGTGTCAGATTTGGCCTTTTATTTCTCCACTTTTTGTGTCATACCAATACAAACAAAAGAAATAAACATGAAAATGCCTAAACATTTGTAATATTTTTGGCCATGACTGTTGTCTATAAATGTGCTCATAGAGTAGTGTAACTTTTGTTTATGGCTCTTCATTGGTGGCACTATGTTACACTCTATAAGGTGTGCATACATTGGTACTTGGGGTTCTTTTGCCAGCTGGACACAGAAGGAGAGGATCCATTATTCTAAGTTCTACATTTGACAGGTAGCAGTTATGATAAGTGTATAGGGTGCCATAATCATAAACATTGGGTGAACCATTATTTTGTACTCCTCATTTTGAACTGTTTTAGGGAATTTTAAGCCATACTGTAGGTAGTCACATCAGGGAAATTAATTTACTAGTTAAAGTGTTAATATGAAGGAGGCATGGCTACTGTGGAGACCAGCAATGATTAATACTCAGTGTAATAGTGGAAATGGAGCTAAATTGTATTATTATAGAACAGTAAATAAAGTGATCTTTTAAAGTTGAAATAGTTGAAATCTAGGTAGATATAAAAACACAGCTTAATCCAGTCATTAAAAAATAATGAAATGTATTTAAATTAAAACTAACATAAATGCAAGAATCTGTAGCACCTTCCTAGTTAGCTAGGGGGATCTTTAGTTTAAATTGTTAGACAGGGCTTGAGCAGCAGCCCAGGTGCAATAGTCTGAAGGTCAAAACTAGGTCAGAGGTGAGAGGCTCTGCAGACCAGCCCTCTGGAATTTCCCCGTGCTCTGGACCTTTGGACAGAGGTCTAGAAGCAATGGGCAGATCTGAGGAGTGGGTGGCCTGAACTCTTGGATCCTGGTCAATCCCCAACAGAAGGCTTGTAAAGGGGCTGGGACAACCTTTAAGAGTCACGGAGTCTGCTCAGCAGGCGTGAGGGAGTTTGGGTGGAAGACAGAGATGAAGATGTGAGGCTGAAGGCAGGAGCCAGGGAGGGGGCCCTGATGGAGAGAGGGGCTCACCTACAGGCAGTGGAGCTGGGAAGGTGGAAAACTTGGGACTTCGTCTGCCCCCTGAAAGAGGACCACCTGTGTGGGAGGCAAGAAATGGCCTAGCTAGAAAGCCTGGTAGCAGCCACCAACCCACCGCTGCACGGTAGAAGGACTGAGTGAGTAGACCTACACCCCCTGGGCCAGAGAGAGGAAGGAGCACTCTAGTGTGAAACCAGATTCACCACCTATTTGACTGTCTAATCTTTTAAAGGAAGAGGCTCAGGGATATCAGTGTTCCATTGGGAATCCTGTACACCCCTAACCCTATCACAGGTCAAATTCATCCAATAGAATCACAAAAAAAAACCAAAGCTCAAGGACTGATCTCTGACTCCTAGATGCAGGTCTGTATTAAAATTATTATTATTATTATAGAGGATTTATATAGCGCCAACAGTTTGCTCAGCGCTTTACAATATAACGGCAATATAACGGCAACAATACAGTTCAATACAATATGGTTAGGAGGAGCTCCTTGGAGCTTACAATCTAAGAGGGAGGGTGTCAGGAATGGACTCAGCACTGGTGGTGGGACTCGCCTGCCGTGTGGGCTGCAGTACCAGAGCTGACCAGCGGGTGCTCTCAGCACTGGTGGTGGAACTCACCTGCCGTGTGGGCTGCAGTACCAGAGCTGACCAGCGGGTGCTCTTAGCAGCCAGAAGCTCACAATCAGCCAAACCTGGGGCTGATTGTAGAAAGGTGTATATAAGGCATGACCTGGCCTGTGCTCTGGGCCTTGGTGTATGTTTTCCCATGAGCCTCTGTACCCTGTGTTCCTGCTTCGTTGCTGACCCGGCTTGATCCTGATCTCTGTTGACCGTCTCCTGTTCTGACTACTGGCTCATTCCTGACTATTCTTCTGCCTACTCCTATGCTGTTTGACCTCCTGTTGCTGTACCTTGGCTTGTGACCCGTTTACTCTTTGCCTGCTGCTCTGTACTGATCTGCCTCCACCGTTACCGACCCGGCTTGTCTGACCACGCTAACTACTCTGCCATCCATCCATCCTGCACGGATCCAGCCGTACCTGCACATACCTCTGGCGGATCCCTCTACCACTAGCAGGTGTACTCAGGGGCCGCGACCTGGTCTCAGTCCTGCGCCAAGTCCATCCCCACCATCAGGTGCTCTGGTGAAAAGGCAGACTGGGGCTTAGACTCCGCGCCCTGGGGATTCCTGCCCTGAGGACCGCTAGAGGTACCACCAAACGGTCATTACAGAACCCTACGGCCGGCCTGACCGTTCCACCTCTCCAGCCCTGACGCCTGTGTTCCTGCACCTCCTAAAGATTAGTGGAAGGTTGGTTTGTTCACTGTGCGTTTATATAGATATATATCTGGGTGGCTAATAATAAACTGTATTATATTACCTGCGTTTCCCTGTGTCAGTCCACACCTTTCTGGTCACTCCTTGATTCCTGACAGAGGGGCTAGTGGTACAAAAGGTAGTAACTGTGGGGGTCCAAGGACAGAACCTTGAGGGACCCCTACAGAAAGAGGGAGTGGAGAGGAGGAGCCAGAGATATAGGTAACGCTGAAGGAGCGCTGCGATAGGTAGGAGGAGAACCAGGAGAGAGCAGAGTTTCGCAGGCCAAGAGAGTGGAGTTTTTTGAGGAGGAGGGGATGGTCAACAGTATCAAAAGCATAGAGGTCAAATAGTAAGAGTACGGAGTATTGGCCATTGGTTTTAGCAGGTAGTAGATCATTAGTGAGTTTTAGTAGGGCAGTTTCAGTGGAGTTGAGTGAGCGAAAGCCAAACTGTAAAGGATCAAGAAGGTTGTTGTCAGTGAGGTAGGAGCTCAGCCGATTGTAGACTAATGCATGTTGCTTGGTTGTTCAGGGCTATAGGGGGACCCTAAATCTTTGCAATTCCTAAGGGGGTAATGCTACAAATCTGTAGAGCAGCCCTAAGAGAAAAGGACCAATAAAGCTTAATGCTATCAGTGTGAAGAGGAGAGAGCAGAACTATAACCTTTTCAGTTTGTTGATAGGTTTTCTTTGTCCAGTCATTGGGTGGAGCAATTTTTTGGGTTTAGATCTACAATAAAACTTTAAACAGAGTTGTTTTACAAACATTCTGTTTTTTGAGAACAGACTCTCCACTTTAGTCCTGCACTCTGGGACTCCTAAATGTTAAATCTATCAGCAAACCCACTCATTTGGATTAGTAGATCTAAACCTACATGCTAAAACCTCATATAAGCTTTAGAATGTTATATATACATTTTTTAAAAGTGCAACTTTCAATGAAACAGTACCTTGTTATCTTGCCATGAAGGTTCCTGTTCAGATATATCATGGTATGGGGTAATATCTGTCTCCTAATCATGCGCCTGTGTTGTCACCCTTTTATATACACCCCATCTGGAAACTACAACTATCATGGTCACCAGCAAAAAAACAATCCTAAGCAATGATATGCAGCCAATGCTGGAGCAAGTACAGCGGTGTGAACCTTTTTATGTGTGTGTATTTGTCACACTTAAATGATTCAGATCATCAAAAAAATTTTAATATCACACAATAACTGAGTAAATACAAAATGCAGTTTTAAAATGATTTTCTTTATTAAGGGAAAAAAGCTGCCCAAACCTGCCTGGCCTTATGTGAATGCCCCCTAAACCTAATAACTGGTTGTGCCACCCTTGGCAGCAACAACAGCAATCAAGCATTTGCGATAACTCGCAATGAGTCTTTCACATTGCCTACTCTAATTTGCATAATTGTTTTAATTCAGGCACATTGGAGGGATTTCGAGCATGTACGGGCTGTTTAAGGTCATGGCATAGCATCCCAATTGGATTTAAGTCTGGACTTTGACTAGGCCACTCCAAAACCTTAATTATGTTGGGTTCTTTTTAGCTATTCAGAGGTGAACTTGCTAGTGTGTTTCAAATCAATGTCCTGCTACGTAACCAAGGTGCACTTGAGCTGGAGGTCACAAACTAATGGTCAAACATTATCCTTCAGGATTTTCTAGCAGAGCGCAGAATTCATGGTTCCATCAATTATAGCAAGTTGTCCATGTCCTGAAGCTGCAAAGCAGACCCAGACCATCACATTACCACCACCATGTTTGACTTTTGGGATGATATTATTTTTATGAAATGCTGTGTTAGTTTTACTCCAGATGTATAAGGACGAACACCTTCCAAAAAGTTCAACTTTTGTCTCATCAGTCCACAGAATATTTTCCTTGAGGATAAGCAAGATGTTTTTTGGCAAATGAGAGATGAGCCTTTGTGTTCTTTTTGGTAAGCAGTAGCTTTTGCCTTGCAACTCTCGAATAGATGCTATTTTTGGCCTGCAGTTCTTTAGATGTTGTTCTGGGTTCTTTTATGACCTCCTGAATGAGTCAGTGTTGTGCTCTTGGAGGATTTTGGTAGGACAGCCACTCCTAAGAAGGTTCACCACAGTTCCAAGTTTTCCCTATTTGTGGATAATGACTCTCACCATGGTTTGCTGGAGTCCCAAAACCTTAAAAATGGCTTTGTAACCTTTGCATACTGATACATGTCAATTACTTTATTTCTCATCTGTTCTTGAATTTGTTTAGATTGCGGCATGTACTATTGTGCTATGGGGCAACCTCGATGGGATAAGGTCAATGGTCATAATGTTATGGCTTATTGGTATAAAAATATCCTGTCTGCAAATGGTTAAAACAAGCTCATGGCTTCAGCTACAGCCATGAGCTTGTTATAACCACTTTCTGACAGGAAATATGTGTACACTGATCAGCCATATCATTATGCCACCTCCATAACCTGTAGAGGCATGAATGCCACAATACCTCTGAAGGTATGCTGTGGTTTCCGGCACCAAACGGTCAGTACAGCATGCTTTAACCACCTACCAACTGCACTATAGCCAAATAATGGCTACAGTGATGTTGTCCAGTTCTGGGAGGGCGTTAAATTACGTCCTCCCAGAGCGCGTCCCCAGCGGTGCACACCCGGCGATCTCCGTGATCGCTGTGTCCTATGGACGTGATGTGGTAAACGCCCAATCACAGTGGCCATTTACCACGTGATCAACTTTGACAGAGCAGATCAACGGGTAAGTACAGTTGCCGGTTATCAGCTGCACTTTCCTCACACTGTCTCACTGGCGATAACCGGCATTGTCAGAGAACAGGTCGGCACTGATGATCAGAGCCCAGCAGTGCCACCTGATAGTGCCCATCAGTGCCACCCACCTGTGCCCAGCAGTGCCACCCACCAGTGCCCAACAGTGCCACCCAGCAGTGCTGCCCAGCAGTGACGCCAGTCAGTGCCGTCAGTCAGTGCCATCCATCATTGCTGTCCATCAGTGCCGCCTATCAGTGCCCATCATTGCTGCATATCAGTCAGCATAATCAGTGCTGCCTATCAATGCCACCTCATCAGTGCCTATCAGTGCCCATCAGTGCTGCCTATCAGTGCAGCCTCATCAATGCACATCAGTGAAGGAGAAAAATTACCTGTTTGCAAAATTTTATTATAGAAACAAAGAAAAACTTTTTTTTAAAAAATTTTGCTCTTTTTGTGTTTATAGTGCAAACCAAAACCACCAAAAGAAAGCTCTATTTGTGTGAAATAAATTGATAAAAATTTCATATGGGTACAATATTGCATGACTGCGCAATTGTCTTTCAAAGTGCAACAGCGCTGAAATCTGAAACTTGGCCTGGGCAAGAGGGGGTATAAGTGCCCTGTAGGCAAGTGATTAAGTCCTGTAAGTTGCGAGGTGTGGTCTCTGTGAATTGGACTTGTTTTTCCAGCACATATCACACATGCTAGATGGGATTGAGATCTGGAGAATTTGGAGGCAACGTCTCAAACCTGTTGCTCTGTTTCTCAAGCCATCCTTGAATTTATTAGAACAGGTCACTTTCTTTCATTTCTCCATGGTCCAGTTCTGATAATTTACATGCCCATTGTTATCACTTTTGGCTTTAGGTACAAGTCATTATGGGCAACCTGACCAGTCTGCAGCTACATAGCCCCATATACAACAAACTGTGATACACTGTGTTCTGACACCTTTCTAATGAAACCAGCATCAACTTTTTCAGAAATTTCAGCTACAGTAGTTCTTTTATTGTATCAGACTATACGGGCCAGTGTGTGCTCCCCACATGCATCAATGAGCCTTGGATGCCAATGACCATGTCACCAGTTTGCTGGCTTTCTGTCCTTGGACCACTTTTGGTAGGTCCTGACCACTGCAGACTGGGAACATCCCACAAGAGCTAAAGTTTTGGAGATGCTCTGACCCAGTCATCAAATGTGGTTTTTGTCAAAGTCGCTCAAATGTTGCTCAAATGTTTATGCTTACCCATTTTTTCTGCTTTCAACACATCAACCATCAATATGGCTGACCACCATATTGCTGACTTGCTGACCGCAAGTAGTTAAGTAGTTAAACTGGTTGCCCCACTTATCCCGAACTGTCAGCATCAATGTTGAACTGAAAAACTCCACAAGTTCTAAAGGAACATACATTAATGTTGCATGGTTTAGCTTTGCAATCTGTTATATGCATGTGAGGCTTACTAACTCTTTAATTGAAAAGGTTGATCTTTTATTAATGTTTTGAAAAAGAAATAAAATAGAGAATTAAAAAAGCAGATGGCAAGTCTAAGTGTCAAATGTCACACTGTAGATCCTAAACCCACTTCTCATTCCTTTTTTCAAGCTCGTTATACTGTGCTGCACTTTGAGATGAAAATGTGTGCTAATATGTTTATGCTTCTAATATTCCGCAAAAAACACAAATTTTGTATTTTCTAAGATTTCAAAAATCTACATTGGAGTCCATATGCTCCAGTTCGTTGACAATCTGCTTTCAGGATTCCACTTATTTTGCCTATGTAATTCTTTCAGGCACATTTTGTTCAACAAATTATTCATTTTTAAATTATAATGTCAAACCTTGTCAGTGTTCTGGTAATTTTCCTACCCCAGTGAACAGAAATAAAGATGTCATATTTTTACATTCATCAAGTAGTTTATATGCTAAGATACTTACGCCCTCGTATGCAGGTTGAAAAAGTAGTTTATGTGAAAAAAAGTGTGAACTTTTCCTATAGACATAGAGAAAAAATTGTTTATGACCTTTTAGGAATATTCAATTTTTTCTGAATGCATAAAAATTTCAGCTAAATCGTTATGAAGTGGTCCCATTCTCCCTGTTTTGATTGTTTTCTTACTTTCTATTTAGGAGATGAAACAGGGGGTATTGGAAATTCCACACCCAAAATTCCCAGGTGGACAGGAACAGAGTCAGGAATTATGCCTGGGGTATATCAGTGTAGGGGTATTCAAAAAATGTTAGAATTCAGGAGCTCACATAGTCCACCATGTTCTATCCATAACTAAAATATCAGTTTTGGTTGGAGTGAATTTCTAGGATAAATATATCATAAAATATAGGAATTATGATTCAGATATTTGAATCACCTTGTGAATGAATGCAGTTGATTATAGTTGTAGACCAGCATTTAAAAAAACCTTCTCATTACAACATTTTATTAAAGTAGGTCAATATACTGTATATTTCAAAGAAAAGTTGGTGAAGCTTGCAACACTGAAATGAGTTTCAGATTAATTTCCAATCATTTCCATCCATCCATCAGATCAGATCACAAATCCTCATTGGCCCATAGGCACATAATATTCATCCATTTCGTTTTTTGATGATTGGTTTGGAGTTCCAGGCTAAAAACTAGGATTACCAGTTTAATTTTTTTGTTGAATTAGGTTTTGAGATTTTTGGTATTTTTTAGGTGGTTATCAACCATTGTTGTGGCATTTTTAAATTTCATCTAGCAATCCTGTAGCAAACTGATACTTGGGGGCAACATGAAAATAAGAATTTTTGGTATTACAAACAAAATGTAAACAATAAAAATTCATACAGAGAAGATTAAATTCTTCTACATGCGGAGTGAGCCGTTAAGGGGTTAGGAAGTGTCAATTTGAATTCATTTATACTTCAGAGTTTGCATCTCTATGAAAATAATCAGTGCCCCACATCGGAGGCCGCAATTTATCCTGTCATCTGACTGAACACAGTAAAATGCTGACAAGATTGCAGCTGTTGTCACTAAAGGTCTCATGTACCTATGAAAATTCAGAATAGCCAGCCAGATGGTACACTGAGCATATGCATCATTTTCACTTTGTAGAGCAATTACAGTGCGCATTTGGGTCACGGATAACATAATACCCCATGAGAATGCCCAAAGTATTTCGAGGAGCAGACGCTGTTCTGTCACAATTACTGTGATTAAACATTGCTAGATCATTTTGAACCAGGTTTTAAAAAAAGGTTATTAGTTCAACAGATTTTACTAAAGAAAATGAACACAAGTGAAAAGTTCTTTGCAAATTAATTATTGCAGTATAAATTTGTGGGTACTCTGAGTTTGCTAAACAAGTTTGGTTTATACCACAACCTAACAGTTAGTAAAAGATTGTTGTTATATAGAATGAAACAGATTACGGTATATCAGTAAAAACAAACAACTATATATTTAGTATGTGTTCAAATATGTATTTGCTCATGGAATTTGTAGTGTCTAAAACCTGGGTATAACTTATAAAATAATTTGTCTGGTGCCACCTGCTACTGCAGTTGTCCAGGGTGAAATTTTCAATGGCATTACCAGAAAAAATAGCATTGGGAGTTTGTATTTCATTGCAATTTAGGTGCAATGTTTCAAGGATTGGAGTTTAGAAAAAGGAGAGAATGATATAGATGGATTGGAATGGGAAGGTTTAGAATTGTATAGGTGGAATGCATTAGTCCATGGTGAGTCGTGAGAGTATGAACTCACATTGGTCAGTGGTGGAAGAGCTACAGTACACACGCCCAGAGATAATAAGGACAGAAAAACACATATTTGAGATCTCATTCAGAGAATATTGAATTTCACCCTGTGCAGTGTTAGCTCTAGTCAGGGACTGGCAGTTGTCCTCTGAGTAGTTTTGTCTGACACGTGCAGTGCTTACCCCAAAGGAGCTACTGATTTTTGAGTCCCCTGAATCCAGATGACAACGACCTATCCAGTAATGGCACTCCAAGGCTAAATGTAGTGCCCTCCTAGTCAGCTAGAGGGAGCTAGACCCTAATGGTTAGACAGGGGCTGAATAGCAGCCCAGGTGTAATAGTCAGAGGGACCAAACTACGGTCAGGAGCTGGAAGGCTCTGCAGACGCAGCCCTCTGAGACTGCCCCTTGCCTAGACCTTTGGAGAAAGTTCTATAAGCAGTGGGCAGATGTAAGGAGTGGCTGATCTGCATATTCAAGGGACTCTGACCAATCCACAATAGGAGGTTTTGCAAGAAGTCAGAATAGCACTTAAATATGAGTGAGTCTGTCCATTGAAGAGAGTCAGGTGGAAGAAGGATAGAGGAAGATGTGAGGCTGTGAGAAAGAAGGCTGTGAGGAGGCCCAGTGGGATGGGGCCTACCTGCAGGCCTGGAGCTGGATGGGAGGAAAGCTTGGAACTCACTAGCCCCCTGAGAGAGGACCACCTGTATGACAGGGAAGGAGCTGCCTAGCTGATAGGCCTGGTAGCAGCAGCTAAGCCACAAGCGGTACGTTAAAGGATCTGAGTGAGTACACCTAGACCCCCTGGGCACATAGGGCAAGGAGCACTCCAGAAACCAGATTAGCTACCTACCAGTGACTGTTTACCTCCTAACCGCTCTGGTGGTATTCCCGAGTGTAGCTCGGGGTAAAGTTTCAGTACCACAAGCAGTAACCCCGAGCTACACTCGGGCTTACCATGCGGCGCTGCTCCGAGATCTGTTCTTCTCTTACCTTGTCCTGCGCTCCCGCGATATCCCTCCTGTAGTGTCCCCTGTAATGTCCTCCGACGGATGCCGGCATCTGTCTTCTGGGTTCCGTCCCCTCTGACGTCGGGACGGAATGATGGGAAATTTGAAAATGACAAAAAATGACATTCACTAAATACACTAAAATCACATAGTAAAACATTACTGTATCAAACCATTTCACATACATTTTCTCCCTAGCGTTTTGTCCTGTGCCCTGCCTACATTTTTACTGTTCTTTCTGCCTGGAAACTGAGAAACGTCCATGACGTCCAAAAAGCGTCCCTATAGGTCAAAATCGGTTTTAGACCAGCTAGAGAACAGCGATAGTAAATTAGAACTACTTGCAGAATTGAGTGATAATGATTCGTGGGGAAATTCGTCATCAGACACTGAAAACGATTTTGCGACTTTGCTCAGTGATGTGCGAACTTGGCGCTATATTTCGAATTTCAGTGTTTTTGGTTTGATTATATTATTGAATTAAATTTATTATTATTATATTATTATTTTTTATGATTATTTATTAAATTATAATTTATGATTTCGTGTTTCAAATTTTAACATACCCGGGATGTTTACTAGACTCTTGTTCGGACAGATTTCAGTGAGTTATTCCTAAAAATTACAGGCCTACAATAAAAAAAAATACATATTTCCATGCAAAAAAATGTACTGCTTTGAGCACAGAAATATGGACATAATCAGACCGCTAGGGAAGTTAAAGTGACAGGAGCCAGGTCCCCTGCTTAGAGATACCTCCAGATTGCTGGGTTAAGAGTTCCTCTAGAGTCTGGGATGGTACCCTAGGGAGATTTTGGCTAGCTCTCCAACAAAGACTGTGCTGCAGAGAAGGCTTGAAAATAATTTTAGGAAATTGTCCTCAGTTTGTCAGTACCCTTGGGCATTCTATACACCCCTATTCCAGTTCAAATTCCATCAATAAACAACAAAACTGAAGCTCAAGGACTGATTTCTGACTCTGCATGCAAGCCTGTGTGAAGATGTATGATGCCTGGCTGTGCAGGATTATAGGGGGACCCAGTGTATCAGCAACGTCTAAGGGGCTACATAAATAAGGAGGATTTATTTGGGAAATATTCCCCACAAAGTAACAAACAGAATGGCAATAAGAAATAACAGCAATGTTGTACAATACCACAAACAATGAGAGGACCTCTTTAACTGCATTTGCACCTGAACACCGAATTTAGGGAGGTCATAACTAAAGGTGTAGTACTGAAAGTTAAAAGTTCCTTCAGGCTCTCAAGTCCCTCCCACTGGGAATAAAAGACTGCCTCTAGTGATTAGAGATCCACTCAAAATTTGCTATACTCTCTGTTTGAATAAATGAAGCATTTTCTTAAGTGAGTTCAAGTTTTTTGTAAATGTA
The DNA here is from genome assembly GCF_062004578.1 of Staurois parvus. NCBI lineage: Eukaryota > Metazoa > Chordata > Amphibia > Anura > Ranidae > Staurois > Staurois parvus. The sequence continues at coordinate 4,797,736 of NW_028317852.1, read as the reverse complement.
ATGCATTTGATTAGAGGGTATTGTCATGACAGCAGTGGTAGTTCAAAAAAAAAGCTATTAACATTAATGGAAATTTTTTTTTGTTGATACAAATGTAGTACCAACCCCTGGTGACACTGGTAGGAACAAAACTAACAAGACCATGGTGTGCAGTTGTAGACCGAAGACAAGATCATTATGGCCAACGTCATTAGTGATTAAATTGAAGAGGAAAACCAGGGGATGTTGAACCCTTCTTGTCTTCCATTGTCCCATTATCCTCTTTATCTCTGTAATAATATCCACCCATCCTGATTATAACTCCATCTTCAGATTCATTGTCACTCTCTTAGTCATAAAAAAATGAATGAGATGCTACTTAATGTTGTATTTTATTGTGCTTGGCCACCTTTAACTCACCCAGATGTAGAAGATAGCCTAGTGTACTAGTGTTGCTTCTATCTTGGACTGCATAGCAAGCAAGCCAGCCATTCCACAATATTAGAAGCCACAATATTAGAATGAGTAAGCTGGTAGTTTGCAGCACTTTCTGTATTAAATCATAAAATTGGCAAATCTATAACTTGTTTATAGAAAAGATACATCTGGAAGTTTGAATAAATTAGTTTGAAAATATGTTGTGTTGGAGCTGCCATTGCTACTTGTTTCACCTTATTTACCACTTTGGACATTTTGATATAAAGCTCATGTCCCTCCATGATCTCTTTATCACAATTTTTTTTTAACCTACTTATCATTACTGAAACCTGGCTTCATGATTCTGACACTACTTCCCCTGCTTCCCTTTCCCATGGCGGCCTTCTCTGGACTCACTCTCCCAGACCCAGTGGATGGAAGGAAGGTGGAGTAGGAATCCTCCTTGCCCCACAGAGCACCTTTCAGGTACTTCACCCACCTCCCTCTCTGACTCTTTTGAGGCACATTGTATACGTCTATTCTCTACTGTTTCTCTAAGAATTGCTGTGATCTACCGGCCCCCAATGGACACTATTCTGCACTTCTACTCCTGGACCTCTCTGCTTCCTGTGGACCACTGCTTCCTCCTCAAAAAACTCTATTCCATTGGTCTCTGTGACTGCGCCCTTCGTTGGTTCTCATCCTACCTATCCCACTGCACCTTCAGTGTCACTTACAATTTTACTTCCTCTTCCTGCTCCCCAAGGTTATGTTCTGGGATCCCTCCTATTCTGAATCTACACCTCCTCTCTGGATCAATTGATTGCCTCCCATGACTTTCAATATCATTTCTATGATGATGACACCCAAATCTATCCATCTACCCCTCAGCTCACTCCATCAGTCTCCTCACGATCACTAATCTGCTAACAGACATATCAGCCTGGATATCACACCACTTCCTGAAAATCAATCTATCCAAAACTGAGCTCATAATATTTTCTCCCCCACATGCCCATTCTTCTGACTTCTCTATCAAAATCAACAGCTCAACCATCAGCTCGTCCCCATATGCCAGGGTGCTAGGTATAATCCTGGATTCTGAACTATCCCTTCGGTCCCACATCCAAATTACTGTCCAAAGCTTGCCACCTCAACCTCCGCAACATCTCCAAGATACGCCCCTTCCTAACCAATGATACCACAAAGTCTCTAACTCACTCCCTGGTCATCTCCTTGACTACTGCAACTCCCTCCTCACTGGCTTGCTTTTGCATAGGCTATCCCCCCTCCAGTCCATCATGAATGTTGCTGCCAGACTCATCTACCTTACCAACCGTTCAGTGTCTGCCACCCCTCTTTGCCAATCCCTCCACTGGCTCCTGCTCACCCAGCGAATAAGGTTCAAGATACTTACAACAACTTATAAAACCATCTGCAACCCCTAGTTACATCACTAACCTGGTCTCAAAATACCAACCAAATTGTTCTCTTTATTCCTCTCAAGACCTCCTGCTCTCTAGCTCCCCTCCTCCCATGCCCACCTTCAGGATTTCTCCAGAGCCTCTCCCATCCTCTGGAATGCCTTTCCTCAATGTGTCTGGCTATTTCCATCTCTGCCCATCCCTGAAAATCCTGCCCCACAAACCACTGGTTAGTTTATACTTTTTTTTACTGAGCAGCGATCTCTCCCTTTTCTATCATAGAGGAAGCTGTGTTGACACCCCCTCCATCATGTTACATTGTTCAAACCTGGTGATTTTCATTGCATCGTGGGGGGAGGTTATGCGCCCAGAAAGGTAAGTATAAAATGGTAGGGTGGTGCGGGAGAGTTTACACAGACACTCTGACCTTACCTTGAATTAATCTTGTGAAGACTATGAAGAAAGGTTCCTGAAGAAGAAATGGTGATGGAGTTGGTTAGATCTCACTTTGGCTCTGTGTATTGCTTGGTGATGCTTAGTTTTACGGTTTTCCAGTGGCTACACAGAAATGAATTTACTGAGATCAAGGATGCAGCACTGATTAGGTTGCAGGATAAAAAGTACAGAGAAAACCATTGGTAACAAATAGAATTGAGTGAAATTGTGTCAGAAAGGGCCTGCCAGTAGACAAGATGGCTCCTCTGAACAGACTTCTGTGCATCTTCACAGGTTAATCCATGTTCCTTCATGTGATTGTAGCACATGTGCATGCGATCGCACAATGGTGCGTGTACCCATGCACATACACATGCGCATCAGCGTTGCCACCTGCACTTGTGACAGATGCTGGTGCCAAATGGGCTCTTTAAACTGTGCCAGTGCTCAGGATCAGTGCTGCTTTGTCTTCAACCTGCTGTGTATCCTGAGATCCTATGATTCTGTATCCTGTCTCCAGTTGCTGACCTGGCTTGTCCTGACTACTCCTTGAACTCTGCCTGCATTGACCTTGGTTTGTCTTCTGACCACTGGTGCCACTCTGCACTCCTGTGCCTTCTGTTCACAGTATCAGAGGCCCCAAGTCAGAGGTGTAAGAGAGGTCTTACTCATCATTTCAGGCTCTGGTACCAGGTACATGATAAACTGAGTGTGTATATGTCCCTGAAATGTGGGGGGAAAATGTCGATTTTGGTGTGGAAGGTGAAATTAAGATGTTTTTGTTGGTTTTAAATGAATCCCAAGGGTCATTAAAATTTCTTTCAAGTGGAACTGTTCTTGTGCCACAAAATGGTGGCGTATTAGTTAAGTTTATTAAAAACCCAGTCAGTTATTTAAACTAAACTACTTTAAATAACCAACCCCCCCCCAGCCTACATAAAAAAGATAAAGGGACTGTTGCAGCCTAATAAGTTCTTCTTTGGTAAAGGTTTGCCAAAGGTGAAATTAGTAATTTCATTGCAAAATTAATTTAGTGAAATCATTATGTTCATCCTATTAACAATACATACTTACATGTACATCAAGAACTAACTAAAGGCCTGTGCTAAGGCCTAAAACAAAGCAATGCCATCTATCTACCCATTCAGTGGAAGATAATTTAGCCAAGCACTTTGTGAGCAGAGGCACAGCTTCAGGCAGTCAATGGTTCCTAACACTGCTGCTTTCTTTTGTCTCTTTTTCTTAAAGCCCTGTTTTTTTTGGTCTTTATTCCACCTCTTTCTGACCATTTCTCAAAATCTTCTTGACCTCCAAAGCATGGTAAGGTTATGTCCCTGCAATTGCAAAATAATTATATAGAAGTTACAGCTGAATACTGTTATTACCAGTTGTAAAAAAAAACTAAATAAAAGAATCCATGAAATTGTATGTAAATAAGACCTTTCAAAGATAATTGGAAGGTCTGCTTATTTTCCTGGTCCCCGTCACCTCAACAAAAATGGCTTTATAAAGTAAATGATGAAAAAACAGTTTTCTTTAAAAAATAAAAGAGGTGGCATTGGAGGTGCAGGTTGTGATTCAGCAATACAGGTGTTTTGTGTAATTTCACATCTTGCCCCTTTATTCATCACTTGGAGCAACAGGCACTCTGCCATTTGTCTCTGGTGAACAGACATGTTGTGCAGTTTATTGCCTGTAAGGATTCCAAAGGCATCCTGTTCATCGGCTCTCCTCTGTAGGGCTGCTGAAGCTTGGGTTAGGAAGGATGTAGTAGCATCATTCAGATTTTTCCTCTTCCTGGGTCTAGCCACTGGTGTTTTTGGTAGTGGCATGATGGTTACATCAGAAATTTCCTAGGGATGGGAAAGAATTAGGTAGTATTTAATAATGCATCAAAAATTCTAAAGTACTGTCAGATGCAGATATGTAGGCAAATAGTGCATAATAATACAAATGAATCATTTCAGAAATAAAAGGTGTTAAAAAATACAATATTTTACCAGTGTCACTGATTGCTCCTGTGTCACTAATTGCTCCTGTGTCAGTGGTAGCTCCTCCTGGTCATCTCCATACAGTTCAGGTGACGACTCTGTAGAAGATGATGGAAGAGTTGATAATGAGGTTCTGGTGTCACACTGATCAATGAAAAAGTGCAAGTTGTTAAAGTACCAAAGTCTTGGTACATAGATGTCATCTGCTACAGCCCCTGACCGTTCAGATGCACTGATTTTGTTCAGTTCCTTCTTAAACACAATCCTCAGATTTGCAATTTTATGCTTCACATAATATATATTAGCTTGTGGACAGACAGCTTTGCACATGTCGGCAAGCTTGGTGTAGGCCTCATGCTTCTTATAAAGAGCGCAGCAAGAAGGTTGCAAGAAAAATGAAGGCTACAGCCATGAGCAGAGGAGAAATGGTGGAGCTTATGTTCCTGCTTGAAAGAAATGACTACGATGGCAAGCTTAAAAACTACAGGAAGCCAAACTGAAAACAATGTGTACATAGCTCTCTCTCTCTATGGCTGGATAGCTTTTATTACTATTAAGAAAATGATTGGTTATTTAAATTAAACTTTCAACTTTATGTAGAACTTTTTTTTTAATAAGGAACAACACATGAACCACTGCAAGAAACTAGTTGCACAGAACTATCTATATGCTGATTTTCATCACATTTTTGAAAATTTGCTTGTGGTACAGTTTTTGGTGTTTAAACATCATTTTGCCCTTCAACTGCGCCAACTCCATTAAAGTAGTTCATATAATTAATGTGATTTTGCTGAGCACATTGTGTGGGCAATCGAGGATGGCCAATAGCAAGGGGTGCCAACCCCTCAATGGTTTCACGTTCCTCACTATGTGAGCTGTTTGCAGCCATTTCTGCTTCATTTTCACATGAGAGGGCAGTTATGTACCTGTCTGTATTCCACCTAAGTAAATTGTGCAGTATACAGCAGCAGAGGACTAAGTTGTTAACTTTGTACATTGCTAGATCAATGGAGGTGAGGAAAATCCGGTAACGATTAGCAAGAATGCCAAATACATTCTCAGCCACCTTCCTTGCCCGGGATAGTCTATAATTGTAGTTCCTTTGCTCCCTGCAAAGGTTCCGCATGGGGAATGGCTTCAGTAAATTTTCATCCAGTGCGAAGGCTTCATCACTGACAAACACGAAGTTCATCCACTCAATGTTTTCATCACAGTTGGGTAGGTTAAGGGTTCTATTCAGCATGCATTTTTTAAATGCTGTCTGGTCAATAACTCCACCATCAAAATTGCGACCGTTCTTGCCAATGTCAAGGTAAATGAACTCATTTTTGGCATTTACCACTGCCAGCATTATTATACTAAAGAAGCCCTTGTAGTTATAGAAGTAGGAGCCAGAGTTTGGTGGAGGATTGATTCTGACGTGTTTCCCATCTATAGCACCGTCGCAGTTAGGAAATTGCCATTGTTCATGGAATTGCCTAGCAACTTCCTTCCACTCTTCAGAATTGTTTGGAAACTGTGATCAACAAAAGAAGAAAAAATATTGGTAAGACAATATACACAAAACACTTTAGTGTAGGTATTTTCAAAACTTCAGGAAGGAAATTCAGAAAGACATTATTTTCCATAAAAATAAATGAGCATTAATGATTTTGGATTTAGAATATGGAAATTAAAAAATGATTTGGACCTTAATGTATTCATCCTGTAGGACTTTGATGATGGCCTTGCAGGTCTCTGGAATTATTACTCCAAGGGCTTGCGGTGAAATGACAGTAGTGAATTTCAAATCCTGCAGGCTCCTCCCGCGGCAAGATACCGTTGTGTGGCAATCAGTGTGCTCCGCACTGATTGCTTCTCTGAGAATGGTATTCATCTTTGGAATGTGTGACATTAATGCAGTAAGGATTTTATTAAAGCAGTTGTCATTCATTCGCAAATAATTTCTAAAATCATCTGGATTATACTCATGCAATTCTCTTAACAGAGACATGTAGGAGTACTGGCCACGCCTCAGTAGCCATTTCTTGCACCACAGCCTCCTTTTTGTCTTTTCCACTGTTGCCTCTGTATGGCCAGAATTCCAAAACCCATAATGGCAATTGCTGCATTTTGAGAACCATGGTATCCATAACTATTCCGACAATTTGTCATGAAAGATCTGTCGATGGAGAGATAATTATGGCACTGAAAGGTGTGGCTACAGGGTCACACGGACATCACATCACTTCGGCAGCTACGCTACGACCAGGGGCGGACTGACCATTTGGAAACTCGGGCACTGCCCGATGGACCGGGGTCAGTAGGGGGCCCCATGAGATGCCCCTGGTACCTTTTTCATAGGCTTTTTTGAGTTTGGGCAAGGACACAGGGGCCCCATGATTCCCTATTGCCCGGGGGCCCCATGAGTTGTCAGTCTGCCGGTGGCTACGACATTCATACACAATGCCTTTGTCGTACAATATTCTTCTCATGCAGAAAAGCACATCGCTTTCAACCAGCTACAAACCATCAAGGAAAATCGGCCGATCGTTCATCCGATTTTCTTATAGTGTGTACGGGGCATACTTTTCATGGAAGGCCAGCTTTAACATAGATGAAAGGAATCAGGAATGTTTATTTGTTTCCTAATTTTTTGGGGCCCTCCTTGGCTTCCTTATATGGTATGTCTGCACCGCCTGTTAGCGTTTAAAAAAACGGATGACCTTGAAAGAAGAAAACAAAACAGATTACATGTTCCTTCCAAATATGCAAATACATATAGTTTACTATTTCCAGTCATTGGTATGCAATCATTGCTTCCAAATAATTGTCTGATGTCTCAGCTTATATCTCCAATGTAAAGAGTACACTATCTTCTTGCTGTACTGGGACCACTGGTGTGCATATTACTGTTTAAAGCATGACAAGGTATTGCTGTTGGAGATGTGTTATAACTAATAAATCCTATTGATAGAGATTTTGTTTTACCTGTAACTTACTTCCACCATATTCAGCAAAGTTGGGGTGGAGACTTTTTCTTTCATATCTGGAAACCTCCATCCTATTTAATCTTATCTTCATCTGTTTTCTGGTCACCACTGACCTTGTTTTCTCTGTTTTGTTGTCTGAGTCAGACAGATTTGCACAATCTCACTTATGGAAAGTGACAATGTCATGTGCTTTGTCTTTACTTACTGTACAGGCTTAGTTGCTTTCTTTCTTAATGCGTTATTGGATTTAGGCATGAGGGCTAAATTACTCCCATGCAATTCTTCAAACATGTCTAGAGAATTTTGTATAAAACCCTCTGCAGATGTGGCCCTTTAATATTCTAGTTTGTTCCTATAAAGTAATGGCCTGGCTTGCAAAGTTTTGTAGACAGTTTTTTACAGTTAGTACTTTGATACATCAGTTTTCCTCTATGCCATTTTCACATCTTTGAGTTTGGGCATGAAGGAAATATCAACCAAGCATGGACACTGCCTTAAAGCTGAATTCAAGGTTTGTTTGGCTTTTTTTTTTACATAGTTACATTTGTCAAGCTTTGACCAATGTAAAAATGTATATTCCATACCTGAGGGACTGCTGTGGAATTGGGTAATCACTGTAGTACCAGGATAACTGCGGTCTTCCAGGTCCTGTGCTGAATGGTTGCACTTCTACATAGTGAACACAGGGGTCTGCAAGGATATCCAGCAAAAGCAGGTGTGACCGGATCAGAATAGCTATATAAAAGAGACTAGACCCAAACTAAGTGTAATTATAATAAGATTTGTTAATAACACTAACATAGTAAGTTACAACTCCATCCAATCACCACCATACAAACAATAGTGAAATACAAGTGAAACCTAGTGAAAACTACTTACAAACTACAAAGTAACTATGATACACTATGTACAAAACAAGGAGGGAGATTGCATAAGGCAAAATCAGATAGGAAGTACAGGAAACGGGGTAAGACAGGTCAAGAAGGGGTTAGAGTGGGTATCAGGTACAAGGGGAACAAGTAGAGGCAGCAGGATCAGGATAAAAGGTTCAAAACAACAAAGGTCATGGTAACCGCTTCAGAAACTGGATCGCTGGTTTAGGCGCCGCAGGATTGGGTTGTTTTGGCAAACAGCAAATTGCTGGGGCATTGTAGAATGCTAGAGGAAGGGCTAAATACCCTCCCAGCAGCCAGCATCTGGTGGGGACTAATTGCTGAGATCTGATGGCTAGTGGGAGACACTTGCTGGTGGACATTGGAACTGCACTCTTCAGTTTCAGGGACCACAGTGCCACCAACAGATGATCCAGTTGAAGTTAGAAGTGGCTGGATAAGATGTCTGAGGGGTTGCTATAGACAATGGGGCTGTGAAGAGATACTTCAGGTAACTGGTTACAGGGACTGTACAGCTACTGTGAGCAGGCTGTGGAGTAGGTATTGATATATAGTTGGAAGTAAAGTGTTGCAGCTGTGGTTGCTATGGGTAATAGAGAAGGACATTGTAGACCAAGCTGATCTACATTTTAATGTAAGGTAACTGAGGTTGGGGATGATATGTCTGACAAGGCTTAGACTAGGGGTTGAACAAAGCCTAGCTTACAATTCCGTTGCCTGACTGTAGAAGGTAGTACATCCTTACAGTTCAGCAGAGCATCTGTTAAATATACTGAATACTGTTCAGAAAAGTAGAGTTTATCATGTTTCAACAACTTCACCAGAGACATAACCTGAGACAGGGGCGGACTGACCATTTGGAAACTCAGGCACTGCCCGAGGGCCCGGGGTCAGTAGGGGGCCCCATGAGATGCCCCTGGTACCTTTTTCATAGGCTTTTTTGAGTTTGGGCAAGGACACAGGGGCCCTATGATCCCCTATTGTCCGGAGGCCGCATGAGTTGTCAGTCCGCCCCTGACCTGGGACAAGCTAAAGGAAAGAGAAAAATCCACAAGTGTAAAAAATTATAATAATCTTTATGAAAACAATATTAAAATGTATCCATAAATCCAATATGTCTGATACATTAATACAACAGGTGATACACAAACACAGTAATATCTAGTTGACACCCAGATGAGGCTTTCATGTAAATACACTGTTATGCCAATCCATCAATATATGCCCTGCAGCTGGGCTCACCAAAAGCTTCAATATCTTTTTCAATATCTTCTTCAGAGGTAAGGATATGCCAGCCTAAAACATAAATTGTAACACATTGTCAGACATCTACATCACAGTGTTGGATCATTAATTGACTTTTAAATTTCCACTTATATATCTATATATGTATCAACCAAAACGTCAGACAATTTTAAAGGATCCAGAGGTCTCACTCATAGCCTGTAGGCAGAGTCACCTCCTGGAGATTCCACATCCACACACAAGGGATTACACAGCCCAAGAGGCCACTAGGACAGTGGTATAAATAGAATATTGATGGGTATAACTTCAAATTTAATTTGTCAGCTATTATATAGATGGGAATAAGCCCATTATACATTGAAACTGGAGGTGATCCAAAAACTATCTATGTATATATGGGGAGAAAAGGAGAAAAGGGAGGGAGGGGGCACCTTCTATTGAGTCCATAGTGCAGCTACTGTACCTTTTAACTGTGTAGGTGACATTAATAACATACATGAAACTCTAAGGCTAGACTTATCAAGATCTAAATACTAAATTCAACAAAAGACAGCTGTTTAATATACAAAATTGCATTCTATAGATATAAATATCCCTAATGATAAAGCACGAGTTAGGCAAAGCATAAGAAACCAAAAGAGCAGTCTCCCTATATTCAAAACCCATTCTATAAATATATCACCCTTTTAATACATATACTTACAGACTGCTGGGATACTCTCCGTTATCTCTTCCACCTCCAAAATCAATGTGTAACAGTATCAATGAGTGAGTCCTTCTGATATACAGTATATAAGCATGAAAGGTCTATCCATCAATTATCTTATTTACAAGCTCCTGTGAGTTAACCCCCCCCCCCCCCCCCCCCAGTGCATGGTTCTAGTCCAGCAGCCTGCCAAAGTCTCCTAATAAAGGAGACATAACAGTAGCTACTGTGCAATCCCCTGGCATCACCGCAGTCCTGCTCCTGATGCCAGTACATTTAAGAAGCAGCATCCAACACAGTCAAATCCCCTGGTGCAACAAGATATCCCTACAGGCAGCCCTCTTACAGAGGTGGGTCTCATGTGCCAGGTGGCATCTAACAGCAATCACATGTTGAAAAGTAATAATAAATATGCCCCCCCATGAGGATATGAAACTCAGCACAAAAAGAGCAAGACCAGTATGCAACCCTCAAAAGTAAAGGAACAATGGGTGATTGTCACTAAATCTCAAGGTAATGTTCGTGAAAATGAAGTCCATATAATATAATGAATCCAATCAAAGAAATACATTGTTACAATGTCAGCAGTCTCTCTTTCAAGTGAGTTCTGGAGTTTCCCGCCAATGGTCATGTAAAAACAGAAAACAGTGAGGGGGAGAGAGCGCCACTTTCCAAGCATAGCAGTGATTGGAAAATCAATAAAAACTAGATGGTAAGTATTGCACTCACATACAATTGGAGCAACCACAGTGTATGTTCAATGGAGACATCAACAGATGGCAGCTTCTTAAGAATACTCCAATTGATATACAGTAAAATGATAAGAAAGAGGAGAGAGGGGAAGCACACCACTCTCAGTGTAGTATTAATAATGACAATGCACAAAAAATTAAGAGATGCACTCACACAAAGATGGTATATCACAGGCATTTCTCAAAGTATACAGAGGAAGAAACACAGTGCCACTAAGTGTAGACTGTTATGAAAGTTTAATGGTTAAAGGTAAGTAGGTAACTCACATGTTAATTGATAAATAACAGGCTCATCATGAATATAGCTATATCTATATTCATCTTGGCACATCTTGGTTAGCAACTCTGCATCAGCAGTATTTGACAACTTCCCACTAGCATTCACAGTGGAAGAAATGTCCCTGTGCTGGTAATAACAGACATACCGGTGCCCAGGAAAGATACAGGGAATGCAATTAGCTGTCCTTGGCTATGATATCCAGTATCCAGAAGCAACCCCCTAAGAAACATGTCCTCTAAAGTTATAGTGAAAAGGCTGCTCCACATGTTTTCCTGGGCAGGTATCCCTAATGAAATTTCAACAGATCTAAAAACCCACTTTATGTCAAAGGTAACCATGCAGCTGTGCCAGTTGTTGAAAACTACTCACCCTATGCACCCCAATGTATTACCCCCCAAGCCAATGGTTTTCCTCTATTATACTTTTGTTCAGCAGACATCCCTAAGACTCCTTGATATAGTTCAGGAAACATAGGGGCGAGAGGCTAGACCTCACAACAATGTAATCAAAGACATCAATTGCAAGGATAGGATAGAGGCAGTCATGGCCATAGTTCAGGAACATGTGCCGAAAGACCAGGTTGTGCAAGCCAGAGTTTATAACTACTCTGCTAAATCCTACCATTTAACCCTGGAGTCTTTCTTTGGTGCCCACTGTAGACAGTAATTATCTGACAAAGTGGCAGGGAACTTATGAGATTAGAGAAAACAAAGTAGTGATGTCAACTACCAGACATACCAATCCAAAAAGAGAATGCACCTCCATATAAACCATGTTAACCAAATAAAACTGTGGAAGGATTGAGAGGCTTTCTGAGCAAAAAGCATCCTAAAGTATCAGAAATAAAGATATACCCTTGCCTGCTACTGTTCAGGAGGTGAGAGAGTTCTTGCAGAAAAAGCAAAAGATTTTTTCAGAATTGCCTGGTTGAACTAGCGTGGTTTAGCATGAAGAGGTACAGAGAATGTTAGCCCATCCATCACAGAGGAATCTAACAGCAAGTGCTACAGTCCTATAGTGATCTTAAATGGAAGGAAACTAAATAAAATATCTAGATTTTCTTCTTATCTGATGGGGTCCAGGTACATTTAAGTGGTTCTAAAGGCTCAAGGTTTTTTACCTTCATGCATTCTATGCATGGAGGTAAAAAGCCTTTTCTGTGCAGCATCAGCCTAGCCCCCCTAATACTCACCTAAGCCCCCTCTCGATCCAGCAATGCAAACTGGAGTCCTGGCTATCCCAGGACTCCCTTTCCTCATTGGCTGAGAAAGCAGTGAGAGCCATTGGCTCCTGCTTCTGTCAATCACAGCCAGTAAGCCAATGAGAAGTGAGGGGGCGGAGCCAAACAGCAGCTCCATGAGTGAATGGACACACGAAGCAGTCGCTGTGGAGTGCGCATGCTTGGTTGCTCTCATAGCAAAAGAAAGAAGGGGGTGGCCCGGAGCGAGGATCCAGACTGCTCTGTGCAAAACTGCTACACAGAGCAGGAAAGTATAGACATGTTTGTTATTTAAAAAAAAAATTAGAATCTAAATATTACTAAAGGGTATTGTCAGGTTCTCTTAACAGACTAGAGCGATGAAAAATACAGCTTTTGTGACCACACTGCCTGTACCAGTACATGGTAACTAGCTTTTCAGGAATCACAACAGTCCAAGAAATATCTTTTCACAGCTAAATCAACTTTTTCTGGATATTCAACATGTAGGCAGATGTTGGGCTGCAGTTTGTTCACTGACCTAAAGGTGGCGCTGTGCTGCTTCTTCAGGCTGGCAGGAAACCATTGGGGACTGATTTGTTCCTTATTATGAGCTACAGAAAGCCATCTTGGATGTCTCCTATTGGATACCAAAATCCCACAAGATTTGGGCAGCCATCTTGACACAGAAGTACTTAAATAGAAGTTTCTGCTACATTCAGTGCACCCGCAGTCTAGGACTAGGTCGAGGATAGATCCCTTCTTGTTAGGGAGAGAGTAGGGGCAGTGTTAGAGAGAGGTACTTGGCAAGGAGAGGAAGATAAGGTTTCCCATTACAAGACTTCTCATCTGCCAGCTTCTTAGAACTGTCTTCCACCATCAGCCAAAAAAACTGCAAGGACTTTGGGGATCTCAGGGCAACCCAGTCATTGCAATTCCTCATCCACGGGAAGTGTAGTCTGTGGTCTGTAAGCTCATAATATATTGCTATAGAAAAAGTGCTTTGTTGATGGACATTACCTTTCTGCTTGAAGTGTGTATCCCACAGCATATGTGGTTCATTTCTGTAAACTCCATTATTTCTGAGATCATTCTATTTTTACAATATAAAGCTTCAACATGTGTTGGTTTGTCGCAATTTTCAGGTACTCTGGTTAATCCCTACCCACATGTACACATGTATAGAGTAGTCTGTAACAAATGTAAACCTCTTCCACTTATATCCTAGTGCTTCTCTCACAAGGATTGCCCATTATGAGTGCTAGATTATCTTTTCAGTATTATAATTCACTATAGGAAGTAAATAGAATTCAATTGCAACATAAATATGTCTTTATTTTTTTTTATTGCATTCATTCACAACCGGATTTCCTGGTTATAGGTCATTTAAAAATATTCCATAACTGGAGCACAACAGTTATATCACATTTCTAATGCTTATGTACCTTAGCTTAACATGTTTAGCGTATTCTATTTAATTTATTATATTGAGTTGCATTAATTTGTTCTAAAATTAACACCTTTAACATCAGTTAATTAAAAGTCAAATGCGACATCACAGTAAAATATACCTGTCAACATGGGCATTTTTTTCATAGTGAGATTGCCAAGATATAATTAGTATGCCACACACCACTGAACAACATTAAAACTGATGCTGAGTGAAAAATATACAGTCAGGTCCATAAATATTGGGACATCAACACAATTCTAACATTTTTGGCTCTATACACCACCACAATGGATTTGAAATGAAACAAACAAGACGTGCTTTAACTGCAGACTGTCAGCTTTAATTTGAGGGTATTTACATCCAAATCAGGTGAACGGTGTAGGAATTACAACAGTTTGCATATGTGCCTCCCACTTCTTAGGGGACCAAAAGTAATGGGACAGAATAATAATCATAAATCAAACTTTCACTTTTTAATACTTGGTTGCAAATCCTTTGCAGTGAATTACAGCCTGAAGTCTGGAACACATAGACATCACCAGACGCTGGGTTTCATCCCTGGTGATGCCCTGCCAGGCCTCTACTGCAACTGTCTTCAGTTCCTGCTTGTTCTTGGGGCATTTAAGGAACAATTAGACTGTAACATGTGGCCAGTTCAAGATCCTTAATGGCTAAAAGGATGCATACAAAGTTCCTACACTTATTAGACAATGATATTGTTCACATGGTGATATTAACTAAATACTTTTTATATACAGTTGTGTTCAAAATAATAGCAGTGTGTTGAAAAAAGTGAATAAAGCTCAAAATCCTTCTAATAGCTTTTATTTCCATACACACAAATGCATTGGGAACCCAAATCAAAAATCAAAACATGAAGAAAAATATATCAAATTTGTGTTGTTCCTCTAAAAAAATTTAAGAAAAGTGAATATTAGACTGTTCAAAAAAAATAGTGTTTGTATTCTTCTTTACAAATTCAAACATTCACTATATAAACTGAAAAATGTTTGAAGATTTTGCTTTCCTTTGAATCACTTAATTAATATTTAGTTGTATAAGCACTGTTTCTAAGAACTGCTGTACATCTGTGTTGCATGGAGTCAACCAACTTCTGGCACCTGTGAACAGGTATTCCAGCCCAGGATGATTGGACTACATTCCACAGTTCTTCTCTATTTCTTGGTTTTGCCTCAGAAATTGCATTTTTGATGTCACCCCACAAGATTTCTATTGGATTAAGATCCGGGTATTGGGCTGGCCACTCCATAACGTCAATCTTGTTGGTCTGGAACCAAGATGTTGCACGTTTACTGGTGTGTTTGGGGTCGTTGTCTTGTTGGAACACCCATTTCAATGGCATTTGCTCTTCAGCATAAGGCAGCATGACCTCTTCAAGTATTCTGATGTATTCAAACTGATCCATGATCCCTGGTATGCAATAAATAGGCCCAACACCGTAGTATGAGAAACATCTCCATATCATGATGCTTGCGCAACCATGCTTCACTGTCTTCACAGTGTACTGTGGCTTGAATTCAGTGTTTGGGGGTCGTCTGACAAACTGTCTCCGGCCACTAGACCCAAAAAGAACAATCTTACGTTCATCAGTCCACAAAATGTTGCGCCATTTCTCTTTAGGCCAGTCAATGTGCTCTTTGGCAAATTGTAACCTCTTCAGCACATGTCTTTTTTTCAACACTGGGACTTTGCGGGGGCTTCTTGCAGATAGCTTGGCTTCACATAGGCGTCTTCTAATTGTAACAGTACTCACAGGTAACTTTAGACCTTCTTTGATCTTCCTGGAGCTGATTGTTGGCTGAGTCCTTGCCATTTTGGCTATTCTATCAATTTGAATGGTAGTTTTTCGCTTTCTTCCACGTCTTTCAGGTTTTGGTTGCCATTTTAAAGCATTTGCAATCATTTTAGCTGAGCAGCCTATCATTTTCTGCACTTCTTTATATGTTTTCCCCTCTCCAATCAACTTTTTAATCAAGGTACGCTGTTCTTCTGAACAATGTCTAGAACGACCCATTTTCCTCAGAATTTCAGAGAGAAATGCACTGTAACCAGCATGTACAACATGCTTCCTTAAATAAGGGCAATAATTGCCACCTGTTTTTCAAAGAATGAATGAGCTCAATAATAGAACTCAACACTGCTATTATTTTGAACATGCCCTTTTCAATTAGTGATTCAATTACACAGAATCAGCAGCATGCATGTCATGACTGTTGGGTCTGTTGGATTTCTATTACTCTACTACACCTGCTAGTAAATTATTATTTGCCATGTAGAAATATCATTTCTACCAAAAACAGTGATTGATCAGGTTAGTGATGTCTGACTGTTATTATTTTGAACACAACTGTATATGTGTGTATATATATATATATATATATATATATATATTTTACTGTACATTTATGTATTTAATTTTCAATTACACTGTTCAACATGTTTTGGGCATAAAATTAGCTAATCCTACATAATTTTGGGGTGCTGAAAACGAAAATGATATATTCACCCATCTAATGACGTAAGCCATTCAAAATTATGATGCAACTTCAGCTGCATATTGCGCAATTGATACTGGTGACCAATAGAAAATTGCATGTATACTGAGATGATGCAATATTAGCCTTTAATTGCATCACTTCACTGCATAAAAGCTGCAGTATCTGTAGCTGATTGTAGTTCGACAGCGTCTTTACATTTCGTTTTATGCTTATATAGGCTACTCAGTAATGCCTCGAACTTGTGTGAATAAAGCAGATAATTTCTGCTATATCTCTGGTGAAATAACTTTTATCTCACAAAAAAGGAGGATAACAGGAATGATTAAGAAAGCCTACAACTTGTATTTTGGCTGCAAGATAGGAGACCAGGACAAGAGCTGGGCACCACATATATGCTGCAATTCTTGTGGGACGGCACTGGAGCAATGGTTGAATGGAAAAAAGGCATCTATGCCTTTCGCTGTGCCAATGATTTGGAGAGAGCCAACAGATCATGTTAGTAATTGTTACTTTTGTATGGTGCCTCCAATTGTAAAAGGGCTAAGAAAAAGTTATCTGTGCACTATCCAAATATTCCATCGGCAATACGTCCAGTTCCTCATGGAGAGGGGCTACCAATTCCTAAAGCACCAGAATCCTTCGTGGTTGAGTCAAGTGAGGAAGAACCTGAAGCGTGTAGTCACGTGCAGTTGTAAGAGATAGCCCTTTCCTCGAATACAAGAGAAAAGCCAAGAGAAGCAAAACCGACACAAACTGAAGACAAAACTAGTGAGAATCCTAAGTATTAAAATGATTCAACTTAGCTTATGGCTATAATTTTTCTTGGTAATCCTATGCAATATAATATGCCATTTAGGCTTTGTTATGTAGTCAATATCACTTGCTTTATATTTGTGGAAAGACATCTATCTATATAATTATTGTGCATTATGTAGTCATTACGCCTATAGTAGAAAACTTTCCGTTTACAGAAAAACTAGAGCCAATTGACAAATTTAATTGTTATATTTGAACTCAGAATGTGAAATTCATTAGGAAATGGATCCTTTTGTTTCCAAAACTGGCAAAAAATAAAAATTTGTTGAACAGTGTTATTTTTATTTCGTTTTTACAATTTTTTTTTTTTAGGAGACCAGATGCAGACCCCTCCCGTGCTTTTCCAGATAAGTGATTGAGGAGGTTGAAGGCTGTCATAATTGCCTCTCCCTAGTTCTCCCAATATCATTGGCATGCTTTTGTCACTTTCACAGTTTATTCTCTCTAGAACACCATTTTGTTTTAAATTTTATAGTGCAGCAGTCTTGAACATAATTCCATAATTCCTCAGAAAAGCTTGTAATTTACCACTTGTGTACTTGTGCCATCATATGTTGGGAGTATTTGGGCCATTTGTTCCTTACTTTGGCAAGATATTGTTCTAATTTATCTGTAATTTCATATTTGCTGTTTAAAGGCCCCAAGCACACAGGGCATTAGCTAACCTCTCCTAAATGGCTTTACTCTTCCCAGCAGTGATTTTGCAGGAAAAAATGCTTGATGTGCAGAAACACATTTTAGATATGTTTAGGTGCATCAATCGCTTGGGTGTTAATTAATTTCATTGGCCACAATTCCTTGCCATTGAAATGAATTAATACCCAAATGCTTGGTGCACTTAGTGTTAATGTGAGTTTAGATGCCTCAACCACTTTTTTTGCCAAGATGCAGCTGCCCTTGGACACACTGGCACTGGACTTTTTTTTCTAAACACTCGTGCCTCTAATCTCCTCCAAACGCCAATGTGTACATAAACACATAGGCCAATATGGAGGGCTATTTAAAGGCAGAAAAGAAAAATACCAGAAGCCCGTAAAAGCAGCGTTATATGTGCATGAGCCCTAACAGGTACAGCACAGTATACATTAAGTAGCCTGAGCCTTCATAGGACCACACAGATCTGACTGAATTACGTCCAGGGGTCACCAGGCTCTGTTGTTGCTACTTTTGGGAAAATATTTCCTTGTCATTTTTTCCTTCATGCAACTGTCACACTTAATTTGACTGCATGGGTCGATTTTTATGGCACTGCCATGCTGCTCCTTAGCTTCTTGATCGTTTCAGGATTCCTGTATACAAAAGGACAGTGCCATGTGTGAATACAGTTTAATTATTTTTCCTCTATAGTGCCCCCCTCTAGTTAGGTTACTAAGTTAAATTTATTTTTTTGCTTCACTGTAGTGCATGGAGCAGTGATTGTTTGTTTTTGTCTGTTCGGGGTTTCCTGAGCTGGGTGTTTGATTTCTCTCACAGGCTTCTGGAAGAAGCTTCCAAAATAATGGGCAGGGAGATCCAAATAGCCAGTAGGAATATTTATGATGCCCCTGCAAATCCCTGGAAGGAGGTGTCCAGAAGGTGGCTGGGGGAAGGTGATAAATATTTTAGAGGACTTGCCAGAATGTTCTTTCCTCTTCAGGGAGGGGTCCAGTTCTCTTGGGACTGTTGCCCCTAGGAAAGAGTTTCTGAGACAACAGTCCAGGCCTCAACAGGAGCTGAGCTGAGGGTGTGAAAAAAATTAATGAATTTTGCTTGAGGGTTCTGTCCTGATGTCTTGGTCTGGAGAAGAATCTATCTGTGGATGCTAAGTGGCAGACAACTCTTCGGACATTGTAAGACCTGATTTGGGACTATAGATTGTACCTGCTCCTGAAAGTGTTTCTGCTAAGAAGTTTGTCCTTCCATTGCCATTTTGTGACCCTAAATTCCTCTCCAGTTTGAGTTCTTCAGCAATAAATTCTAAAAAGACATCCCCTAGACCTGAGTGACCCCCTGATGACCTGTCTTTTTGCACACAAAAAAGGACACTGTATATTACTAAAATTACAGTCATTGTTTTTTAGTGCAGATATTGGTGTGGAAGCATTTTCAATGTTTGCAGTTTCTGTGTTTCACTTATATGTACATTCACAAACTTGTCTTTAACCCCTTCACGCCTAAGGGTAAAACACATCTAAATGCCTAAGCACAATTCTGCAACGTTGACGTGTTAGTAAAACCGTACATATCGTCACAACTACTTTGTACATCCAGGTGGATTATACCTTGTTTTTTTCAGGACAAATTGGGCTTTCATTTGGTGGTAAATGGTCATGGATAGCTCCTAATTTTTTTTAATATTAAAGGAAAACTGGGCCAAAATAGTAAAAAAAATCATTTTTTTAAATTTAACTGTGTGTTTCTTGTTACGACCATAACCTACCACCAAAGAACAACTCAAAATACATTCTCCAGTTCTTGACGATCGCAGCGATACCATATATGTGTATGTTATTTGTTGTTTGTACCCGTAGTACAGTCCAGAAACAACAGTGCGCATTTTGTTTTTGTCTTTTTTTTTTTATATAAAACACACTGTCACTGACATTGACATTAACACTAACTGACACTGATACCAATTTTTTTTTTTAAATCCTGACCTTTGACCCTGACCTTTGCCCTTGACCCTGACTTTTGACCCTGACCTTTGACCCTGACCTTGACCCAAACACTAACCCTGGTACTGAACTAGATCAAACCTTGATCTAGGTATTTTTCTTTATTTTTTCTTTTATTTTTTAATATTTATTTATCTTTTTTTTTTTTTTACAAACTTTTTTTTCTCTCTCTGTGTCAGGAGTTCGAGAGATACAATGTATCTCTCTTCTCCATTCATAGAGAGAGAGAAAACAAGGGGGCCGGGCTGCACAGTGATTGATCACTGTGATAGCCAATCAGAGGCTATCACAGCGATCACGTGACCCGGAATCGGGAGTCCCGGGTCCCGATCGTTAGAACGGGACCCAGGGCTCTCAGTGACACCGCGGTCTTGGCGCTGGGAGCGCGCCGAGCGGCGCGCTCCCAGCACAAAGACACGTACGCAAATATGCGGCCCCACGGAAAAAAGCCCAGGTCCGTGAGGCCGCATATTTGTGTTACGTCGGCGTCAAGGGGTTAAATATTACATTGTGAATAGACCACACCCTCCTATGTCAAATATGAAGTGATTACAAAGACCCCTGAGCAGCCATAATAGTAATTCCCCCCAAGAAGCTCAAATCTTAGTTATATTTAATAGCCAACATAAAGTTCAAATTCCAAACACACAAAACGTCCAACAAAAAGTTCCAAAAGTTCTCAGGGATTTTCAATATATACTGGTGATATCTTTTATTGTCCACCAATTTCCAATTTTCCTCAAATTGATTTCTCCTCTTCTACTCTTAGTACCTCAAAAAATAGATAAACCACACATAGTGCATTATCCTTAAAATATAATGCAAAGACTAGTGATGTGCTCACTAGTATAGCAGAGTATTTGTATAATCACAAGTGTGGTGTGTGACGTGACACTGATTCATAGTATATGAAGGATCCTGTAATCACTTGAGCTCATTAACCACATGCCGCCCAGCCACTGTATAAATACGGCGGCAGGGCGGCACAGCTGGGCAAAAGCATGTTTTAAAACGTGTGTTTTGTAAACAGGTAGGGGGCGTGCGCGAGGCACGCCGCCGCCCTACCTGTCCCGCCGATCACAGCCGCGGATGTCAGTCGCCGGGTCACAGCCAGTCGTTAGCGGCAATCGCTGACAGAGAGCACAGCTCCAGTAGCTGTGCTTTCTGTCAGTTCCCTGACAGCTCCAGGACATGCTGATCGGGACAGAAGAGTTTCTCTCTCCCGATCAGCGGTGTTCCCTGCAGTACACACCCCCGCCCCCTAGTAAAACACTCCCCTCACACAGTTAACCCTTTCCCTGAATAATAAACTTAACCCCTTCCTCCCCAGTGCTATTAGTACAGTGTCAGTGTTTTTTTTTTGCACTGATCACTGTATTGGTGTCACTGGGGTTGTCAGTACCCCCCAATGTCAGAATGTCCGCCGCAGTCCCGCCATAAGTCGCTGATCGCCGTCATAAGTCACTGATCGCCACCATAAGTCGCTGATCGCCGCCATTATTAGTATAAAAAAAACCTAAAAATCCCAGTATCTTTCCCGCCATTTGTAAACGTTATAACTTTCACGTAAACCAATTAATTTACACATATTGGGTTTTTTTTTTTAGCAAAGACATGCCGCAGAATGCATTTTGGCAGAAATTTATGACTAAATTTGATTTTTGAATTTTTTTTTACTGGACATGTTTTATAGCAAAAAGTCCAAAATATTGTTTTTTTTCCTCAAAATTTTCAGCCTTTTTTTTGATAGTGCAAAAAATATAAACCGCACAGGCGATCAAACTAACCCTAACCCTAAAAATTGCCCCAAACTTGTACACAAGCCAGTGGGTGGAACAAGCCTGCCTTTTAGTTACACAAAGCTACAGGTTTTCATTGTGCACCATTACGACCTTCTAGCCGCCAGTGTCCTGACAACCAATTACATCATTAGTTGAAAAGGAGGATGTTAGTTGCCTGCACAGCATTCTAGTTTGCCCCTCCCCTGCCCCTCTACATCAGTGCTGGGGTCACATTAGCTCAGTGAAGGAGAAAAACTGAGGGAGAAGAGAAACAATGGAATACTAGTCAATAGCAGTGTACAAAAGTGTATTTGCATTGGAAGAATAAATCACCTCTAATGTTAGGTGTCCTACATGTGTGGATGGTGCTGTGTTATATAAAACTATTAGAATAGTTTTTCACATTTTAGAATGGGGTACCCTTTTAAATTATGGACAGTCTTAAGGCACCCTATTTTAGAATGGGATGTCCAGAATTTTAAAGGGTGAATTGACTGAAAAAAGGTTGAGAAACAATGGTGTAGAGTGTTGCATGACCGCACAATTATCAGTTAAAGTAGCACAGTACCTTATAGCAAAAAATGGCCTAGTCATGAAGTGGGTCAAATCTTCCACAGGGCAAGTGGTTAAATAACATGCCTAGGGGATGCCCTTAGCCTGCCTGTGAGGTGGCACATCTGTACAATGTATACAACCTACTACAGCAACATTGACATTTACAAAAAATATATAATTTAAACTGCCAGTAATTGACAGCTGCTTTGATGGGAATTTCTTTGCAAATTCCTATCTATACCAGACCTTTATCCTAGATGAAAAAAATGGCAAGGAGTTTCCCCCAAAAATACACACCAGATTCTTATCCTTGATGAGAGTTTGGTATGAATGTTAAGGAGGACCCCAGGCAAAAAAAAGGCATGTAGCCCCCATTTTGTCCCCCTGAAATCCATACCAGACCCTTATCTAAGTATGCAGACTGGCTGACTCGGAAAGGGGAGCAACATTTGGCCCCCTCACCCAGGACTCAAATTTGTTAAAAGGAACAGGAAAGTCTTTTGTTGCCAGTGTTCTTCATTTAAAGAAAGTGTACTATATGGTGGATTTGGGAATTAATTCAGTGTTTTTTTGTATCATTATTATTATACAGGATTTATATAGCTCCAACGGTTTGCTCAGCGCTTTACAAAATGAACGTAGACATTACAATTACAATACAATTTGGTACAAGAGGAAACAGAGGGCCCTGCTCATTAGAGCTTACAATCTAGGACAAAGGGTTAAGTGATAAAAAAAAATGTAATAGCTGTGGGGGATGAGCTGATGGAGGCAGTTTACTAGTTAGAAGCAGGATAAGCTTCTTTAAAGAGAAAGGTTTTCAGGGATTGGCTAAAGGTGGATAGATTAGGAAATAGATGGACAGATTGGGGTAGGGAGTTCCATAGGTTGGGAGACACTGGGGGGAAGTCCTTGAGGCGAGCATGGGAGGAGGTGACACGGGAACTAGAGAGCAGAGGGTCTTGGGAGGATCAAAGAGAGCGGTTTGGTTGATATTTTGAGACCAGATTGGTGATGTAGCTGAGGGCAGAGTTGTGGATGGCTTTGTAAGAAGTTGTTAGTATTTTTAATTTTATTTGTTTGGCGAGGGATTGGCAGAGAGGGGTAGCAAACACTGTTAGTAAGGTGGATGAGCCTGGTAGCAGTATTCATGATGGATTGGAGGGGGGATAGCCTATGTAAAGGTAAGCCAATGAAGAGGGAGTTGCAGTAGTCGAGGCGAGAGATAACCAGGGAGTGAATTGTGCTTTCATTGGTTAAAAAGGGGTGTATTCTGGAGATGTTGCAGAGGTTGAGGTGGCATGATTTGGACAGGGAATGGATGTGGGCCTGAAAGGATAGTTCAGAATCCAGGGTTACACCTAGCACCCTGGCATGTAGAGATGGGTAGTGGTGCTATTGATCATGACTGAGAAATCAGGGGAAGAGACATGGGGGAGGAAATATTATGGGCTCAGTTTTAGATAGACTGAGTTTTAGGAAGTGGTGTGATATCCAGTCTGATATGTCTGTTAGTAAATTGGTGATACGCGAGGAAACTGATTGAGCTGAGGAGTAGAAAGATAGATTTGTGTGTCATCAGCATAGAAATGGTATTGGAAACCATGGGAAGCTATCAGCTGACCCAAGGAAGAAGTGTAGATCGAGAATAGGAGAGGTCGAAGGAGAGAACCTTGGGGAACCCCAACAGTAAGAGGAGTAGGAGAGGAGGAAGTAGAGTTGTAAGTGACACTGAAGGTGCGGTGAGATAGGTAAGATTCAAACCAAGAGTACAGTCATGTAGACCAAGTAAATAGAGTTTTTTGAGGAGGAGGGAGTGGTCAACTGTGTCAAAGGCAGTGGAGAGGTCCAAGAGTAAGAGTATGGAATAGTGGCCATTGGTTTTAGCGGTTAGTAAGTCGTTTGTGAGTTTTGGGAGAGCAGTTTCTGTTGAGTGTTGTGGGTGAATCCACACTGAAGAGGATCAAGAAGGTTATTTTGAACATTTCTTTGGGCTATACTTTATACAATCTTGGACATTTGTGGTTTTGTTTTTAAATAAGAACTTGATGGATGACCCTAATATTCCAAACATCATTCTAATATTGCAGTATTAATGGAATTTGCCTTACTGGCTTACCCTCCTCCCCTTCCATCTACACATAATAAGGTTAGTACTTATTCCGCCATGCAGCTCTGTGCCCTAGATACTGGATTGGCTTTTATACTAGTTGGCAACAACATAATGTTGGAATACCTAATATCTTTTCTAATTATCCCCTTTTTGGACCTTTCCAGACACCACAAATACTGCTTAGTAATTACTGATGCACTTTCCTTTGTGGATCCAATTGGAGATTTGACTATACCCTCTCCATACAGTCCACATCATTGAATACTCTTTAAGTGGCCTTGTGGCTCTGAAGTTGGTGATACTATTATAGTTATAGGTTATAAGGTTAGTACAGTATTTTCTACCATCAATACATTCCTTATTTACATCTGGAAAGGCCTTTGTCAGGTTCTAATGACTGTATACCTTTTATATACCAGGAGGTCCTTCTTAGGACTACCTACAATGAAGGAAATAAGTATTTGATCCCCTGCTGATTTTGAATGTTTGCCCATTCACATAGAAATTATCTGTCTAAAAATTGAATGGTAGGTGTATTGTAACACTGAGAGACAGAATAGCAACAAAAAATTCAAAAGAAATGCATGTCTAACAAATTATGCACTGATTTGCATGTTCATGAGGGAAATAAGTATTTGATTCTCTTCACAAAACATGCTTTAGTACTTGGTGGCAAATCCCTTGTTGGCAATCACAGAGGTCAGACATCTCCTGTAGTTGGCCAAAAAAAAATGCTGACAGGCCCTGATGAAGTCACGTGTTAAGCGTGACGATACGCGTTGGCGGTGACGCACTTGCGGTCGGACGCCTTCTTTATTTACATTGGACACCCATGCAAGTACATCTGATCTGAGGTTTGATTTACATGTGATGTACACGATGATTTTAAATGTGAGCATATTCGATATGTGATACTTTGTTTGGTGAATAAATAGTTTTACACTATGCAAGCATTCACTTCTATTTTCTGAGGGATCAAGTGGCTGCAGCCACCTTATCTGCCTGAAGAGGAGATCTGCTGCCCTGTGAGCCTGTGCTGGAATCTGTACATGAGGGGAGGTCAGTGTGGAGAGCTGTGGAGGATTACCTACTATTAAGGGTCCATGTGTTAGTGATCCTGAAGGCCTTTTGACCCTGTGTGGGTCGCAAGAGGGAGGTGAGCAGGCAATTCAGCCATTTTTGGATATCTCTGCACATTTATCAGCATTTTTTTTTTCTTTTCCTTCAAGAATTGCTGTGGACTTTATATATGGTTTTTTGTATATTGTCAGGTGTTTTACACCTCACGGGACTTTATATATTTATTCATGTTTGTTTGCATGATCAGTTCTTAGTTTATGCGTTTATTGGGATGCACGTGTGTTTTGTGTTATATGGTGGGAACTGATTTTTAGTTCCAGTGGGAGGTTTTTTTAGCACATTGAGTCCTGTTATGACTTACTTGTTTGATTTGGAGCACTATTGGATCCCATTGGATTACTTGGGGCACCATTTATGTTATTTGGTCCTTTTAGGACCTCGTATTGACACCTGTCACATGTTATTATTTATGAGTTTTTTGGCACTATTTAATATTGTATATTTGTGTCACTAATTTTGCACTGTTTCACTTATTCATTTATGTGTGAAGAATTTTTATGGTAGTAGCGCTGCATCATTTGTGTTTCAGTGCATAATTTATTAGACATTAATTTCTTTTGAATTTTTTTGTTGCTATTCTGTCTCTCAGTGTTACAATACACCTACCATTCGATTGTTAGACTGATAATTTCTTTGTGAGTGGCCAAACATTCAAAATCAGCAGGGGATCAAATACTTATTTCCTAAACTGTAGAACGTGATATGTCCTTTTGGAATCTCCCTGCTAACTTGCCTGAGACATGGATGCCTCACATACACCCCCCCCACACACACACACACACACACACACACACACACACACAATTTCTGCACCGTTGCATATGTTTTTTTTTAAGATATATACAGGATATGTATAATGAGGAGTGATTGACCATATAATTTGTTATATTATGTTACATTTATATCCAATTTTCTTTCATGTAGCAACTCCTGAAGAAGCGATATTCTCGCAAAACATGTTGAGTAACTATGGTCACTGATATATGATTCATGTTCCTTGATACCCTTACTGGGACACGGTACATTTGTATGGATCAACATAATTTTATGTATCTACGAGTTTTGTAACTGCATAGAATGCATCACCCCAAATGGGGGTCTTACATTCTTAGCAGATAATTTCTATGCATTGCTGTGTAATGGTGTATATTCAAATAAATTATTTTAACGAATATTGTTATAGTGCCTCTAAAGCCTCAATTCTGGCCTCCTTTTATTTGGTTGAACTACATTAGTTGTGGTAGGACATGACACTTGGGAGCCCTTTTTTCATCCCCACAGTTGTCACTCTGTGTTGGATACTTCTTACTCTATTAGACATTTTAGAAGTTTGCAGGCAAAAGGCAGTAAGGAGATTGGTGGGGTCCAGTGAGGCCTTTTTAAGTATGGGGGTGACTAGTGCATGTTTTAGAGAGTTGTGGAAGATGCCAGTAGAAAAGGAGAGATTAATGAGTTAAAGAGCGAAGGATAGAGCCAGAGGGTGACCATAATATTTGTGGGCTTTAGAAAAAAAGCTTACCAACCTCCTCTATAGTAGCTTTTGTAGGTTTTATTGCCCTTGGGATGGAACGACTGTCACCCTGATTGGGTGATTCTGTCAGAGAACAGGAACAGGTTTTTATATACTTTAGAAATAGGGGCAGTCCCCACAATAAACAAAAATTACATTGAGATAAACATCCCACACTGATAAGATAATGAGGCAAAGCTGACATCAGTCTAATCCTATCATGTAGGCACCTCCAGAAGGACATGCCATCATGCAACCAATAGGTGACTCAATTAACAATGGGACTGTACACCTAGGAGGCACACAATGTGAGAAGACAGTAAACACATAACACAGATTACAGCAAGACAAAAGAAATTAGAGCAAGAGTCTTCAGCATGAGGTTCCTCTTAGAGTCTCTGAGTCTGGGAAAGAGGGGGGGGGGGGGTTGAAGCAGTCAATGCTAGTTTGGGCACAGCGATCCCAAATCTGTATCCTGGTCCTCCAGTTCTCAGAATCTGTGTGTTTTGGGAAGACATGGACTTGAATCCAAAGTAAACTCCTCCAAAGGTCCCTCCCCCCCAGGCACCCACCAAATAGAGCCCCCCAGATGCCAGGGCATGGTCAGTAGGCAAGAGGCTAGCCTGCAGTCTCCTCCAAAAACCCCTGTCCCAGCTGGGTCTGTCACATTTCTCACCCCTCAAAAGTCAACTAGCCAGGTCCCAGACCTCCACTTGGTCTGGACATGCGTTAGTCGGGCAGAGTCCAGACACGAACTCCATTTTTGGCTGCTGTGACAAAGTGGTAGATGCTAGACAGAGGCCATTGGCACTCTGCCCTGTTGCTAGTGCTTCAGCTGGGGACCCCAAATCCTCTGCTCTGGCTGACTGTTGGGCAGGGAGGACAACCAGCTCTTGTCTCCCAGACTATGTACTTGCCGCTGGGGAGGGAGGATGACTTCCTCTCCTCCCTGGTCCTTGAACTGCCTCTGGGGAGGTGAGCCAGCTGCTCCATCTCCAGTACCTTCATCCAGTTTCTGGGACGACATTTCTCTGGTACTGTCTCCCAGGTGCTCAAATCCTTGCTGGGGAGGGAAGACAGTTTCCTCCACTCTAGCTGACTGTTGGGGAGAGAGGATGACCACCTCCTGTCCTGGACTGTTGAACTGCTGCAATGAACTAGCTGCTCCATCTCCCTGATTCCCGAACTTACGCTGTGGAGCAAGGATGACTTCCTGCACTCCCGAGTCACTACACTGCCACTGGGAATGGAAGATGACCACCTCCTCTTCCGGGCTGTGCAACTACTGCTGGGAAGGGAGGACGACCACCCCCTCTCCTGGGCTGTGAAACTGCCACTGGGGATATGAGCCAAGTGCTCCATCTCCTGGACTCCCGAACTCCCGCTGTGGAGTGACGATGACTTCCGATGAGTTCCTGAACTGCCACTGGGGAGGGAGGACAACCACCTCCTCTCCCAGACTGTAGATCTGCCACTGTGGAGGGAGGACAACCACCTCCTCTCCAAGACTGTGGAACTGCCGCTGGGGAGGGAGGACGACCTCTCCCTGGGGCCTCAGAACTGCTGTGGGTGTGGGGTAGAGGTCTTGGACCCTCTGTCCTGTTGCCAACTCTTCTGCTGGGATTGTGTATGGGCAGAGACTGGCGGCCTGCTGCTGGGGTGAAGGGCTGTTGGTGTTGGGCAGAGTAGTAAACAAGATTACATTTTGGTGGTCTTGCACAAATCCTCCAGGGCCACTGATTTTGTAGGCAGAAGTCAGTAAAGCTTTGTCTTGATGCCGACTGTTCTGCTAGAGGCTTACTGGGTTATTCCTCCTCAGCAGAAAAGTCTATTAAATCCCTGGTCTCTGTAGCTGGTGGCTGAATATAGAGTCTCATTATCTCCTGTGCCTGGAACCCAGGAGATGTTACCTGTGCTGGGCAGAGGCTAGCAGAACTCTGCCCTGATGCCAGCACTTCTGTTGGAATCTCAGTAAATGTTACAAAAACAAAACTGCTTTCTGGGATCTGTGGTTAGGGAGTGAGGGAAGCTTCCTTCTCTCCCTGGTCCTTGAATTGCCGCTGTGGAGATGAGCTGGCTGCTCCATCTCCCATACCCTCATCTGGCTGCTGGGCAAACGCGTTCTTCCATCCAAGCTCGTCCTGTGCAGAAACAGGTTCGTCAAGGTGAGTCAACCCTTGCTGTGTTTGCTATAACAGCTCCTCTTCCATAGTTGTGGATGGAGGTGAGCAAAGCACACTGTTAATCTGCCCCATTGCGGACACCTTAGCTGGGATTCCAGACCTGTTGGCTGGTACTTCCTGATAGTCCCAGGCAAAGGGAGGCGAGCCCTGCAGCTGAATAGAGTCTAGCAGCCGTCTGTAGGAGATCTCCAGCTCCCATTCCTGAATGGCTAGAAACTCCAAATCCATGATTTCCTCCAAATGCCCCAGATCGCTCATGAAGTACAACAGCCTCAGGCCACCATAGCCAAAGCCTTCCGTCTGGTTGTTGTCCACTGTCCAAGGGCACACATGGGCTACATACCAGCAGAGGGCTCTGTAGCTCTTGTTCAGCAGAATCTCTGCCTGGACCAGCCTTCTTAACTCAGCTGTCCACTCCTTGTGAGGTTGTTCCCCCAATAACAGCACCCACACTTTGTACTGCGGCTAGTACCTTTCCTGGATGGAGGAGAGAATTTTTCCCTGGCAATGTTGCTCTCGGTCTAGCACCTCCTTCCAGAGTTGCCAGCGGATGGAGTCATACCATCCCAGCAGGACCTGCTCTGGTACTGGTCCTCTGTGCTGCATCCGCATCTCTCGCAGTCTCCTTTCAAATTCTACTTTCATGGCGGCTTGCATCTATGCATTTCCTCTTCTGCTAACTGGACCTCGGATCCCGGTGTTGGTTTAAATGTCTCAGACTGCAGGAAGCATTACACTGCTTGCCATCAAATGTGACGGAACGCCTGTCACCCCGATTGGGTGATTGTGTCATAGAACTGCTTCCTCACCACTGAGACACAGGACCAAATTATTATAGCCAGGCATTGCACCCAAGACTAGACAAGATTAGCTTAGATGCCAAACTGGAACTACTTTATTGAACAGGAACATAGGTTTTAGGTGTTTATACACTTTAGAAATAGGGGCAGTACCCACAATAAATAAATATTACTCATTGAGATAAACATCCCACACTGATTAGATAATGAGGTGAAGCTGACATCAGCCAATCCTATCATATAGGCACCTCCAGAAGGACTTGCCAACAGACAAACAATAGGTGAATTAACAATGGGAATGCACACCTAGGAGGCACACAATGAGAGAAGACAGTAAACACAGAGACCCCAAATCTGTATCCTGGTCCTCCAGTTCTCAGAGTCTGTGTGTTTTGTCGAGGCTTGAATCCAAAGTAAACTACTCCCCCAGTTCCCCCCAGGCACCCACCAAGGAATGGAGCCCCTCAAATGCCAGGGCCATGGTCAGTCAGCAGGAGACTAGCCTGCAGTCCCCTCCAAAAGCCCCTGTCCCAGTTGAGTCTTTCACAGCCCTTAATTATGTACAATTCAATTCCTGCAAAGGAATATATCTAGTTTTCTACCACACTCTTTTGAAATGCTACAAAATGTAACAATTATTTTTAAAAGGATTATCTTTTGCCCAAGTTGTATTTAAATATAAGTGCATTTATGGATAAAAAAAAATCTCTATATGTGTTTCCTCCCAAAAAAAACCCTTAGGTAACATACCAAAATGTAGACCTCAAATGTGGTGTGGACTTCATCTACATTGCCTAGATTTTTGCTGCAGTATTTCTCTTAAATTTTCTTTCCAATTTCTGTGCTCCAGGACACAGATGCTACTACAATCTCTATAGAGATTATTAAAGGAGAGTTTACTTTTCTTTTTTTTTTTTACTCCAGGCATATCTGGTACAAGATGGTATGGCAGTGCTTACATTTCTCCAGATAGCAGAGACCATTTGGCAACCAACGCAAGAACGAACATCTCTGAAATCCAGGCTGTATTTATGTCTACAAAAAGCAATGGCAATAGTCACCCAAGAACTATTTAGTGACAGACCAACATCTCTAAATAATACTGACATGGCTTATTATTAGAAAAAGAAATATAGATTTTGCGGTTTTTGTTTTAAAAAAGGATGCCCTATAACAAACTCTCAGACTACTGCTAAATAATTACCGAAAGCAGGAAAGAAGGAACTGCAGTTTAGGAGTGTTTAATAATTGGTGTGGCAGTAACCTATATAGACATGAACCAATTTAACATATTTAGTCATCAAGAAAGTGTCAGATAGTGGAAGTATTAATTACAGGGATAGAACTACAAAAGATGGAACTGCTCTGTAATACAATAAGAGCCTTTGTTGTGTGAGTTTAAGAGAAACATCTCTATCTTAGCAACATAGAAGATTATTATAATTCATCACAGGTTGAATATGAGGAAGTCTCAGAAGAAATGTATACCTTTTGTATTTTAGTTCCTTACCATTGAAGTTTATGTTCCAGTCTTTAGTTTGTTATTTAGACTTTTTTTATTGTAAAAAGTTTGACACGTTTATTCAAAATGGATTTTGTATTTAAATTCATTTCCACAGATGTGTGGAGAGGATTGAGGTATTTTTCTGCCTCTAATAACTACACAGAGTTTCAGTAATATTTTCATGAAAGTATATGTAAAACAACTCATTCAATTTCAAAATAGAAATGAAAGGCAAAACATTGTGTATAGATATAAAAAACATAACAAATACTTTTTTTTTCCTTTTTTAAAAGTGATCACATAAACTCTGTTCTCAGCAGCTTAGAGAGCTGAGGGAGGAGGAACAGCAGTCCACTGAACTTCCCAGTTAATGTCTGTACAGGGGGAATTTCTAAGCAGAGGTCTGATCATTGGATGATTGCAGGCAGTGTTACCAGCAAAGCTAGAGAACTGACCATGCTGTGCTCCCATGTCTAGTGTGGTCAGTGTTTGATAGGAAAGCAGAGGGATTGGCATGAACATTAGGGATTTCACACTAAAGAAGCAATACATAGAGAACAGGATACTTTTTCATACATGCAAATGGTACAGCAGGCACATCAAGAATATGAAATGCTAGGTTTACAAATTCTTTAATTTCACTACATCTGAAAGCAGTGAAATATGTTAGGAATGAATAGTATGAAAAGATACTCAGGGCACACGGCAGCATAGGGCTGTTTTGGCAGCCACTTTAAGGTGCTAGGATAAGGGGATGGAAAAATCCCCACCATTTGCATATTTTTAACTCCTTCACTGCCACCTGTACACATATATGTGGCCTCACTGAAGTCAGTGTAAATGCACTTTTGCCTGTGTAGACAAATATCCCTGCACTGGCCCTCAAGATACCCTATATATATATACATATATAGTTGTCTTTTCTGTTACTTTATAATCAGTTTGTAATTACAAGTGTAGTGATGTATTGCCAAAGACCTGCTTAAATTTGTACTTGTTTTACAGTTTTCTTGTAGGGAAGGGACTTCCTCATTAAGGTGTAATCAAGGGCTTCTTTTGACGTGTCATGTGCCAGACTCTGTTAAAGAGCCTAGAGGGCTAAATCAGAGAAACAGCATGGACTGTTTGTTGACTAACCAATTACTGGTGATCATAGGTGGGTTGTCCCTAACTTTAATAAACATCCTCGGCAATCTATAGGGTGCTGCCTGTGTTTGGAATCCTGATCTGGAGCTCCAGGCCCTAAGGGGCCACCATGTGCTACCTAAATCTAAGAGGACCTTCCTCATGCTAAAATTATATTGCTGGGAACACCCAAGCCACACTTGAATCTCCAATAGGCTGGACCTTACCCATGTTGATCCAGTGGCTGAGAAGATATCACTGGGGTCTTATGCTGTAGCCTCAAACTGGTACAGAGAAGACACAGAAACCTCTGTTGACTTGATACTTCTTCTATCTGCTATATACAAAGTAAGTCTGAACTCCATCAAGGGCCAGTCAGCTTTAAGCAAATGTGCTACTTTGGGTATACCACCTACCTCTGTTCTCCCTTGTAGCAATAAACCTCTAGACATCTATAGACAGGACTGGTGTTACTGCAAGAGACAAAGCAGATTGAGAACTATGGGAATGAAGTTAATCTCAGTTAGGAGGTCCACCTTGCACTACACCACTACACTGGGCTTAACTGAGTGAAGGCACTGCCAGAGGCTGTGCACTATGGTCTCATGCCCCCCCCTTGCAGAGGTTGAGCCTTTACATTTACTACACAGCATTGTTTTTCAGAAGCCTGAATTGAAACATACTGTATGAGTGTGAGGAACAACAGCACTACATAGGTATGTAAATCAAAACTGCAAATTAGAAATAGGAGGATAATTAAGGAATTAAACTGGATTTATCAAAGGGGAAGGACCATTGCATCACAGGGCTGATGATCTCTGAGACTTTTTAGCCACTTTGTATTACTCATAATGGTGGAGCATGCCTGTGCAATGTGTGTCTGCACAGTCAATTGTAGTCACCACCAATGAAAAATTGACAGGGTAACAATTAGAGATCAGCATCACGTTCAGGTGGATCATAAGTTTGACCTGAACTTATTTTGTTTGCAATACTGCAAACAGGTGAACAAAGGTCCCTTCTTACCATGTTGATGCAGAAGGAGACAAAGAAAAGTAGAAAAAAGCCCGTAATTAAAAAAATCACACCCCCACCCAAAAAAAAAGGCCTATGATGTAAGTCCACACTAATCACATTGTTCACAATAAGTGACTCCAGGGAACCTGCGGCCACAACAATTTTCTACCACTGCTATTTATTATTATTATTTATTATTACAGGAACAGCCAAATGACAACTCCCCACCAACTGCTTTATGTCAAAAAACAGTCAGGGAACCTGGGTAACATCACTGACTAAAATGGTCATGACCATATTTGGCCAAAGATGTCACCAGGAATCCCGCTGCCACTTTGTTTACAAATAGAACAAAGCTTTCAAGGAATGGTCACTTATCAGCTTTTTTTTTTAACCGGTTACGACTTTCCTATAGCAGATATACTGCTACAGGGTGGCACGAGTGCGCAAAATCATGTATATAAACTTGTTTTTGCATTTCTGGGTAGGTGGCGCATGCAATGCATGCTTGCACCCTGCCCGTGCTGCCATTTGCGGGCACAGCTGTCAATCACCAGGTCCTGGCCGGTGATTGCTGAGCATCTCCGACGGGGAGGGTTCTCCTCCCTGTCAGCACATGCACACTGCTTTGGATGGCTTTGCACAGCACAGCCATGCACAGCAGTGTGATTACAGTGAAGCACAAACACAGGGCCCCATAGTAAAACACACCCAGCACACAGTTAACCCTTTGATCTCCCCTCATGTTAACCCCTTCCTGCCCAGTGCCATTAGTACACTGGGGATGTCAGTGACACCAAGTCAGTTCCCCCTAGTATCAGAATGCCCGCTGCAGTCTCACAGTCCTGCTATAAGTTGCTGATCGCCGCCATTACTAGTAAAAATAAAAAAAAGTCCAGTACCTATACCATTTGTAAACACTATAACTTTCACAGAACCAATTAATTTACACGTATTGGGATTTTTTTCAGCAAGGACATGTAGCAAGATACATTTTGGCCTAAATTTATGACGAAATTTAATTTTTAAAATTTTTTTACTGGACATGTTTAATCGCAAGTCACAAATGTATCAATTTATTTATTTTGGCATTAGTACATGTCCCCAATAACAGTGTCCTGCTCTTTTGACAATAGCTTTTCTGTTAGCTCTAAAAATGACCACTATTCACTGCTAAGGCTGCGTTCATCACATTTAAAAGAAGATCCACCAAACCATTGGCAAGTTGCACCCGGGCAGATTTTCTTATCTCTACTGTCAATACAAATTTTCTGAACTCACAGCTTTCATTTAAATGTATTATTCAATATCCATCAAGCATATAAATCTATATTGTGTGCTTTGGCTTTATACAGCACAGTCAGGGGCGGACTGACCATTCGAGCATTCGGCACTGCCCGAGGGCCCGGGGTCAGTAGGGGGCCCCATGAAATGCCCCTGGTACTTTTTATAGGCTTTTTTGGGTGTGCTTTGAGTGTGGGCAAGGACACAGGGGCCTCATGATCCCCTATTGCCCGGGGGCCCTATGAGTTGTCAGTCCGCCCCTGAGCACAGTTATGTCACCACTAAATTTCCAAAGTAAACCCAAGTATTACTTTGTAAATTTAGTGGTGATATAACTGTGCTGTATAAAGCCAATGCAGACAGCAGAGCTGTGGGAGAGGTCCAGCAGATCTAACCACTGTGGTCTGCCTGCTGAAAACTACAGAACTATTGCTACAGGGTGGCAGGACTGCGCAAAATCAAGAATATTCTGTATATGTGATTTTGTATTTCTGGGTAGGTGGCACGTATGCACCCTACCCGCACCACCATTGGAGGCTATAGCTGTTGATCACTGGGTCCCGGCCGGTAATTCCCCCCCAGCACTTGGCAATAGCAGAGGAACACTGACTGTTAACAATACAGATCTCTCCCCTGTCAGCTCCAGCACACTGCTTTGTATAGCAGAGCAATACAAAGCAGCATGCTTACACAGTAAAACACACGCAGCACACAGTTAACCGTTTGAGCACCCCAGATGTTAACCTATTCCTGCCCAGTGTCATTAGTATGTCAATGGCAATCAGTTCCCCCCAGTGTCAGAATGCCGGCCGCATTCCCGCTATAAGTTGCTGACTGCCACCATTACTAGTATAAAAAACAAAAATTCCAGTATCTATACCGCCATTTGTAAACACTATAACTTTCACGTAAACCAATTAATTTACACATATTGGGATATTTCTTTTAGCAAAGACATGCAGAATACATTTTGGCCTAAATTTATGATGAAATTTGATTTTTTTAATTTTTTGTTTAATAGCAAAAAGTCCAAAATATTGTTTATTTTGCAAAATTGTCAGTATTTTGTTGTTTATAGTGCAAAAAATAAAAAATGAAGAGGCGATCAAATTCCACTGAAAGAATGTTTTATTTGTGGAATTAAATTTCAATTGTGTGCAGCGTTGCATGACTGTGCAATTGTCAGTTAAAGCTACGCTGCATCCAAATGAAATTTGCATCCTTTTTTCCCACGAATTGAGCTTTCATTTGGTGGTATTTGATCGCCTGTGCGTTTTTATTTTTTGAGCTATAAAAAAAAGACCAACAATTTTGAGAAAAAGAACCGATATTTTTGACTTTTTGCTATTAAACATGTCCAGTAAAAAGATTTTAAAAAATCAAATTTCATCATAAATTTAGGCCAAAATGTATTCTGCTACATGTCTGCTAAAACAAAAATCCCAATAAGTGTAAATTAATTGGTTTACATGAAAGTTATAGCGTTTACAAATGGCAGTATAGATACTGGAATTTTTTTATTATGGTTTTGAATTTTTACTAGTAATGACGGTGATCAGCGACTTATAGCGGAACTGTGGCGGGCATTCTTACACTGGGGGGGGAAACGGACTTTGTGTCACTGACATCCCCAGTGACACCAATACAGTGATCAGTGCTAAAAAAAGCCACTGTACTAATGGCACTGGGCAGGAAGGGGTTACCATGAGGGGCGATCTAAGGGTTAACTGTGTGCTGGGTGTGTTTTACTATGGGGCCATGTGTTTGTGGTTCACTGTAATCACACTGCTGTGCACAGCCATCCAAAGCAGTGTGCATGAGCTGACAGGGAGGAGAATTGTTTTGATTACAAACAGTTCTCCTCCACAATATATAGGAAGTATTTGCAAGCGCAGACTTATATGTAAAAGCAGCTAGCATATAAAGGCAATCCTCTGTACCTCCTGTAGACAATAAAACAATAAACATGCAGCGCTAAAATGATGACATATAATAAACAATAGCAAAATAAAACACTAAATGACTAAATGCAAATATAGTGGGTGCTGCTGAGGCGCATAGGTGGTGGAGTGAAGATTACGTTCTATTACGACGTAACAATATGTCAATAAACATATATATAGGTGACCAAAGTGAATATGGTTCAACGTAAATAACAGTCCAAAATTGGGGTGATCCGTGCTCCGTGCTGGTAGCTTCAGATGCGGTGAGCCAATGAGACTATGCACCTACCAGAAGCGCATAGTAAATGCTCAAAAAAGTAATCCTTAATAGGTCCTCTGGGTCTGGTCTAGGGCTGTGGGGTCATCAGGCATTTTTGATGCAGAAAAAACAAACGCACTGGACTGCATCTGGTGTGAACTAGCCCTAATTCATCATTGCTTTTGTTGAATTTCCAAATAGAGTACTTACCTAGCAACCATATTCCTTTTAGAGAATATACTTCAATTAGGGGATGGAGAGCTAATAAGTTCATAATAGCCATTTGTTAGGGAGAGAGATGTTTCCTATTTCTGATGTGTCACAACACCTACCTCAGCAGCTAGAGCATTGTCATCACTGATCTAGTATTGTAGGAATGTAATAATGCTAGTTGTGTTCCTCCCATATAGAATACACCCCCCCCCTCCCAAAAAAAAAACAAGGAGAGATTAAAAATTAATGGCAGCTACAGAATGTTTAAAAAAAGTGTGCACCTGTAATGTTTATTGAATGGTACAATTTTGACTACTGATGAAAAGAGCTGATATGTGAATAAGAAGATATTTTCTTTTAGTAAAAGCAGCTTCTGTACAACACCACTGAAAATAGAGGTAACAGAGTCTTGTGGTTGCATAGAACTAGTGTAGCTGTACTTAGGAAACTGGAATCAGACTAAGTATGATTTAAAAAAAAGTTTATTAATGCACAGAACACCAACAGACCATAATCAAAGCCAAACCAACAACCTAACTAAAATACACTATATACAAATGGAGGGAATCAGACATAACAGGGCATGACTAGGACTGGGAACAAGGGGATCAAAGTTGGGTAACAGAATACAAGGATCTAAAGGCAAAATACAGGCTAAGCTAGGAATCAGGATACTTAGCAAGCAGGTACATGGCTTACAGGCAAAGCACTAATGCAAATCAAGGAAGCCAGCATTAGGTGGAGCCTAACTAATGGTTTTGCTGGCTGCAGAGAGACACCACTGGTGGCCACTAGAACTGCACCCTTCAGCTCTGGGAACCACAGTGCCACCAGCAGGTGATCCAGATCCTGACAAAAGGCCTCTGGGGTAACGGAGTTGAGGACATGAAAGTAGATGGACAAGAGAGTTAACAATTCAGAAGATGGAGCCGCAGTCAACAGTTGAAGCTGAGGTCAGGATCAGGAAAGTAGCAGAGGTACAAGGTCAGAAGGCAATATACAGAGGCATAAATCAGACTTATGTTACAATGTACAAGTTGGCTAACGTCTCCTGTGAAGAACAGAAAATTTCCCCTTGAACACGAAGGGGGAGTTTTAGAAAAACCGATGCACACAGAATCTGGTGCAACTGTTCACCATAACCAACCAGCTTTTAACTTCAGCTTGTTCATTCAAGCTTTGACAATAAAACCTAGAATCTGATTGGGTACCATGCACAGCTGTACCAGATTCTGTGTGCATCAATTTTAGTGATTCGCCTTCTAAATGTCCATGAAAGAACAACAATATGAATACTTATTGGATGTAAGTTATTTGGAGCAGTGTGTCAGACTGTCTCCTAGAAGTGCATCGTCCTTGGTTGATTAGCATATAAGATTGAGGAGTAACCCTGAAAATAGAACCTGTTCTTTGATTCACTAATATAATTGTGTAAAAGGTTCACTGTGTGGAAGTTACTCTGTAAAACTAAAGCAGCAACTTCCCTTTTCACTGCCCCCTCCACCCTTTACATTGTCATGTCATTCATACCATCCTTGCCAATGACTTATGTAAATGCATACAAAGTGTATAAATGCATTACAAAATAAATGTGCATGAAAATGTACACCGTTCCTGAATAGATATATAACAAAATGTTACTCTGCATCAAATAAGTTCCTTTACTTGTCCTTCCATATCACTTTACAATAGTTCCATTGAGGTGTATAGTTTGTAGCTGGATTACCACCCATGCTCACTTGGCAGCCCCACTGTAACTCAGGGGACGTGTTACAGTACCATTACAATATGTAATGTACAGGTGAAACTCGAAAAATTTGAATATCGTGCAAAAGTTCATTTATTTCAGTAATGCAACTTAAAAGGTGAAACTAATATATGAGATAGACTCATTACATGCAAAGCAAGATGGTTCAAGCTGTGATTTGTCATAATTATGATGATTATGGCTTACAGCTCATGAAAACCCCAAATCCACAATCTCAGAAAATTAGAATATTACATGCAATCAATAAAACAAGAATTGTACATAGAACAATATCAGACCTCTGAAAAATATAAGCATGCCTATGTACTCAGTACTTGGTTTGGGCCCCTTTTGCAGTAATTACTGCCTCAATGCGGCGTGGCATGGAAGCTATCAGCCTGTGGCACTGCTGAGGTGTTGTGGAAGACCAGGATGCTTCAATAGTGGCCTTCAGCTCTTCTGCATTGTTCAGTCTCATGTCTCTCATCTTTCCCTTGCCAATGCCCCACAGATTCTCAATGGGGTTCAGGTCAGGCGAGTTTGCTGGCTGATCAAGCACAGTAATCCCACGGTCATTGAACCAGGTTTTGGTGCTTTTGGCAGTGTGGGCAGGTGCCAGGTCCTGCTGGAAAATGCAGTCAGCATCCCCATAAAGCTTGTCTGCAGAATGAAGCATGAAGTGCTCCAAAATCTCCTGGTAGACAGCTGCGTTGACCCTGGACTTAATGAAGCACAGTGGACCAACACCAGCAGATGACATGGCTCCCCAAATCAACACAGACTGTGGAAACTTCACACTGGACTTCAAGCATCTTGCAGTGTGTGCCTCTCCATTCTTCCTCCATACTCTGGGTCCTTGGTTTCCAAATGAGATGCAAAAGTTGCTCTCATCAGAAAAGAGGACTTTGGAACACTGAGCAACAGTCCAGGTCTGTTTTTCTTTAGCCCAGGTAAGATGCTTCTGACGTTGTTTGTTGTTCAGGAGCGGCTTGACAAGAGGAATATGACATTTGAAGCCCATGTCCAGGATCAGCCTGTGTGTGGTGGCTCTTGATGCACTGACTCCAGCCTCAGTCCACTCCTTGCGAAAGTCCCCAACACTTTTGAATGGCCTTTTCCTGACAATTCTCTCCTGGCTGCGGTCATCCCTGCTGCTTGTGCACCTTTTTCTTCCACATTTTTCCCTTCCACATAACTTTCTATTAATGTGCTTTGATACAGCACTTTAGGAACATCCAACTTCTTTTGCAATCACCTTTTGAGGCTTTCCCTCCTTATGGAGGGTGTCACTGATGGTTTTCTGCACAACTGTCAGGTCAGCAGTCTTTCCCATGATTGTGATTCCTACTGAACCAGACTGAGAGACCATTTAAAGGCTCAGGAACTCTTTGCAGGTGTTATGGCTTAATTAGCTGATTAGAGTGGGACATTTTGAGCCTAGAATATTGCACCTTTTCACAATATTCAAATTTTCTGAGATTGTGGATTTGGAGTTTTCATGAGCTGTAAGCCATAATCATCACAATTTTGACAATCACGGCTTGAACTATCTTGCTTTGCATGTAATGAGTCTCATATATTAGTTTCACCTTTTAAGTTGCATTAATGAAATAAATGAACTTTTGCATGATATTCTAATTTTTCGAGTTTCACCTGTATGTAGCCTTTTTCCATTCAGATTTGTCTAGCTATCCAGATGGCACCTACCAGCACATTCGTGTTTGTCCTGGAGGACTGACTCTCAGACTAGTCCTTTTTTACTGTTACTCACTATGTTGTCAGACGAGTGATAAAGGACACCTGCTTGATGGTAAAGCACTTAACAAATCTTTTATTTGTGAGGAGTATCTCCATTTAAATCTGGTTCCTCTGGGTGTCACCCTGGCACCTTCTCTGCTCACATCAATCCCCAACACCTGATAAGCCCCCAGTGACAAGACTCCCCCTTCCTGATCTAATTGTCACTCAAAATTTCTAAAGGTAGGAAACCTACCCAAAACCCACCAGTCACAAAGACATGCACACCTTTACCTAGGTCACATAGGTACTCACAGGTTTTATCTTTATGGAAGAATATTTAAAAAATAAGATCATTTCAGACTCAAAGAAATACATATTACAGAATCCTCTGTTAGGGTTTAGGAATTTAATGGGATTGTCTCTTACTTTGGTTGGCCCATGATAAAGTCTGCACTGATGGAGGAACTTCAAAGTTTCATTTACACACTATTAAGTGCTTAAGAGGTGAGATTAAGAGGTGAGTTTCAGAGAACAGTCATTTCTTGCATTTCACTTTTAAAGCTTTAAGCAGTTAGGGAAATTATTAAACATAGGTGCCATTAAAAATTCCTATAAGAGCAGAGCCTGTAGCTAGATTTAAAATTGGGCAGACATCTCGCTGAAAATGGTAGACATTTGTCTGTTCTGGAACCAGCCAAGACCTGCCATGGAATTTGTAAATTAATGGTGCTTGAACAGATACATTTGCATCCCAGGGAAGCTGAATATGGACTGATTCTCATATGATCGCTACAGTAAAATGTAACTAAAGTATAAAATTTTAAAAAACTGCTAGCAGGTAGGCTCTTTATTGCAGAAGTCTCTTGCTCAAAGTCTTCTTTAAAATGTACATTGAGCTGCATATGAGTGAAGACTGGCACCTGGATGAAACCAGGAAGAAGATGCCGGCATAGGACAGCTGAAACAGAGGTAAGTATTACAAACTTTACTTCCACTCTAAAGTGATTGTCAAGGTAAAAGTTTTTTTTTTTTTACTAACAAACAGGTCATACTTACCTGCTCTGTGCACAGAGCAGCTCCAAGCTTCCTCTTCTGGGGTCCACTGCCTACACTTTAGGCTCCTCTTCCCTTTCGCATGGCCCCATGGTAAGTCACTTGTTATGGGGGCACTCCTGCAGGTTTAATCCTGAGCCGCACTGTGTGTGTCTGTTGACACACACAGTGTGGCTCAGCCCTGGCCCTGCTGCCTCCTTCCTGAATTTGATTGACAGCAGCATCAGCAATGGCTACCACTGTTGCCTCGATGTCCAATGAGGAGAGAAGGTGAACACCACTGCTCTTGGCTTCAACACTGGATCAAGATCTGGCTCAGAAAAGTATTTGAGGGGGGTTGGCTGACAATGGAAGGATTTTTACCTTAATGCAGAGAATGCATTAAGATAAAAAAAACATAAGCTTTTACAACCACTTTTAGCTGTTGAATCAGAGTAGAATTGGTCTGTGTGGGATCACCTTACAACTGACTATTTCAAAGTTTTATCACAGATTGCCAAGTAAATACCATATTAGAAATCTAAATGAAACATAGTTACACAATTTGATGCTATAGTAATTTTACTGACCATGAAACAATAGTGAATGTGGACTCTCCCTTTCCCCATGTAACAGCTGGGTAGACAAGTACCAGAATAGGTATGTGTGTACTCCTCTCTGTTCAATAAAAGCTGGTCTAACGACCAGCTTCCCTTTAGAGGTCATGCTGGAGAACATCGCCTGTAACAAAGAGAAGTTTGAGTTTCTTAAAAAATATATATACTCAACTAGGTGGGTGCAGTATCAGTCCAATGCTGCATCTATCCCCCGCTGCTTCTAATACTGAGAACCGAGCAATCAAAGATTGCTGATCAATCAATTCTCAGTCCTCAGTGAGCAGAGAGCCAATGGCTGTCAGTCAGCTGCTCTCTGCTCTGCCTCTCCAGTGCTCAATGTAGTGCCAGGCTGTGGAGGGGACAGGAGTGGCTGGCTCAGGCTGTCAGCTTTTGTTGCAAAAATATATAGTTACAACATATTGTGACATTCAGAATTTATTCATGCAAACAATATAGTTACTAATACTGATCGTGGGCATGTACGCGACCGGCCTTCTTTCTGGTTTGGGAAATGCGCGTTCCCCCTGCTGACCCATGCTGTGACTGGACACAGCACAAGTTTGCCAGCAGATTTCAGTCAAATTATTACAGTTCAAACCTGCTGATTGGCTGTATACAGTCACACAGAACTCTATGTGCATAGGAACAGCAATCTGGCAGTTTATTTTCCCTGAAAAACAGGGCGAAAAACAGCCAGATTAGAAAGTAAATTCAGCACACACACTTGTTAGGCACACAGGTAACCCCTTGACTGCTCATAACTGTTAACTCCTTCCCATTCAGTGTCATTAGTACAGTGTCAGTGTACAGTATTATCACTGATCACTGTATTAGTGTCACTAGTAATGTCAGTGTCAGTTGGTGACCCTTTCAGCCAGTGTCTGTTAGTGCCAAATTTCCTGCACCCTATCACAGTCCCACTATAAGTCATTGATCATTGCCATTACAGTATAGCTGAGTAAATTCCAGTATATATATATCATAGTTTGTAGATGCTATAACTTGTGTACAAACCAATTAATATAGTTATTTTTATTTACAAATACATTTTGGCCTAAATTTATGAAGACATTTGATTTTTAGATTTTTTTTGGATATGTTTTATAACAGAAAGTAAAAAAATATAGTTTTTTTTCCCAAAATGTTGGGTCTTTTTTTATTTATATAATAAAAAAATTAAAACCTAATGGTGAGCAAATACAAAGCAAATAGAAAGCTCTATTTGTGTGAAAAAAAATATATAAAACTTTCATTTGCATATAGTGTTGCTTGACTGTGCAATTGCAATTTAAAGTAGCAAAGTGCTGAATAGCAAAAAAATGTCAAGTGATTAAATAATGCAGCATTATTTTTTTTATACATTTATTAATACCATTTGAAATAAAACCCCCCAAATACTATTCACTGCTGCTAGCAGCCTAAGGCTTTAGAGAAATGCCCATTTTATTTTTTAAGTTGAGCTTCAGGCTTGAGTTAATGTGTACAGATGTGAAATCTAATGAATACTTGATGATCGCAACAAGAAGGGTAAATTATGCTGTGTTTGTCCTACAAATGCCTAACCTTCACACTCCAGTCTGGTTTAAGCAATCAGCTGGGGCCTAATACAACA
This sequence comes from Staurois parvus, assembly GCF_062004578.1. Taxonomy (NCBI): domain Eukaryota; kingdom Metazoa; phylum Chordata; class Amphibia; order Anura; family Ranidae; genus Staurois; species Staurois parvus. Next base: position 4,753,827 of record NW_028317852.1, on the reverse strand, counting down.
TAATAACAGCAATTCAGCTGTGCAGCAAGTCTGATTGCCCATAAACTATTAAAAAGCCACGTGGTGCTGTGTAAATAAGGAACTGATTATGAGCTATTCACCATGCTTACAACCATTTCATTCAATTAGCTATTCTTTGTTTTTCCTTTATCTCATGCCTACAAAAGCAGAAATAACCATTGCTGAAGAAGGTGCTGTATGCTTGTGGATAGAGGTCTCATCATTCTATAATTGGTTTTCCATTAAGAATTGATAGTCATTTGGAAAGCCAAGCATTGTAAAATTAACTAAGTGGCCAGCATAATTACTTGTTTTTTTCTTACATTTCCCGCATTATATATTTCTAATATGATGCCTAGTTACACACATTGTTTTAAAGGATAGAGAAGAGAGAGAAATATGGAGGGTGGTACTGCTGACCTTTCCACGATTCTACATCCCTGCTTATCATGCTAATGTGCTAATGCAATAGTTTCAATACTTTGGGAGTTGCTACCTGCAGATAGTCATGAGTTCTGACTGCACTTGCTGCATGCTTGTTCCAGGTGACTGATTCAGAAGGTATTAAAGCAATGACATCCAGGCAAGTAAGAACGTTTTTAGAAGGAATTTTCAATCAGTTTATGACAAGCAGATATAATATTATGACCACTGACAGGTAAAGTATATAACATTGATTATCTTGTGACAATGGCACCTGAAAGTGGAAAGGATATATTAGGTAGCAAGCGAACATGGTGTCTCTGTAGTTGATGTGTTGAAAGCAGAAAAAATGGACAAATGTAAGAATTTTTAGTGACTTTGACAAAAGCCGAATAACTAGCTAGATGACTGGTTCAGAGGATTGTCTAAACTGCAGTTTTTGTAGGCTGTCCCTGGACTGCAGTGGTCAGGACTTACCAAAAGTAGTCTAAGGAGGGAAAACCAGTGAACCGGTGACAAGGTCGGGGCAGCTAAGACTCATTAAACTCCCTGGCGGTCTAACTAATCAATATTTTTGAATGTCAAAGCAGTACAATTTTTTGCGTGGAAATTTGTTGTTTTATATTGTAGGCCTGTAATTCTTAGGAATAACTCACTTAAATCTGTCCAAACAAAGAGTCTAGTAAACATCCCGGGTATGAAAAAGTTTGAAACATGAAATCATAAATTAGAATATAATAATATAATAATAATAAATTTAATTCAATAATGTAATCAAACCAAAAACACTGAAATTTGAAATAGAGCACCAAGTTGACATCGCTGAGCTCAGTCGCAGAATCGTTGTGTCTGATGATTCATTTCCCAACAAATCACTATCGCTCAATTCTGCAAGTGATTCTAATTCACTATCTCTGTTTTCTAGCTGGTCTAAAACCGCTTTTGACCTAAAGGGATGCTTTTTGGATGCCATGAACATTCCTCAGTTTCCAGGCAGAAAAAACACCAAAAGTGCAGGCAGGGCACTGAACAAAGCACTAGAGACAAAATTTAGTTGAAATGGTTTGATAGAGTAATGTAATGCTAAGAGATTACAGTGTATTGTGTGTATGTCACATGTTAACTTTTTTGAATCTCCCGCCGGTTCCGCTCCCCGTGCGTCCCGACGCTCGCAGGGAATGGAACCCGGAAGACAGATGCCGACATTGGCCAGCGGACATGGCCGGCGGACACAGCGGGAGGATCTCGCAGTATTGTGGGACAAGGTAAGGCTCGAGGGATCGCTGTAGTGTAATCCTGAGTGTTGCTCGGGGTTACCGCTTTTGGTACTGAAATTAACCCCGAGTCACACTCGGGATTACCGCCAGGAAGGTTAATGCATGTAAGAGTAAAGGCTGGCCTGTGTAGTCCAATCCGATAGAAGAGATACTGTAGTTCAGATTGCTGAAAAACATAATGTTGGCTCTGTTAGTAAGGTGTCAGAACACATAGTGCATTGCAGGTTGTTGTATACAGGGCTGCGTAGCTGCAGACCCGTGTCCACAGCCAAAATGCGTACAATGGGCACATGAGCATCAAAACTGGACCACAAAGCAATGGAAGACTTTGGCCTGGTCTGGTGAATTCAAGAATGGTTTGAGGAACACAAAAAATAGAGCTCTATTCATACACTGTTTTTTTTACGGATTTGAATTTGTTTCATTTTAATTTATTTTAATGACATGGCCTCTCTACAGACATATTTGAACTTTATGGTTTCCTGAAGAAGTGAACATTGCTCCACGAAATGCATTGAGAGTAAAATCAGTACTTGTTTAATTGATGGTTGTGAAAACGTGGTCTTCATGATACACCAATGTTTACATTTTTAATGCATGGTTATACAGTATGTATTTTGTATTTTCCTTTAAATCTTATGTAACGCCCCTCTATTTAGCTCGGGAGAGGTAGTTTTTAGTTAGAGGCTGAGTAGCAGCCTGGTATGAGTTGGCCTGGGATGAATCAGCCAGGTAATTTTTAGGTCAGGGCTGAGGGCTCTGCAGATCAGTCCCCTGATACCTCCCCCTGCTCTAGAAATTTGAGAAGTTTCTAGAAGGCAGTGGATGGGGTGAGGGGATGCCAATCTGCATACTTAGGGGATCTTGGCCAATCCCCAAGCAGGAGGCTTGGCATAAGGCCAGGACAGCCCTTAAATATGAGAGAGCCTGATCAGCAGGGGAGCAGTGTTAGGTGGAAGATGGAATGAAGGTTGGAGTGTGGAGCCTGGGAGGGGGCCCAAGAGAGAGGCCTACCTACAGGCAGGAGCTGGAAGGAGGATCTCTCAGCCTCAACCATCCCCTGAGAGAGGACAGCCTAGAAAGCAGGGAAGGAGCCAGCCCATTGTAAGGCCTGAAGGCAGGCATCAGCTCACAAGCTTGCAGGAAAGGACTGAGTGAGTAATCCCACACCCCTGGGCCAGATAAGGGGAGAGGGCAGTCAGGTGGCCAACCAAACTAGCTCTTCAGCTGGGGCTGTTTGCATAAAGTGGCAGTTTCTGGATCCCTTTGCTCAGGGATTGCCTCAAACAGCTGGGTGAAGAGGAGAATTCATCTGGGGTGGTACACCAGGAGGGCTGGAGAGCTCTGCAAGAAGAGAAGTTTTGTCTGTGAACTGTGGTACATAGTTGCTAAGGAGTTGTCCTCAAATTGCAGTTTCCTTGGGCATCCCATACATCCCTCAACCCTTTCCAAGTTCAATACCATTTTAAAAAAACAAGCTCTGTTTACTGTCTTCAGTGTGCAAGGTCTAAGGAAAATACATGTTGCCTGGCTGTGCAGGACTATAGGGGGACCCAAAATACAGCGACTCCAAAGGGGGTAGTGCTACACTTAATATGAAATAAAAGATGTATAATTATATATAATGTGGTATTAATTTTTGGTGCAACTCCAAAAAGTCCCATGGTCATCTTCTATATTTATTGAAATTTATTGTAACAGTGCATTGTGTTGCCATTCAGAATGTATGCAACTCACCACAGCACATGCATTACCACAACACATAGATCTGCATGAGTACTCACATGAGTAAAAACATTTTTGAATATGCATTTCATCTTTAATAGGTAAAGATTGCACAGTTGTAGAGGTAATACGAAAATAAATATAAATAATTAAATGAATTGTATTTCTTTCCAGAGGGTTTCTTTTCTTGCATATCATGCAACAGATTGGATATGTGATTCCTTGAAAGATTTAAAATGATACATATTCCTATACAGTTGTTATGTGAAGGGTGTAACATGCCTGCAAGCAAATAACTGAATATATTTGATATGTGCGTAATATACTATGTTTGCCATTCTGAACAGTTACAACGCAAAACGATATTCTATTGTTTATAAAAGCAGCACATTAAATCCTCCTCTATTGCATGTCTCCAATCTATTGCTTTCTACAATGAACATCTGTAGAAAAAATGAACAATGAGCTTGGTGTGGCCTCCACCAAAAACATAATTGCGAATGTCTGGAATAGGCCAGCAATTAACAGATGACAAAGCATAGTTAGTTCTGTTTTCATAGCTTGTTGAATAATGCATTGTTCCCTACTGAATCAAAGATTATTCCAGTCAGCTGCTGACATCATAGATCAGAGAATGTGGGGAGATGAGACAGGCTTGCAAGGCTTCTTCTAGCAAAAGGCACATTCAGGCAATTTTAATCTTCTAAGGGTTTTATTTTGAACTTACTGGCCAATTAACACATTAAATGTAGACTGAGCCAAGTCTGCATTCTGACAAAATAATTTTAGATACATATTTCGCATTATTTGCCAAAATCTGTGTCCATTCATTACTTCTGTTCTCAGTTTACAAAAATGTTGAACCTCATAAATTTAAAGAAAAATATTCTTGTTTCCCATTGCAGTTAGATTCTTTAACAGATTCTAAAAATGGAGCTACAAAGCAGCACTTGTAATATGACTGTTTGTAGGTAGGTGCCTATGGTGTGTCTTTATTTTGTTATGTTATGCCCGACATCTTGTCTGTTCTTGAGTATATATACATATGCAGAGGACTGGCTTGGGGACTTTGTCCATGAGAGTTGGTCAGCCAAGACAGACCGTTGCTATGTGATTCCTTCTCAAATATCACTCCCCCCAAAAGGGCCTATCTTTTGGGAGTCCAGTTGCCATGGGTTTTGGTTACTATGGACTTAATCCATCCTGGGTTTGGGTTGCACTATGTGCTGCATGCACCTTTTTCCTGTGTGAAACCAATAGGGACCGTGCTCTTGTAGTGGGTGAGAGTGAGAGACAAAGGAGACACTGAGTGACAGCGGGCTGCATATGGTGATCCTGGCTCACCGCCCCCTCCCTAGCAACACCAGGGACCAATCAAAGAGGAAGATACATTGGATATGTGGTCCCATGGTTATGGCCCATAACATTTCATTGGTCATGGACTACAGACCCCAGCTGGCTTTTACAGGAGAAAAACCGTATTCAACTAGAGATATCCGGGCGGGCAATTTGGATTCTCCTCAGAGAGAGTGTGTGACAGTAGCGGAGGTGACAGGAGCTAAGTGTGACAGGACCTGTCAAGGAACTCCACCTAGAAAGAATGAGTCTGAGTCAGTGGAGCTCATAGTCATGTGATGGACAATACTGTGAAGTGAAGCAAAAAGAAAGAGTGCACCAACCTTGCGCATAATATTGCACCAATATTGTGGAGATATATGGAAATAGGGGGGATAATGTAAATTGCTGCAGCTGGACCACAGTTCTCCATGCATGCCAGTGGCCCATCGGACTTGCGTTCCAACGATGAAGCCGGCGGGCCGGCATCCACACTGCACATGTGCCGTTAGAGCCATGCTTTCTTGGCGTGCGGTCCATTGCCATCCATTACCAAACACCACCAGCAGCTATATGGAATACTCCTACTTCTGCACTTGGTCTCCCTCTGCTGATAGTTTGATATTATAATACACTATCTGTGTTGCACTTGATCTCCCTCTGCTGTCAGCCTTCTTCACTATACACAGCAACTTTGTTTCTAGGTGAAGATACACTGTATCAACTATCCTTTAGACAGCCTATATATGGAAAATGAAGGTATCTGCTTTAACGTATAATCTTATCACCCAATCAGCCTCCCCTATCAAGAGATACACCTTTGAAAAACACTTGATGATTTTTCTAATATCCGATTATACTCATTTAAATCAATGCAACCTTTGTTATTCCAATCATGCCTGCCAATTTTGTATATATATATATATATATATATATATATATATATACAGTTGCAAGAAAAAGTATGTGAACCCCTTGGGATTACGTGGAGTTTTGCATGAATTGGGCATAAAATGTGCTCTGAACGTCATCTAAGTCACAACAATAGAAGAACACAGTCTGCTGAACATAATACTAATAAGCACATTTTATGCCCAATTCATGCAAAACTCCACGCAATCCCAAGGGGTTCACATACTTTTTCTTGCAACTGTATATATATTATACAATACTATTATATATATATTTTGTACGGCAGTAATCAATGGTACCATATGACATTATATGATAGATGTGTGTCCTGTTTATCTATACTCATGTATTTTTATATATATATATAATTTTTTAATTATATATTGAAGTTTGTTTCTATATTTTTATTTGTTTTATATGCATTTTTAATGTTCATGCTTTATGGTCCCACGCTTGATTATACATCAAAGGACATGTATTTGATTTTGTGTTGCTGACATATATATTTATTTCTATGACACCAATGCCCCTCTTCCTGGTCGGGGACAGCCTCTTAGTTCAATGGTATGAATGGTAGGGGGCATTGTGAAGTTCGCACTGATGAAGAAGTTTCCCCCTTTGAAAAGCGTCAGACTCACTTTGAGAATCTACCCTCGTGACGTGACTCACACTGGCTCTACATTCCTTATCTCCGTTGAGGATCTGTAATGCTTGTTTTACATCCTTGTTTGTGAGTATATATATTTAATTTAATAACATCACAGAATTACTGAGGTAATGCGCAAGGTTGGTGCTGTTTCTTTTTGCTTCACTTCACAGTATCAGTCGGGCTTCCCCAGCCTTGTTGTAGAGCTGCACATCTTTCCATGTACTGGTGGAATTGTTTTGAGGTTCCTCGATTCCTCCACCGCTGGTTTGAGTCCTAGAGCACAGGAGGTGTTATCTCTGTATCTGCTTCATGTGAGGGATATCCAGGGGTTACAGAGCATGACCTGAGTACAGAGGGACAAAGCTACCCCACAGAGTCCTCACAGTCAACCCAGAGTGAGCGGATACCTGATCAGGGAGACCATTTCTACTGTGTCCTGGGCCTGGTGATAGGGCCTTGTGGCCACTACTTGACACCGCTGTTATTGATTGACCCATTAGGAACTACCTTCCAGCTACTTTGTAGCTCTAATACCTCCTGCAGGTTTATGGACTGCCTTAATGCGTGCCAACAAGCCCTATCATATAGCCAGTTGAAGAGTAAGGACTAAAGACTGCTCCTAACAATTACTGCCCTGAGGCCTTATCCCTTTCATTTAGTTAAAAATGGTACCTCTTAAGAGATGTTGCTTCCTAGCCAATCCATTAGAGTGCACTCTAGTTTAGTGTAGTATTATTATCATTTATGCTACTTTTGACTTTTATTAATATTTGTTATTGCGGATATATTAACTACCCCTTTAATTCTAAGTAGTATAAAAGCCAATTTTTGCCCATTTGGCATAGGTTATACACTGTTTATCAGACTGTGTAATAATGTGGTGTGCTCATTTATATTAAATTTTTCATTTAACCTAACCCATATCAATAAATTCAGAGCATGTACCACTAAACACGATTGTGTCTCTTTACTTGTACTTACCTACAGACAGGTTAAAAGTATTTTAAATGTATGTCTCTATTTGTGCTTGCAATGGTTTTTGTTCAACCAGGTGTGTCAGAGGGGCTGAGGTTGTTCTTGGAGTTGAAGCGCAGAACAGAAAACTCAAAGCTACCACGCAGCTCCTTCAGGGGTGGCACTACACATGGTAGCTCATGCAGGATACCTCTGTTCTACAAGCAAGTCACCAAGACAACATGCCAACAAATGTCAAAATGGACCTTGCTAGTGTGCTGCTCGACATTCCTGGAGAAGCCTGGACTGAGGAACAGATATGCCAAGCTGTGTAGGCACTAGTTCCTGATCAGAAGGTGTGTGTGGTAGGCTTGCAACCAAGGACCTCTCGCACTTATGTCTTACAAGAGTGGAGGAAAGGGGTCCCTGCCTGCTACCAAGGATCCAGTCTACTGCTGACTACTGATGTTAAGACTTGCCTGATTCAGCTGAATGTATCAGATATGAGCCCTAAAAGTTCAAGTCAAGCAGCTGCAACAGAAGAAGATACCTAATATGCACAGCACCCATAGCCATGCCAAGATAACATCCCAACATACACTGGGACCAAGTATTGAAAATTGAGTGCCTTCCCGGGAAAGCAGCTGGTGCCCATTGAGGAAGATGAGTATAAAATTAGTGCATCAGTGAGAGTTTGAGAGGAGCTGCTGCAGAAGCTATCATAAATCTCAAGTTCGGTCGATGGCCTGCACAGCCTATGACTAACTTGCTATGGTATGTAATTATATATTTATAGGTAAGGTTGATCCAGGGAATATCCGATTGTCTCTTGGGGGATCAGGAAGGATTTTTTTCCCCTGCTTAAACATATTGGATTATGCTTTATTGGGTTATTTTGCCTTCTCTCTTGGTTGAGCTGAATGAACAGAGAAAGTTTCAGACTTGATTTATCAATTTGAGCACACTCTTCAACGCCACGGTGAACTCCTGTCTGAGTATATCATACAATTAAACAAAATGCTATGTCAAATTGTGTTAAAGAAAGGAATAGAACCTTCAACCATAGATCAAGCTAGGATGAAGCAGATTCTGAGAGGTGCTCTACGCTCCAATCCTATTTGGATCCAGCTGAAGACTTCAGCTGATGTCATGTCATTAAAGTATCCTGAGCTCATTAAGGTAGTGAGGGAGAAAGAAGCCATATTTGATTGCATGAAAGCTGTAGCCAGGCCTGCACCAGCATATCAAGCTGACATTGGGTCAGTAGGTACAACAGAGCCCAATTTGGAGATAGCCACCATGAAGTCACAAATGTCACAAATGATGGAATTTATGAATCTACTAGCAGCCAAAATCATCACATTTTCTGGCCAAAGTGCTCCAAGGCCCATCTAATTTTTGACTCCTACAGTTGTCCCAAAGGGTTTGCTTCAACTGCAGAGGAGTGGGACATTACCGATGTGATTGTCCAAGCCCATCAAAGTCTGAAAGCCATCGCCAGAAACCAGTGGGAAACTTCAGAGGGCCCATGTGAAGAAGCCAACCGGGTGTCCACCTACAGCAGTCAGCTCCAACGTCAAATAGGTAAGGAAACCACAGTGGAAGCCCAAACCCTCACAGAGGGTCCTCACTGTTGTTTCAGAATGACTGGTCAATCTGCTGTCCTTGACCTTAGGTACCCAGCCTTGGAATGTCAGTGCACACCAACCCTCTGGGGCCCAACCGAGACACAAACAAAACCAGAAACCCATCAAGAAGGGGGCAAGAATATAGACAACAGAATAAGGTAATCCCACTACTCCTCAAAAATTTTATGCCAAGCTAGTGGATCCTTCTCTCATCATGCCAATCCAAGTGAAAGGCATCTATTCAAAGGTCCTTCTGGACACAGGGAAGCATGTGACCCTGCTATAGCATGACGTTTATGACAGACTCTTCAAGCATTTGCCCCTACAGAAATTTGAGGAATTAGAAATATGGGGACATGAAATCCAGAATTTCCCATATGATGGCTACTTAACCTTTGACCCCTCTGTGGCCAGGCAATCAGAGACACTCGATACACTAGCCATTGTATGCCCTCACCCACCAGGATCCAACAAGAGTTCCCTGATAAGAGGGACCGACATTGACTTCATCAGGAGACTACTCACTCCTCTTGTCTTGAAACCTGACTGTCCTTCGGAGGGCACAAACTCCATGCTCCAACAAGTGTATTGGCGCCTAGGTCAGGAACAGAAAGCCCCAGCCAAAGGAGTGGGGAAGATATGGCAATTAGACAGAAGAGCAAAGATACTATAGCCTGAAAAGGTGGCGTGTCTACAGGTTTCAGTCAAATTCAATGGGGGCCAACCAGGACCCTTTGTTGTCCTCAAAGCTAACTCTCAAGGGGAGCACAGGGGTGGAGGTGATCCCAGAAGTAGTATTAACTATGGCTTTGCAACAAAGCCACTGGGAGATTCCAGTCAGTATTCACAACCTTATGGACTCACCAGTGAAATTACAGGCCTGAATGATGCTAGGACAAGTGAATCCAGCCACCCCAGTCTCACCATCTTTTGGTGGGGGAGCAAAGGATGGGATTCCCATAGAGAAGTTCTACCCGCAAAACACTCCACTCCCACCCAGGTGGAAAGAAAGAGTCAAAGCCCAGCTTCTGAGATTGCAGGATATGTTTTCGAAGATTGGGTTCAATGTGGGGTGTGCAAAGAGTGTCTAACCCCAGATTTGCCTTCAGGAAGGCAAGCCATTCAGGGAAAAAGTCTGACAGATCCCATTGGGGGTCCTGCAAGATTTACACAAGCGACAGAGCTGAGGAGAGCAGGCATCTTTCAGGAATCTCAGAGCCCTTATGCCTCTTCCATAGTGATGGTGTAGTAGAAGAATGGTTCCCTGAGGTTGTGCAATGATTAGCGGACACTCAAATGGAGAACTATTGATGACCAGTTTACCACTCCAAGAACAGAATATGTCTTACAGAGTCTGTCAGGAGTGAAGCTGTTCAGTGTATTGGACTTAAAAAGTGGGTACTATAAAATACTCATGCACTCCAAAGACAGCTTTTATCATTCTATTAGGGTTCTTTGAGTTTGAACGGATTCCTGCCTCAAGGTCTGTCCAGCACTCCAGCAACATGCCAGAGATTGTTGGAGAAGACAGTAATAGATATGATCCTGATCGAAGTATTGATGTACCTGGATGAGATCATCATCTTTGGCAAAACCCTTGAAGAACATGAAGAGCTTCTGGAGAAGGTCCTGAAGAGACTCCATGATGAGGGGTTGAAATTGTCTCTAAAAAAGTGTCAGTTCTACCAGCCTTTGATTAATTACCATGTTGTCTCTGCTGAAGGAGTAGCTACTGACCCTCAGTAGCTGGAAGCTGTCTTCTCCTGGCCAAGTAAAGCTAAACAACTGTTCCTGTCCTAGCCTATGCTGACCCAACCAAACTGTATGAACTGCATGTCAATGCCAGTCAAGATAGGGTAGGTGGGGTGTTGTATCAAGAGCATGATGGACAACTGAAGCCTGTTGCTTATGTGAGTATTACATCTGCTGAGAACTACTGGAGTTCTTGACTCTGAAGTGGGCAGTGGTTGATAAACTGGAAGACTACTTGTAAGGTGCAGATTTCTTGGTCAAAACTGACAATAACCCATTCACTTATATACTCACCACACCCAAGCTGGATGACACTGGGCACAGGTGGTTGGTCACCCTATCAGGATTCTGCCTTAGCCTAAAGTATCATCCAGGGGTCAAGATGCATATGCCCTATCAAGGAGACCCTATGACCTGGGGGCTGCCTCTGAAGAATGGACACAACTAACACCTGTAGGGATACAAGCTTAATGTCAAGGAGCAGAGTATCAAGCCAGAGGCGAAACAGAGGCTGAAGCCATCGGAGTCTTAGTGGCAGGTGTTCCCAAATGCTACTGCGACCTTTCCCAAGTAAGGAACGAAGACCTGTCAAAGTTTGCAAAAAAATACTTAAGAAAAGATCAGATGGAGGACCCCCTCTGTAGTGTAACATTAAAGGCCCTGAAAGGTCAATGTCCAGAGTTGTCCTATTCTTTGTGTACCAAGCATGCTTCTATTGCTGACAGAATCTCCAAAAGAAGCACGCCTGGTACACAAAGAATGGGATCAATTGCAGTTATGCAACAGGGTGGTCTACTGGAGTGGTCTCTCGGATGATCCTGAGGAAAAGTGGAAGCTATTCTTGCCAAGAAAGCATAGAGAGACTGTGTTGACCACCTTACATGATGATCATGGTCACTTGAGGCCTGAAAGAAGGTTCAAATTAGTGAAAGACCATTTCTACTGGCCCTGTATGAGGGCTGAAAGGAAAGGATACTGCCACTCTTACATATGATGTATATAGAGGAAGACTTTGCCCAGCTGGACTGCCACAATGGGCCATCTTCAAAGTTAAGGACCAATGGAGTTGGTGTATATTGACTTTCTGGCCCTGATTTACTTTTGTGCCTAGGTGCATTTCCGTGGGCTAACGACTACTTTTTAATAGCGACCATCTACTTTTAGACAGCAAAGACATTTACTAAAGAAAGCGTCAACAAGTAGATGCGAAATCGAATTTACTAACCAGACACAGTCTAGGAATCAGTCTCAAATAGCAGACGTGCTAAGAAGCACGTCTAACAGCACGAAAAATCACTGCAGAGACATGTTCACATTGAAATTTGCTTTGCCAAATATCAGGACTTCACTTTAAACAATATCTGACATTTCAAAAAAAAATTTAAAATGTGTAAAAAATTGTTTTTTAAAGCAAGTTGTGACAGTGAAGAACTAGACGCTTTTCCAGCGTCTATGGCCAGATATAAATGCGCATGTGCAGAACACATTTTAGCCTTCTGCCGTGTGCACTTTCTTTTTAGACGCTGTTTAATAGTAAATCTCTGTATGGAGTCCACTAACAGACGGCGCTAGATCGAGTCTACTGTGTTTAACAAACAGCACTATTTGTAGCTAGGCATATCTTTATGTATTCTACTTTGATTTCCTTAGTTCTATTGATTCTGTTTTTGTTTCTTATCCTTTATAATTATTTCTGTAATGATTTTACATATTTCGAAGGTCTAGGTAATATACAGTCAGGTCCATAAATATTGGGACATGGGCACAATTCTAACATTTTTGGCTCTATACATCACCACAATGGATGTGAAATGAAACGAACAAGATGTGCTTTAACTGCAGACTGTCAGCTTTAATTTGAGGGTATTTATAGAGATGAGCGAATCGAACCAGGCGAACCGGAATTCGAGTCGAATTTCAGGAAATATTCGATTCGCGTCGAATCTGAAATTTTGCCTACTTCGGGTGCGCGAATCGAATATTTCCCGATCAGCCGGCAAAAGTGTCCCTGCAGTGAGCTCCGCTATTTCTGACAGTTCTTGAATTGAATTATTCTTATTTTCATCCTACTTCTTCTTCTTCTTCTTCTTCATCCTCATCCTCTTCTTCTTCTTCTGAGGATGAGGATGAAGAAGAAGAAGAAGTAGGATGAAAATAAGATTAATTCCAAGCCGGCAAAAAGTGTATGTGCAGAGTTCCTCTATTCTGCAGATACACTTAGAGGAGCTCTGCAGATACACTTAGAGGAGCTCTGCACATACACTTTTTGCCGGCTTGGAATTAATCTTATTTTCATCCTACTTCTTCTTCTTCTTCATCCTCATCCTCAGAAGAAGAAGAAGAGGATGAGGATGAAGAAGAAGAAGAAGTAGGATGAAAATAAGAATAATTCCAAGCCGGCAAAAAGTGTATGTGCAGAGTTCCTCTATTCTGCAGATACACTTAGAGGAGCTCTGCAGATACACTTAGAGGAGCTCTGCACATACACTTTTTGCCGGCTTGGAATTAATATTATTTTCATCCTACTTCTTCTTCTTCTTCATCCTCATCCTCAGAAGAAGAAGAAGAGGATGAGGATGAAGAAGAAGAAGAAGAAGAATTAGGATGAAAATAAGAATAATTCCAAGCCGGCAAAAAGTGTATGTGCAGAGTTCCTCTATTCTGCAGATACACTTAGAGGAGCTCTGCACATACACTTAGAGGAGCTCTGCACATACACTTTTTGCCGGCTTGGAATTAATCTTATTTTCATCCTACTTCTTCTTCTTCTTCATCCTCATCCTCATCCTCAGAAGAAGAAGAAGAGGATGAGGATGAAGAAGAAGAAGTAGGATGAAAATAAGAATAATTCCAAGCCGGCAAAAAGTGTATGTGCAGAGTTCCTCTATTCTGCAGATACACTTAGAGGAGCTCTGCACATACACTTAGAGGAGCTCTGCACATACACTTTTTGCCGGCTTGGAATTAATCTTATTTTCATCCTACTTCTTCTTCTTCTTCTTCTTCATCCTCATCCTCATCCTCAGAAGAAGAAGAAGAGGATGAGGATGAAGAAGAAGTAGGATGAAAATAAGAATAATTCCAAGCCGGCAAAAAGTGTATGTGCAGAGCTCCTCTAAGTGTATCTGCAGAGCTCCTCTAAGTGTATCTGCAGAATAGAGGAACTCTGCACATACACTTTTTGCCGGAAACCGCTGTATGGAGGGAATGTCCCAGAACTGTCAGAAATAGACTATTTCTGACAGTTCTGGGACATTCCCTCCATACAGCGGTTGAAACCGCTGTATGGAGCCATTGAAACCGCTGTATGGATCCATTTATGGAAACAAATAGATACAATGTTTCAACCGCTGTATGGAAGGAATGTCCCAGAACTGTTAGAAATAGTCTATTTCTGACAGTTCTATGACATTCCCTCCATACAGCGGTTGAAACCGCTGTATGGAGTGAATGTCCCAGAACTGTCAGAAATAGTCTATTTCTGACAGTTATGGGACATTCACTCCATACAGCGGTTTCAACCGCTGTATGGAGGGAATGTCATAGAACTGTCAGAAATAGACTATTTATGACAGTTCTGGGACATTCCTTCCATACAGATACAATGTTTCAACCGCTGTATGGAAGGAATGTCCCAGAACTGTTAGAAATAGTCTATTTCTGACAGTTCTATGACATTCCCTCCATACAGCGGTTGAAACCGCTGTATGGAGTGAATGTCCCAGAACTGTCAGAAATAGTCTATTTCTGACAGTTATGGGACATTCACTCCATACAGCGGTTTCAACCGCTGTATGGAGGGAATGTCATAGAACTGTCAGAAATAGACTATTTATGACAGTTCTGGGACATTCCTTCCATACAGCGGTTGAAACATTGTATCTATTTGTTTCCATAAATGGATCCATTTATGGAAACAAATAGATACAATGTTTCAACCGCTGTATGGAAGGAATGTCCCAGAACTGTTAGAAATAGTCTATTTCTGACAGTTCTATGACATTCCCTCCATACAGCGGTTGAAACCGCTGTATGGAGTGAATGTCCCAGAACTGTCAGAAATAGTCTATTTCTGACAGTTATGGGACATTCACTCCATACAGCGGTTTCAACCGCTGTATGGAGGGAATGTCATAGAACTGTCAGAAATAGACTATTTATGACAGTTCTGGGACATTCCTTCCATACAGCGGTTGAAACATTGTATCTATTTGTTTCCATAAATGGATCCATTTATGGAAACAAATAGATACAATGTTTCAACCGCTGTATGGAAGGAATGTCCCAGAACTGTTAGAAATAGTCTATTTCTGACAGTTCTATCATTTTCCCTCCATACAGCGGTTGAAACCGCTGTATGGAGTGAATGTCCCAGAACTGTCAGAAATAGACTATTTATGACAGTTCTGGGACATTCACTCCATACAGCGGTTGAAACATTGTATCTATTTTTTTCCATAAATGACATTCTGCAAATACACTTAGAGGAGCGCTGCAGATACACTTTTTGCCAGCTTGGAATTAATCTTATTTTCATCCTACTTCTTCTTCATCTTCTTCTTCTTCATCCTCATCCTCATAAGAAGAAGAAGAGGATGAGGATGAAGAAGAAGAAGAAGAAGAAGTAGGATGAAAATAAGAATAATTCCAAGCCGGCAAAAAGTGTATCTGCAGCGCTCCTCTAAGTGTATCTGCAGAATGTCATTTATGGAAAAAAATAGATACAATGTTTCAACCGCTGTATGGAGTGAATGTTCCATAACTGTCAGAAATAGACTATTTATGACAGTTCTGGGACATTCACTCCATACAGCGGTTGAAACCGCTGTATGGAGGGAATGTCATAGAACTGTCATAAATAGACTATTTATGACAGTTCTGGGACATTCACTCCATACAGCGGTTGAAACCGCTGTATGGAGGGAATGTCATAGAACTGTCAGAAATAGACTATTTATGACAGTTCTGGGACACTCACTCCATACAGCGGTTGAAACATTGTATCTATTTGTTTCCATAAATGACATTCTGCAGATACACTTAGAGGAGCGCTGCAGATACACTTTTTGCCAGCTTGGAATTAATCTTATTTTCATCCTACTTCTTCTTCTTCTTCTTCATCCTCATAAGAAGAAGAAGAGGATGAGGATGAAGAAGAAGAAGAAGAAGTAGGATGAAAATAAGAATAATTCCAAGCCGGCAAAAAGTGTATCTGCAGCGCTCCTCTAAGTGTATCTGCAGAATGTCATTTATGGAAAAAAATAGATACAATGTTTCAACCGCTGTATGGAGTGAATGTCCCATAACTGTCAGAAATAGACTATTTATGACAGTTCTGGGACATTCACTCCATACAGCGGTTGAAACCGCTGTATGGAGGGAATGTCATAGAACTGTCAGAAATAGACTATTTATGACAGTTCTGGGACACTCACTCCATACAGCGGTTGAAACATTGTATCTATTTGTTTCCATAAATGGATCCATTTATGGAAACAAATAGATACAATGTTTCAACCGCTGTATGGAGTGAGTGTCCCAGAACTGTTAGAAATAGTCTATTTCTGACAGTTCTATGACATTCCCTCCATACAGCGGTTGAAACCGCTGTATGGAGTGAATGTCCCATAACTGTCAGAAATAGACTATTTATGACAGTTCTGGGACATTCACTCCATACAGCGGTTGAAACCGCTTTATGGAGGGAATGTCATAGAACTGTCAGAAATAGACTATTTCTGACAGTTCTGGGACACTCACTCCATACAGCGGTTGAAACATTGTATCTATTTGTTTCCATTTGTTTTCATCTCCAAGGGCATTTAAATTAAAGGTACAGTGTTCTGCACTAATTTAAAGGCTCTCTGAAGCCTAGAAACCCTTTTAATAAGTTAACTTCGTAGCGAATTAATTCGCATCAAATCGAATTTCATACTGGAATTCGCCGAATCAGCCGAATCGAATTTTTGAGAAATTCGCTCATCTCTAGTTATTTACATCCAAATCAGGTGAACGGTGTAGGAATTACAACAGTTTGCATATGTGCCTCCCACTTGTTAAGGAACCAAAAGTAATGGGACAGAATAATAATCATAAATCAAACTTTCACTTTTTAATACTTGGTTGCAAATCCTTTGCAGTCAATTACAGCCTGAAGTCTGGAACGCATAGACATCACCAGACGCTGGGTTTCATCCCTGGTGATGCTCTGCCAGGCCTCTACTGCAACTGTCTTCAGTTCCTGCTTGTTCTTGGGGCATTTTCCCTTCAGTTTTGTCTTCAGCAAGTGAAATGCATGCTCAATCGGATTCAGGTCAGGTGATTGACTTGGTCATTGCATAACATTCCACTTCTTTCCCTTATAAAACTCTTGGTTGCTTTTGCAGAATGCTTTGGGTCATTGTCCATCTGCACTGTGAAGCGGCGTCCAATGAGTTCTGAAGCATTTGGCTGAATATGAGCAGATAATATTGCCCGAAACACTTCAGACTTCATCCTGCTGCTTTTGTCAGCAGTCACATCATCAATAAATACAAGAGAACCAGTTCCATTGGCAGCCATACATGCCCACACCATGACACTACCACCACCATGCTTCACTGATGAGGTGGTATGCTTAAGATCATGAGCAGTTCCTTTTCTTCTCCATACTCTTCTCTTCTCATCACTCTGGTACAAGTTGATCTTGGTCTCATCTGTCCATAGGATGTTGTTCCAGAACTGTGAAGACTTTTTTAGATGTCGTTTGGCAAACTCTAATCTGGCCTTCCTGTTTTTGAGGCTCACCAATGGTTTACATGTTGCGGTGAACCCTCTGTATTCACTCTGGTGAAGTTTTCTCTTGATTGTTGACTTTGACACACATACACCTACCTCCTGGAGAGTGTTCTTGATCTGGCCAACTGTTGTGAAGGGTGTTTTCTTCACCAGGGAAAGAATTCTTCGGTCATCCACCACAGTTGTTTTCCGTGGTCTTCCAGGTCTTTTGGTGTTACAGAGCTCACCGGTGCGTTCCTTCTTTTTAAGAATGTTCCACACAGTTGTTTTGGCCACGCCTAATGTTTTTGCTATCTCTCTGATGGGTTTGTTTTGTTTTTTCAGCCTAATGATGGCTTGCTTCACTGATAGTGACAGCTCTTTGGATCTCATCTTGAGAGTTGACAGCAACAGATTCCAAATGCAAATAGCAGACTTGAAATGAACTCTGGACCTTTTATCTGCTCATTGTAATTGGGATAATGAGGGAATAACACACACCTGGCCTTAGAACAGCTGAGAAGCCAATTGTCCCATTACTTTTGGTCCCTTAACAAATGGGAGGCACATATGCAAACTGTTGTAATTCCTACACCGTTCACCTGATTTGGATGTAAATACCCTCAAATTAAAGCTGACAGTCTGCAGTTAAAGCACATCTTGTTTGTTTCATTTCAAATCCATTGCGGTCGTGTATAGAGCCAAAAATGTTAGAATTGTGTCGATGTCCCAATATTTATGGACCTGACTGTATATTTTGACAGCTGAATCTAAACATAAAGGTTCACAATTAAAAAATGTAAAAAAAAAACAGAGTGGGGTCCCCCCTCCCATCCATACCAAGCCCTTTGGGTCTGGTATGCATATTAAGAATTTAAAAGAAACGGCTTGGGGTCCCCCACAAAATCCATACCAGACCCTTATCCAAGCATGCAGCCTGGCAGGTCAGTAAAGGGGGGGGGCGAGCGAGCAGCCCCCCTCCTGAACCATAACAGGCCACATGGGGGGGTGCTTTGGGGCAGGGGGGCTCCCCCCCAAAGCACCTTTTCCCCATGTTGATGGGGACAAGGGCCTCTTCCCCACAACCCTGGTTGTGGGGGTCTGCAGGCAGGGGGCTTATCAGAATCTGGAAGCCCCCTTTAACAGATCCCAGCCCCCGCCCTACGTGAATGAGTATGGGGTACATGGTACCGCTACTAATTCACAAAAAAATCCAAAGTGTAGTGTAAAAAAACACAGGACACGTATTTTAATAAAAGAAAAATCTCAAAGAACAAAGAATATCCCCCAAAGTAGATCCAACGTCAATCACGAAGCCCGCCGCCGGCTTTGATGTGTATGTAAGGGCTGCCTGGGGACAATGATGTCACATGGGTCGGGGTCACTCGGATGATGTCCCGGCCAGGGTTGTGGGGAAGAAGCCCTTGTCCCTATGTTGAAGCACCCCCCCATGTTGAGGGCATGTGGCCTGGTATGGTTCAGGAGGGGGGTGCTCGCTCGTCCCCCCCCCTTTCCTAACCTGCCGGGCTGCATGCTCGGATTAAGAGTCTGGTATGGATTTTGGGGAGGAACCCACGCCATTTTTTTTTTTTACATTTTGGCATGGAGTTACCCCTTAAGATACAGACCAGACCCGAAGGGCTTGGTGTGGATGGGAGGGCGTCCACACCGTTTTTTATTTACTATGGTGCTGGCTTTTAAATGTAATTCTCCCTTTTTTTTCTTCGCTAAAGCTCAGAAATTCAGCTGTCACTTCCCCCAGCTAAAATAGAAAGTTTTCTTTGAATTTATATCCCTAAAGGAAACAATGTTTACTTTTAGTTTATTAAAAGATACAAAGTTTTCTGTAACTTCGGGGAAAATGACTTCTAAGCTTGTGAACTATAGTGAAGAAAAAAAAGGCTGGCATTTGCATTAAAAAATCAGCGCCGACATACTTTGCATGGCGAAAAAAATTATTAACAATTGTGTAAACTGAGGCATTCTTTTCAATGAATTTTCATTTGTAAACCGAAAATTACATTTACCAAGGCATTGGTAAACCGAAGTACGCCTGTATTAGTATTGCAATGTATTGGGATACATAGAACCAACATACATGTGAATTGGCAACATAGTACAACATTTGTGTTACATTTGAGATATCTGGCTAGTTACACTGACCTTGCCCAGGGACTTAGGGTTGATTCACACCACAGAAATGCAGTCTAGATTAGTGTTACAGCTCCATGGATGAGTGGTTAGCACTGCTACCTCACAACGCTAGGGTTGCCGGTTTGAATCCCAACCACGGCAATGAATTTGCATGATCTCCCTGGGCGGCTACCCTAACATAGATGTGCTGGTGGCAGCATCTTTGCTTTCTGTCTAAATGATCCCTAGAATGTGAATTAGAATGAGGCCTAGTCTGTTCAAACACCTTTAAAGCTGCACCTTATGTGAATGTCAAAGGATGGGATGAGATAAGGGCCTGGACTAATGACTGATTTGATAATGCTGGTTTGCACTCCACCCCCTTTTGGGAAGGTTTGTTGACCTGAGAGAGAGAGAGAAAAGGATTTTAAAAAAATAAATAAATAAAATGATGGCATGGAGACCCCTTCCAAATCCATAACAGACCCTTATCCAAGCATGCAGATAACGCATGCCTTCAAAGATTTATTTCCTTTGTTGAATTGCTTGCTTGGTTCACACTAGATGTGATTTAAAATTGTGCTTTTTGTTGGCAATTTCACCGTGTTTTCTGTAGATTTACTAATGAGTTATTGCATTTTCAATTGCGTTTTGCATTGCGATTTCTATTGTAGTCAATATGTGAAATCTCTACAAAATGCTGAAAAAGTTAGACAAAAACTACTTTTGAAATTGTGCTGCAGCAAATCGCTTACGTTAAGACACTCACATCCACATTCATTAGATCTGATAAGGTGTGTTTGTGTGTTATTGTACAACGATTGTGTATTTATTATATTTGCATTGTAATCCTAACACATGTTAATTGCTCTGCTCTTCCAAATCTGCACTTGGCTATAGTTTGCTTTATTTAGACTGAAATGCAGTTTTCAGACAAACCTGATGAGAAATGTATGTGTGGGGGATTTGGGGAGGTGGGAAGTGTTTTATTTTGGCACGTATGTATTTTGATATTGATATTTTGATCTGCAGCCTGTTTTGTGGATAGATAAGCCTACTACGTGATTCATATTAACTGTTTCCTGCTGTAACCTGTGAAAGCACAGTTCATTAGAAGTATAATCTTTCAGATTGTAAACTCTTATGAGCTCTTATTTTAGCAACATCAATCCTGCTTTTTTTTCACAAAGAAATTGAATGTACCTATTTGTGGTTGCTGTCCAAATAAATGTGGAATGTGTATTTGATCAATAAACATTTGGACTATGTATTTTTGGGGGGGATTATTTCATGTTCTAGTTGAATGTACTAGCACCCCAACACTTATTTTTGCTAGCTATATAATATGCCCAAATCTTCCTTGTTAGAGTGGACATATGCAAGTATGTCCAAACTAACAAACCAAAAGCCCCCTATTGCACCACAAGACCATGTTATGTAGCAATGAATAGGTCGTGTTCAATGTGCAGCTAGCTATTCTTTTTCTACAATCCTCTTAACAGTAATAAATTAGGCCCCCAATTTATGTTGACTTTGGGCCTTTACTGGCAAATATATATTCAGCAATGTCATATACACAGTAGAGCTGCAAACATACATTCGCCAAAGTCATATACACAATAGAGCTGCAAACATACATTCACCAATGTCATATACACAGTAGAGCTGCAAACATATAACATATATTTGCGAATGTCATATACACAATGGAGCCACATGGAAAATTGCTATGGTGCACAAATAAACACCAAGATGGCTGTTGGAGGAGGCGCTAGAGCAGCTGTCATACCAGAAATACGTCATGACGTTTGCGGAAGGACGTTTGCACACACCCAGAAGTGGTAGTGGGGAGTGTTACTGGATGGAAGTGTAGTTAGGAGAGTTTAGTGGTAATTTGCAAGTCTATTTTTTTGGCTTTGTGAATTGTTCTTTTGTGGAATTCTAGACCACATCGGGACATGGCAAGATCGCTGTTCTCCACCAAGGAGCTGATCCTCATTTGCCGGGGAAACATTACTAATAATTGTTGTATTTTCAGTTGAAAACATGTCCAATTCCTAGATACATTGAGGTACATAGCAGAGGTTCAAGATATTCCATAGAAGAAGTTTTTGTTCTTCCTAACTATACAGGTGGCACAGACATAAGCATACACCCAGGGCCACTGTTAGATATCACGTGGCCCCGTACAGCATACCTGACAGCCTCCCACCATCAGAGAAAATATCCAATTTTATTTATGGTAAAAATACACTAAAAACATTATTAATTGACATAATCCCAACCATATTCCTGTGAAATCTAAATGATAAAACTGTACTGGGTTTATAAATAAAGCTGTGTGTGTAATTGAGGTCTTGGGGTTCATTCACATGGGTGCTGTGGCCTGTAGAGTGTGAATCAGTGGTTTGTTTTTGTGGCTGTCGCCGTTTGCAGGCAACCTATGTTACACTATGGAAATGCTGCAGGTCCTAATTTGATAAGCATATGGGTGCAGGTGTACAGCCCTGAACACAGACAGTGAGCATTCAGGGCCACTTCCCTACGCCTTCACACCTGTCAGATTAAAACCTGTGTTCATGTCAGGGCAGGGCTGTGGAACGGACAGGTAGGCCTAGTGGCAGGGTAACGCACTGGCTGACGACAACCACCACCAACAGACCGAAGTCCCTCAGGGCGCGGAGTCTAAGTCCCAGGCTGCCCTTCACCAGGGCCCCTGATGGTGGGGATGGACTTGACGCAGCCAGGAACCAGGTCGCGGCCCCCGAGACACCCCGGCTGCAGTAATGGCCGCCGCCAATGGCGTGTAGCTGGTGAGAATGACAATAGCGTAGTCAGGCAAGCCGGGTCAACAACAACGGGACAAAACAGTACAGAACAGTAGGCAGAGAATCACAGGTCACGGGCCGGGTTCAGCAACGGAAGGTCAGATCGAAGGAAAACACAGAGAATGGTCTAGTCACAAGCCGAGTCAAATACCAGAAGAGTCACGAGCATATACACAGAGCTGTAGCAAGACAAAGACACAAGACACAAGTGCAAAGAGCATGTGCGGATCACAGGCTTATATGTACTCAGCCACACCCCTCTGGGGGATGGACCTCAGAGACCTGAAGGCATAAAAGCTTCCCACCATGCTCAGCATAAATCCAAGATGGATGCCAGCACATGGAGTAACATAACCTCTGGGAGAAGGTAGGACCTTGACAGTTCATACAGCTGCTGTGTCCCCATAGTGTAACAGGTGGCTCCAGCCACATGAACAACCCACTCATTCATGCTGTACAGGTCAGAGGACCAGTGAATGGGGCATTTTTTACTTTTTTTTTCCTCAGCTCATTAATTTCAATGGGCTGCCTAACGTGTGGGAACATGCAAAAATACTGTGTTGCACCTAACTGAACAGTAGTGTGGTGCCATGCGTTTTGGTGGCTGTGAATATGTCTGTGTTTACTAGACGTGTGGAGGTGCACTTAATTTTTCATCATGGTACGTGCGCACATCTGCAGAGGGCATTGCATTTCTTTGCTGTGCTGGAAAAAACATGCTCTTGCATGCGTTTCTGCACCACAAATGGTGTGAACAAGTCCTAAGGGCCAGTTCACACTATAGAAACACAGTCTAGATGTGTTCCAGATGATTTTTGCATGCACTTTTTTGATGCATGTTTAGTGTGTTCCAGAGCATTTTGGATGTGTTTTTGATGTGTTCCACTGCATTTTGGATGCGTTTTTTGTGTGTTCCAGTGCATTTTGGATGTGTTTTTTTGTGTGTTCCAGTGCATTTTGGATGCGGTGTTGGTGTATTCCAGTGCATTTTGGATGTGTTTGTGACATGTTCCAGTGCATTTTTTTATGCATTCTAGTTAATTTTTTCCCCTCTCTTCTTCTTAAATTTAATTAGGGACATGTGCGTTTTTAATGCGTTCCAGGGCATTTTACCGCGTTCCAGTACAGTTCTATGCATAAACAATGCAGCCTGTTTGACATTTTTGGCAGCACCTGCAACGCACTGGAACTGCAAGCGCTGATGTGAACTATGTGAACTTCTTTCTGTGCGTTTTGGATGCAAAAAAATGCAAATGAAACACAGGCAGTGTGAACTGGCCCTAAAGGTTATTATAGATAAGGGAATGGGACTGACCAGGAATTGTGAATTCAATCAGACTAGTGGTGAGATACAATCAGGAATCCTATAATAATGTGAGATCTGAGCTGGAGGTGATAGGAAATGAGACACATTAACTTGATCAGTAAATAAATAGTTAAAGAAAAAGACTGGGGCAGTGATACATAGATTTGCAGATGGAACAGGTGATGATGGGGGGGGGGGGGGGGGGGGTCAAGTTGTATAAGGAGAGAGGTTTAAGGGGTCGTTCACACTTGACTTTATTTCTAACTCTTGTCAAATGGCCCTATAATGTTTGACAGGTGTTTGGGAGGCATTTTTAATGCTCCTCAAATGCTCCCCAAACGCCCTATGTGCGGTTTTGAGGCATGTGATAATCATTTGCCAAGTGTTAAAACTGCACTTCAAATGCCTGTAATGAAGTTAAATGGTATTAACGCTCCGAAAACACCTCGCAACCACACCGCAAACATCTGCCAGGCATTTGAGGAGCGGCACCATAGACTTGAATGAGAGGCTTCAACTCCTCCTGACTCAACATGAGGCGCCAGTTTTTCCATGACGCAATGCTAACACTTCCATGTGAACAGCACTATGTGCTGCCATGTGCAGAATTTTCATAGGCGTTTGAGAAGCGTAAAAAACCCAATGCGTTTCATGTACCAACACCCTATTGGTCCTATTGGTGTGCCCCTGAGGACATGTTGGTACACAAAATGCATTGGGTGAAGCCCTATTGCTGACGCCACGCCACCGACATTGAGTAGTGTCCGCCATCTTGATGGATGGATGGCTGAGCTAATTCCTCCCCAGGACCATTTTGGCACCCACCCTGATGGATGGATGGATGGATGGATGGATGGAGCTGGATGACTATCCCATAGCTACCAGCATACCGCTGCACCCCCAGATGTGTGATGCGTATAGAACTAGTCATTCCCAATTATTTGAGATATAAGTGTGAAAATGTTTGACATTTGAAAATAGAATGTATGACATTCATTAGGAAATGCATTAGTTGTCTGATCATTTTGGAGAAACAGCAACCCAAAAAAAAAAAAATTATAATAATATAGGTGTACTTTTTATTTTAAATTATAAGTATTCTCATATGCAAACAGAAAAATGCCAATGAGACAAAGCCCGCGCTTGTGCGCCACCTAGCGAACATATCCGTTATTGCATCTAGAAATGTGCTAGACGTGATTCCGGATTTACTAACAGGAAAAGAGTCTACAAGTAGACTCTTTTCAACGAGTTTGCTAGACGCCTTTCTGAAGGCTGACAGGTCTTGATTGATTGAATTGAGTCTGCCTGAATGTTCAGCGTCTGCTGGTAGACTCAATTCTTACTAAATCAGGGCCTCTGTGTCTGGAGCCTGACTCAAGTGGACAGGGTAATTTCTTAGTGGTAACTGTTTACTTCACCTGGTATGCCTAAGCATACCCAACCAAAGGCCAGCAAGCATCTATGGTGGCCAAAGTTCTGGTAGAAAAGTTCTGCATCCATTACGGCCTACTTCAGTGCATTCACTCTGACCAAGAAAGAGACTTTGAGAGTAGACTCATTAAAAGACTGTTAGACCTGGTAGGTATTCAGAAGTCAAGAACAAACACCTACCACCCTCAAGGGGATCCTCAGCCAGAAGGACTTAATCGCACTCTGCTAGATATGCTTGTGATTCTTTCTGCAGGGAATAAACATTAGAGCAGACACATTGCAGCTATTGTGCATGCCTACTACAGCACTGAAAATTATGCTACTGGCTATTCACCATACAGGCTGATGTTCAGGAGGGAAGCTTGACTACCAGTTGACTTATATGATAGAGAAAGCCTATGGGTACTTGCTGGGTGGTAATCCAAAGACCCAGAAAGAATTTGTAAAATGCACCACGTCCCACAATACAACTACTTAATAACACTGAGCCATTGAGTTATGGACACCACTAGACCTCTCAAGGTATGCTGTGGTATACCTTGTGCCAAGCTGTCAGTAACAGATCCTTTATGTCCTGCAAGCTGTGAGGTGGGGACTCCATGGATTGGACATTTTTCCAGCACATCCCATGGATCCTCACATGGATTGCAATCTGGAGAATTTGGAGACCAAGTAAACACCCCAAACTCGTTGTTGTGTTCCTCAATTCATTCTTGAACCATTTTTGCAATGTGGCAGGGCACATAATCCTGCTGAAAGAGGCCCCTGCTATATGGAAATACCGTTTCAATGAAGGGGTGCACTTGGTCAGAAACAATGTTTAGGTAGGTGGTACATGTCAAGTGACATAGACATGAATGGCAGGACCCAAGGTTTCCCAGCAGAACATTAACCAAAGTATCACACAGCCTCCACCAGCTTGCCTTCCCATAGTTCATCCTAGTGCCCTAGATTCCCTAGATAGGCGATGCACATTCACCCGGCCATCCACATGATATAAAAGAAAATGTCATGCATCAGATCAGGCCACCTTCTTCCATTTCGATCGTGTGTGGGGGTCCCCCCCAATTCATATAAGGCCCTTTGGCTCTGGTGCTGATTTTAAGGGGAACCCTACGCCAAAGTTAAAAAAAAAAACTAGCACACACTAGTGCTAGGCATGCTGGGATAAGGATCTGGTATGGATTTTAGGGGACCCCCATGCTGCCATTTTTTGAAAAATGGCGTGGGGGTTCCCTCCAAAATCCATACTGGACCTTTATCCGAGCATGCACAGCAGTAGTGTGTGTTAGGTTTTTTTTTTAAGTTTGGCATCAGGTTCCCCTTAAAATCAGCACCAGAGCCAAAGGGAATGGTATGAATTGGGGGGGGGACCACCACTCACGATCCGAGCACTAGTGTGAATCTAGGCTTTGTGATGGTTGTGCAACTTGCAATAAATGACAGATCCCCAGCAGGTTTGTTTACAAACAACAGCCAAGTAATTATGTCAGCAAATTGTCCAAATTTAGCCAGTTTTTTGACTGTTTACTGAAACACGAACCATCTGGGTTCAGACTAAACCCACATTTGAACTGAATCTGCAGTTCATCACTACCTGCCACTATTCCTACTATATATATCAAAATAGAAATGCTTAAACTGTTGTAATTGTGAATTCTGAAGTTGACAGAAAATTCCCACATGTATTGCCAGCTTGGTAGATGGAAAGGAGATTGTGCAATTTGATTCTAATATAAACATGACCAGTATTTCAGTTGTGGCATTAGATTAAAAAAAATGTAGCATACATAGCCATACTTCGTTGTAGTTTCCTATTACTCTTTAATTCACCATTAGATTGAACCCTATTTTTTCTCTAAAACTTGGATAGCTTCCCATGCTATCAAGATAATTACTGTACTGTATTGTGCTGACCTCAAACAGCTTTTTGCATCATGGAATTTATCTGCAATATTGTGCCTTACTAAAGTCTGCCCTGTCCTTCCATTTTGTGTTCATATATTTCTCTCTCTTCCTTTTAATTAACGTGGACCCTCCTCCCCTCTATTTTTTTTTTTTTATTATTGGTTACAATTTATTTATTTATCTTCAGCCCTGCTCCTGGTCCCATTCTTGCCTAGGCGTATACATATCATCACATATCCCAAGAGGCTGCACATGCAGGGACTCAATGCGGTCAGTGGGTGGGCCTTATGCGCATCATCAGGGTTTGGCTGAATCTGAGTTAGACAGATGGGCTCCTGATATGTTAGAAAGATGGCAGCGTAGGATCGGGTCTGCAGGACCTGAGCAGCAGATAACACTGGATTCACTGGCCAGGTGAATACCTGAATTGAGGACAACCCTGGATAACAGATAAGAGAGGAAAAGAAAAGTATTGCGACTGAAGTTCATCTTTAACCACTTGACGACTGGGCTACAGCCAAATGATGGCTACAGTGAGGTTGTCTAGTTCTGGGAGGGCGTCATATGACGTTCTCCAGGACCGTGCCTTCAGCTCGCCCCCTGGGGCACCCACCCAGCAAGCCCTGTGTCCATGGTGTGCATCAGACACAGCTGATTACATGACATGGTAAAGGGCCAATCACAGCACCCTTTTATCATGTGATTAGCAGTGTCCAATGACACAGCTGATCATAATGTAAATACAGCTGCCAGTTATCGGCCACACTTCCCTCACGCTGTGAAAGAGGAGAGCCGGTAAGCAGCAAATGTATTTACATACCAAGACAGTCCAGTGCAGCCCCCAGCCCCAACAGTGTCCATCAGTGCTGCCACTCAGTGTCCATCAGTGCTGCCACTCAGTGTCCACCAATGCCGCCAGTCAGTGATCATCAGTGCCGCCAGTCAGTGTTTATCAGTGCTGCCAGTCAGTGCCCATTAGTGCTGCCTATCAGTGACCTTCAGTGCCACCTATCGGAGCCCATCAGTGCAGCCTCATCAGCGCACATCAGCGAAGGAGAAAATTTTTAGAACAGACACTAAGAATTTTTTTTTTCTTTGTTTAGCAAAAAATAAAAACACCCAGTGGTAATTAAATACAGCCAAAAGAAAGTTCTATTTGTGTGAAAAAAATAATAAAGATTTCATATGGGTACAGTGTTGCATGACCGCACAATAATCATTCAAAGTGCAACAGTGCTGAAAGCTGAAAATTGGCCTGGGCACGAAGGGGGTGAAAGTGCCCTGTAGGCAAGTGGTTAGGGGGTTCTCTTCAAACTACAGCTTCTGGTTCTCCACTTGCCCTGTCTGGTTAGGATCTACACACTTTGGAGACCCCTAATCACTTGCCTACCGGGCACTTTTACCCCCTTCCTACCCAGGCCAAATTTCAGCTTTTAGCGCTGTCGCACTTTGAAGGACAATTGCACAATCATGCAACACTGTACCCAAACCAAATTTTTATTATTTTTTGACACAGATAGAGCTTTCTTTTGGTGATATTTGATCACCACTGGGTTTTTTATTTTTTGCTAAACAAACTAAAAAAGACTGAACATTTTGAAAACAATCTCTGTATACAATTTTGTAAATAAGTAATTTTTCTCCTTCACTGATGTGCGCTATTGAGGTTGCAGTGATGGGCACTGATAGGCGGCACTGATGAGGAAGCACTGATGGGCACTGAAAGGCAGCACTCATATATGGCACTGATAGGCCGCACTGATTGGAATTGTTAGGCGGCACTGATAGGCAGCTCTGGCTGGCGGCACTGACTGGCATTGATAGGCGGCACTGAAAGGCAGCTCTGATGGGCACAGGTATATGGCATTGATGGGCACAGGTACAGCTTATGCAGGAGGATTTGTTGCATATCTGTGTATCACCTGAGGCCGGTCACTTAACCACTTAGCCTCACAACTATTTAAACTGTTTATAACCCATTCAAGGAAATCCCCACCGCCACCCACCCTCACTACCCAGCAGTATATCCACCTCTTTATTGTTGCTATGAGCCAAAGGAAATACTCATTACTTCCAGCTGTAAAGGAGGATGTAGATTACCCATTTGACAGCATTGGACCAATCAGCACTGTCACAGGGGAGTCTATCTACTACTCCAGTAACCTTTAGCTTAGGCAGGGCTTTGCTTTTGATTTTAGTGGCAGAACAGAGGAATTTAGTACTTACTCCTCTTCCTGACCAGGCCTTTTTTTTTGCTTTTCGGTGCTGCACTATTTCAACTGGTAATTGCACAGTCATGCAATGCTGTACCCAAACAAAATGTATTTATATTTTTCACATGAATAGGACTTTCTTTTGGTGGTAGTTGATCACCTGTGTACTTTTTATTTTATTTATTTGATAAACAAAAAAAGACCGAAAATTTTGAAAAACCCCCCAATATTTTTACTTTTGGCTATAAAAAATATATATTAAACTCAAAGTTAGTATTACATTTAGGCCAAAATGTATTCTGCTACATGTTTTTGGTAAAAAAAATCCCAATAAGTATATATTGATTGCTTTGTGTGAAAGTTATAGAGTCTACAAACTATGGTATAGATATTGCAATTTATGCCATTTTTTGCTATACAGCGCTGCACTAGTTTAATTGACAATTGCATGGTCATGCAATACTGTACATAAATTAAATTTACGTCCTTTTTTCACAAAAATAGAGCTTTCTTTTGGTGGCATTTGAACACCTCTGGGGTTTTTTTGTGCTATAAACAAAAAAAGACTGAAAAAAATTAAGAAAAAACTATATTTTTTACTTTCAGTTATAAAAAATATATCATAAACTCAAAGTTAGTCAATGTATTTTGCTACATGTCTTTAGTAAAAAAAATCCCAGTAACTGCATATTAATTGGTTTGTGTGAAAGTTATAGCATCTACAAACTATGGTATAGATAATGGAATTTACACAGCTTTTACTATCTGACGGCCTATCACATTTCTTGAGGTGCTAAAATACCAAGACAGTACAAACACCCCCAAATGATCCCTTTTCGGAAAGTAGACACCCTAAGCTATCTGCTGAGAGGCATATTAAGTCCATGAAAGATTTCTTTTTTTTTCACACGTTTTTGGAAAATGACAAAAACATTTTTTTGTTTTTTAACACAAAGTTGTCACTTAAATGATATATTGCTCACACATGCCATTGGTATATGTGGAATTACACCCCAAAATACATTCTAATACTTCCAAGTATAGGGATACCACATGTGTGAGATTTTTTGGGAACCTAGCCACATACAGGAGCCTGAAATCCAATGACCACTTTGAAAGCCTGAAGGTGCGTAATGTCCTCATTTCACTTCCTGACTACCTATCACAGTTTCAGAGTCCCTGAAATGCCAGGATAGCACCAACACCCCCCCCCCCCAAATGACCCCTTTTTGGAAAGTAGACACCCCAAGGAATTTAAAAAGAGACATGACAAGTATTTTGCAGATCTAATTTTTTCTCACAAGGTTTTGAAATATAAAAAAAGAAAAGAAAAAATAAGTTTGTTTTCCTTCTTCATTTTCCAAAAGCTTGTGGCAGCAAACGAGATTTGCAAAATACTCACCATGCTTCTTATCAAATTCCTTGGGGTATCTACTTTTCAAAAATGGGTCATTTGGGGGGGGGGGGGTTGGTGCTATCCTGGCATTTCAGGGCCTCCAAAACTGTGATAGGTAGTCAGTAAGTGTAATGAGGAAATAAAGCCCTTTAAAAGCCTGAAGGTGGTTGTTGGATTTTGGGGTCCTGTACGTGGCCAGACTGCCAAAAATTCTCTCACATGTGGTATCCTCATACTCAGGAGAAGTAGCAGAATGTATTTTGATGAGTAATTCCACATATACCCATGGAATGTGTGAGTAATAAATCATTTAAGTGACAATTTTGTTTAAAAAAGTTTTTTTTTATCTTTTGTCATTTTACAAAAACTTGTGGTAAAAAAATAAATTCTTCTATTGACCCAACATGCCCCTCAGCAAATAGTTTGGGGTGTCTAATTTCCAAGAAGGGGTCATTTGGGGGGTAGGGCATTTTATGCCCAGCATTAGAAGTTTATGCCACACATCAATCTCTTCTAACTGCCTGAAGATCAAGCCTTTTCTGACACTTTTTGTTCACATGAAAAAATCTGTATTTTTTGCTAGGAAATTACTTTGAACCCCCAAACATTATATGTTTTTAAATCAGACACCCTAGTCAATAAAATGTTGGGTGCTGCAATTTTTTATGTCATAGTATTCGCGCAGTGATTTTTCAAACTCATTTTTTTTAAATAATAAACTTTTTTTACTTTTAATGCAAAAAACGCAATATATTGGCCATTTATTTGGTTAAATATAAAATATGATGGTATGATGAGTAAATAGATACCAAACATGAATATAAAAATGCAGCGCTTAAAGAAAGTGATAAAACACAGTCCATTGAAAGAAGTGCTCCGTGATTCCTAGTGCATATGGTAGAAATTTACACTAACCAGATAGCGTAAAAATATACGCATGTGTGTATATATCCTGTGGAATCCCCTTCTCCACTCAGATCTGGTCAAAAGAATAGCCGGAAAAGGTAGGTATCCTACGCCCTCATGTGGTGAAAGAGTGGTCCAGCAGGTCAGAGCGATGCCAATCTGAGAAAGCCTCCCCCTTCACAGGAGATCCTTTAGGGCTGTGAAAATGGAAGAAGCTCCTCACAGGAGACACAGGGGAGTACTCATAGTGTAGTAGGTAAGGCTTTATTGTAAAACATCTGTGCACAATGAACAGGGTATAGGCAGATATGGATGAACACACTGACCCCTTGATATTAAAAATGGCCGCCGGGCCTCCTCATGGCACCAGCGGCTTAGTGTCAACGGCGTCCTGGGTCCCAGGACATACTTCTATTTTGGAATGGCACGGAGCAGTCCCTCATTAATTTCTTCACCACTCTCAATAATAATACGGTTAACATCAAATTGTCATATAATTATAGTAATACAGAAATTGATTTCTTAGACCTTACTTTATTAAATCTAGAGGGGCGTATTGCCACAAAATCCTTTTTCAAACCTACCGATCGCAACAGCTTTATTCCCCTTGGGAGTTGCCATCACCCTAGCTGGTTGGCAGGAATACCTAAAGGACAATTCCTTAGACTTAGGAGAAACTGTACCAGTATTGATGTCTTTCACACGCAGGCCAATATCCTTAAAGATAGATTCCTTGAAAAAGGTTATAACAAGGAGAAGCTAGATAGCACCATGGAATTAATAGCTAATATGGATAGACAGGAACTATTGAGTACCCAGACTAAACCACCTAAAACTTTGGTTTGTCCATTTATCACCACATTCTCGACTCAGTACAGATCCTTAAAACATATAATCACTAAAAATTGGGGGATCTTGAAGGCTGATTCCACGCTCACTAAGATACTCCCGGATAAACCTGAGGTTATCTTTCCCAGATCTTCTACTCTGCGAGATAAAATAGCTCCTAACGTGGTCTCTTTGCCTACACCATCTCCCTCTCTGTTCAGCTATACTGGCTTCTATCCATGTAACAAATGCATTGCTTGCAAGTGCAATGGGGTGAGGAAGAGAAAGATTGATACTTTCGCCTCTAACCAGACTAGGAAATCATACAATATTGAAAAATTCATTTGTTGCAACAGTAGGTATGTTGTATACTTACTAGAATGCCCTTGCTCCAAGCAATACATTGGAAGGACAACTAGGCGGCTTAGGGACTGCCTCCGGGAACATGTCAATAACATAAAAAAAGGGTACAAGGAACACTCCCTGTCCCTCCATTATAGGAAACACCACCATAGAGACCCCTCCAGTCTGAGATTTGTTGGTATTGATGTAGTAACCTCACACTGGAGAGGAACTTTTAAGACCAGGGCGGTCTCACAGATGGAGACTAAATATATTTTTGAATTGGACACTTTGTACCCCGCAGGCTTGAATATTGAGCTTGACGTCAACTGTTATATCGATAACAGCTGAACCTATGAGGGTCAAACGCATGACATCGACACATGAAACTATGCTGATATATCCTTGAGTCAACAGGGAGCCACTATACATTTATTTTATTTTCATTTTCATTTTATATGCATGGCATTTTTATTTTTGTGTAACCCCAATATTCGTACATCCATTTAGGACACCCATTAGAACTGGATTATATTCCCAGTTTTTTGTATTCTGTATTTTATGGTACATGCTTATGACACATGTCTTTCTTAGTATTGTAATTATTCTGTTGGATAACATAAGTGTGTATTTACTTTATATCTGATTACCTTGCTATTGTGGGTTTGTATCTCCATGTGACAGGTATTTTATTATTTATTTTTAAAATGCTATTTTACCATGTTGCTTTGGCCTAATATATAGGATTATCACCTATATATGGGGCTTGATACTCTATTAAAATTTATATTTTAATCATTGGTTTACTCAATGGGGTTTATGGACCCATTGGCCCCCCAATTAGGACACTGGTTTATTCACCATTAACTCTATGAGCCCTTGTCCTGGCTATTTTACATTATTTGGGAATCCCTTTAAATTAATTTTTCTCTCCCAAACATTATTCCATATTGGATACCTCCTGAAAGGGTTTCCCCACAAAAGACCATTTAATATTTAACTGTATCATAGCACACATGACGTCTGATATCATCAAGACTGTCTCTGTCAGCGCTGGGTATTGTGTCTTTTGGCATATGGCAAAATGGCGCCCACGCATGCGCGTTTGCGCAAATACGGACGCCCGGACTCCACTAGGAGGGAGCCGTTGTTTAGATGCCTGCATTCATCTTTGCCCATGGTAAAATGGCACTCGCGCATGCGCACTTGATGATTGCGGACGCCCGGACCTCGGCAAGTTGGCGCCGCATTAGTGCGCATGCACGAGATACGGTATATATGTTAGAAGAGACGGTCACGGCGGTCCTATGTTCCACCTCTGAAGAAGTGCGTGCGCACGAAACGCGTCAGCTGGGACCCAGGACGCCGTTGACACTAAGCCGCCGGTGCCACGAGGAGGCCCGGCGGCCATCTTTAATATCAAGGGGTCAGTGTGTTCATCCATATCTGCCTATACCCTGTTCATTGTGCACAGATGTTTTACAATAAAACCTTACCTACTACAAAAAAAAAAAAAAAGGTGGGACCCAGGACGCCGTTGACACTAAGCCGCCGGTGCCACGAGGAGGCCCGGCGGCCATCTTTAATATCAAGGGGTCAGTGTGTTCATCCATATCTGCCTATACCCTGTTCATTGTGCACAGATGTTTTACAATAAAGCCTTACCTACTACACTATGAGTACTCCCCTGTGTCTCCTGTGAGAAGCTTCTTCCATTTTCACAGCCCTAAAGGATCTCCTGTGAAGGGGGAGGCTTTCTCAGATAGGCATCGCTCTGACCTGCTGGACCACTCTTTCACCACATGAGGGCGTAGGATACCTACCTTTTCCGGCTATTCTTTTGACCAGATCTGAGTGGAGAAGGGGATTCCACAGGATATATACACACATGCGTATATTTTTACGCTATCTGGTTAGTGTAAATTTCTACCATTTGCACTAGGAATCACGGAGCACTTCTTTCACTGGACTGTGTTTTATCACTTTCTTTAAGCGCTGCATTTTTATATTTATGAATCGTGGGACTTTATATGCGTTTTCCTTTATGTTCAGCTGCTGCCACTATTATTGAGCGCTTACTGTATATTTTTACCTTAGATAAAAAACATGACATGCTTTAAAACTGCGCATGCCCCATGCAATAGCGACAAACTGCATGCATTTTTAATATCCATAGGCAACACTTTAAAAGCCTTTACAAGCTACCATTTTAGATTTACAGAGGAGGTCTTGTGCTAGAATTACTGTACTTGATCTGACGTTCACAGAGATACCTCACATGCATGGTGAAACCGCTGTTTACATACCAGCACGGGGTGAAAGCTTGCTCACGCAGGTGAGTGCGCAGGGGGATGAGGATGCTTTTTTTTTAAATTAGCCACTAGGATTGCTTTTACATGAAAGCTAATCGCCGGCTGAAAAAAACAATACCAGGATGATGCCTGCAGACAGGACAAAAACATTTCGTTTGATGAAAGCCCTAGAAATTAAGTCGCACGGTGCCACATGTACCAATTCCAAGAATGTACAAATGTCTAAATAGTGGCACACTTGAATAAAAATTGTCCACGTATAAGTGGTACCCCATATGGAAAAAGGATGACACCAAGTCCCAAACTATATTGTATATAGTTTGGGACTATAACTCCCCATGTAGTCTGGGCATCTGGGCGGCTCCACGTGACTATCTTTTCCCTCTTAAATCTGAAACTTATATGTAACCCTGTTGCCCTCTCACAGGTCTTATACACCTTGACCCCATATATGGCACACTTGCTGGGGAGAAATTGTTTGAATGCAAGGCGGCCAGAAATATTAATGATGGACTCATCAACACAGATGTTTTGCTGGGGAGTATAGACATCTGCAAATTTTTGGTTAAGGTGATTTACGAGGGGACGAATTTTGTGGAGCCGGTCAAATTCAGGGTCACCCCGAGGACAACAGAGTGTATTGTCGCTGAAATGCATAAAATGTCTTATATTCTAATATCTATGCCTGGCCATGGCAGCAGAGAACACAGCATATGATGAATCGGGTCTGTGGACCTATACAACCGCATTTAATTTTTTTTAATAATGCCCATTTTGAGGGTTAGGCTCAAAAAAACTTTAAATTTGGAAAATGTAATGTGTATCCATGTAAATGGTCTGGCAAGGTTTGAATTTGGGTTGGCGGCAATAAACTTTTGTGCATATAAATTGCTTTGATCCACAATCAATGCATACAGATATTCCATGAAAAACTGCTAAAATAAATCAAGGGAGTAGTTAAATTTGCTGTTTCCACCTGAATTCCAAGTTGGGCAGTGAATAAGGGAAGTACAGGTGCTGCAGAATTTGTGGGCTGCCAATCGGGATTTGCAAGCACATCCGGAAGGACACTAGGGGCTCTACAGGCCTGTGTGCGAATGCTTGATGGCTGCAGGACACTACTTGTGCTCGCCACCGCACCAGCTTGTACTGCACTTATTGAACTCACCACATCACCAAATGATACTGCAGTGCTGGTATGCATAAGACCAGGATGTACTAGGCAGCTGGTGCTCGCCAGTTCACCAAAAGATAGAGCAGCACTAGTACTGGCATTCTGCTGCATATGAGAATTATCATGCGATTGTAACATCTTTGCAACCTAGGAATGGGGTCGGGTACGCCTGATCTTAGCAGGAACCTCTTCTCCATTGTGTGAGTTATCTGTCAGGATGCTGCTGCTGTCTACATGTTCGTATAATGAGGCGGATTCTGTCAGTGAGGCTTTTCCCTCGCTCTCACCTGACATGCTCAGAATCCTGTAGGCCTCTTCACTAGAGTACCTTTCGATGGACATTTTGACCACTAAATTTATAGGTACCTAGTGCGATTCACGGAAAAAAGAGCACCTTGGTATTAGGGACTGCTTACCTGCTACAATAAAAAAATGTACATGCAAGTGCTAACAAAGATCAGGCCTGATTCTGTGAACACTGCGGTATGTATGCAATGTATCAAGTGACAGTGAAATACTGACACTGCACTTGCTGGGGGAGAGGGGAGGAGGGGGGAATAAGCGTAGGGGCTAAATTCAGGGCTGATCCCGCTAACACTGTGTTTTTGGGGACACTATACTGATGTGAACACTGGTATAGTGCTGATCTGATCAAAGATACTGATCCGTTCAGACACTATACTAGCAATGGAGGTTTATTGTGTATGTGAGCGTGTTACTTGCAATCAAGGGGTTAAATGTGATTACTGGTGTACTGACGGGCAATCACGCTATCTGGAAGGGATGCTAACTGACACTAATGCTATCTGAAGTCACCGGTGACACTACTACAGTGATCAGCAAAAAATCTGTACACTGTACTAATGACACTGTTGACAGAGCAGTGTGCTGATTTACTCACTGTGTCTCCTTTCTTCTCTCTCTGAGATGGAATGTGCCCAGAGAGAGAAGATTTCATCATTTCCTGTACCTGTGTAAGTGTAAACACAGGTACAGGAAGATCTAAATATCGAATGAGCAATCCCTGCCCTAACATCACTGGCCTAAATCGGATGATTGATCCCTTTGGGATCAAATCATGGCACTCGCGGGTCAGCAGGGGCACATGTGCACCCCACCAGCCCACAATCACCATGGGAGCATGAATCATGCGTGTGTGTGTATGTGTATATATATATATATATATATATATATATATATATATATAGTATATGTAATTTTGCACACCTGTGCCGCCCTGCTATAGGGAAAACGGGAGGTAAATATGCTCTTTGTACATTGCAGGGATTATAACAAACTTTGCTGCAGATTCCTTTCTTTTTAATATTCTGAAGAAATAGCTCTTTGTTTGTCTGTGCTCATGTTCAAAGTGAATGTGAATGTGAGTGACTTTATAATTATCAATCCGCTGCAGCACTTGCAGGGCTCTATTGAGGAAAGTGGCAGGGTCTGCATCCCTTTAGATGTGACTTCCCTTTGGGATTATCTCACCAAAAATTACATATTTGTTGCAGGGGATGCCCAAAATCTGACTTGCATCTTCGTGCTGACTTCTGAGAAAATCAGTAAGCCAATCACACAAGTAGGAAATGACTTTCCAGAGGGGCATACTGTACATCATCTGTGTATAGAAGGCCTCCAGGTTGCCATTTTGCATTGCATTTTACAGAAAATTACAACACTGCATATTGAAAAGGAAAGGTCATTTTTAATATTATTCAATTACAATATGACTTATGTAGCAGTTGTATATGTTATTTTTTTTTTGTTACTATTTTTCCTCCATGAAAGTTGAGTTACCCTTTAAGGTGAATGTAATACTTTGCCTTGCATAGACAGTGGAAGTGACAAGCATAATATAGTAATAGATCTAATACTGTTGTGCGCGGTGGAAAGAGGAGTAAAATAAAAGACAGAATCAGACTTACTAGTATATATTGTATTTGTTTAATCAAATCCCTGTGCTCATGACTGGCAGAAAAGGTTAACGGTTACAGGCATATTGAAAAACCAGGTCATGCATTACTCTGTTCTTACTCACATGTGTAGACTTCTCTCTATGTTACATCATTGTACTCTATGTTTATATAATGAATATAGCACCATCTAGTGGTTGAATATCAGAAAACATTTGGACAATAGTACAAAGTAAGATGTAGCGTAATGAATTAGGTGTATGTGAAGACGCTTTTACCATTTTATGCATGAATTAATTTCCATTAATTTATTAGTTTAAATTGCTCTGTATAATTAACACATTTAAAATGCACCAAAAGCACATGAAAAAAAAAACATTTAAATGCATGTACTTCAATGATAAAAGTATACAGTGCCTTAAAAAAGTATTAATTCCCCTTGAAATTTTCCACATTTTGTCATATTACAACAAAAAATGTAAATGTATTTTATTGAGATTTTATGTAATAGACCAACACAAAGTGGCATATAATTGTGAAGTGAAAGGAAAATGATAAATGGTTTTCAACATTTTACAAATATATATCAGAAAAGTGTGCATTTGTATTCAGCCCCCCTTTACTCTGATACCCCTAACTAAAATCTGGTGGAACCAAATGCCTTCAGAAGTCACCTAATTAGTAAATAGAGTCTACCTGTGTGTAATTTAATCTCAGTATAAATACAGCTGTTCTGTGAAGCCCTCAGAGATTTGTTAGAGAACATTGGTGAAAAAACAGCATCATGAAGGCCAAGGAACACACCAGACAGGTCAGGGTAAAGTTGTGGAGAGGTTTAAAGAAGGGTTAGGTTATAAAAAAAATCCCAAGCTTTGAACATCTCATGGAGCACTGTTCAATCCATCATCTGAAAATGGAAAGAGTATGGCACAACTGCAAACCTACCAAGACATAGCGTCTACCTAAACTGAGAGGCCGGGCAAGGAGAGCACTAATCAGAGAAGCAGCCAAGAGGCCCATGGTAACTCTGGAGGAGCTGCAGAGATCCACAGCTCAGGTGAGAGAATCTGTCCTCAGGACAACTATTAGTCATGCACTCCAAAAAATCTGGCCTTTATGGAAGAGTGGCAAAAAGAAAGCCATTGTTGAAAGAAAGCCATAAGAAGTCCCGTTTGCAGTTTGCGAGAAGCCATGTGGGGGACACAGCAAACATGTGGAAGAAGGTGCTTTGGTCAGTTGAGACCAAAATGGAACTTTTTGGCCTAAAAAAAAAATGCTATAAGTGGTGGAAAACTAACACTGCATTTCACCCTGAACACACCATCCCCACCGTGAAACATGGTGGTGGCAGCATCATGTTGTGGGGATGCTTTTCTTCAGCAGGGACAGAGAAGCTGGTCAGAATTGATGGGAAGATGAATGAAGCCAAATACAGGGCAATCTTAGAAGAATACCTGATAGAGTCTGCAAAAGACTTGAGACGGGGGCGGGGGTTCACCTTCCAGCAGGAAAACGACCCTAAACATACAGCCAAAGCTACAATGGAATGGTTTAGATCAAAGCATATTCATGTGTTAGAATGGCCCAGTCAAAGTCCAGACCTAAATCCAATTGAGAATCTGTGGCAAGACTTGAAAATTGCTGTTCTAAGATGCTCTCCATCCAGTCTGACAGAGCTTGAGCTATTTTGCAAAGAAGAATGGGCAAAAATGTCACTCTCTAGATGTGCAAAGCTGGTAGAGACATCCCCAAAAAGACTTGCAGTGAAAGGTGATTCTGCAAAGTATTGACTCGGGGTTGAATACAAATGTACACCACACTTGTCAGATATTTGTAAAAAATTTTGAAAACCATTTATAATTTTCCTTCCACTTCACAATCATGTGCCACTTTGTGTTGGTCTATCACATCAAATCCCAATAAAATACATTTACGTTTTTGGTTGTAACATGACAAAATGTGGAAAATTTCAAGGGGTATGAATACTTGTTCAGGGCGCTGTATATAAAACTGCAATTTTCAGTCAGTCCATGGAAATGTTTTTTGTTTCTGTCCAGAGAGGTGCATTAAAGATTGCCAAATAATGTCTGCAATAACTAAGAAAAAGTAGGCATTTACAGTCTATTGTCAGATTGGTCTACGGTGTGCAGGCCTAAGAAAAAAAAAATGACCTTACATATGTGGAGGAGAAATACACTTTTGTATTTGTCCCAGTTGTTCAGCTTCTATGTGTGGTCAAATGCTGAAATAAGTAGGCAAATCAACAGCTGGAACAACAGAGCTGAGATGACAATTCTATAACAGTTGGTGCAGCAGAACTTCTGACCTGTGGCGATTTGTGATATTATACAGCCATGCAAAGTATGCCAAGAAGAAGATGACAGACACAGAAGACTCAGTTCCGAGAGATGTCATAAGGACAGAAATCAGCACCATCACTGAGTGCAGCCTCCAGGTCAGGGCAGCCAGGCATAGTGTGCGTATGCCATTTTGTATTACTTTTTTTAAATTGTTTATGCTATTGTAGTTTTTACATTTTTTTTTATTTAGTAAATGTACATTAGGATTTCCTGAATTGGCTTAAGAAATGACATTGCATTCATAAATGTTTTGAGGTGATTGTAGCTGTATTCATGCACTTGCAACAAAATAAATACATAGATATATTTTTAGACAAAAAAAATAAAGAAATAAAGAAACGTATCACGAACAGTACTCATACCTAATTTAAACATTTTTCAGGAATAATATCAGTGTTTGCTAACTAGTATCTACAGCCCTTGAATTGTCCATCTAGGATCAAATTTTTTTTTTTTTTTTTTTTATGATACGAAAAGGTATATTTAAAAAGCAGTATGGAGCCTTGAAAAAAGCATGTGCAAATGTTAGTAGTGGCATACAGTATAGCAAGTAAATCCTTGGTGTAATGGTCAATCAGAAGCAATATTTCATTTGGATGATTTATATGTGGATGTAAGCAGTGGCTTTTTATGTCAGAAAAGGAGAAAGAGGAGAGAGAGATGTAAGTGTTGAATTTGAACAGATACAGCAGCGTTATTTAATGTTATTGACTCTTCTGAGACCTTGCTTTCTTAGGGTTCTCTTGTATTTCAGATTCTCCTTCTATGGTCAGATGCATGCACTAGCTTACCCTTTATGTTCTCAGGCACAAGGTGCATTAGGACTTTGAGATGCATATATGGCCCGATTTCTATTTTAAAAGGTCATCCGACTACACTTTGGTTTCCCATTGTAAATTATTTTAGGTTATAGTCTCCCTCAACTGTGCAGTGGACTCCATTGTAGACTCAGGGTGTGGAAATGTCTAAGAATATTTTGCCCACAAGATTCCAGAGCCCCTGTTTTGATGCTACAGTAGATTGTATTGGGTCACTGCAGGCAAAAGGTGCTTTTTTTTTTAGAAAAATAGTCTAAATATTTTATGGTCCATTTCATTTATTCAGTTTATTAACATGTGTTAAATTAAGGCAGCCCATTGAAATAAATTGTCTGTAAATGAAAGTAAATGTCCTAAAAATCGGATGTGACCTAAATTGTGTAATTGTGTGCAAAGCATGATTGTGTGTCATTCTACAATGCAAGTGCATTACCTTAATTAACTGGGGTGCCGTTCAAAATAAATGAACCACAATACATATAATGTGCATTGCAGTAAAGCAACACAATAAATAAATGGGTCCTTAGTGTTTGTTATTTGGCTGTGTACTGTACATGGTGATGATGAGGATGATGAGGATGATGAGAGTGCCTGTCCACATTCTGGCACTGGAGAGAGAATGAACCGATGACTGGCTACTGCAAGAACCTGGAATAAGGAAAGTATTTCTCCCTATAGTTGGTAGGCATTTCTTTTTAACTGTGTTTGAGTTCTGCTGTAAAATAGCTAGGTTTTCCTTGAAAAAAATTTAATTATTGGCTCTTTTGAAAAATGTATGATCCCACAGCATAGGGGATCCCCAAAAAGACCATAATGTAGAACCAACTAGAAGATTATCATCCAAAATTTGCAGGATAATCTGTCCTTTTTCTCAACTCCCCTTTTACTGCCACTCCACAGCCCATTATCTTCCCCTCATCTCAGTTTTGCAGCCACTCCTCCCAACGACTTATTTATCCCTTTCACTTCACATTCCAGTGTTCATTTTAGTCTCTTCTTTTGACACCCTCTAATCGTTACTAAATTTCCTGATAAAAATTGCACTCCTTTTTGATCTCCCATACCCTTTGGAGCAAAAGCTATCTACTTCAGGGACCAAGAAGGGTCAGGCCATTAAAATGAATTAACACTCAAGCACTTGACACGCCAAAATGCAGCTGCTCCTGGACACACTGGCAGTGTTTTTTTTTCTGACACTAAACACTTAAGTGAAGCAAGCGTCAGCGAAGGCTTGAACATCCAGCTGGTAAAACTTAGCAAAAGTGTTAACAGGAGACCATGTGGGAGCCCTGCAAATCTGCAAAACATATTTTGATACTGAAAGGCCCAAGAATTTCCCATACACCTAGTGGAGTGGGCCTTGACAAGAAAGGGAAGAATCTTATCCTGTAAGGATTAGGCTTGAACAATATTATGACAAATCCACCTAGCGATGGTGGAAAAAGAAACAGTGAGAGCCTTCATGAAGAATAAAAAAAGAAACAAAGTCTAAAAGAGGCCGTAGCAAACAGGTAAACTCATATAGCACTTACCACATCCACGCTGACCTCTCAGGGGTGCTTAGGAGTCAGAACAAAAGATGGCAAGACAACATCCTGGTTAAGGTGAAAGGAGAAGACAACCTTGTGCTGAATGGAAGGCTTAGATGTCAGGACATTATTTTTGTGCAACACCAGGAAAGGTTCCTTACAAGACAATACCGCCAACTTTGATACTCGCCCAACACAAGTGATGGCGTCAAGAAAAATCACCCTGCTAATGAACTAAGCCAAGGGAATATCCCAGACAGGGTTGAAGGGAGACTTGAAGAGCCGTAAGTACCATATTGAGATCCCAATAGTGACACCCGAGAGCTACTAGGGGGGCTAAATCAGCAACTCTCTGCACAGAGGCCTTTATCAGAGAGTGAAAGGCTAAAGGACGCTGCAAGAGGACCAAAATTTGTCCCTTGAGGGTATTCAAGGCTATAAGCTGATCCAGACCTGACTGGAGAAAAGTCAGGATACATCCCACACAGTATAGTCTAGGATAAAATATTCTCTACTTGCACCATGAAAAGTAAGCCCCTCCAAGCAGAATCGTCTTTAAGGTGTGGCAAAAGGGGCAGCTGCCCTGGGTCCAGTCATTTCTGTGGGGCCCAAAGCAACTGCCCCATACTTGCCAACTGTCCAGATGTACTTTTTCTTGTCTCTTGAAGTCTTCGTATCCCACTGCATCCTGATATCTAAGTGTGAAGTGCTGTCACTTATGCTGACTTCACCTGTAAATAACCAGCATTCATATGTAAATAGTGGCAGCAATGTGGCATTCATATGTAAATAATGGTGGAATTCACATGTATATTATGCCCCCCTGAGGTTCCAGCTGCCATCACCTCTACTGAATGCTGCCCACTGCAGAGAGCTAAACAGAGGCATGCTTGAAAGTCCTGCCTGCAACTGTGGTCACTGAGCCCACCAGCCTGTTCTGTAAATGTAAGCGAAATGGGGGGGTGCAGATGTAGGCAGAAAAGAAATTAGGTAAGCAAGAAGGGGATGTACAGAGGTAAGGAAGGTGGGTGTAAAGATGAGCAGAGGAGGCATGTACAGTTAAGGTGGAGTGAAAAGGATGGGGAAGGTTTGGGGTGCAGAGTGGATAATGATGTATGTCACGTGTAGGGCAGCCCATTCATTTTAATGGCCTGCTCTGTGCTAGAAATGTGGAAAAAAAAAGTCCCTGACCCTTTTTCAAAATTACACCAAGCCACACCATGCCACTGCACCGTGAATTTTGATGCATGTGAAAACGCGCACTTCAGCAGATGCGTGAGGGTGTCATTAATGTTTAATGGCACTGCTGTGCATCTGCTAAAGGGCAGCATGTTTCTGTGGTATCGGGAAAGCTATTTTGCATGCGTTCCCAACACGCACAGATGTTAACATTGGCTAAATCTCTCATTACAATTACATCAGTTTTCAGTGTTTATCTTATTACATTGGGTTGCGGTGTGAATGTTCTCCTTACATTGGTGGTCATTGTAAATCCCCTTTAAATTGGTGGCCAGTGTAGAAACTACTCTTTATATTGATAGTCGGTAACAAATCCTAATTTGCATTTGTAGTCAGTGTCAAATCCTCCCTTACAATGGTGGTCCATGTAGAAGCCCCCTTAAATTGGTGGTCAGTGTAAATTACACCTTACATTGGTGGCCAGGGTAGAAATGTATTGGTTATTGGTATAAAATCCCCCGTTACATTGGTTGTCAGTGTAAATCCCCCCTAACATTGGTGGTCAGTGTAGAAATGTCACCTCCCACCCCCATCTAGCACTAGCACTGTCACTCATCCCATCCCCCCAGCACTGCCACTGATCCCAGGATCCCTAGGAGTCTTATATATATTAGTGGGTGCCCTCATTTTCTCAGTCCATGGTGTGCAGGTAGTGAGATGTGCTGTATACTTCAGCAACCAATCAGTGAGATGTAATTAAGTGCTATAGCCTCTAGCAACCAATCAATGAGCTGTAATGATGTTCTCTAACCTCTAGCAATCGATAAGTAAGTGGTAATGATGCACAGTAACCAATAGCAA
The DNA here is from genome assembly GCF_062004578.1 of Staurois parvus. Lineage (NCBI taxonomy): Eukaryota > Metazoa > Chordata > Amphibia > Anura > Ranidae > Staurois > Staurois parvus. The sequence continues at coordinate 4,708,973 of NW_028317852.1, read as the reverse complement.
ACAATCAGTGAGCAGTAATAATGTGCAGTAACCTCTAGCAACCAATCAGTGAGTGGTAATGATGTGCAATAACCTCTAGCAACCAGTAAACAGGGGTGATCTGCTGTAATCTCTAGCAACTAGTGAGTAATAATGATGTGTAGTAAACTCTAGTAACCAGTTAGCAGTTGTGATGTGCAGTAACCTCTAGCAACCAATCAGTGAGTGGTGATGATGTACAATAAACTCTAGCAACCAGTGAACAGTGGTGATCTGCTGTAATCTCTAGCAACCAATCAGTGAGTAATAATGATGCGTAGTAACCTCTAGCAACCAGTTAGCAGTAATGATGTGCAGTAACTTCTAACAAAAAATCAGTGAGCAGTAATGATGTACAGTAACCTTTAGCAAGCACTGAGTTGTAAAGATGTGCAGTAACCTCTAGCAACCAATAGGTGAGTGGTAATGATGTGCAATAACCTTTGTCAAACAATCAGTGATCAGTAATGACATGCAGTACTGGAGCAGCCAATCAGAGAGAGGTAAAGATGTGCAGTAACCTCTAGCAGCCAGTGGGTGAGCAGTAATGATGTGCAGTAACCTGTAGCAACCAGAGAGTGGTTAACGATGAGCAGTAACTTCTAGCAACCAGAGAACGGTAAGGATGTGCAGTAACCTATAGCAACCAATAAGAAAGTAGAGACCGTGTGCTATAAACTCTAATAACTGATCAGTGGGCCATAATGTGTGCTGTAACCTTCAGCAACCAGTCAGAGAGTGGTAATGATATGCTGTAACCTCCAGCAACCAATCCCAATTGCTGCCTGATCTGCTGCAGTAAACTGATTTTGAGTCTAGCTGCTATTTATTGCATGTCTCAGAGCAGGTGGAGAGCGAAATTGCACAGGGGGTCCAGGAAAATGTTTGCCCAGGTTCCAATTAATATTAAAGATGGCCCTGCCTCCAAGCATGATAGTACAGTGCTTTGAAAAAGTATTCATACCCCTTGAAATTTTCAACATTTTGTCGTTTTTCATGGTACAATCAAAAACTTAAATGTATTTTATTGAGATTTTATGTGATAGACCAACACACACATAGTTGTGAAGTGGAAGGAAAATTTGAAATGGTTTTCAAAATATTTACAAATAAATATCTGAAAAGTGTGGCATGCATTTGTATTCAGCCCCCTTTACTCTGATACCCTTAACTAAAATCTAGTGGAACCAATTGCCTTCAGAAGTCACCTAATTAGTAAATAGAGTCTACCTCTGTGTAATTTAATCTCAGTATAAATACAGCTGTTCTGTGAAGCCCTCAGAGATTTGTTAGAGAACATTAGGAAAAAACAGCATCATGAAGGCCAAGGAACACACCAGACAGGTCAGGGATAACATTGTGGAGATATTTAAAGCAGGGTTAGGTTATAAAAAAAAATATCCCAAGCTTTGAACATCTCACGGAGCACTGTTCAATCCATCATCCAAAAATGGAAAGAGTATGGCACAACTGCAAACCTACCAAGACATGGCCATCCACCTAAACTGACAGGCCGGGCAAGGAGAGCACTAATCAGAGAAGCAGCAAAGAGGCCCATGGTAACTCTGTAGGAGCTGCAGAGATCCACAGCTCAGGTGGGAGAATCTGTCCTCAGGACAACTATTAGTCATGCACTCCACAAATCTGGCCTTTATGGAAGAGTGGCAAGAAGAAAGCCATTCTTGAAAGAAAGCAATAAGAAGTCCCATTTGCAGTTTGTGAGAAGCCATATGGGGGACACAGCAAACATGTGGAAGTAGGTGCTCTGGTCAGTTGAGACCGAAATGGAACTTTTTGGCCTAAAAGAAAATGCTATACGTGGGTGCACAGCACCCTGAACACACCATCCCCACCGTGAAACATGGTGGTGGCAGCATCATGTTGTGGGGATGCTTTTATTCAGCAGGGACAGGGAAACTGATCAGAGTTGGTGGGAAGATGGATGGAGCCAAATACAGGGCAATCTAGAAGAAAACCTGTTAGAGTCTGCAAAAGACTTGAGACTGGGTTGGAGGTTCAACTTCCAGCAGGACAACGACCCTAAACATACTGCCAAACCTACAATGGAATGGTTTAGATCAAAGCATCTTCATGTGTTAAAATGGCCCAGTTAAAGTCCAGACCTAAATCCAATTGAGAATCTGTGGCAAGACGTGAAAATTGCTGTTCATAGACACTCTCCATCCAATCTGACACAGTTTGAGCTATTTTACAAAGAAGAATGGGCAAAAATATAACTCTAGATGTGAAAAGCTGGTAGAAACATCCCCCCAAAAAAGACTTGCAGCTGTAATTGCAGCAAAAGGTGGTTCTACAAAGTATTGACTCAGGGGGGGCTGAATACAAATGCACACTACACTTTTCAGATATTTATATGGAAAAAAAAAAATTGAAAACCATTTATCATTTTCCTTCTACTTCACAATTATGTGCCATTTTGTGTTGGTCTATCACATAAAATCCCAATAATATACATTTAGGTTTTTGGTTGTAACATGAAAAAATGTGGAACATTTCAAGGGGTATGAATACTTTTTCAAGGCACTGTATATGTTTGACAAAGAGACATCAACCAGCAAAGGCATATGCTCCAGGTGCTTCTCAGTTCAGCAGACCAGTATTTAAAGCAGTATTAAACCCAAAACCAAAATTGTAATATACGCTCATCGGCCACTTTATTAGGTACACCTTGTTTGTGCCAAGAAAATATCCCATACACCATTACACCACCAGCCTGAACCATTGATACAAGGCAGGATGTCATGTTGTTTACATCGAATTCTGACCCTGCCATCTGAATGTCACAGCAACCAAAACGTCTCACACATGTGGTATCCCCATAATCAGCAGAAGTAGCAGAATGTATTTTGGGGTGTAAGTCCACATATACCAGTGGCTTGTGTGAGCAATATATCATTTAAATGACAACATTGTAAAAAAAAAAAAAAGGTTTTTGTCGTTTTCCAAAAACGTGTGGGAAAAATAAATCTTCCATGGACTCAACATGCCTCTCCGCAGATAGCTTAGGGTATTTACTTTCCGAAAAGGGGTCATTTGGGGGTGTTTGTACTGTCCTGGTATTTTAGCACCTCAAGAAATGTGATAGGCAGTCAGACAGTAAAACCTGTGTAAATTGCAGTATCTATACCATAGTTTGTAGACGCTATAGCTTTCACACAAAGCAATCAATATACACTTATTGGGATTTTTGTTTTTACCAAAAAAACATGTAGCAGAATACATTTTGGCCTAAATTTATGACGAAATTAGAGGTTTTTGGATATTTTTTCTGACAGAAATTAGTTTTTTTTTTTCAAAATTTTCGCTTTTTGTTTATAGCGCAAGAATAAAAAGCGCACAGGTGATCAAATACCACCAAAAAAAAGCTCTATTTGTGTGAAAAAAAGGACATAAATGTCATTTATGTACAGTATTGCATGACCGCGCAATTATCAGTTGAACTAGTGCAGCGCAAAAAAAAATTGAGTAAATTGCAGTATCTATACCATAGCTTGTAGACAGTATAACTTTCATACAAAGCAATCAATATACACTTATTGGGATTTTTTTTTTACCAAAAACATGTAGCAGAATACATTTTGGCCTAAATTTATGACTAATTGAGTTTACTATATATTTTTTTTTATAGCCAAAAGTAAAAAAATATTGTTTTTCTTCAAAATGTTTGGTCTTTTGTTTAGAGCGCAAAAAATAAAAATTGCACAGGTGATCAAATACCACCGAAAGAAAGCTCTATTTGTGTGAAAAAAAGGACGAAAATTTTGTTTGGGTACAGCATTGTATGACCGTGCAATTATCAGTTGAAATAGTGCCGCACCAAATAGCAAAAAGAGACCTGGTCAGGAAGGGGGGTAAATCCTCAGGAGGGCAAGTGGTTAAACAGGAGTACTTCTCATCCACCAGTATAAATAGTACTGAGTTTTGGAGAGAGAATGGCTGAAATGGCCTCTACCTTCGGAGATTCTTCTGAATCAAAAGAAAACACTCCCTCTACCCTTTGTTCAGGTAATGGTAGTTCCTCTTCCTCTCTGTCCTGTGGCAAGGCAAAAGCCAAAACAGTCAGAAAGAATGGAGAAGAAAATGGAGTCTTTTGTGGGCTTTGAGGCTAGAGGTTTCCAACATGGCAGTGGGTTTTCTGCCAGAGGCAGAAATTCCTCTCTGCTCAAACAAGAGCTATGGTAAGTGCCTAAAGGGAGAAAGAAGCCCTTCCCCAACCCACACACTGTTATGGACCCACTAGCAGAAAGTTTGCCTAAAGCCTGACATCCATCCTCCATTTTTTCTAAGAATAAGCCACTCAGGGTATAGCAGTACAGCAAGGGGTGGATTAAAACTTCCCGGAGGGGAAAAAAACAAACAAAACACAGCCAAGAGTGATCACAGCAGTAGTTAACCACTTGACCTCTAGAGGATTTACCCCCCTTCCTGACCAGGCCATTTTTTTGCGATACAACGCTGCGTTACTTTAACTGACAATTGCGTGGTCATGCAACGCTGTACTCAAATTAAATTTATATATTTTTTCCCCCAAAAATGGAGCTTTCTTTTGGTGGTATTTGAGTGCCTTGATTTTTTTATATTTTGCGCTCTAAATAAAAGACCAATGTATTCTGCTACGTCTTTGCTAAAAAAAAAAAATCCCAAAACATGTAAATTAACCACTAGCCTACAGGGCACTTATACCCCCCTTCCTGCCCAAGCCAATTTCCAGCTTTCAGCGCTGTCACACTTTGAGTGACAATTGCACGGTCATGGAACACTGTACCCATATGAACTTTTTATCATTTTTTTTGTGACAGATAGAGCTTTATTTTGGTGGTATATAATCACCTCTGGGTTTTTTTTATTTTTTCTTAAACAAACCAAAAACCACTGAAAATTTTGAAGAAAAAAAATGTTTTCTTAGTTTTTGTTATAAAATTTTGTAAATAAGTGATTTTTCTCCTTCACTGATGTGCGCTAATGAGGCTGCAGTGATGAGCACTGATAGGCTGCACTGATGAGGAGGCACTGAAAGGCAGCACTGATACATGGCACTGATGTGCACTGGTAGGCACTGCTGGGGCTACACTGATCATCAGTGCCCTGATGATCAGTGTACATGTCCCCTCCGCGGAAAGCCGATTACCGGCTCTCCTCTCGAGCTGTCAGCGTGACAGCTCGAGAGGAGAGAAATGCCGATAACTGTCATTTCCCTGTTTACATGTGATCAGCAGTGATTGGACACAGCTGATCACATGACCGAGGCGACATCTTCGGCTCTTTCCGTGATCGGTGATCCGCTGTTTCCGTGCACCGCCGATCGCCACGCATGTGCGGTGAGAATCGGAGGACGTTATATGGCATCCTCCCAGAACGAGAGAACCACCTTGTGTCCATCATATTACTATATGGCGGGCGGGAGGTGGTTAACTGGTTTATATGAAAGTTATAGCGTATACTGAAATTTTTTTTTATACCAGTAATGGCGGCGATCAGCGACTTATAACTTCCACTGACATCCCCAGTGCTCAGCACTAATAAAAAACCACTGACACTACTAATGACACTGGGCAGGAAGGGGTTAACATGGGACGATCAAAGGGTTAACTGTGTGTTTTACAAACTGTGCTGTGTGTGAGTTAATGTGTAAGTATGCTGCTTTGTATTGCTCTGCTATGCAGCATGCTGGCGCTGATAGGGGAGAGATCTGTATTGTTTACACACAGACCTCTCCCATTAGTGTGCCTTGGCAATCACCGAGTGCCGGGGGGGGGGGGGGGGGGAATCTCCAGCCGAGACTCGGTGATCAACAGCTGCGAATGGTGGCGTACCCCCCCCCCACCCAAAAATAAAAAATCACATATATATACAGTTGTGTTCAAAATAATAGCAGTCAGATATCACTAACCTGATCAATCACTGTTTTTTTGGTAGAAATTATATTTCTACATGGCAGATAATTTCCTAGCAGGTGTAGTAGAGTAATAGAAATCCAACAGACCCAACAGTCATGACATGCATGCTGCTGATTCTGTGTAATTGAATCACTAATTGAAAGGGGCATGTTCAAAATAATAGCAGTGTGGAGTTCTATTAGTGAGGTCATTCATTCTTTGAAAAACAGGTGGCAATTATTGCCTATATAACCACTTGCCTACCCGGCACTTGTACCCTCTTCCTTACCAGGCAAATTTTCAGCTTTCAGCGCTGTCGCACTTTGAATGACAATTGCGTGGTCATGCAACATTGTACTCATATGAAATTTTTATCATTTTTTTCCTCACAAATAGAGATTTCTTTTGGTGGTATTTACTTGCCACTGGGGGTTTTATTTTTTGCGCTATAAACAAAAAAAGAGCAAAAAAATTTAAAAAAAAAAGGTTTCTTTGTTTCTACTATACAATTTTGCAAACAGGTAATTTTTCCCCTTTACTGATGTGCGTTGATGAGGCTGCACTGATAGGCAGCACTAATGAGGTGGCATGGATAGTCAGCACTGATGATGGGTACTGACAGGCAGAGTTGGGTGACACAGGTGGGTGGCACTGATGGGCACAGGTAAGTGACACAGTTGGATGGCACTGCTGGGCACCGATCATCAGGACACTGATCATCAGTGCTGACCCCTGCTCTGACAACTGACGGTTCTCGGCAGTACTTTCCCTACGTTCTGACAGCATAAGGAAAGTGCAGCCGAGAACCGGCAATTGCATTTCCCTGTGATCAGCGTGTCATTGGACACGGCTGATCACGTGGTAAAAAAACCGCTGTGATTGGCCTTTTACCACATCACATGATCACCTGTGTCCATAGGACACAGTGATCACGGAGACCGCCGAGGGTGCGCACGAGAGCGCGTTCTGGGAGGACACCCTCCCAGAACTGGCCGCCCACAGTGTAGCCGTCATTTGGCTATCTGCGGTCGGCAACTGGTTAAGGAAGGAAGGCAGCAAATGTTGTACATGCTAGTTACAGTGCATTTCGCTCTGAAATTCTGAGGAAAATGGGTCATTCCAGACATTGTTCAGAAGAACAGCGTACCTTGATTAAAAAGTTGATTGGAGAGGGGAAAACATATAAAAGAAGTGCAGAAAATGATAGGCTGCTCAGCTAAAATGATCGCAAATGCTTTAAAATGGCAACCAAAACCTGAAAGATGTGGAAGAAAGCATTCGAAAGGATAGAAGAATAGCCAAAATGGCAAGGACTCAGCCAACAATCAGCTCCAGGAAGATCAAAGAAGGTCTAAAGTTACCTGTGAAGCCAAGCTATCTGCAAGAAGCCCCCGCAAAGTCCCACTGTTGAAAAAAAAGACGTGCTGAAGAGGTTACAATTTGCCAAAGAGCACATTGACTGGCCTAAAGAGAAATGGCGCAACATTTTGTGGACTGATGAAAGATTGTTCTTTTTGGGTCTAGTGGCCGGAGACAGTTTCTCAGACGACCCCCAAACACTGAATTCAAGCCACAGTACACTGTGAGAACAGTGAAACATGGTTGCGCAAGCATCATGATATGGGGATGTTTCTCATACTACGGTGTTGGGCCTATTTATCACATACCAGGGATCATGGATCAGTTTGAACACATCAGAATACTTGAAGAGGTCATGCTGCCTTATGCTGAAGAGGAAATGCCCTTGAAATGGGTGTTCCAACAAGACAACGACCCCAAACACACCAGTAAACGTGCAACATCTTGGTTCCAGACCAACAAGGTTGACGTTATGGAGTGGCCAACCCAATCCCCGGATCTTAATCCAATAGAAAACTTGTGGAGCGACATCAAAAATGCAGTTTCTGAGGCAAAACCAAGAAATAGAGAAGAACTGTGGAATGTAGTCCAATCATCCTGGGCTGGAATACCTGTTCACAGGTGCCAGACGTTGGTTGACTCCATGCAACACAGATGTACAGCAGTTCTCAGAAACAGTGCTTATACAACTAAATATTAATTGATTCAAAGGAAAGCAAAATCTTCAAACATTTTTCAGTTTATATAGTGAATGTTTGAGTTTGTAAAGAAGAATACAAACTGCTATTTTTTTGAACAGTCTAATATTCACTTTTCTTCAATTTTTTTAGAGGAACAACACAAATTCGATATATTTTTCTTCATGTTTTGATTTGGAATAGAATGTGTAGGGTTCCAAATGCATTTGTGTGTATGGAAATAAAAGCTATTAGAAGGCTTTTGAGCTTTATTCACTTTTTTCAACACACTGCTATTATTTTGAACACAACTGTCCATGTGCAGTTCTGCTATTGGGTGGTCGGAAATCGGTTAAATCCTCCTGAAATTGTACCTACTTAGACAGGAATCAGGTGCTGTCAACAAGCTAGCCAGAAAAAGCTTAGCTTACAGCCAACAAAAAGAAAAAAACAGATGCATCAAGAGGGAAGGCAGTTAAAGCAGAGCTCCACCCAAAAGGGGAAGTTCTGTGGTAATGTTTTGTCCCCCGCTCCCCATTGAGGACTGGCAACTTTGGGGAGCGGGTACCCGAATTTGACAGGTACCCGCTCCCACTTCCACTGCGATCACCTAGGCGATTGGAAGCAGAAGTTGTCCTCCTCCATCCCCACCCCCACCGTAGTCCGAGAGACAGGAAAGCGGCTGTATTTTAAAATTCAGCAGCTACACTTTTTGTAGTTGCTTATTTTTTTTCTCAGCTGGAACTCTTTAACGTCATATGTAAGGACCTCCCTGGGCCACCCAAAAGAGGCACTGCAACTAAAGTGCTTTAGAGCTTCCCAGTGTAAAATTTACATAAAAACAGAATGCAATGATTTTCAAATCTTATAAACCCATAGTTTTTTCACAATAAAAAAATATCAAAATGTTTAAACTGAGAAAATGTACTATTTTAAGATGAGGGGAAAAAAAAGCCAATCCTGAAAATGGCAGCAACAGGTCTCAAAAAAGTTGGGACAGGGCCACGTTTACCACGGCGTAGCATCCCCTCTTTTAACATCTGAGAACCTGATACAGGATTCTAACTACTCAACAGTCCTGGGTCTTTGTCATCAATTGAAAATATTTGCAACATTTTGAAACAGAAAATATGAAAGATCTGGACTGCAAGAAGGCCACATAGGCACCCAGAATCTTCTACTGCAAAGCAATGCTGTTGCCCTGGATGCGGTATAGCATTGTCCTGCTGTGTATGCAAGGCCTTCCTTAACCACTTGCCGCCCAGCCACTGTAGAAATACGGCGGCAGGGCGGCACTGGCAGGCAAAACCACGTTTTAAAACGTGTGTTTTGTAAACAAATAGGGAGGCGCGCCGCCGCCCTATCTGTCCCACCGATCACTGCAGCGGATGTCTTTAGCCGGGTCACAGCCGGTCCTTAGCGGCTGTTTCCCGGCGATTGGCGGTAAACAGTGACAGAGAGCGCAGCTGCAGTAGCTGTGCTATCTGTCACTTCCTTGTCAGCTCGAGGACGAGCTGATCGAGACAGAAGAGTTTCTCTCTCTCGATCAGCCTTGTCCTGTCCAGCACACACCCCCGCCCCTAGTAAAACACTCCCCCTCACTCAGATAACCCTTCCCTGCAAAATAGTTAACCCTTTCCTCCCCAGTGCCATTAGTACAGTGTCAGTGGATTTTTTTTACCAAAAACATGTAGCAGAATACATTTTGGCCTAAATTTATAACCAACTTTGAGTTTACTATATATTTTTTATAGCTGAAAGTAAAAAATATTGTTTTTCTTCAAAATTTTTGGCCTTTTTTTGTTTATAGCGTGAAAAATAAAAAGCGCACAGATGATCAAATACCACCGAAAGAAAGCTCTATTTGTGTGAAAAAAAGGACGTAAATTTCGTTTGGGTGCAGCATTGCATGACCGCGCAATTATCAGTTGAATTAGTGCAGCGCCGAGTAGCAAAAAGAGGCCTGGTCATTAACCGTTTCAATACCGTGCAATTTTACATCTTCCTGCCCAGGCCATTTTTCAGGTTTCAGCGCTCTCACACTTTGAATGACAATTGCGCGGTCATACAACACTGTACCCAAACTAAAATTTTATCATTTTCTTCACACAACTAGAGCTTTCTTTTGGTGGTATTTATTCACCGCTGGGGTTTTTATTTTTTGCTAAATTAACAAAAAAAGACCAAAAATGTTGAAAAAAAAACATTTTTCTTTGTTTCTGTTATAAAAGTTTACAAATAAATAATTGTTCTTCATAAATTTAGACCGAGATGTATTCTGCTACGTCTTTGGTGAAAATAACCCAAATTAGGATGTATTTTTTAGTTTGTAGGAAAGTTATAGAGTTCACAAACTATGGTATAGATCTGAATATTGATCAATCCTGAAGTACTGACAGCCAATCTAATTTCTTGAGGTCCAAGAATGTCAGAATAGTACAGATATCCCCCAAATGACCCCTTTTTGCAGAGTAGACAGTCCGACGTACTTCATAAGAGGCATGGCGAGTTTTTTGAAGTTGTATTTTTTTGTCATAATTTTTTGGAAAATGAAAAAATTAAAAAAATTATTTTCACTATTTTTTTTTTTTTACATACTGTCACCAGTGCAGTACAGCGTCATCATATAACTGGCATGGCGGTGAACAGGGACACTGACTGGTGACAGTATGGAAAAAAAAAATATATATTTTTTTTTATTATATTTAATTTTTTTTTAAGATTTTTTTTCATATTTTACTATGACCAAAGTAGTACAATGTTACTATGGGGAAGTGATCAGTATTTTTTTTTTTTTACACTATTTGCTTATAGCAAAGAATTACTTTGCTATAAGTAAGCATTTACCTGAATGAAATCGATTCATTCAGCTTTTTTTTTTCTTTTTTTTTTTTGTGCTTAGCTGTGATTTGGTCACAGCTAATTACATGACATGCGCATGTGATTAGCTGTGACCATTCACAGCTAGGCACTAGTATACAATGGATGGCATCATGAATGAAGCCATCCATTGTATACAACTGTCATGTGACCTGCTGTGATTGGTCACAGCAGGTCACATGGTACCAGCAACGGGAGCCGGTACTCGGATCTGTCATCGGCCGTGTCCGAGGTGCACGGCCGGTGACAGATCGCACTGCTGCGCCGCTCTACATTAGCGCAAACTGCGCATGTGCGGGAGCACGCCAAATGGCGTGCACCCGGAGTGCAGAGACACTTTTGAAGCCGCCAAACGGCCATTGGCCGGGCGGCTAATGGTTAAGGGGGGTAAATCCTCTGGAGCTCAAGTGGTTAAAAAAAAAAAAAAAAAGTGTTGTCTGGATGAGTGCTTTAAAACAAGGATTTCTCTTTCAGCATTGATGGTGCCTTTCCAGACACACAAACTGCCCTTTCCACATGCACTAATCTAAGGCATGAAATTCCCACTCGCCTGCTCGCATTTGGCTAGTGAAAATAACATGTGGGCAAGTGTGTCCAAGGCGCCACATTGGAGGGTGGGGGGCGGGTGCTACCAGTAGCACCAACCTGCCCCGAGCACTGTGTTGAGGGGGGTGCACTGCTGGTGTCGCTCCTCAGTGACCGGAGTTATCGCAGTTTCACTCCTGTAACAGGGAGCAGCTGCTGGCACTTGCTGGAGGGAGGACTAGGCTTTCTCCTTCTTCTGCCTGCGGGGGCAATAGACAGACGGCACTAAGGAGTGAAGGCAGAGTGTCCTTCCTCTCTCCCCTTGTCATGTGACTTATCACATGACCGAAGGAGGGAAAGAAGGAGAAGCTGCATTCACGAGAAGATCTGTGAGTACAAGGGGGAAGGGTGAGGTTATACTTATGGGGACACCTGATGTAAAGGGGGGCTCTGATGGGGACACCTGATGTAAAGGGGGGCTCTGATGGGGACACCTGATGAAAGGGGGGCTCTGATGGGGACACCTGATGAAAGGGGGGCTCTGATGGGGACACCTGATGAAAGGGGGGCTCTGATGGGGACACCTGATGAAAGGGGGGCTCTGATGGGGACACCTGATGAAAGGGGGGCTCTGATGGGGACACCTGATGAAAGGGGGGCTCTGATGGGGACACCTGATGAAAGGGGGGCTCTGATGGGGACACCTGATGAAAGGGGGGCTCTGATGGGGACACCTGATGAAAGGGGAACACCTGATGAAAGGGGGACTCTGATGGGGACACCTGATGAAAGGGGGACTCTGATGGGGACACCTGATGAAAGGGGGACTCTGATGGGGACACCTGATGAAAGGGGGACTCTGATGGGGACACCTGATGAAAGGGGGACTCTGATGGGGACACCTGATGAAAGGGGGACTCTGATGGGGACACCTGATGAAAGGGGGACTCTGATGGGGACACCTGATGAAAGGGGGACTCTGATGGGGACACACCTGATGAAAGGGGGACTCTGATGGGGACACACCTGATGAAAGGGGGACTCGGATGGGGACACCTGATGAAAGGGGGACTCTGATGGGGACACCTGATGAAAGGGGGACTCTGATGGGGACACCTGATGAAAGGGGGACTCTGATGGGGACACCTGATGAAAGGGGGACTCTGATGGGGACACCTGATGAAAGGGGGACTCTGATGTAAAGGAGACTCGGAGGGGGGACGCCTGATGTAAAGGGGGACTCTGACGGCAAGGGCAAGGTTTAGTGGGGCAACTGGTGGAGAGTAAGGTTTTTGCCTGGCTAGTAGGTCTAGACTTGAAATTTTAAGCCCTGCACTAATCCACCCCCATACCATCAGTGATGTAGGTATTTGAATTGAGCACCGATAACAAGCCAAAACGGGTTGATTATGTGCTCTTCTTCAGCACACTAAAGGGAGTGATGTTGTCGATGCCTACCTAGAGTCTTGGTTCAAGTCTCTTCATAGAGTTTTGCGTAATGTATTTATGGCTGATACCCAACTGGTTATGGGACTATATTGGATTGTGCTTATATATTTTAAGATATGGTACCGTAGGTAGCCAGTGACAGGTCAAGCCACAGCATGGCCCGGAAAGACGTCATACTAGTCCCGCTCAGCTGTCAACAGGTTAATAACAGGTTATGTTTGCATTTTTGATGATTTTTTACGATCATAGTACATCATCCTGTGTATAAATAAAACCTCCACTTGTGGAAATCAACAGGCATGAGGAAACATTACCTGAGCAAATAAAACAACTGATCAGGTAAAACAACTGTGAAAGCATGGATTATCATGGGGAATGTATTTGTAAAATAGATTATATTTATTAGTTATGCTATGAAAAGTACAATTCAGTAACTGACATTTTAACTTGGAAAATAATAAGGCACACATAAATAAGCTACTGAGATAAAACAAGACAAACAGTTGAAAAATAATTGTGTGGCTTAAAATATGGGAAAAAATACACAATCACAAAAATGAAAATGTACTAAAATTTAATCTTCATAAAAGTTGTAATTTAATCTGTGACAGTAAAACAAGAAGCAATATTAGAGTTTAGTATATTATATATTTCAGTTTTGAAATTCATAGAAATCAGTTTCCCAGTTTTCCCTATAAAAAGAACCCACCGTCCCTCCCCAAAACCATTGTACGCTAAATGCTTCTTAAAGCTGAACTCCAGGTCATGCCCACTTTTCACCTGTAGTGCCCTTTTTCTGCGGACAAAAACGCTTGTGTCTTTAGCAAATAATGCCTTATTTTTTTTAATAAAGTTGTTGTAAAAGTTTAAGGTTATTTACCTTCATATATTCTATGCATGAAGGTAAAAAACCTTCTGTGTGCAGCAGCCCCCCATTGCAAACCAGTGATGTTCACAAGAGCCACGGCTCTCTGGGAACTCTCCCTCATTTTCTGAGATAGCAGTGGAAGCCATTCACAGCCAGCGAACCAATGAGGAGAGAGGGGGGAGGGGCTGTGCCGAAGCTCTGTATGTGAATGGACACACAGAGCAGCAGCTTGGTAGTGGGCCTGCTTGGGTGCCTCCATAGCAAGCAGCTTGCTCTGGAGGCACTCAGCAGGCGGGAGGGGCCAGGAGTGCTGGTGGTAGACCCAAAAAGAGGACGACTGAGGCTGCTCTGTGCAAAACCACTGCACAGAGCAGGTAACATGTTATTTATTAAATTTTAAAAAAAAATGCCGTTAACATTTGAATGAAGGCTTATTTCATGTGACATCGTCATCTCATTCTGCATAGTTTACCGTACCCAAGCACCAGAGAATCAAAGCAGACCAGGCACGGCACATCTGAAGGGGTTTTATGAAGGTTTTCTGAAGGGGGAATTATGAAGTATAAGTCCCATGATTTCGTTGGAGTCCGCATACGGTGCTGGGCATGCAGACGGGAGCTGCTTAGTGAGATTCACTGGCTGTTGGCAACTTGCAACTGGGAAATGTGTAACTGTACCCACGTGTGAAAGTGGTGATGTTACACTTCACAGCTCTTCTTTAAAACAGTACATATAGGAAGAAATGCTACCAGGAGCAATTTCTCCTTATGGAGAAAACAACAGTACCCAGTCTCACTGACAAAAAAGTAGAAGAAACGGGGCATATGTCCTGTTTAGGAAAACAGAAAAAAGAGCAAAACAGACTGAACAAGTTAAGGACGTACCTTTACTATTCCACCAGTCTGGAGTTCAGCTTTAATTATAATGGAAAGATGATAGTAATGATAAACTCATAGGTTTTAAATATAAAATGAAGTCATCGTGACTCAAAGGTATTAGCCCCATTGAGATCTTTAAAGGGTATATATATATATATATATATATATATATATATATATATATATATATATATATGCTACATCTTAGGGCTTGACACAGGCATGACTACAAACAGGATTTGGAAGTCGATATGAAAACCGTGTAATTAAACTAGTAACATGTAACATTTGAAATGCATTCATGCTCTCATAGAATCATTCAAAATGAAGTCAAGTAACTTTATTTCACATCTGCTGTCAACACTATTGCAAAAGTTGACACGGTGGTGGTCTTGTTTTCAGAGAGAAATACAGCCGATTTGTTTTAAGAGAACCTTGTGCAAACAGTATTGGAGATCTAAATTGTTTACATAATATATAAAATAAAAAGGAGCCTTTTCAGATTTGTTAAATTATGGTTGGATTTCTTTTTACATCTCGGAATGCTGGCACTTTCCATCTAGGCAACAGTTCTTCATTCCTGTACTCTACATAAAAAACAAAAAAACAAAATAATATCTGTACAACACATGCATTGTTCTGTTTAGGATGTTGCTTCTACATATACCACCATATCCAGATTTATCTTTCCAGTATAGAGGAGGTATGAAGGTTTCCATGTTGAAATCCTAGATTTACAGCGGTCATATGCATGCTTTTAGAACAGTCTGGTCTTCTGGTGAATCACAATTCCCAGGTTGGCCGGAAGTTGCCCCAACCAGTTAGCCATCAGAGCCTGTGGAAATCCCTATGCTATGATGCCTATTACTTTGCCCGGTCAAAGTAAAGACTCCCTGTTACTCTTACTGTATAATTTATTAAATCAAATTGCTTGCTATGAAGCAATAGAAATGTTTTCAGTAGCTCAGCAATGTGCAGCATCTGATAAGTGATCCTGGTACCTAGACCAATATTTAGCAAAGTTTAAATATGGAACGAACACACACACACTAAAAATCAAGCATCTTTAGCTACTTAAGACCAATTCCAGACAAGTTTAGTTTTAGACAAAGGCCTTGTTCACTTGAGTATGTGTGCCCCATGCTGGCATAGGGATGGATAGGTGTTGCGTTCATCCCTGCGCCAGCAGTTCCATTGTTGTCTACTGGGTCACAGTGGCTGCACGCCAGTATGACATTCCTGTGGGTCGCCAAACTCACCCTGTGTGTGCATTCAGGGACCAGCACCCACACCGGTATTATCTTGGGACACAGTGACTTTATCCATACAGCTTCTGTTTCCCAACAGAGAACAATGGGACTACTGGCACGAGGATGCACGCAACACCTGTCCAACCCCATGCTAGCAAAACATGGCCCTGCATGGGGAAAGCATATATTGGCCCCATGTGAAAGAGGCCAAAGTGGGTGACAGCCTGTTTGTTAGGCTTTTATTCCTGGGGAGATTTCCCCTCACTTTCCTTTTCTGTGTTGTCCTTATGAACAAACAGAAGGTGAGGCTGTCACCGGGACAGGAAGGAGCAAACATTCAAAATTTGTTTTGGTCTGTGACCCTGTTAAAAAGATTTCCATAAACTTGCTTCCCTCACAGGAAATCTCCCCAGTTGGGGTACGAATGACAAACACATGCCAATGGATTCCCTATCCAAAATGAAAAAATGTCTTGGCTGGAATTCAACTTTAGAGTGTGCTAACTCCTAGGCCAGATTTCTAGGCTCTAGAACTTTTTATTTGTATCTATCATACAAGTATTAACCCCTTAATGCCAGCGCCTCCCATCCCTTTATGGGATGTCTGATGCCAGAAGGCAGGGCAGGGTTTATGATGTTACTGCCGTGAATGGCAGTCACATGATCATTAGGCACCTGATCATTAGGCACTGGAAACGCAGGGCATGCACTCTCAGTACAGGTTTGTTTACACTTTTGTACAAATATATGCGACCTCTCCATGTCAAGGGCCACCTGCCGATACCCCACAAATATGCGTACTGTGGGCACAAAAGGAGTTAAATGTGCATCCACACAAACATCTGTTCTATGTTAGGAATAATTAATGTTAACATTCACCTGGCTCAGATCTGCTGCTTGAAGAGGGTCTAAAGCAGCAAACATGAAGATTTCTTTTTAGGTTTTTTCTTTTCCACTGGTGTTTTCCTATTTATCTGTCTGACCAAGTCATAAAAGATCTAAAATAAATAAATACAATCAGCACAATACAATATACAGGTTACTGAGGCATTTGTAAGAAACAACTTTATAGGCCACACAAGTATAGTAATTTTCTATTCAAGTATGGATTCTTAACTAAAAGTAGTGCTGCCTCCTCCTAAGATCTAAATTCCTATTTTTCTTTCTGCTGCTGTGATCCAATTTCCTGTTAGAGGGTGACTACTTTCATTCTCCATGGTCCCACTGTATATATGAACATAGCCACCATTGATGCACTGATGAGAACAAATGCTGGGAAGTTTAAATTGACGATTCGATAAAGAGGAGTGTTCCCGCTACTAGCCATCTTACAAATTCTATGAAAAGACAAGGCAAACTAGTAGTAAAATAATTTTAACCCCTTC
The DNA here is from genome assembly GCF_062004578.1 of Staurois parvus. Lineage (NCBI taxonomy): Eukaryota > Metazoa > Chordata > Amphibia > Anura > Ranidae > Staurois > Staurois parvus. The sequence goes on along the minus strand of NW_028317852.1, from coordinate 4,691,788 downwards.
ACAAAGAAAGGCCAGCCTGCTACATCTGCTTTTGGAGCAAATACCACACACAGCCTTCCATCCAAATAGAGGGAAAAGCTCAACACAGTATAAGCCTGCTAGGTACTCAAAATAGTGAGACTTCAGAGACAGACATGAACACTGATACAGCTCTGGGCCAGATGATTCTGCACGTATTAGCCAGATAACTGTCCTGAACTGAAAGTTGAGTCCTGTGCTAATTGGAACACAAATAGATAGTCACAGGGAGAACTCAGAAAGGCATAATAAATCTTCCTACTACTTGCACCTTGTGTTTCTCGCCTTCACAAGTTGTGCATTGATCATGTAATGTCATGGTGTCATTTGTTGCCCTGTACACACAGCCTATGGTAAATCTTCACATTACAGTGTTGAAAGTTTCTGTTTGTGTTCAAACAAGAGGTACAGCATAGGATAATCGATTTAAGATCAATTCACACATATATGCAGTGTCCAGGAAGTGGGCTTTAATTCTGGGTGCCACATATATGTGCTCCTGTGTTTTTGCTGGAAACACACTCCCAGCACTGAAACCATGCCGTCGCTGACAGCTCTGGGTCTCTAATGATCCAGCAACGAAAGAACCAGCTTTTGAACATATAAATTGCTGTTGTAGGCTGTCACAGTGATCATTCACTCAATCGCCCATTCCTGTGCGGTTTCTCCTTTTTGAAGAAGAAAAACAGACTTCTATCCTAGCACAGGAAAATATACAATGTATAATTTCCTCCTCACTAGAGAAGTCTGTAAAAAGAAAGTCTGTTAAAAAAAAATAAAGATGAACTAGATTAGGGCTTGTTCTAGTTTGAGTGCGTCAGTGGCAGTGTAAATGTCAGCTAGTGTGAGTATTCGTGTCAGAGTTAATATCAGTGGCAGTTAGTGGTAGTGTGTTTTAGGTAAGAATAAAAGGTTTTAGATTTAGAGTAAGGGCTCATTCACACAATGATGCAGAGATGTCAGTTTTTCTGCAAGCTATACTGGACAATCTCTCACAAGCAGTGTATATCAAAAACAAACTACAGTACTTAATCACTTCCCGACCGGCCATTGTATATAAACGGCCGGACGACGGCACTGCAGGGTCGGGTGGCCGTTTATAAACGGCCTCCCCGCACCCTGCTTGTGTGCGCTCCCTGGGAGCACACAGCACCGCGATCCAGTGCCTGCTGTGTCCTCCGGACACAGTGAAACACCTATTGTCGGACGGGACCTCTCTACGAGGTCCTGACCTAACTTTGTGAGGTCAAAAATTTCAGGTGAGGGCACATTTGGTGTTTTGGTAGAGGATTTGATCACATGAGGAAGATGATATGAAGTATTATTACAGCTGAAGGAATCAATATTCAGAGACTTTTGTGTTTTATGATTCACAGTTAATATTTCAGATTGTTCCGTTTATATAATTTTGGGTTTATGAATTCATATTGTAGGTAGCGCAGAACTATATTTATATTAATTAGTTTTTCTGCAAGCGTTCTGCAGGGGCACAATTAAATCAATTGTTCTCTATGTGCCCTGTTCACACCGCAAAACTAGTATCACGTGCAGATTTTTTTCTGTGCAGGAATCTGCAATGCATACAAAAACTATTTAAAGGGAGCATGAAAACAGATGTAAACTGTTCCGCAAGTGAAATCTGTATGTATGTTTCCATCAGTTTTTCTGCACAAACAGTGAAGGAAATAAGTATTTGATCCCCTGCTGATTTTGAATGTTTGCCCACTCACAAAGAATGATCAGTCTAAAAATTGAATAGTAGGTGTATTGTAACACAGACAGAATAGCAACAAAAAATTCAAAAGAAATGCATGTCTAACAAATTATGCACGGATTTGCATGTTCATGAGGGAAATAAGTATTTGATCCCCTTAACAAAACATAACTTTTGGGATTTTGGCCCACTCCTCTTGGCAGATCCTCTCCAAGTAATTAAGGTTTAGTGCCTGACGTTTGGCAACTCGAACTTTCAGCTCCCTCCACAGATTTTCAATCGGATTAAGGTCTGGAGACTGGCTAAGCCACTCCAGGACCTTAATGTGCTTCTTCTTGAGCCACTCCTTTGTTGCCTTGGCCGTGTGTTTTGGGTCACTGTCATGCTGGAACACCCATCCATGACCCATTTTCAATGCCCTGGCTGAGGGAAGAAGGTTCTCACCCAAGATTTGACGGTACAATGCCCCGTCCATCGTCCCTTTGATGCGGTGCAGTTGTCCTGTCCCATTAGCAGAAAAACACCCCCAAAGCAGAATGTTTCCACCACCATGTTCGACAGTTGGGATGGTGTTCTTGGGGTCATAGGCAGCATTCCTCCACCTCCAAACAAGAGCTCGATTTTAGCCTCATCTGACCACAACACTTTCAACCAGTCCTCCTCTGCATCATTCAGATGTTTAGTGGCAAACTTCAGACGGGCCTGGACATGAACTTTGAGCAGAGGGACCTTGCGGGCACTGCAGGATTTCAATCCTTGTCAGCGTAGTGTGTTACCAATTGTTTTCTTGGTGACTGTGGTCCCAGCTGCCTGGAGACTATTGACAAGATCCTCACATGTATTCTGGGATGATTCCTCACTGTTCTCATGATCATTGACACTCCACGAGGTGAGATCTTGCATGGTGCACCAGACCTAGGGAGACCGACAGTTGTTTTGTGTTTCTTCCATTTGCAAATGATTGCACCAACTGTTGTCACCTTCTCACCAAGCTGCTTGGCGATACATTGATAGCCCAGTCCAGCCTTGTGTAGATCTACAATCTTGTCCCTGACATCCTTGGACAGCTCTTTGGTCTTTGCCATTGTGGAGAGTTTGGAATCTGATTCTTTGATTGCTCCTGTGGACAGGTGTCTTTAATTTTATACAGGTAACAAAATGAGATTAGCAGCACTCCCTTTAGGAGACTGCTTCTAATCTCAGCTTGTTACTTGTATGGAAGACACCTGGTAGCCAAAAATCCTGCTGAATGATAGGGGATCAAATACTTATTTCCCTCATGAACATGCAAATCTGTGCATAATTTGTTAAGAGACAGAATAGCAACAAAAAATTCAAAAGAAATGCATGTCTCAGTGTTACAATACACCTACCATTCGATTTTTAGACTGATCATTTTTTTGTGAGTGGGCAAACATAAAAAATCAGCAGGGGATCAAATACTTATTTCCTTCTCTGTATGGTGTGAACGAGGCCTAAGTGCTAGCATGTCAGTGTGTTTAGATAAGAGAAAAAAGAATGCATATTATTGTTTCTTGGCCCTACAATGGGTATGCAGTATCACCGTGATGGTCAGGAGTAGGCAAATTTACTTTGTAGGGTGGTGTAATGTCATAAAACTATATAAGACTAAAATAAAAAAAATATTCTACACTTTTTTTCCATTCAATTTTTTTCCATTCATAATAAAACAAAATCAGGTGATGCCCAATCTGTCCTGAAAACAAACAAGGTACAATCCACCTGGATACACTTAGTAGTTGTGATGTACAGTTATACTAATTGTCAAGTTGCAAAATTGGGTCTGAGCGTTAAGGTTTGTTTTGACCCTAGTCACGCAGGGGTTAATGCATGACCTCTCGGTGGTCTGAAAACTGACACTACCTGTGAATAAACTATCTATCCCATAATCCTTGGTCTCAGTCTAGGACTGGTGCAGGTGATAGTTAAACAGTAGACAGGGACTGTAACTGCAGTAATACATATGAAAGAAAAACAAACTGAAGGTGTACAATGCTTTTAATGAAATGTGAAAATCTGCACTTAAATATCCGGGACCTCAAATATCCTCCTCTAATATCCGGCCTGAATCTATCAGTAGCTAATGGATGAATATTCCTTAATTCAAGCAAAAAAGGAGGAAAGTAACATCCATTCTGCTGAGGACACCAAATCTGGCCACAGATGTATGGGATATTGATTGAAAATTCAACAGAACTGATCATTAGATATTGTAATGGTTAATGTGAATTTGATATCAATGTCCAGTTCTTCATGGTGGAAAAAAAAATGAACAGTCATGTTGGAAAATGTTGTTCGAACGATTACCTAAATATGAGTAGTGAAATTGATCGAAAAAAATAAATTTAACACGGATTGAACGAAAAACAGTACTTTTAATGCTGAAAACTAATGGAAATACGTGGCTGATAGGTGGAAAACTTTGATATACTGATGGGTGAATAAAATGTGCTATTGAATGGTTGTTTTTATTTTTAAACGATCGTTCTTTGATTTTCTAACCATCTATGGCCACTTTAACTGTACCTGAGCAGGTGGGAGCGATTAAGGCCCTGGGGGGTTGACCTTCAGTTTCCTATGTGCCTAGTGCCCATTTTCCCTGTAAGCAGCAGTATGAACTACTGTCTCAATAGACCAGCCTTTTCAACCAGGGTGCCTTGGCAAAATGCCTAAAAATTGCCCAAAAATTATATACAAGGCAGTGGGTGGATCAGGCCTGTCTTTTAATTGCACAAAGTTACAGGCTTTTAATTTTGCACAATTACCGCCTTCTAGCCACCAGCATCCTAACAACCAATTACATCATTGGTCGATAAACAGGATACCGGGCACCTTCACAGCATCCTTTTTTTGCCCCTCTCTTTCAGCACTGCATGTTAGATGCAATAGAGAGAAACCAAGGGAGAAGAGAAGCACTGGAATAGTAGCCAGTACCAGTATGCAAAAGTGTGTTTGCTTTGGAAGAATAAATAACCTCTTACGTTGGGTGTCCCACATGTGTGAACGCTGCTACATTATGTAAAACTATTAGTTTTTCACATTTTAGAACGGGGTGCCTCGAGATTGTGCATAATTTTAAAGGGTGTCTTGACTGAAAAAAAGGTTAAGTAATACTGCTATAGACAATAGGTAAAAGTGTGTAATAAGTTTTTATAAAAAGTGCCGCCCTGTGGAACAAGGTCGCTGAAGTGCTGCATAAGGGTTTCAAAATGATGCCAGCTTCCTAGAGAGTTGGCTTCACACCAGAAAGAGGAAATAGGAACGTTTTGCTTATAACAAAGGTCAGGCTACATATTAATTGGCAGCACTGCTGGTGACACTCCCTAAAACTTTAAAATTACATAAAAACTGTATAAAAAAAATTTACATACAGAAATAATGAATACAAATATCATATCAAATCACTACTAACCTCATTTACATTGATCTTAGACTTAGCAGAAGATTCTAAAAAGGCACAATTGTTCCATTGTCTGGCTAGGTTTTGTCCCTGTTCTTTGCCAACTACCCGCTCATCTTCCAAATCGCACTTATTGCCCACTAAAATCATGGGAACCTTTATCAGGAGAAAAAAAATAAGATTTAGTATTTAACATACTGAAATAAAACTATTCATAAGTTTCAACAATGAAGAAAACCATTTCTATTTCAAGCTCAGTTGAATGCATCAACAACCAACATTATCTCCTGGATGCCCTTATTGCAGCTGTCCAGAGTGTCTAAATTTGACTCTGCAGTCCTGTAAGCACCAGTGTTAGACCTAGTACACTCAGTAATCAGCTCTTCGTAAAAGTAACTTGTCTGACATACTCCCTCACCTCTGCTGCAATACAAGTCTGGGTGAGTAAGTTTCTGCTGGTGAATGTGACAGTTACTAAGCTATATCAGCATAGAACATTTGAGGGAAGAGCTGAAATCAGAATTTTGACTGAGAAAAAAAAAAACATTTGATTCCGGGGCAAATTCTATATTTTAGCAGTACAGTACAGGAGACATGCTTGACATTCATAGACCCTGAGTTATAAGGCTGGTACCTTCAGGTGATTGGTCACTGGCAAACCGTTTGAGGACACATCCCCTGGACATCCTCAGCGAGTCATTAGCAAGCAATGCAGAAAAACACAGCAACAGAGGGTGACGTGTGCAATGTACTATACTCCAAGATACAAAGTTTACACCCAAGTCAAAATTCCTTTTATCATACTTGTACAACACAAAGGCTTGATATTGAAAAATACAGGAACATCCCCAAGAAATAAAGAAAGGTGGGCAACTGCAAGGCAACCAGAACTGAGCCTACAGGCCCAACAACAACAAAGGTCAACTGACAATTCAGAATGCTGCTGTAAGAACCCTTGTAATGGAAAGAGTCATCCTCAGAAAATTGAACATCCACCTGGTCGTATTTTGAAGAAAAGGAATCGACAGCAAAACTACAGGTGAAACTCGAAAAATTAGAATATTGTGCAAAAGTTCATTTATTTCAGTAATGCAACTTAAAAGGTGAAACTAATATATGAGATAGACTCATTACATGCAAAGTAAGATAGTTCAAGCCATGATTTGTCATAATTATGATGATTATGGCTTACAGCTCATGAAAACCCCAAATCAACAATCTCAGAAAATTAGAATATTACTTGCAATCAATCAATAAAACAAGGATTGTACATAGAACAATATCGGACCTCTGAAAAGTATAAGCATGCATATGTACTCAGTACTTGGTTTGGGCCCCTTTTGCAGGAATTACTGCCTCAATGCGGCATTGCATGGAAGCTATCAGCCTGTGGCACTGCTGAGGTGTTATGGAAGACCAGGATGCTTAATAGTGGCTTTCAGCTCTTCTGCATTGTTCGGTCTCAGGTCTCATCTTTCTCTTGGCAATGCCTCATAGATTCTCTATGGGGTTCAGGTCAGGCAAGTTTGCTGGCCAATCAAGCACAGTTATCCCACGGTCATTGAACCAGGTTTTGCTGCTTTTGGCAGTGTGGGCAGGTGCCAAGTCCTGCTGGAAAATTAAGTCAGCATCCCCATAAAGCTTGTCTGCGGAAGGAAGCATGAAGTGCTCCAAAATCTCCTGGCAGACGGCTGCGTTGACCCTGGACTTAATGAAGCACAGTGGACCAACACCAGCAGATGACATGGCTCCCCAGATCAACACAGACTGTGGAAACTTCACACTGGACTTCAAGCATCTTGCACTGTGTGCCTCTCCATTCTTCCTCCATACTCTGGGTCCTTGGTTTTCAAATGAGATGCAAAAGTTGCTCTCATCAGAAAAGAGGACTTTGGACCAATGAGCAACAGACCAGGTCTGTTTTTCTTTAGCCCAGGTAAGACGCTTCTGACGTTGTTTGTTGTTCAGGAGCGGCTTGACAAGAGGAATACGACATTTGAAGCCCATGTCCAGGATCCGTCTGTGTGTGGTCGCTCTTGATGCACTGACTCCAGCCTCAGTCCACTCCTTGTGAAAGTCCCCAACACTTTTGAATGTCCTTTTCCTGACAATTCTCTCCAGGCTGCGGTCATCCCTGCTGCTTGTGCACCTTTTTTTTCCCACATAACTTTCTATTAATGTGCTTTGATACAGCACTTTGGGAACATCCAACTTCTTTTGCAATTACCTTTTGAGGCTTTCCCTCCTTATGGAGGGTGTCAATGATGGTTTTCTGCACAATTGTCAGGTCAGCAGTCTTTCCCATGATTGTGATTCCTACTGAACTAGACTGAGAGACCATTTACAGGCTCAGTAACCCTTTGCAGGTGTTATGGCTTAATTAGCTGATTAGAGTGGGACACTTTGAGCCTAGAATATTGCACCTTTTCACAATATTCAAATTTTCTGAGATCGTGGATTTGGAGTTTTCATGAGCTGTAAGCCATAATCATCACAATTATGACAAATCACGGCTTGAACTATCTTGCTTTGCATGTAATGAGTCTCATATATTAGTTTCACCTTTTAAGTTGAATTACTGAAATAAATTAACTTTTGCATGATATTCTAATTTTTTTAATTTCACCTGTAGGTGGTGGCTTTAAAAGCTCCTGAGATGAACTGTATTACCCTCCTAGCGGAGGTGGATTTTGAAGCAAAAGGTCCCTTGCAAGGTCCTGAGGGCAGGACAAACAGGGAGTCTGTCTTACTGATAGAAGATGTAGCTTTTAAGGCAGAATCTGATGGTTCTGACCAAGTCCAGACAGTACAAAAGCAATCTCCTTTGTGTGTTTTGGAGCAGGGCACAAGTAGGAAAGGATTATATTTTCATTGATATGGAAGACTGACACCACCTTATGGAGAAAGGAGGGTCTTAGGAGAAAGACTACTTTTTCCTTGTGAAGAATGAGATATTACTCGTTGCAAGGGACATTAACGGACAGACGTGATAAGCACCAAGAAGGCGACCTTGCAGGAGAGACCATCCAAGAGTTCCCTGAGGCGTTTCTGCCAGGCAGAGAAAACCAAATTGCAGCTCCTAAGGCTGTAAGGGTAGGTTGGTCCAAGAAACACCTGAATAAAAGGTCTGTATAAGATAAGTCAAAGCAGACGTTTTGGGGAAAGAACAGACAAGGCCAACACCTGTCCTTTGAGAGTACAAAGTAATGGTCAAGTCCCAATTGTAAGAAGGCCAGAATGCAAAGCACACAGAATAATCTCTGGGATCAGCATGCCTGTGTTCACACCAGACAAAGATGGATTTCCAGGTACAATAGTAGATGTTTCTGGAGTGGCATTCCTTGCTATTAGCAACATGGAAATGACAACCCCCCCTCATCTCTCAAGACCTGGGCTTCAAAAAGCCATGGCTTTAGAACCGTGGCTGAGAAGTAGGATGGAAGAGGGGAACTTGGCCTGTTTGGAAGCAGCAAGGAGTCATGTCCTAAAAGTCTTGCATATGGCTGTGTACTAGGTTCTTCTGCGCCAGTATGATGCAATGAGGATTACTAGTTTCTGCTCTTGCTTTTTTTGCAGATTATTCGAGCCAGAATTCACACTGGAGGAAGAGCATACATGAGGCTGAACCGAGTTCTGGGAATAATCATAGCATCTGGTGTCAGCTCTGTGTTCCTGAAAAACAGGAGTTCAGTGGTGCAGAGCCATTTTTATTGCTCTGAGCTCCAAGATGTCGATGGGGAGCTTGGCTGCCTCTGGTGACCTTATTCCCTAAACTGTGAGAGATCAGAACATGCCTACTAGCCTGAGAGACTGGCATCTGTTATCACCTTCCAGTGGTATGGTAAAAACTACTTCCCCATTGTCAATGTTGGGTTGGAAATCCACCAAGCTAGGGAGTTTTTTGCTTGACTCGATAGGAAAATACAGTAGAAACATCAAAAGGAGAATACTTGTTTGTTCCAAGTCAACAAGATGTTCTGTTGGAGAGGCCTTGAATGAAATTGGGTGAAGGGAACAGCTTCGAAGGAGACCACCATGAGGACCAAAACAAAAATGTAGAATCTCAGACTTTTTTTTTTATCCAAAGGCAGGAGCGTGAGATCTGAGAGAGACCTGTTTGCTGGAAGAAAGACTTTCACTTGGGCTGTGTGTAGAATGAGGCCCCAGTATTCCAGGAAAAAAATAAGGTCGGAGAGCAGATTTTTAGAAGTTTGATTACCCATCTGAAAGCCTGAAGTATCTGAATCGTTTTGAAAACGTTTGCAGATAACTGGAAAGGAAACAAGTCCTGAATGTCCTGGATAAGATCAAGAAAGGGTACAAGTACCTTTGTGAATACTCTGGGAGCAAAGAATATGACGAATGGCAACCCGACAGATTGGAAGTGTTTGTTTCCTACTGCAAAGCACAGAAGAACTGATGAGGTAGGTCAATGGGAATATGCCGATAGGCATCTTGGATATCTACAGATACCAGATATTTTCCTGGTCTCAGAGCAGCAATAATGGACCTTGTGAAATCCATGAAACCTTGGAACTTGAAGGTTTATGGATTTTAAGTCCAGGATAGGACAAATACGCTTATAGGTTTTGGTATTGTGAACAGGCTTAAACAGAATCCTGGGAACATGTCCTAAAGAGGTACTCAATCAACCACTCCCTGGGAGAAGAGATGGTTCAGGGCATTTTGAAAATCTGACTGCTATCGATTAGTTTTTGGTTGGAGAGATTCTAACTATTCTGTACCCCTTTCAAAACCAATTAAGCCCACAAATCTGGGTCATCTGTGACTCAGAGAAAGGCAAACTGTAACAGATGCCACTTCATTGCGAGCACGGCCTTGAAGCAGACTTGGTGGATTTCATGTTCCAAGTACTGTGTCGAAAATAACAGAATTTTGGAAGTTTCCACTGTGGAAGAAGAACCTTTTCTCCTCTGACATCTTTCATGAATTTGTCAAGTGTTTCACCAAGGAGGCATTCTCCTTCAAAAGGGCATACATGTGAGGCGTCTTACAGGTAGCTTCAGCTGGACAGTCTTTGAGCCACAAACACAGCACATGTGAACATGCCTACCTCTTCTAAAACAGGCATTTAGGGATCCAACTCAGGCAAAGGCAGTGGGGTAGAGAAGGAGCCTGGTGCTCTGGATTTTGAGGCAGATTGTGCATTGTTTGCGCCTTGTTGGATTAGGACACTAATATATATATATATATATATATATATATATATATATATATATATATATATCTCCCCCATTAGAGTATCTAACTAACCACAGCTGCACCATTCATTCACAGAGATGGAAAAATAATGCATAACCATCGTGTAGCTGGCAAAAAAGTTGTTAAAGCATTTACATTAAATAAACTATTTGCATCAAACAGATATATTTTACGTGTTAATTAAAATATTACATGTTTGCAGTAAACAGTGAAAATACTATACAAACTTCTTAAAGCTGAAGCTAAAACAAAAATAAAAACAAATCTATACAGCTGTCTTGCCAATTGTTTTTCCTTAATACAGTATAAAGTGTGGTTCTATAAAATAAATTGGGCTAAAAAGCATATAATCACAATAAAATCACAAATGACGCATACTGCAGAAAAATCAATAATGAAGAAACAATATGGTGGTGGTTTAAAAACACACAACGTGCATAAACAAAATATGCCAAGCACAAGTGAAATAACATGTATTGATCATAAACTCAAAAGGAGGGGGAACAAAGAAAGAAGGAGATTGATAACAAGGTTCTATCACTACCAGCACGCTTTCTGTATGGACTTTACGTTTGTACTTTAATAATTTACTTCTGTTTGGCATACTTTGTTAATGTACATTGTCTGTCCTAAACCAACACTATATTGTTTCTTCATTATTAATTCTCTGCACTATGCAGTTTGTGATTTTATTGTGAGTATTCCTTTTTTTATAGCACCACATTTTGTACTGTATTATTTGCATCTCTCGAGATATATTAAAGACTGCTGTACTGTTTCCAAAATGGATTATACATTTGACAAATTCTTATTCTTTCCTGACAATGGTTACCTGTAATAAAGTATGTCTCATTGTGCAGGCAGCTGAATTCGGTAAAAATCGCAAGCAGGTGCAGCAGCTGCAGGTTTCGATTGGGATACACAGACATCACCACACATGCCAGTGAGCGCAATAATTCTAGGACCTTAATTCACTGATAACGCTAAAATAGTGAGCTGTATGGCCTTTTAAACCATCATTTAGCATCAGTTTTTTGTTTCACAAGTTCTCAATTTTAGGACTTGAAATAACTGGTATCCATTTACTCAACCCAAATCTCTTATATTTCTGCCAAAAATATATTATATTGTGTTTGTGTACCCTAAAATGAATTTGAGTGTATTTTTTACTGACAACAGATTCAATAAATGGTAACTGCCACAGTTTCTCAAAGTTTCTGCTTTCAGAAAATAAAGAACCTGTAAGGGTAGGAGAGGTATAGGAGATTCCACTACCGACCTGTTTTTGAAGGTGAATGCTCTAAAGTCATCATCCCAATCAGAGCAACAAAATCCATATTAGCTTGCCCAGACACCAGTTACAAACATGCTTGTTCCAGGGCAGAGCCTTACCATGTAGAGACATATCAGGACATCCACATTAGGTGCCCAGACACGCAATAAAAATATACTTCATCCAGGTCAGTAACTGATCAAGCAGAACAGGAAGAATAAGTATTACAGCCCTACAGCATACACCTTCAAAAGAAATGAGCAATGACATGTCAGGATTTCATTCTGGCAAGCTACTTTTAAATGTACATGAGGCCAGGTTTACAGTCATCTACTGTTTAAAGTGTGAAAATAGTTGCAGATCTGACTACTGAGTCGGCTTAGTCAACTACAAGACATCAAAATGAAAAAAAGAATGTGATCATGCAGCCATTTTAACAGAGGTAGAACAAGAGGAAAGATTGGGACAAAAAAAACTAAAACGACAACCTCATGCAGAATAACTGTAGACTTAAATATGCACAGTAAGTTCTGGAAAACCCTTAGAAGCCAGACCAATAAGAAAAATAAAATCCTTACATCTTCCGTGTCTTTTACTCGTAAAATCTGTTCCCTCAAGTCTTGCAAGTCATTAAATGTTGACTGTGCAGTGATAGAGTATACTAGTGCAAATCCCTGACCATTCTTCATATACAAGTCTCTCATTGCGGTGAATTGCTCCTAGAAATATCACAAAGAAAAAGGTTTGTTAGATACTACCAAGAAAAAAAAAAACAAAAACACAACAATAAAAAAACTAGACTACCATATTTAATGAAACTGCCTATAAACCACATGTAGTAAAGCTTTAAAAACACCAGGCTTATTAGCATCACACCGAATTAAAATAAACAGAAATTGCAGCATTTTTTTTACACGGATTTTGAAAACCTCTGCTCACGTATATAATTTCCCCCCAAGAGCAAGTAAGTTATTGTTAAGAGAGGGGGCGTTTGTGAAATTCACAGTTGCAGTGGTGAAAGGCAGGGTATAGGTGCAGTGGGTTGTGACAGAATGGAGGGTACAGGCACTAAAGGTGGTAAGAGACAGAAGTGTACAGATGTAGTGGGTGGTAAATGAAGGGTACCTGGGTTTGTCTGGGTACATACTAAATTCGCTAAAAGATTTTTTTGCTAACTTACACCCATTCCCAGAGTTAAAGTGAAACTGCACTGCATCTGAGCACCACAAACCAAAAATGCTATTTAAATTGTTAATATTCAAAGCAAACTTGTCTCCATGATTTATTTTGCTTAGAAATCATTTTGAAAAACACCCCCTGGAATTTCTGGCAGTGGTCATCTTGAGTAAGGGCAGATTAATAATGTAGCATTTACTTCCTGGAATCCATCTGCTCTTAGCTCTGGCATTGGCTGAGCTGAAAACTCTCCCCTTCTGAAGACTGCTGGGATGTATGACATTTGCCTAGGCATGGAAACCAGAAAGTAACTTAAGACATATTAAAAAAAAAAAATTTAAAACAAGCAAATAGGATATACTCTCCTATCCATTTATCAATGGTAGCAGCATGAGGATTAAAAATAGACAATGTTGATTGAGAAAGTGAAGTTCCACTTTAAAGAGTATGCAAATTCCTAACCTGCACCACATCTTAATGCAACACCTAAATGTTTTATTTGCTATTCTATTGATGGGATAAAACTAAGTTTCTAAACATCCTTTTTATAGTATTTGTAAATCAGAAAGAGCCCAGATGCGTGGTCACATGACTAAGTGTTTTGAGGAATGGGGAAGGAAACTATACTAAGTACATTGAGTATCACTAGACATCACCAGCCTCTGAACAAGAGCTACTGTGAATTATGAAATGGAAGGCTGAAGTGTGGGATATGCCATCCTGGCATGTCCTAGGTTGACTACAGGGCTTCAAACCTGCAGTTTCCTATGAAAAATGAACTGCACATCCATCAATGGTACAATGAATGTGAGCCAGGAAAACACAGGAGACTGACAGGGTTTTTTATTATTTTTTTTTTTTAAGTACAGATGCGCCAACATTACATATAAAAGGCATTGATCATCAAGATTAAAAATCACTTTTCATTGTTTTTCTAGGCCTCATGCAAAGACTTTCCTGTGTCCTCAAGTGCAAAATCCCTAGCGATTTCCCACGCTCGAGGAGCTATGTGCCACCAATACAGGTGAATAGCTGTATGTTGCCATACTCGTGTACACTTGTTTTGGAAGCTGTATGCTGCTTTCAAAAGTTATTGGAAAGGGCAAGGAATTGCGCTTACCACCTGAAGTCACAGGAGCCATTAAACGATTGTGTGCATTTACATCCTTTTACAGAAACTAGAGATAATGAACAAAATTCAGAAATGATTATTAAGAGTTTGTACTGAGAGTGACCTCTTTTAAAGTAAATAAGTAACATATCTAAGCCCTGGTTCACACTTGTGTGGGCCATGTGGCCCACTAAAATGCGGACACAGCAGCCTATTCATTTGAATGGGCTGCCGTGCCTGCATCTTTTTAAGAATATGGTCTCAGAGAAAATGCATGGTATTTTTTGACCATGTGATTTCCCTGCGGTTCCCGCACCCAAAAACACGATGCGGGCTGAGATGCATAGAAATGCCACTCTGAATGAATGGCAGCCCCGAGCATCTCGTAAGAGCAGCGCGATTTGGCAGCGGGTGGTTGTGGGTGTGGGAACAGATGTGATTCCCGCAAGGAATATATGCATCCACTGCGTTTTCTGCAATGCATTCCTATGTGCAAAAATGCACTGCAGCTGTGGCTCCAATACACAGTAAAATTATGGCTGTGTGCATGAGGCCGAAGGTTAAAATAAGAATATGCACATACCATAAAATCTTTTTAGGAGGATAATATTTCTTTTTAGAAATTTGGGTTATACTGTAACCTTCAGGAGGTTGGGACAAATGTTAATTCAGCCCTCTTATAACCTGCCAATCATCAGGCCTCCTTTTCTGAACCACCAGTGCACATATCTTTAAAAAGTAACTCCACCTTTTTTTTGTGGGGGGGGGGGACCCACAATACTCTCTGGGTGGTCAATGTGGATTTTAACTGTACTACAGATTCCGGATTCTGCTCTAAAAAAAAACCCAAAAAAAAAAAATAGTTTCAATAGTGAGTGTTCACAAAAGGTTTTAACAAGATAGGAGCTCCTAAGAGAACTTAGGTTTGGTAGTCTTGGATGTGGTTGATTGAGGTTTTCTAGGTCTAGGCATTGTGTCAAAAAACACAGAAATGGTATCCTTAAAGTGTTACTAAACCCACAACTGTAAAATCAGTCTTTATATGCAATAAAGCATGCTTGTTATACTAACTAAGGGGTTAATCCTCTGTATTGTGTAAAAAGGATGTTTGATCCTTTATTCTCTGATCCTCCCATTCTTCCAGTGCCCCCCTTTTATCTCCTGATGAGACATATCATGTGGAGACACTCTACACATGCTCAGCTTGGTGTGTATTGCTAGAAAGGTTTTTTTTTTCTTGGGAGAGTACATGTGATCAGCACAGGGCTCTGCTGAAAACTGAGAGAAGTCACAAGACTACTATAACTGCTGATAAGAGTATTTAGCAGTTTATATTTACTAAAATTATATTTCCATGTAGTGTGTACTGTGGGAGACCAGATCGTGAATGCAGGGTCCTGGGTTTAGTAACATTAAGTTATGGACTTAAAATTAGCAGGCTGACACTCCTCATTTACCAGTTCATCAAACAAGGATAAGGTATGTTCTTCTACATCCTCCGCTGACTGAAAAAGTAGCTTCAGCTAAAGGAAATTAGAAATGAACTCTGTCGGCTAACAAACTGCAATTTCCTCCATAAACCCAGCAGAGATTTCCTTCCTAGATAAAAGAGGAGGGAACAACTCCTGAAGGAGTTAAGGATGAGTCTGAGAAGTAAAGGCAGTGGTCAAAGCTATTGATGTCAAGTGCTTTTGGAGGTGCAACATAATTTTTACCAAAACAGTTTACTTGGAAACCACATGTATATTTTACTACCCTAAAGACTGTACAGTACCTTGAAGTGCATGGAGAACATAAAACAATGATTGTAATAATGTGCAAACACAGCAAAAATATTCTATTAGTTTTCATTAATGTTAATATGGTAGGTATAGAGAAAAAAAATTAAAAATAAAAAGCAGTTTACTCACTGTTCCAGCAGTATCAAGAATTTCAAGCATGCACTGCTGCCCTTCTACTTCCACTTGCTGTAACATAGAGGACAAAATATTAGGAGGAAAACACACACACACAAAATGCAGGTTTGGTTAAAACATTTGCTTGCTTATGTCTGCTTTTTTTCCCCCCCCAGACATAAGCAAGTCGATGTTTGCGCAAAAAAATTAGCAGTCTGTATGTCTCTCCGTTGTATCTGTCACAGCCACACAAAACAGGAAGCAGACTATTCTCACCGCTTTATTATTCTAAGGGCAGTATCTACTTCATTTTTTATGTTCAGAAGAGTGCAGCAAGCTTGTTCTTGCACCACTATTTGATAATACTCCCCAATACCTGTTTTCAAACAGTACCGCAAACAGTCTTTGAGATGGCATTCTGAAGTTACCAGCACATCAGCCATCAGACTATAAGAGGTGGGGGGGATGCAACATTGGCCTAACGAATGCAATTTAGAGACTAGTGGAATGAGCATCATCACTGAGCTACTGTTCCTTCTACTTTTGACTAAGCTGCATGGCTTTAACTTTTGTAAAGAAAAATAAATGACCATGGCTTTGCACAGTATCTGGCAGAGATGTCTAGAACATAACCTGGATGAACAGAATTACACATTTTATTTATCCGCTTGGCAACCACCCGCAATGTACTGTGGACATGCGTCAGCTACAGGAAAAGCGGCGGAGGGTACGTCGCTCTGGCTGTACTAACACAGCGCTCCCCACCCGCAAATGAAGTTCCCAGTGATCATGTGATCGCTATAGTTTCTCAGGGTACTAATTTTTTTGAATAACCAGCTGCTGCTGTCCACTGGCTGGATACCTACCGGCGACCAAGGCAATATCCTCATTCCACCTGACCATCCTATTGTCTGCTGAGGCCCGATACCACTTTATGATCTATCAAGAAATGTATAGCTCTATCAAGAAATGTAACCTGCCTGTCTAAATCATGGGCAGGTTATGTGTCAGGTTATCGCCTGGGTCTGGGCAAAAGCTGTCCTTGTTATGTGGGCTATGGTGTGCATTCTGCATAGGTGCGCTCATAGTTTTTTTCCTGGTCACAAGGCCCCCCAAGTAGTGGCTCCCACATGGAGCGAATTGTTGTGTTACTCTACTGTTCCGGTTGACTGGTTCTCAGGTTACATTTTATTTTTTTCTTCTACAATTTTTTTTTCTGATTTGTGAACTTCACAACCATTTTTTATCGTGCAGTTCATGAGACTTTGCCAGTCAGCATCAACCAATGCTTACCAGAGCATGATGCCTCTTTGCCCTATGATGTACACGGAGGAGATCTGATAACGGAAGGTTCCATGAGGACTTTCTGCTCTTTGTATTGAACATTTACTGTCGGACTCTTTTTGACCTTATCTAGTATCTGCCTGCTGGGGGCGGATGGAATCCTGTTTTTGATTTTCATGACTTCCAACACGAGTCCACCAAATGATACTCTTGGAATAGTTGAGACTTGAGCGTCCCCCTCTAAGAGGCTGGCTAAGTTTACTACCCTCAAAAGGTTTTCTCCTTCTTTGATCTGCTTGCAGGAAACTCATCTCCACCCAGACACTTTACATTATTTGAAAAGGAACCAATATCATATCCAATACCATTCAACATACACCTCAAATTCCAGGGGAGTATCCATTTTAGTGGCTAATGGTGTGGATTTTTCCTGCAGACAGGTTTAGAAGGATCATAAGCTGTCCACCATACTGCCCCGAACTACATCACTGACCTAATATCCAAGTACCGCCCAGCAAGCACACTCCGCTCCTCACAAGACCTCCTTCTCTCTAGTTCCCTGGTCTCTTCCTCCCATGCCCGCCTCCAGGACTTCTCCAGGGTGTCACCCATCCTCTGGAACTCCCTGCCCCAACCCATCAGATTATCACCTACTCTCCTCTCCTTTAGGCGCACCCTGAAAACCCATCTCTTCAGGGAAGCCTACCCCACCCCCTGCTAACTTGCTGACCTCCTCCACTCTTCCTACCACTCCATCCCCCACAGCTATCTCCTCCTGTGCCACCATCCCCTCCCTCCTAGATTGTAAGCTCGAAAGAGCAGGGCCCTCGATCCCCTCATGTTTTGCATTGTATTGGTATTGTTCTGTCACATGTTCTGTCCCCCTTTGTAATGTACAGCGCTGAGCAAACTATTGGCGCTTTATAAATACTGTATAATAATAATAATAAGAGGCGGTTTATCTTCTATATTTTACTTTGTTCAAGAAGCCTTTTGTATTAGCCATTACAGCTCCTGAAGGATGGGGGAGAATTGGCAGTACCTAACACTAGACTATTTTATAGCTTCCCAGCTACAATATTAGTATGGCTGGAATGAAGTAAAATTTACATGATCCCATACAGGGTATTATTCTGTCACAACTCCCTATAGCTCCACTTGTACAGCTGGTAGTGGCTCACCATTTTCAAGTGAAGCGTATTTATCCAACGTTTCACCTGGTACATAAATTATGGACCACACTACAGGATATTACTAGACATACCGGCTATACTAAGCACATGTCGCTATGGAATCACCCTTGCTTCCCAGAATTGGAAAAACTGGAGGGATTTGAGAATTGGAAAAGGGCTGGTATTCAGTTTATGAAATACATGAGAGTGATGTGTTAACGTTTAATATCATTGCTACCCGCTATCAGCTTTCCCACAAATGTTTTTTTTTTTTCAATATTTGCAACAGCTTCATGCGATGCAGAGTCAAGGGTCCACATTTCAGTTTAAATATAACCCCTCTACAGTATTATCTATGGCAATCTCCACAACCTGTACTAAACGGGGGTTGATAGGGGACATATATTCCGCCCTCCAGACAGTGGTCAATGGCAGGACTCAGGTGAATAGCTTTATCAATTATCAACAGGACATAGTACCATTGGAAGATGAGGAGTGGACCCATGCCCTTGAAATGTTACCAAAAGTCTCTATCCCCTTCACACCTTACTCAATTGTTCATACTACATAGAATACATTATACTCTATTGAAACTCTACTCCTGGGGAAGAGCATTATCCCCACTGTGTCCTAGATGTGCCATAGACACAGGGACACTTTATACATATGTTGTGGCACTGCCCAAAATTACACCATTATTGGAAATCTATTTTTGATACCTTGAACTCCTTGTGCTCCACTCAGGTACTCATGGACCCCAAACTAGCCTATTAGGTATTATTGCAGAGGGTGTACTACCTGACAAAATGCATTTATTGAGGACACGGTCTCTTTATTTGACCCGTAAACTCTTACTGCAGAAATGGGTCTCACACATACCCCTTTACACACACCCAATGGCGTGATGCCATCATCTTCACTTTACGCAGAGAGGAACTTACTTATAAACACAGGGGATGCCTGAAAAAGAATAAAAAAATATGGTCCTGGTGGCTGGATTCCAATAATACCTCCCACATCTCTGGTTCTCAGGACAACACGGTGGATGATTGACAGTAAAGGTATAACTAATGTGTTATGTGCTTAGTTCACATGAAATAGGGGTGGAGGGTGAAATTAGCAAGATAACCTTAGTACTTCTGGTTCGTCTAATTGGATACTGTCTGTGGTTAGCCTTTCCTTTTTTCTGATGACTGCAGAGTGTCTCATATGTATTGCACGATATGGTAGAATGGTGCTATGTACCTGTTCTGCATATCCGCCTAGATCCTATGTTTCGCATTTTCAATGTTAAGTGTACTGTTCCTTTTAATTTTTTTTCTGTGTAGTTTTTGTATTTTTTTTTACTTTTCTTTGTGTCTTTGTAAAAATCTGGTGAATAAAAATTAACCGATTTAAAAAAAACAAAAAAAACCCCATAAAACCTTTGTAGAGTCCTGCTGTGCAGACATGTGACCTCCCTCTGCCAGCTTGCATTCATCTCAGTCCCTCCCGCTGTACTCTTACTCTAATCTCCTTACATAGGGAAGGAAAGAAGAGGGAGGTCACATGACAGTACAGCAAGGCTCTGCAAAGAAGGTATTTAGCATTATAATTTTAGGAAAAAACAAACACACACTAAACAGGGACAAAAAACAGAGAGAATCAAAGTAATTAATACATGAGACTTTACAACCACTTTAAAAAGGTGAACACCCTAACTCCCTCCCCACGGTACTCACTGCACTTATCTTTGTGGGTCACTGCCCACACAGCTAGTGTAACGGCCTAGGTGGTTGAAATCCCTGCTCTTCTTCCCCTTCTTTCTGTAGGGCTTCTGGGACAGATCAGAGTGATTCAGATTGATCAGGGCTGGCATGCGACCCTTTGGCCAAACTGAATAATGTATTTTTCGCCCCATAAGATGCACTTTTTCCCCCCAAAAAAGAGGGGAAAATGTCAGTGCGTCTTATGGAGCGGCCGTTCCGGTATTCCCACCGCCGCCGCCACCATGTCAGAATACCAGGCAGGCCGCTCGTCTCTTCTCTGCAGTAGAACCTTACCTGTTCCTCGGTCCAGCGCTGTACAGTCTTCCCGCGCCGGTATCTTTAGTGTGGGCTCTCGGCTGTCACAGCCGGGTGCCAAGTGCGCATGCGCGAGAAGCGCTGCGCTTTGTGAATGGTATGGTGTCTTCTGGGACACATGACAGGTCCCAGAAGACGCCGGACCAATCACAAAGCGTAGCGCTTCTCGCGCATGCTCAGTGGGCACCCGGCTATCAGCCGGGGGCCCACACTAAAGGGAGGACAACTGTCAAATTCAGGTACCCGCTCCCCCTCCCTCCCCAAAGGACTGCAGTCTCTGGTCATCCCCTGTACTGTCTGCAGTCTCTGGTCATCCCCTGTACTGTCTGCAGTCTCTGGTCATCCCCTGTACTGTCTGCCGTCTCTGGTCATCCCCTGTACTGTCTGCCGTCTCTGGTCATCCCCTGTACTGTCTGCCGTCTCTGGTCATCCCCTGTACTGTCTGCCGTCTCTGGTCATCCCCTGTACTGTCTGCCGTCTCTGGTCATCCAGTGTACTGTCCGCCGTCTCTGGTCATCCAGTGTACTGTCCGCCGTCTCTGGTCATCCAGTGTACTGTCCGCCGTCTCTGGTCATCCAGTGTACTGTCCGCCGTCTCTGGTCATCCCCTGCAGTCCATTGGTTCAGAATATTTTTTTTCTTGTTTCCCGCCTCTAAAACCTAGGTGCGTCTTATGGTCAAGTGCATCTTATGGAGCGAAAAATAAGGTAATTCTGATCCGTCCTTGACGTTCTACAGAAAAGGGGGAAGAATTATTGGAATTTCAAATCCCCAGACAGCTACACCGACTGCATGGGTAGTGACAGCTAATCATCCACAAAGGTAAGTGCGAGGACTGGAGGCATGAGGAGAGTGCAAGTTGTTTTTTTTTCATTTTTTGTAAAAGTTAAACACTTTAATCGCTAAACAAAAATTGTATATTTAAGTTACATAGATTCTTGTTAACTTACCTTTCTGTATGAATCCTCTATAGTGGGATCATATTTTTCTACAAAAATTCCCTGAACAAACTGCACTGTCTAGAAGACACAGAAATAGAAAAGCATTAACAAATCCATGTAACACTTGTTGAAATTAAAATACCACATAGTAAAACTTTTCATGAGGAAAATAGAGGAGCTGCCATTGCTAAGCTCTTTCTGAAAATGCAGTTGCCTGGGTTTTATGCAGACTCACTGGTTTCAGTACTTTAGAAATCACAGGTTGTATAAGTATGCACAACAATAAAGTCAGAGAAGAATCAGAAGTCTTTA
Source organism: Staurois parvus (assembly GCF_062004578.1). Lineage (NCBI taxonomy): Eukaryota > Metazoa > Chordata > Amphibia > Anura > Ranidae > Staurois > Staurois parvus. Next base: position 4,670,186 of record NW_028317852.1, on the reverse strand, counting down.
TCTGCATACTTGTTCTGGGTTGGTAAACTACTGAAGCAAGGGGCCAGAAAGACAGCCAGGCAAATAGCATTTGCAGAAAGAAGTCAAAACTGACAGCTACCAAGTTTCTCTTCAAAAATTTCCTTAAAAACAAAAATCTGATTCTGTGAAAAATTGTCATTAGTTAAAAGTAGGGATGCACCGAGTACGATACTTTTGGTCAAGTACTCGCGCTGATGGCGATTCTTTGCAGTGAGATTTATGTATGGACGCAAATAGCATCGCAAAGAATAGCATGCGATTTGAACAGGATTGCGATTCCTGTCCAAAATGCATGCGGTTTCCCCATTGCTCCAGTGTGAACCCGTGGACGTGCTGACCAATCAGATGCTGTCCAGTCCGTACTATCATCACTACAAGGAAGAGGGGAGAAAGCCGCTTCACAGGTCTGTGGATCTGAACTCCCCATGGCTTTCTCTCCTCTTCATGCAGCGATGACAGTACGGGCTAGACGGCATCTGATTTTCCATTTGACGGTTCTGACCAGTCAAAAGCCCTCTAGCCCAAACTGTCATCCCTGCAAGGAGAGAAAAGAAAGTGGTGGGGATTTCAAATCCCTGCCACTTTTTCTCCTTTCCTACTGCAGCATCTGCCTCCATAATATACATCTCCCCTCTATCCCACTCTCCGCACAGCCTGGGATCCCTGCAGGGAGGTTTCCCGCACCACTCCCATTTGAACTCAGGCTATGACAAGCCTGGGTTCAAGAGCAGCAGTGGGGAAACCACATTTGGGCATGAATCGCATTCCAGTTCAAAGCGCATGCTAATCTTTGCGGTGCAATTTGTATTGATGCAAATCACACTGCAAAGTATCGGTTTTCGGTATTGTTAGCATTTTCACGAGTACTCATGGAAATACTCGGTATCAGTGCATCCCTATTATAAACCTATCAATGGATTTTATTCAGTAGCAATGAACTTTGAAAAACATTTGAGACATTTTATACCAGTCATGTAAGATTTTTTTTTTTTTTTTCAGAACAGAATTTACTACATATAAACCCATGGACACCCCAAAACAAAATAAATAAGTACGGTAGAGTTCTATTTTATATCACTAACTACACCTGTGTATGTACATACATAGAACATATATGATCATGTATAACATTTCTGCATTTGAGTATTTAAATAATTTTCTATATTATTTTTTGGTCAAGTACAAGTCCATTCAAAGTGGGGAAAAAAAAATAGGCCAAACATGCAGCCTAAAATTACTTAAAGCAAAAAGTTACTCAATTTATACACACCACATAAAAACTCAAAATTAAAGGTCATTCTGCTTGTAGACATATTGCATTCTTCTCTTAAAGCGCTGGCAATTATCAACAGATACTAATCTATCTGTTTACTGGCTTTAAAATGATCCTGGTCACCATTTTTTTTTAAATGGATGTAAAAGCACAGAAAAATCAAGTATTTAAAATTATTACTTCCAGTAATTTTCTTTTCCACAAATAATTTTTATTCACTTGCAGGGTATCTTGGACTTGCCTAACCAATTCCCCAGCACAGCCCCCTTGCTTCTTGCATGTCACAGTCCTCTCCTCTTCAGGAAGTGTTTAACTACTCTTTGTCTTTGCTGGTTAAGGTCCTCTGCCCTTCTCTCCAATCTCCCTGCACAAGTGGAATACTACACTGCTCAAAAAACTTTTTGAAAACACATCAGACCTCAATGGGGAAAAATCTCATGCTGGATATCTATATAGATATGGACTGGGTAGGAACGTAAGGATGCCCCATTGTTTGACGGAAATGCAAAATTATCAACCTACAGTAGGACAGAATTTAAAGACACCCCAAAAATCAAAGTGAAAAAATGATGCAGCAGGCTAGTCCATTTTGCAGAAATTTCATTGCAGCAACTCAAAATGGTACTCACTAGTTTGAATGGCCCCCACGTGCTTATATGCATGCCTGACAATGTCAGGGCATGCTCTTAATGAGACGACGAATGGTGTCCTGGGGTATTTCCTCCCACATCTGGACCAGGGCATCACTGAACTCCTGGACAGTCTGAGGTGCAACCTGGCGGTGTCGGATGGACCAGAGGTGTTCTATTGGATTTGGGTCAGGCGAGCGTGGGGACCATTCAATGGTATTAATTCCTTCATCCTCTAGGAACTGTCTGCATAGTCTTGCCACATGAAGCCGGGCATTTTCATGCACCAGGAGCAAACCAGGACCCACTGCACCAGTGTAGGGTCTGACAATAGGTCCAAGGATTTCATCCTGATACCTAATGGCAGTCAGGGTGCCATTGTTTAGCTTGTAGAGGTCTGGGAGTCCTCCATGGATATGCCTCCCCAGACCATCACTGATTCACCACCAAACTTGGTCATGCTGAACGATGTTAAAGTTCTTCATGGCTTCTCCAGACCCTCACACATCTGTCATATGTGCTCAGGGTGAACTTGCTTTCATCTGTGAAAAGCACAGGGTGCCAGAGGTGGACCTGTCAATTCTGGTGTTCAATGGCATATGCCAATCGAGCTCTATGGTGCCAGGCAGTGAGCACAGGGCCCATCAGAAGATGTCGGGCCATCAGGCCTCCCTCATGAAGTCTGTTTCTGATTGTTTGGTCAGAGACATTCACACCAGTGGCCTGCTGGAGGTCATTTTGTAGGGCTCTGGCAGTGCTCATCCTGTTCCTCCTTGCACAAAGCAGCAGATACCAGTCCTGCTGATGGATTGACCTTCTACAGCCCTGTCCAGCTCTCCTAGAGTAACTGCCTGTCTCCTGGAATCTCCTCCATGATCTTGAGACTGTGCTGGGAGACACAGCAAACCTTCTGGCAATGGCACATATTGATGTGCCATCCTGCAGGAGTTTGGACTGTCTGTGCAACCTCTGTAGGGTCCAGGTATCGCCTCATGCTACCAGTAGTGACACTGACACTAGCCAAATGCAAAACTAGTGAAAAGATGAGTAGGGAAAAAAAATGTCAGTAGCCTCCACTTGCAAAACCATTCCTGTTTTGGGGGTTCGTGTCATTGTTGCCCATCTAGTGAACCTGTTAATTTTATTAACACCAAAGCAGCTGAAACTGATTAAAAACCCCCTCTGCTACTTAACTAACCAGATCAATATCCCAGGAGTTCAACTGACTTAATGCTATACTCTGATTAAAAAGTGTTCCTTTAATTTTTTTGAGCAGTGTATATGTCTAGGTTTAGATGTGAGACAAGATTGCCGTGCTTCTAAAAAGCACTTTGCGGTCAGGTTGCTTTTCAGAGGCGTTCGCCAGGCAGAGGGGAGGTGATATGTCACCTCCTAATTGCATATTTCAACCTTGTAAAACACCACATCACCATATCATAACTCTGACACACCATATCAAGTATTCTGTAAGGGCCGAAACAACTTTGTGATGCACTGCAATGCATTTTTTGCTGTCTGTGTTCTGTCTGCAATATTTAATGTCACTTCCTTTCCCTACACAGCAGGTAGTAATCTGTCCAAAAGAAGGGATATCCCCTCTTAGACAGTAGTCACTAAAACATGTTTCCCCAGTGGAAGATTTTCCCTCACCCCCTGGTTTTATGACAACTCTAAAATTATGGATTGCCCATCGCTTTCTGTGCCAGAGACAATGATCACCAATAGTGAGGGCCAATAGTCATAGTGGGGACACAGACAGCAATAAAAACCTAAACAGGAAACTAACCATGCCACAATCTATCCAGAGCTAAAAAATGTGTGGGATTTGCATACACTTTAACAGGCAGGGCTTATGCTGATTTAGAGAAAACCACTGTTTTTGTACCTTGTGAAAACAATAGTGATGTATTACAATTGTAATAAACTAGCAATGAGTTGTTATAGTGAGATGATACAATGTGTAAACATGGTTGTTCACTGCCTAGAATCAGTGTATGGCTATAACCACAGACATCCAGGAAAACAAACAGGGAAAAGAATGCATGGGGTCGGAATCGGCTTAGACCAGGGGTGGGCAAACTTTTTGACTTGAGGGCCGCAATGGGTTCATATATTGGACCCGGGGGCCGGACCAAGAGTAGATGAATGATGTGTATGTGTCATCCATAGTAAGTATAGTAATATTCCCCCATAGTAATTCATCCCCCATATAGTAATTCATCCCCCATATAGTAATTTACCCCCCATATAGTAATTCATCCCCCATAGTAATTCATCCCCCATATAGTAATTCATCCCCCATATAGTAATTCATCCCCCCTATAGTAATTCATCCCCCCTATAGTAATTCATCCCCCCTATAGTAATTCATCCCCCCTATAGTAATTCATCCCCCCTATAGTAATTCATCCCCATCATCCCGCATCACCTCTTTCCTCCTCCTTAAATGGCTCTGCTTTCAGGGTCACGATGATCATATTGAGCGTCAAAGGGAAACGAGTTGAAGAAAAATTGCTACGCCTCTGCTTTTAGTAGAATGTAAGGTGTAAAACCCCTGCTTGTAAGATCTGTGAAAATATGTGGGATGTTTAGAGGCTACAAAGTTAGATTCCTGTAATAAAATAATCTTCGCCCCTAGGCATCTATACTGGAGGAAGACAGTTTTGCGCTTATTTGGGGAATTGAAACCCTGGACATTGTGAGATACAATGAACCACCCATGGCAAAAAAATAGTATCAGTCAACATTATTATAACCATCTGAGAAGTATCAAAAAAAGTTTGTCTAATCAGTGGAGCATCCAGATCTACATCGTGTAAGGTGAAATCTGTCAGTATCATTTTATGGAGCATCCAAGTCCCAAGGTTGCGGCTGGTATGTACACAAAATTGTGTATGACTACCATCCTGTACCAAAATTATCAAAAGAACAAAAACATAAAACAATAGAAGTAGGGCCCTAGGAGCCCCTATAACTAAAGGAATCACAACAAACCATGGATCAGGTAGGATAGCTGCCTCTCCTGAAAGGATAAAGAAACTTAACATCAAAAGGGCCAACCGGGCCCAAGCCCCGCCACCGTAAAACATGGGGAGCAGAGCAGCCACTCCACATCTGGGCAGTGACATCTCGAGCCATGCTCGGTAACAAGGTGGGGTCAGGTGTTAAGGAGTTCCATAAAATCAGCATACGGGCTTTGTAAATTAAGGGTCCAAAGACCCATGCAAAATTGTTGCACGTCCAAATAGCTAAGGGATAAATCAAAATTAACAGACATATATGAATATGAGGAGTCTGCAGCATGTCTCAATATCTTATCAAAATATTAACTATATGCAAATGAGCAAAACCCTTTCATCCCGGTCCTTGTCTGACTCGCCTTCTTTCCCTTCGTGGAGATGGAGTGTTCCAGATAGGAGATACTCGAGGGGTAGGAGGTGGACGTTGAGGTGAAGGAGCGTCCGCCAGGCCTAATTTAGCCAGGATTTCTTGTCCCTCGAGAAGAGATATGGCTGTGTATGTGCTGCGATTGTGTGGATCAACTTAAAGGGAAAGCCCTATTTGCAGCGGATGTGAGCTGAAAAAAAGACAAATGTGATTTCCTACATTTTTCTGCACTTCTCCAATGTAGCCGGTGAGACATCCGGAAAGATTTGCAGAGTTGAACCTTCAGAAGAGATCGCAGCCCTGAGTATGTCTTTGGTCGGGAAATCTTTCATACACAGAACAATGTCCCGAGGCGGTTTATCATTAGGAGGTTTTGGACGTAGAGCTCTATGGATACGGTCACATGCAAAGGATCTAGGGTCGTGGTCCAGAAGGAGAACTTGAACAATTTAGTTGTGGCTTGTGGAAGATCAGTCACCGTCTCCGGAACTCCCCGAATGCACAGATTATTCTTGTGTTTGCGATTATCAAGATCCACAACCTACGCCTGAAACTTTGTAAATGCCGTTTGTAGATGATCATGGTCTCTGGAGAGCTCGCCATAAACTAAGCTGACCTCATCATGTTTTGTTTCTAAACGATTGGTTCTGGAGCCCAGTGCAGCTATTTCCTGAGAGAGGACGTTTGTGCTCTTGTGGAGTTCTGATTGGAATTTAGCAGCCAACTTAGTGTACATAGTCACCAAACAAGATTCCAATTTTGCCTTTGTAAGCTGCTGTGCATACTCACTGTCTTGTGCAGATGGATGAGCTATGGTATCCTGCGCAAGACAGGATGGGGATGCTTGGTCTGTATTATCTTGAGACATGCTGCAAATTTCCTGTGTCTTCAGTAAATATGTTGTAAGGGATTTTTGAGCATTTACCCCCTTTTCTTCTTGGTGGACGGCATGCAGGAAGTCTCCTGGGGGTGATCAACTGAAAATTATATAGCCAAGGATGTGAATAACTCCAGGGGACCAATAAAGCCTGATGCAGATATAAGGTTATGGCTACATAGGTGCAATCAGACGCCTCAAAACAATCTGTATATTGTAAAAATGATTATCAGAGTGAGGGAGGGAGGAGTAGATATAAACTGTGGTCAGGTGCTCTCACTAAAGGCCAGAGGCCCAGATGCAGGCCCCAGCCCATTTTGGGGTCAGATAGGGCACAAGGGCCGTTATTATGCGGACCCTCTGGGGTGCTGGCTTCCAGAGCCCACCAGAGGGGGTATAGGGAGCCCAGATTCCTCTCCCCTAGGTGGCTGCTGGCCACAGCAGGCCTTCAGGCCCAGTAGTGGCAGCGTTTTGTTTCAAGGAAGGACCTCCGGACCCACAACTGCAGGGCACAGTCCCCGGAGCCCGGATGGGGGACCCGATGGCCACCAATAGCCCTCCCCAACAGTAGGCTGCACTCACAACACAGCACGGCGCCAGACTAGGCCGCAAAGGTCCGTCATCATGGAGAGGGGCCAAATCAACTCGGCTTCTCTCCTCTGCGTGCAGGCAGGGACGGCGGGACCTCTGGTGCTCACCAGGATGGCAGCGAATTAGCTGGTGAGGCGACAGAGCTCCTGATTATGCAGCCGCTCCGGTCGCCATCTTGGACAAGCCCCCCATGGGGGGGGGGGTGGATTTAAAAGACCAAATGCTACAGCTCTATTTATCAACAAAGAATGTTCCTCTACTTGTATAAAAAAAAGTTGCAGTATACTTTTTCCATATGGCCATTTTTAACCACTTGCCTACCAGGCACTTACACCCCCTTATTTACCAGGCCAATTTTCAGCTTTCAGCGCTGCCGCACTTTGATTGACAATTGCGCGGTCATGCAACATTGTACCCATATGAAATTTTGATCATTTTTTTCTCACAAATAGAGCTTTCTTTTGGTGGTATTTAATCGCCACTGGGCGCTTTACTTTTTGCGCTATAAATTAAAAAAGTGCAAAAAATTTGGAAAAAAAAAAAGTTTCTTTGTTTCTATTATAAAATTTTTCAAATAGGTATTTTTTCTCCTTCACTGATGTGCGTTGATGAGGCAGCACTGATGGGCACTGATAGGCGGCACTGATAGGCAGCACTAAAGGGCACTGATAGGCAGTACTAATGAGGTGGCACGGATAGGCAGCACTAATGAGGTGTCACGGATAGGCGGCACTAATATGCAGCACTGATAGGCGGCACTGATAGGTGACACTGATGATGGGTACTGATAGACGGCACTGACTGGAATCACTGCTGGGCACTGACTGGCGGCACTGACTGGCACAACCCCTGGGCACTGACTGGTGGCACTGACTGGCAGCACTGCTGGGCTGCACTGGTGGGTGGCACTGGTGGGCAGCACTGGTGGGTGGCCACAGGTGGGTGGCACTGGTGGGCACAGGTGGGTGGGCACAGGTGGGTGGCACTGCTGGGCACAGGTAGGTTGTACTTCTGGGCACAGGTGTGTGACACTGCAGAGTGGCACAGGTGGGTGCACTGCTGGGCACAGGTGGGTGATCTGCTGGGCACAGGTGGGCGGAGCTAGTGGGCGCACTGCTGGGCACAGGTGGGCGGAACTTGCGGGTGGCATTGCTGGGCACCGATCATCAGGGCACTGATCATCAGTACCCTGATGATCGGTGCCGATCCCCGCTCTGACAACTGCCGGTTCTCGGCAGTACTTTCCTCACGATCTGACAGCGTGAGGAAAGTGCAGCCGAGAACCGGCACTTGCATTTCCCTGTGATCAGCGTGTCATTGGACACCGCTGATCACGTGGTAAAAGGCCGCTGGGATCGGCCTTTTACCACATCACGTGATCAGCTGTGTCCGTAGGACACAGCGATCACGGAGATCGCCGGGTGCGCGCCCCCTGGGGCGCGCAGGAGAGCGCGTTCTGGGAGGACGTCATATGACGTCCACTCAGAACTGGCCGGCCGCAGTTTAGCCGCCATTCGGCTATCTGCGGTCGGCAACTAGTTAATGCATACATCACCAATCAAAAGTCAAAAGGAAAGACCCACCACCTTCCTCAAGTTTATAGAAGATGTTATCACTGCAGATTTGTTTGAACAGGTGTGGGAGTGTAGACAAGTACTGACGCCGGGACTTCTCTCCCACAGACACTCAGCACGGAGCAGGAGGAGCTGCTGCTATCAGGACTATTGCTGCTTCATGATGTTACCCTCTGTGGTTAAAAGGTGGCTGAACAGACCAAAGAGCCCATCCTAGATGATATAGGAGCAGAATCTCATGTGGCACCATTCCAGAGGAGGGAGCTGTTCCAATACTGGCTGACAAGTATCCACCCATCCATTAAGGAGGCCTCTGGCTGGATTCTATTCGCACACACCAAGGGAGACGTCTCTGTAGCTGCATACCACCCAGAGGGAGGAGAGTCCGTTAAAACGGCCCAACTCATCCATCCCATCCTGAGAGAGGGAGCTCTGGTCATACTAATTACATGCGTATTTAAAGATCCGCATTTGGCGAGTACGTATTTTTACTGGTATAGATGAATCAGAGTGACTTGCGAGCCACAGGTGTGATAATTACTAGAGGATCGCAAACATGAAACACATAACTACAACTGTGTTGGAAATATCTACAAATATATGTTGCACCCCTAAATACTTCTCAATAAATAATAATTAAATTATTACCATTAAATTAATTCAAATTATGATACAAATAACTAATAAAAGTGTATAAATACCAAAAAATATTTAAATAGATAGTTTCAACTAATCAATCTCCTCCAAATAAATATCAAAATAATTCCACATGAAATATTCCTCTAAAAAAATATTTTACCAAGTGCTCATAAATCATCTATTAGTGACATGATGTACTTACTAATACCCTCAATTTCATTTATATTCATAATACCCTCATTTAATATAATAAAAATAATAAACCAACTAATAACCCTCAACTAAAACGCATTTAAATGATCCCCCATAAATAAAAATAACCAAATGCTCATAAATAATTAGTAGTGATTAGTATGAATCCAAATATCATCAAAATAATAGTCCCATTGAATAAACAATTGTTTAAATATAGTGACTTGGTGCTTGTTGTTCTTCAATTTGTGACTTTTGTGAATCCTTCAAATAGTGAAGATGTGCGCTCACCTCCTTTGATGCCTGCAATTAGGCTATACACGCTTTCGGTTCACTTTCCCTGGAACCTGCTAGACATGTACTTTTGCTGGTAAAATTGGGAGATCCTTCCTTTAGGAGTATACCGTATTTTTCAGACTATAAGGCGCACATAAAATCCCTATATTTGTACAAAAATCGGCAATGCGCCTTATATTCCAATGCGCCTTATGTATGAACAGTGTATGTTCACACTGTGCTGAAGAATTTGTCAAAATGTTTTATTATGACTTTGGTAAGCGACGAAGCCACTCCCCTTGCTTATTCGAGCTTATCCTGGCGATGATAAACCAATCAGAGCCAAGCAATCAACAACAAATCAAAGCTTTTTCACTTACCGAAAACTACATTTCCTGATATGTACTGTGCTTCCAAATCCGGTAATTAAGGACCCCAAAATGGCACCTGTTAAGAGACATGCTTACGACGCGGATTTCAAACTCAAGGCCATCAGCCAAGCAGTACAACATGGGAATAGAGCAGCAGCGAAAAAATTCAACATTAATGAATCAATGGTACGGAAGTGGAGGAAACAAGAAGATGACCTGCGTCAAGTAAAGAAGACGAAGAAGAGTTTCCGAGGGAACAAGGCAAGATGGCCACAATTAGAGGACAAAATTGAGCAGTGGATTACTGAACAGAGAACAGCAGGTAGAAGCGTCTCTACAGTCTCCATTCGACTTAAGGCAACAGCGATGGCACGAGATATGAAGATCAACGAATTTCAAGGAGGTCCTTCTTGGTGCTTCCGTTTTATGAAAAGGCGTCATCTCTCCATCCGCACAAGAACTACCACTTCGCACTTGGCAACTGCCAAAGGATTATGAAGAAAGGATGGCCATCTTCCGCACTTACTGCAAGGACAAGATCATCGAAAAGAAGATCCAGTCAGACCACATCACAAACATGGACGAGATCCCTCTCACCTTTGACATCCCCGCGAACCGTACTGTAGAAAAAACAGGGACGTCTACTGTATCTTTACACACCACAGGGAATGAGAAATCATCCTTCACTGTAGTTCTCGGTTGCCAGGCTAATGGCCAGAAACTACCACCCATGGTCATTTTTAAGAGGAAGACTTTGCCAAAAGAAACGTTTCCTCTTGGGATCATCGTCAAGGTCAATCCAAAAGGCTGGATGGACGAGGAGAAAATGAGCGAGTGGCTGAGAGAAGTTTACGTCAGGAGACCAGATGGCTTCTTCCACAAGTCTCCGGCCTTATTGATCTACGACTCTATGTGCGCTCATCTCACTGACACTGTCAAAAGCCAAGTGAAGAAAACCAATTCGGAGCTTGCCATCATTCCTGGAGGATTGACCAAAGAACTCCAACCACTAGATATTGGTGTCAACAGGGCGTTCAAGGCTAAATTGCGAGCCGCATGGGAGCAATGGATGACAGAAGGTGAGCACACATTTACCAACACAGGCAGGCAACGCCGGGCTAGTTATGCCACTATCTGCCAATGGATCGTCGATGCCTGGGCTAAGGTATCGGTTTCAACTGTCGTCCGAGCTTTCACGAAGGCCGGAATCATCAATGAACAGCCAAGCAACAGCAATGAGACTGAATCGGATGATGACGAGAGGGATCCAGGCTTGCTTGATGCCGCTATCGCCCAACTGTTAAATTCCAACACCGAAGACGAGGAATTTGATGGATTCATAGAATATGAATGATTGAAAAAGTGAGCATACTCTTTTGTGTAATATCTGACCTATCCGGCTATTTTGTTTCGCTTTAATATTGTGTAATATTGTGGTCTGACTGGATCTATTGTGTAATATTGACAGTTATTGTTAATGATTTGAATAAAGTCTGACTTATCCGACTATTTTGTTTCGCTTTATGCGCCTTATAATCCGGTGCGTCTTATATATGAAAATAGATCCGTTCACTAATACTGCGTCACAACCCCCTGATGAAGCCTTCATGAATGCCTTTACCCAGAGAATATTTCACTATTAGAACCAGGAAAATGTAGTCCAAAAAAATGTAGGGTATGCAACAGAGAGGGAGCTAGGAGAGACACCAGTTTTCATTGTCCCCAATGTCCCTCCCAACCGAGCCTATGCTTCTGATGTTATCGCACGTCACTAAAGTATTAGTTCTCCTTATTTCTACAGCCTGTCATTTCCCCATTTTTATTAACTGTGCTGATCTTTTGTCTGCTGCCTTGATTGACCATGTCGCTGCCTTCCACCTTAACTGACCCTGGCCTGTTTATTGACAATGCCTCTACTTTCCATCTGGATTGTTTATAAACCACATTTCTGCCTCCCACCTGAACTGACCCTGGCCTGTTTAGACACGGTCTCTGCCGGTCATCTGGATTGTTGATCATACACATTTCTACCTTCCACCTGCATCGTCCTCAGCCTGTTAAATGACTATGTATTTTGCCTGCCGCGTGGAGTGACGTTTTGCCCTGCTACTGTAGTAGTGGGATTCAAGATAAAACAGACGTCTCACAAGAGAGGGGCTTCAGAGTAGAGTTCCGAGTAGAGAACAACAGGTTTTGATTGTCTCCAGGTTTTGTAATGCCCAGATCAGAGTGCTAGTCTGGAGAATTCAAAGCGATTGGGTGGGACGAAGCCTCTACCCCTGTGCCCCAGTCTTACCAAACCGAGGCCCTAAGCCTGAAGTTCCTTCCTGCTGCCTAGGCCAATACTCTCTGCCTGACCATATCTCTGCCTGCACTGACCCAGGACTTTTTATGGACCATGTTCCTGCCTGGACCAATATTGGCTGTGTTGACCATATCTAGTCTTGCTGCCTGTACTGACCCAAGACATTTTATGGACCATGTTCTTGTCTGCTGCCTGTTCTGACCCTGGCCTGTTAATCCACCACATTCCTGCCTGCTGACTTGACTATTCTTGTGGCTGTTGCCTGATTCCTGGTCGGTCCAATGCTGTCCTCTGCTGACAACTGCTCTACTAAAACCACATTTTCAAAAACTAGTGGAAAAAATAAATGACATGTTCAAAAGACTCATCAGACCTCAATAACTATACACTGAAGTGTTTACTTTACAAAATGTGGTCATTTTGTGGGTGTTTCCACCATCCTAGTGCTCCAGGGCCTTCAAAACTGTGATAGGTACTCAAAAAATTAGATGTGTAATTTATGCTCCTAGAATGCCTGAAGTAGCTACTTGGATGTTGGGTCTCTGTATATGGCCAGGCTGTGGAAAAGTCTCTCACGTGGTATCGCCATACTCCGGAGTAGCAGAATGTGTTTTGGGGTGCAAATGCAAGTATGATTATGCCAGCTGTGAGAAATAACTTGTTAATATGCCAAAAAAAAAAAAAAAAAAAAAAAAAAAAAAAATTTCCAAAGAATTGTGGAAAAAATTACAACTTCAAAAAAACTAAAAAAAAGTCTTTATTTTTCAAAATTTGCAGTATTTTTTGCTTAGGTCTCAAAAATACAAAACCCAGTGGTGAATAAATATCACCAAAAAAGGCTCTATTTGTGTTAATAAATGATACAATTTTGTTTGGGTACAACGTAGCATGATTGAGTAATTGTCATTCGAATTGTGAGAGCACTGAAAGATGAAAATTGGCCCGGGCAGGAAGGGGGTAAAATCCATACCAGACCCTCATCCATCAATAGGGTCTGCTATTTCAGGGCTTTAAAAAGCCGCTCGCCAAATGCGAGGAGAAATTCTTGTGTGGCAAGCGGCGAGCACAGATGATGGAGCGGCTGCACCTGTGCTCCAAGCCTCATTGTGAAGCCGAGCTCCGGTTTCCAACTTCCGGTTTCTTCAGCACCACCATTACACTGGCAGCGCCGCTGAGGGGACAGGTGCAGGAGAGGTCCACTCTCCTCCGCTGAGAGGAGACACCCTCTCCACCGCCACGGGGGACTAGAGGAGAGGTACACTCTCTCCCGCCGCGGGGGACATGAGGAGAGGCCCGTATTACACAAGTCTTGGTCCTGCTGTACAACGAAAACCATTGCAAATCTTGATGTGAAACTGGCTTTCTACTGCTTTTTGGCATCCAAAAAAAATTATTTTTTGGTGTTTTTTTTCTTAATTGAATAGAATGCAATCCACACACAGCCATTGAAGTGGTATTTTGCATCAGAAAAAGGGTATTACACAAGTCTTGGTCCTGCTGTACAACACAAACCATGGCTGCTCTATTAGCACATCTTTGGTAAAATGTTTACTATTGTTATGCCATGTTTTTTGGCATCTAAATAAGCACTTTGTTTTTTCTTAATGCACTACTTCTCTAAGCTCTCTTTTAATAAGATGCAAAATGTTTACTATTGTTATTTATTTTATGCAATGTTTTTGGCCATTGAAAGAGGCACTTTTTTCTTTATGCCACACTTCTCTAAGGTTTCTGCTGGAGATAAAAAAATACATGTTTACAGTAACTATTATTCCACGCTTTTTGGCATCAAAATAAGCACTTTTTCTTATGCTATACTTCTGTAAACTAAACTTACATCTTTTAAAAGAGACTTTAGTTACTAAAGTCTCTTTTTAAAGATGCAGGAGATAAACAAAAAAAAATACAAAATGTTCACTACGGGTTTAAAGCTGTAAAACTTGATATTTTGATTGCACCCTATTGCTATTAAGCTATTGCTGTTATGTTTAAAATTGACATAACGCTATGTTATAATTACAGTTTTTTATATTTTGGACTCTTTATTCTAAAGAAAAATGTAATTTCATAAGCTTTAAGGGGGCGTGGTTGGGGGCAGGGCTGGCGGCGGACCTGGGCAAGGTTGGGTGGGGCAATTGGTGGAGAGTAAGGTTTGTGCCTGGCTAGTAGGTCTAGACTTGAAATTTTAAGCCCTGTGATATTTACAGTATATAAAGAGCAAGTCTGGCATAAATGTAAAAAAGTGTGGGGTTCCCCTTTAATATTCATACCAGAAACAGATTCATCTTTAGGGTCTGATATCAATATAAGGGGGAGCACTAACCAGCACTCTATAGAGGCACATATCACAAAACCACACTTAAAATAATTTGTGGCTTCACCAATAAATATAATGAAGGGACCAAAATCAGACCAAAATAATAAAAAAAACAAGTCATGTGATCAATCTCATTTGTGTGCCTTTTATTTATGTAATTTCTTGCCCTAGATATGGTTTGCGTCTTACCGGCTGAGCAGCACACTATTCACTGTAGAGAGGAATGGACTGAAAGCGGTGACAACCATTACGCCCCTTTCGCCACCCATATGAATGTCCAGAAAGGCCACCTACATCAACTCCCGGATCTGGTACAAGTGACTCCCATAGCATGCCCTGAAACTACAGAGATTCAAAGGATCATGGGACGTGTAGTTTTAAGACGGGCAAAGAAGCCAGATAAATTTGAAAGGCAGCTGGGAGGAGTGACATCACAGACACAGAAACCTTCTGTACACAGCTAAAGGAGGGAAGGTACACACAAACTGGCAGTGTGGCTTAGCTTCACTCACAGAGACTATACATTTGTTGCTGTGGGGAAAAAAATACTCGAGATCAGCTTTAACAAATGGTGTTAAGAATTGTGAGGACACCTGAATTTGTTTTGAAAGTATGCAATTGTATACAATAGGGACCCAAAACAGCTTACCAGAGCAGACTTCCCAACACCTCCAGAACCAAGAACCACGAGCTTGTACTCGCGCATGATGGTATTCTGTTTGTCAAATTCTAAGGGAAACTGTAAAAAAAAAAAGCTTTAATTAAATTTACCATGGACATTCAATCATTTTTTTTTACATTTGAATGATGCAGAGAGGGTTATAACCTTTCAGGTTTTTATTGTGTTCTTGTTAGAGAGATTCTGCACATAAAATAAAAACAAAAAATAGGTATGGCTTTTATGTCTAATTTACACATAACAAATGCAGACAAATGAGGAGGGAAAAATAAAACACAAACCAGATCCTTTATGAGTAACATATCCACAGTAAAAAAGTATACTGAACCATGGACTACCTGAATATGCTTCAAGAATAGAGAAAAATATAGCAAGGACACTGGCAAACAAAATTGTTAGGACAGCCCCATACAACCCCTCCCACTTGCAGGAATGCTTATTTTGTTTAGCAATCAGAAAAAAATGCCATGTCAGAGACGAGGGTGTCCTGTACTGTACTCCAAGAAAATAAGAATTTTGACTTACTAGTATATTCAATATCTTGGAGTACAGTACAAGACTGGTATTTATAGATTATAGGTTATACAGTGGGTATACTCCCATTTAAAATAATCACATTTTGTTGAAATCTATCACTAATTGAAAAGCAATCCTGCCCCTTGTCAGTGCAAATTAATATCAACTGGGTCAGTCTCAACTGATGGCCTACAAAAAGGTGTCTCATTACCAAGGTGTCACACAAGAAACATCTCATGATAGGTAAAAGCAAAGTGCTTTCTCACAACCTTCGCAACCTTATTGAAGGCATTGTTACAGAAGGATTTCTAAACTTCTGAATGTTCCAGTGAGAAGTTTCCGTTGTCTGAGGAAGCAATGACAGATCTCGTACATTCCACTCAGAATTTTGGAAAAAAAAAAAAATCTGTCCAGTACTGGGCTAATGCCTCCCATTTGGCTTTAGGGCTGTGAAAAGAAGCACTGAAATTGTTCTTCTGTAGAAATGGTAGAACCACTCCTTGGGCCTTAAGCTGGCGCAAGACAGTCATCAAAGCCCTTTTTTAGGTCCGATTCTGGCAGACTGGAAAGTAAAAAAGCGATAAGTGGGCAAGAAAAGAACTTCTATTGCAGGCATCACTAAATGGCGGACTCTGGTCTGGATCCAGAATGGGACAGGACTCTGTAATATGCAACGAGGACCGTGATGGGGCAAACTGTTATGGGGGGGGGGGGGATGATGTCTGTGATTTGGAGGGGGGGTCTGTGATGGAGTAGTCAGTGATTGGTGGGGGGTGGGGGGGGGGTGGAACGTGATGGGGCGGTTTGTTATGTAAAAGGGGGGTGGGGGAGGAACTGTGATGAGCACAGAGGGCCATGATGTGAAGGATCTGAGTCATAGCACCAACATGACACTTGGACTTAATTCAGTACCCAGTTCTATTCTCTAACCCTTTAAAATGAGAGATTGAATTCAGAGGTCCGGGACACTCCAGATTAATGAAATTATCAACAGATGCTCCCAACTGAGGATTTTTCTGGGCTGAGCCAGTCCTCAAAGTGCACAATCATCCTATGTGTGTATGGGAGAAGTCTTTTTAGATAAAGCAAGTCTCCTAGGGCACGGTTTTGGCCATTGAGAGGCAGATGTTGTTAGGCAAAGACTAGTACGCAGTACACCAATTATGATGCTGGGCCTATAAAAGGTCCAGGCTTCACCAATCACAGTGGACATAACCTGGATCTGGATGTGTAGCACCTTGCAGCCAACGTTACAGATTGCACTTTGTGTCAGGGTGAACACAGAATCATAAGTAAAAATTACAGGCGGGCCATCTCACAGTGAAGTTGGGGTATGACCCCCGAGGTACACACTGAGGGTAACTGATCAGGACACTGCAAGCGCAAGGCAATGAGCAGTCAGATGATGAAGAATCAGATGAAAAAAAACTTCAATAGATTAAAAAAATAAGTTATTTCTCTGAAGGAGAAGTCATCAATAACCTAAAGAAACCAGCAAAAAAAACAGGAACATCATGGAGTTATATAGGTGCACTCTAGGAGGGGCCATAGCAAAAGTTTCTGCCAATCACCCAAAGGTAGCAGCATATATCCCATGGTTTATGAATAGCAGTCCTGTACAATTAAGTTAAGGATTTTACAGTTAAATAAAAAGGTAATAGGGATGTTCAATTCATATCACACGATGCCTGCAACTTGTAGCTCTGGGCACCGTGCAGGTAGTTTTTTTTTTTTTTTTTTTATCTTTAGCCCTGCTACAAGCAAGCAGTAGGGCTCATCTGTCAGGTGCAAGCATTTGGGCGGCAGCACTGCTGCCTGATTGCTTTCACACAGCCCACTATGATGCCCCCTGTCCACTGTCTCCCAGGCTCCGCTTGCCCATCCGCGGGCCCAGGACCAGTTCAGTAGGTGCAGGCAGGTATCCCCATTGACAGATTTGCCAGCAATAGAGGCCGGGAAAGAATGTAATGCAGTGCGATATACACTGCATTACATCCAGTGTAGTACAGGGGAGACAAGCAGGGTCTTTTTTATCAGGACAAGTAGATTGTCATGAGGGACAAGTAGATTGGGGCACCTTTGGTCTTTGGACAAGTAATTTTTTTAAAAATGTCCACACCCCTGGGTAAGTAAAAACTATTTCTTAATCAGTAATGGACATACTCTAAGTCTTCACCATGGGATGTCCCCCAGCAATACTTATAGTGGGAAAAATTATTTGATCTCCTGCAGATTTTGTAAGTTTGCCCACTTACAAAGAAATGAAGGGTCTAAAATGTTTATCAAAGGTGTACTTTAAATGATAGAGACAGAATATCAACCAAAAATCCAGAAAAGACACAATACAAATGTTATAAATTGAGTTGCAGTTCAGTGAGTAAAATAAGTATTTAATTTACTACCAACCACTCTTGCTCCCACAGACTGGCTATGTGCTCATGTTGTACACAGATTAGTCGTGTTAATTTAAGAAGGTACTCCTAATGACCCCTAGTTATGTGTATAAAAGACACCTGTCCACAGAATCTCTTTCTTCCATTCAAATGCCCATTCCATTGGGCAACACCAAAGAGCAGTCAAAGGACATCAGGGACAAGATTGTATACCTGCACAAGGCTGGAATGGGCTACAAGACGATCAGCAAGAAGCCTGGTGAGGACACAACTGTTGGAGCGATTATTCGCAAATGGAAGAAATACAAAATAACCATCAAATCGCCCTCGGTCTGGAGCTCCATGCAAGATTTAACCTCATGGGGTAAGGATGATCATGAGAAAAGTGAGAGATCAACCCAGAACTACACGCGTTTCGTCATCGACGTCTTCGCTCCGTGAGGACGTCGATGACGAAACGCGTAGGGCGGAGCTTGATCGATGTGACGTCATTACGTTTCCAATGAGCTACTGCGCATGTGCCGAGTAGCTGGGTCTGTTTTGCTGTGATTGCTGTTGATGCTGGTGTCGGCTGGGACACCCTTTGAGTTAAGTACAATGAGTACTAAATAAAGATGTTGTTTTAATAATACTGCACCATGAAGCTCTTCTGTTTCTTCCGAGTGTCTGGCATTTCCCTCTTTGGATACGTTTGAAGGTGGCTTTCTTGAGAAGTGGATTTCCTTGATGATAATTGATTTGAAAGTAAATTGCTCCATCTGAAATTGGTCTATGTGGATCTGGGCTCTGCAGAATACTATTCCTTGAAGATACATCTATGAATGACTTATCATTATTATTAATACTACTGTTCCCAGAGCAATACATGGTTTAAAAATATTTTTTTAGCTCTGGTGAGTTTAATTTTGGTGGTGGTATTGTCACTTTATATATATTTTTTGGTGCACGTTTTTTGTGTTATATTTTTTAAAGTGTGGACATTTTTTCATATATATATATATATGTATATTTTTTTGCACCATTTATATATTTGATTTATGGAGATAATTTTATATTTACTAGCGCAAAATTTTTTTTGTGTTATTTACTACACCTTATTGATTTATGGTGATTTTTTGCAGCTGGTATATTATAATAAGTGATTTATAGATATATATATATAGATATATTTTTTTCCTTTTCCATAGGCGCCATTATATATATATTTTTTCTATTACATGTATAGGCCCGTCTGAAGTTTGCTAATGAACATCTAAATGATTCAGAGAAGGACTGGGAGAAAGTGCTGTGGTTAGATGAGACCAAAATTGAGCTCTCTGGTGTTCACTCGACATGTTTGGAGGAAGAAAAATGCTGACTAGGACCCAAAGAACACCATACCTACAGTCAACCACAGCGGTGGAAGCATTATGCTGTGCAGCCATTTCTCTAATAAAAGGTACAAGTCGACTTTGCAACATTGAGGGGCCAATGGACGGGGCCATGTATTGTAAAATCTTGGATGAGAACCTTCGTCCCTCAACCAGAACACTGAAGATGGGTCATGGATGGGTTTTCCAGCAAGACAATTACCCAAAACATACTACCAAGGCAAGAAAGGAGTGGCTGATGAAGAAGCACCATTAAGGTCATGGAGTTACCTAGCTAGTCTCCAGACCTTAATCCTATAGAAAATGTATGGAGGGAGCTGAAACTTCGAGTTGCCAAGAGACAGCCAAGAAACCTTAAGGATTTAGGGAAGATCTGTAAAGAAAAGTGGACCAAAATAATACAGTGTGACAATCATAGGTGTATTTTAAATTATAGAGAGAATATCAACCTGAAATTCTGAAAAAAAAAACCCCACAAAGATACAAATGTCTATCTCACCAAGCTTCTTCTGATGGTCTTGTAGCGCATTCCAGCCTTGTGCAGGTCTACAATCGTGTCCTTGATGAACCTTGCAAGCTATTTGGTTATTGCCCATGGTGGTGAGGTTTGAATGGAGGAAAGATTCTGTGGACAGGTGTCTTTTGTAAACATAACGAGTTGTTAGGCGCACCTTCTTAAAACTGACAGGACTAATCTGTGTACCACATGAGCCCATAGCCAGTCTGTGGGAGGCAGAATTATTGTTGGTTGGTAGGGGATCAAATACCTATTTTACTCACTGACATGCAATTTATAACTATCATTTAAAATACACCTATGATAAAACTTCTAAACCCTTTATTTCTTTGCAAGTGGGCAAACACAAATGTATATATCCGTTTTTTGAGGATTGCTGGGAGGACACATTGGTTTCTGTGCCAAGTTGCAATGCTGTTCCAAGTAATTAATCTATGTCCCTGTTCTGCAGAATTATGCCTTTTTATGGGAATCTTTCTGAACTCCTTCTGTAACTTTGGATCCTTCTCTCTCTGCCATTTCTCCCTGACAAATAAGGAGAATTACACAGCCAGCAATAAACACCTTCACTCGCATGTTTATTCTGTTTTCTTTACTCATTATTTAACCATGTCATGTAGATTCTGTGTCCATTGCTTTCCTGAATATAACAGACAAATATTAAAATCAATCAGTGACTAGCTTGTTTCCTTCAGAAAATATTTCCAGAGTGCTAGAGATACCCACTCATTGCTAGGGTCCATGCACACTTCTGTGCTTAAACATTCGTATCCTGCATCTTTAACATGCAATTTAATCAGCTGCCTATGCACTGCAGTATGTTTTTCATGTGATTTCTGTATGTTTTGCAAGGGATGAGTATCTCCTGCATTGTGTGCAGTTATGTTCATTACAAACACATGCAACACCATTACTACAGGAGAGATGCTTACTTAAAACGTGTAATGCCTTACACCTGCGTTGGTCTCTGAACAATGATCCGCATCTAGCTTTTCAGAGAACTATGCAGGTGATGCCAACAAGCATTCAAGTACTGGTGATGCAAAGAAGCATTCAAATACTGGTGAAGCCACCTCCTGAATGTCTTTTTTTTTTACTTGTAAACTGAACAGGATTTTTGGAAAGAAACTCCATCACATTCCAGAAGCAAGGATTAAATTTTCATTAAGGCTAGAGGGTTGCAAAAGAGGCTGTACCAATTACTTCTCCTAGCTCCAGCAAAATTCCATGTATCTGCTTGACCTGTAGCTTATAGCATTACATTGTACATGATGATGTCAAGAGAACTGAAGTCAGGTAGGTAATGCAGCCTCTCTACACCAGTGTGCTCAACCTTTTGAAGAGCGAGGGCCACTTAAGTGATTTGGTAACTGGTATTGGACCACAATGAAATGAAATGGTTCAGAATTTCGAAATTCTTAATTTTAATAGCATAATGAACATTTTCCTCCTGCAGGATGAGGACAAGCTGGCTTTTAGCAGTTGCAGGAGGAAGCTGGAGAGGATTGGTTCCTATGTATGCTGCCTCTCACCCCTCCTGCCCAAGTATAAAACAGAATGTGAGAGGGAGGCCACATGGGCCCCCTGGAGCATGGGGTGAATCACATATACAGTTGTGGCCAAAATTATTCAACCCCCAATGCTGTAAAGGGGTTTAGGGACTATAGTGTACATTTGGAATTGTATTCAGAATCAAATCCTACAAGGACGTTGTAACTACCCAAATGCAACTAAAATGACATCAATTGTTTATGTAATACAGTAGTAAATGGTTCTTATGTGGTTTCTTCATTGCCACAATTATTCAACCCCTTAAAGACTACCACTCTGAAGAACAGAGGTTCATACAGGTGCTTTCCATCAGGTATTGAAAACACCTGTGGATGTCACCGAGCAGCAATCAAGCATAATAAGCACCAATTAGGCAGCTTTAAAATGACTGTGATACTCAGCTCCTTCTAGACATTTACTGGTGTGGTTACAAACATGGTGAAGGCAAGAGAATGGTCCAGGAAGACAAGAGAAGAGGTGATTTCTCTTCACAGGAAGGGCAATGGCTATAAGAAGATTGCAAAGATGTTAAACATACCAAGAGACACCTTAGGAAGCATCATTCGCAAATTCAAGGCAAAGGGCACTGTTGAAACGCTACCTGGTCGTGGCAGAAAGAAGATGCTGACTTCGACTGCTGTGCGCTACCTGAAGCGTAGAGTGGAGAGAAGTCCCCGTGTGACTGCTGAGGAACTGAGAAAAGATTTGTCAGATGTGGGTACAGAAGTTTCAGCCCAGACAATAAGACGCACACTGCGTAATGAAGGCCTCCGTGCCAGAACTCCCAGGCGTACCCCCTTGCTGTCTCCAAAGAATAAGAAGAGTCGACTGCAGTATGCCAAAAGCCATGTGGACAAACCACAAAAGTTGTGGGATAGTGTTCTGTGGACTGATGAAACAAAATTAGAACTGTTTGGGCCCATGGATCAACGCTATGTTTGGAGGAGGAAGAACAAGGCCTATGATGAAAAGAACACCTTGCCTACTGTGAAGCATGGTGGAGGGTCAATCATGCTTTGGGGCTGTTTTGCTTCTGCAGGTACAGGGAAGCTTCAGCGTGTGCAAGGTACCATGAATTCTCTTCAGTACCAGGAGATATTGGATGGAAACGTGATGCAGTCCGTCACACACCTGAGGCTTGGGAGACGTTGGACCTTTCAACAGGACAATGATCCCAAGCATACCTCCAAGTCCACTAGAGCATGGTTGCAGAGGAAAGGCTGGAACATTTTGGAGTGGCCATCGCAGTCACCAGACTTAAATCCGATTGAGAACCTCTGGTGGGACTTAAAGAAAGCAGTTGCAGTGCGCAAGCCTAAGAATGTGACTGAACTGGAGGCCTTTGCCCATGAAGAATGGGCGAAGATACCCGTAGATCGCTGCAAGACACTTGTGTCAAGCTATGCTTCACGTTTAAAAGCTGTTATAACTGTAAAAGGATGCTGTACTAAGTACTAAGATTGAATGTCACTTGGGGGTTGAATAAAACTGATAATGCTGTGAGCACAGAAAAGACATTTGTGGTTATTTCATTATAACTGTTATGTTATATTTGTCTGACCTACAAGTGCCTCTTTAATGTAAATGTAAGCAAGATGACTGAATGATCAAAAGCAATGTCAAACTGGCCAAAACACTCAATTTCAGTGGGGGTTGAATAATTTTGGCCACAACTGTACGACCTCGAAGCTACACCAACACTTGGGGGTGTGTGGTAAAACCATGTCTCGGCTATGGGGTTTTAGCACCCCCCAGGCCACAAATGTAAACAAGCCCTTACTGTCCTAAACCCCCATAAGGCTGCTTTCACACTGATGAGCTGCGGTGTACCCGCACCATAGGTGCAGTGCACTTATGGCTTTTCTGAGCGTTAGCTACGCTTTGCCATAGACTAATATTATATCTTGCGGTTATGTATCTGCTACATTCAGGAGTTCTGGTGCACTTTCAGAATGAACACCAAACCCGTGCTTCCCTGGTCTGAGGTCGAGGGCCACATCAGAGAACTCAGAGGGGCACAGGTTGAGCACCCCTGCTTTACACCCTAGACATTGCAAGCATTTAACCCTTGCAGTTTTTTCTTCGCCCAGAGTTAGACTTTAGTTATAAGTACATCGGCACCGGTAGTGTTCTCTAAGTCCCCCTACAAAGTCCCACACATACCTGTTGAGCCTGCAAGTGAAGTCCACCTAATGCAGATTCCTGTGATGATGTGGCAATGATGCTACACTTCTCATGAACTCAGAGCAGATCTGCCACTATCATGTAGATTATCGGAACAAAAGGTCCAAGCGCATAGGCCCAAATATGGGAGCCATTGTCCACTGCTGCTAGTGTCACACTGAAGGAAGTGATAAATGGCAAAGACCAGCGCTGAGGAGACTGTGGCTTTGAATCAGTTAAATCCTCACGTAGAGGTATGTCTTGACAGGCTGTCAAGATGGAATGCCCAGTCACCTGCATCCCCAGGCCGGGAAGGGATGAGCAGGCATTCCATCTTGACAACCTGGGTTTATCATTGCTCTGGGTGTTGTTTGGATACATCTCATGATTTTTTGCACAATAAAGCCATACCTCTACGTGCGGTTTTTACTGATTCAAAGCCACAGTCTCCTCAGAGCTGGTCTTTGGCATTTATCTATCATGTAGATTATACCTGCTTGCAATACAGTGGTATGAAAAAGAAATGTTGCAGAAACGTGGCTATCAGCATTCTCACTGCTAATTGACAAGCCTGCAGCTTGTCAATCAGCATCTGGCCACGCTAGTCCTGCTCACTGCTTTCTGGATTGACAGCACTGCCTGTCGCTGAAACCCTTCCACTGTGAACTGCAGTGTCTGGAAAGGGTGTGCATGTGAGATAAAAATGAAGGAAAGGAGGATATGGTTCAGTCAGGGAAGGGAAAGGTAGTTTTTGTTTTATGAGGCTTGTGCATTAATAGTAAATGGATTCAGTACTTGTTTAGACAGTCATACAGTCTTTAATAGTACTTTAAGTATACGATGAGTCTCACAGTAAACTAAAATAAACTCTTAAAACACCCAAACCCTCAACTTTATCATATCTCGGAGAACAAGTGGTTACTGTTTGAAAAGCATATTTTCCATGCCTTTGTACTCCTACATTGGATTTTTCCTCCCAGCAAGCTGTGCAAAGCTATTTATCTACTACTGTTTTAAGGAGAAAAGCAAAAAAGAATAAAATAAACAAAGCTTACATGTGTTTATGGAGACTGAAGGAAAGATAATATATATGTAAACCAGTAAATATTACTATTGAATAAATATAATCAAAGATATGAAGGTCACTCATACTATAAGAAAACATGAAAACAAGAAAACAAAGCCAGTCAGCTGGGGAGATGGGCACTGAAATGCAGCCTCTTTCAGCTAGGAGTGGCTAAATACTCACAGCTGGAAGCAAGTAGCTAGGTGGATTTTGCTGCTTATACCTTTAGAGTGAGCCCTGGTGGCCTGAGCAGCATAGCTTTCTAGAAAAGCAAAATGTAGAGAAAGCATGGAAGTAGAGGAGAGCACCGGTCAAGGGGACATCTGGATCAGGAATGAGGGCTGTGCAGCACCCATCTGTGAAGGCCACTTAAGTAGCCTATTGACTACCATGGTTATGTTAATGGAGTTTAAGGCAATAGAAGAACTGTGTACACATAGATGGGGAATACGTTTTTGGGAGCTGGAATCGGGTGATTTACATGACAGGTCTCAGGAAAGCAACATTATGACATTTGGCTTTTCAGTTGTGATGAACTGCAAGTCCATGCATAGCCCAAGAGCTGCTCTTTTATGGGGCTAAACATTATGCACAGCTCAGATGTCTTCCTGAGGTGTCTCTGTCTGGGCTCTCAGTTCTTTTAAGGCATGTTCTTTGTGTTGGTGCAACTTTGACTTATAACGGGTTAATGGTTACAGAATATCAAGGTACTTCTTTTTTTTCTACTTAAAGCAGAGTTGGTAATTGCTGAAACCCATATGTATTTTTGGCCTTCTGTGACTCAGATTTTCCTTTACTTGTTGTCCTGCATACAGAACAGGAAGTGAAAGGGAGGGGCTATATACTCTTAAACAATTGTCATTTCAAAGTGATGAATGGATTTCTATTACTGCTCAGGTGACAGCTCAATATTTTGAATTTTCCTTTACTTTCTGCACTGGTAATAGAGAGGATACGTTTACCCAACAGGGACAAAGACAGCAATGAAAAACCTGACAGAGGTTCCATATCTTAGAGTCCAGTAAAGAACACAAAGTATTCATTGACCCTGGGTTATTGGCTCGTATCTTCAGGTGATCGGACACTGGTAAGGTTTCGAGGACATACCCACTGGGCACCGTCCCTTTGACTCTACCACACTCCTTAAATTTTGTAGCAAGCAATGCAGAGTACCTAAGAAATAGAAGGGAGGGTGCTGTACTGTTCTCCAAGATATGGATTATACAAGTAAAAAAACTCTTAATCGTACAGTACAGGATACAGGCAAAGTATTCATAGACCCTGGGATGTACCCAAGCAGTGAATAAGAAGGGAGGGCAACAACTAGGCAAACAGAATTGTGCCAAACGGTCCAACAAGAGTCAAAAAGACAAAACTTACGAATGACACTGCTAGAACCCTCCATCTGAAATCTGCCTCTGCAGAAGACTGGACATCTACCTGGTGGAACTTTGAACAAGAATGAACAGAGGACCAGGCAGCAGCCTTAAACAGCTGGGCTACAGTGGCTTGGTGTCTAAATGCCTAGGAAACTCCCACTGATCTGGTGGAGTGGGTGCATAAAAGCGCAGTTGTTTTTCAGAGCATAAGCGCTAGCGATTAGATATCTTATCCATCTGACGATGGTGGCTTTGGAAGGAGGGAGTCCCTTGCAAGGTCCTGAGGACAGAACAGATAGGGAATCCATCTGATTGAAGCTGTAGCTTTGAGATAAACTTAAATGGCTCTATTTCCAGGCAACAAGAGATTTTGAAGCATGGTATAAAGGATGGTAGGCCTATGTCATCATTGAGATGGAAGATTGATATCACCTTGGGAGGAAAAGGCTGTTCTTGGATGTATAAAAAGCCCTGTCTTTGAGAAGTATGAGGAATGGCTATGTACAAGACAGCGACCAATTCAGACAAGTCTGAGACATGTGATAGCAACCAAAAAAAGCTACTTTGCAAGAGGTCATCTAGGGGAATATTCCTGATGGGTTTAAAGGGTGCTTTCTGCAGGGCAGAGAGAACCAAGTTAAGAACTCAAGGAAGCACCGGGTACTTCAATGGAGTTTAATGCAAGATATGCCTTGAAGAAAAGTTTCTACAAGGGAAATAGCAGCCAGAGATCTTTGAAAAAGAATAGGCAAGGCAAAAATCTGTTCTTTCATAATGCTTAAGGTCAACTTCTGGTCAAGACCTAAATGTAGGAAGGCCATAATAGAAGGCACATTGGGATTAGATACCTGTGTTCACATCAGGAAAAAATGGATTACCAGGTACAATAGTAGACCTTCCTGGAAGTGGCATTTCTTGCTTTCAAGATAAGACAAACTCAGGGACAGCTGCATCTTTTAAGAATTGGGCTTTAACTGCCATGTAGTTAATGCTAAAGACTGAGAAGCAGGATAAAAAAAAAAAAAAGAGCCCTGAGACAGCAGACCTGGCCTGCTGGGAAGAGGCCAGGAATAGTCTGCTAGACATCTGGGTATGTGTATGCCAGGTTGTTCTAAGCCAGACTAGTGCAATGAGAGTCACAGTTTTCCTCTCTTGCTCTATCTTTTTCAGCAAGAGAGACAAAATTTGCACTGAAGGGAAGGCATAGATTAGCCTGAACTGAGACCAGGGAATTATCGAGGCATCCGAAGCCAGCGCCAGAGGTTCCTCGGTCCTGACTAAAAACAGAGGTAGTTTGTTGTTGAATCTGGATGTCTATATCTGGGGTTCCCCACTTGTGATATATCAAACTGAAGATGCCTAGGTGACCGGTCCATTCCCCTTAATCCAGACAGTACCCTGTAAGAGAGTCCGCTTTACACGTGTAAAATATCATTTTAGGCCTGAAGATTACATAAACCCCTCAGGTTCACAACAGATGCAGTCCAGTACATTTTTTCTGCATCAAAAATGCATGCAGTGTGTTCCATGTATTCCAATGACCCTGGTGCACACCAGTGCAGTCAGATCCAGTCAGTTTCGGATACAGAACAAAAAAAAAAAAAAAAAACATGCTGCATGTTTTTTTCTGTACAGAACTATACTGGAACACACCAAAGCACATAAAAAACCCCGCAACGGAACAGGAGTGAGGTGTGAACTGTAAGCAAAAACATATCTGGAACGCATCCAGGGTGCGTTCGTTTTTGTGGTGTAAACTATGTGCTTGGGTGTAACTTTTTTTGGGAGCCCCTCACATACATGAGACTCCCCGTGTTATCTTGAAACCCACTAATACAGTGGCAGGGCAAAAGATCAGTTCAGGTGGCAGGCAAAACATGATCCATTAACAGTCCGAGGTCAGTTCAGGTGGAAGGCAGAAACATGGTTGATAGTTTAGGCAGCAAGTAGATGCATAGTCAATAAACAGTCCAGAGTCAATTCAGACAGCAGGCAGAGGCATGGTCATACAGGGAAATAGCAGATAGCGGACACTGGAAAAATATCTTCACATATACTTTACTAATAGTGTAGTTAAGTATGATAGATCAGGAAGCTCTCTCCAATAAAAAGGTCTGGCTGGGAGGGACCCATCGGGTGTCACAGCGAATTCTGTTACTGAAACATACACAGCATATTTTGGGGGGGTTTGCAGCCTGTTTAGGTTGGAGGGAGGATTATCGGGGAAAGGTTTTTCATGAAGCCTGCTCACTGAATTAGAGCAAATTTGTTCAGGGGCATGACCACCTGGATAGAGAAAGGCTGTAATAATGTCCTCTTGATATTCCAGGTAGAATTGGTGCACTTACAAAAGATGACATATAAACTGTATAGGCCTAACTAAAAAAAGTAGATGGACACCTTATTATACCAATAAATTGATCTCCTGACTGCAAGTAGGGCTGTAGCATTTGGTCATTCATATCCACCCACCCCATGAACTGGTTAAAGTCGTGTATGCACTTGAGTTTTTGGGGACCTTGTCTTGTTTCACCGAGGTGTAATCGTGGATTGAGGAAAGGATATAGGTGTATCTTATCTCTACACTTTAGGGCTAGTATTTCTTCAATCTTTGTAGGAGGCCCCTGCTGTTCCACAGGCCACAGTTTGATGGAGACAGAGATGGCAGAATAGCGGGAGATTTGTGTAAAAATTTGTAACCACTATTCGAGAAGAGTTACCATCTGTATGTAGATAAACTATTTTGCCACTGGCTCCACATAGGTAGGGCATCCAGGGGAATCTAGCCAAATGTCCTTTCCCTCATAAATTTTGACAATATATGTATATCCTGTGGCCCTGTCGCATACCTTGTAGAACTTTATCCTATATTTGGCACGTTTACTAGGGATATACTGTTTAATGCCCAGCCTTCCAGTGAAATGGACGAGGGACTCATCCACACAATTTTTGTCAATAGAAAAATAAATCAGAAAAAGTACTGAAAAAAAGATTGAGTGGCCGAATTTTGAACAGCTTGTTGTAATTAGGATGATTTCAAGGAGGGCACTGGGCATTATTAATGAAGTGTAAAAACCTCATGGTCATCTCATAGTGTATTCTGGGCATATATTAAGAATAGATTGGCATGTGATGTACGGGGTGGGTGGACCAGTAGGCATGGAGTTCATTTTTTTTTTTTTGTCAGCCCCATATGCTATGTAAGTCCAAGAAAAACTTTAAATTCCTCCAAAAGGCTTCCACGCAAATGGATAGGCATACGATTAATTGGGATTGTTGGCAATGTATTGGTTGGCATAAAGGTTACGCTGCTTCACAATGAAATTCAACAAATCATCAGTAAAAAAAATAAATGAAAAAAATTAAATTGGTGTAACATTTTCCATTAACATTATCTGAGGGCCAGGCTGCACTGTAAAAGGTAGGATTGTAGGTTCTGCCGAATTAGAGGGGATCCATATGGGATTTAAAAGCAAGTCTGGGAGGCTAGTATGGGCCCTACTTTGTGGTGGACGTGACACCCAGCTATTAGTACCTGGCCTATCATCTGGGAGTGCTGCATTGCTTGTGCTCGCCACTGCACCAGAATTTAAAGTGCTTCTTGTGGCAGCCTTCTCCTCCTCAGATACCCGAATCACTTTGTTGGGACTCTCTGCTCTTCAGAATCGGATACTGAACCACTGCTATCAACTGGCTCATACTCAGAATCTGAGTCTGACAGCAAGAGTTCCCCCACTGCTCTCATCTGTCATTCTCAGTATCTGGAATGCCTCCTTGCTGGGGTATTTTTTAGACATGGTGTTTGGATGTCGATGGGGCACTGGTGGTATTGCAACGAATGTTGGTGAGGCACTGGCTGGGTGATCAGTGTGTGAAAGCAGTGAAAATGCTTCAAAACTCACTGAACCCTCGCTGACAACACAGATCGGCTTCTCCGACTCACTTGTGGGCTCTGTGTCAGGAGAAATAGTCAATCAAGTGACAGCCTGCAATGTTTACAGTACATGATGGATGTGATTGGACACTACCATCATGTGATCAGAAGGGTCAATCACAGAGTCCATCTGCTGACCCAGGAGATAAAAAGCATCACCAGAGTGCCACGCCCGTGCCCAGATTCTGAGAGAATATACAGGCACAGCCACTCAGAACGGCGCTTGTCCCACCCGGCCGTCTATGTGCTTTGGCCAAGTGGGAAGCAGTTAATCTACACTCTGTACCCCATATAATGACAAAATGAAAATCAAATTTTAGAAATGTCTGTGAGTGTATTTAAAAATAAAAAAGGAAATATCACATTTACCCTTTACTCAGTACTTTGTTGAAGTACCTTGGGCAGCAATTCCAGCCTCAAGGTTTTTTAGGGTATGACCCAACAAGCTTTGCACATCTGGATTGGGGAATTTTCTGCCATTCTTCTAGCAAAGCTCTCAAGCTCAGTCAGGTTGATGGGGACCATCAGTGGACAGCCATCTACAGATGTTCAATAGGATTCAAGTCAGGTCTCTGGATGGGGCATTCTAGGACATTCACAGAGTTGTCCCTAAGCCACTCCTGTATTGTATTGGCTGTGTGCTTAGGATCGTTGTCATGATGGAAGGTGAACCTTTGGCCTGGCCTGAGGTCCTAAGAGCTGTCGAACAGGTTTTCATTGAGGATCTCTGTACTTTGCTCTATTTTAGCTTTCCCTCAACCCTAACCAGTCTCCCAGTCCCTGCTTTTGAACACCCCCCCACCCCAAGAGCATGATGCTGCCACCACCATGCTTCACTGTTAGGATGGTATTGGGCAGATAATGTGCTGTGCCTGGTTTCCTCCAGATATAACTTTTAGAACTGATGCCAAACAGTTCAATCTTGGTTTGAACAGACCAGAGAATCTAGTTCCTCACAGTCAAGAGTCCATCAGGCAAACTCCAAGCAGGCTTTCATGTGTTTTTCACTGAGGTGGAGGGCTGCAGTGATGGTTATCCTACTGAAACTTTTTTCCCAACTCCACACAGGATCTCTGAAGCTCAGAGTGACCATGGAGTTCTTGTTCCCCTGTTAGTAAGGCCCTTCTCTCCCTTGAAGCCTTCCCAAAATCTGTGTCTTGCAACAATCCTGACTCTGAGCTCTGCGGGCAGTTCATTTGACCTTATGGCTTTTACTCTGATACAGTATGCATTGTCAGCTGTGAGCCCTTTTATAGAGAGGAGTGTGCCTTTCCAAATCCTGTCCAATCTATTTATTTTACCACAGGTGGACTCCAATTAAAGTGTAAAAACATTTCAGCAAGATAAAGAGAAATGGGAGGCACCTGAGCTAAATTTCAAATTGTTGTTGTAAAATATCTGAATACTTATTCCAATGTGATATTTAAATTTTTCATAGATTTCCAACCATTTCTAAAATTCTGCTTTCACTTTGTCATTATAGTGTACTGAATGTAGATTAATGAGAAAATAATGAATTTAAACTGTAGTATCAGGCTGCAACATAACAAAATGGAAAAGTGAATGGGGTCTGAAAAGTTTATGAATGCGCTGTACGTTTGTTAGAATCTTGTTCCCTAATCCTGTAAGATCAGAACTGCTTTTTCAGGTTTCATTCATAATAGCAGCAAGGACTGCCGTTCCTCTAAAAAGCAATCTATGCTCGGATTGCTTATCAGAGGCATTCGACGGGCAGCGAAGAGGGAATATGTCTTTTCCTCCGCCTGTTTTAACCCTCTAAATGCAGCATCAATGTGCTACAACCGCATGAAATGCATGCGATCGCAGAACAACCCCATTAACCTGGGGGCATACTACCAGCTGCAGCTACAGCATGTGTACAACCTTAGTTGCTGCCTCTGCAGCTAAAGGGGGAGCAATTGGAGGTGGTAAAAAAATGGCTCAACTGTATGGTTTTATTGTTCCCCAGCCTCATGTGTGAACAAGCCTTTGGTTAACATCTGTGAATTTGTGTGTAGGGCAGCCCAATCATTTCAATGGACTGCCCTACTGGCAGAAACGCAGGGAAAGATGTTCCTGACCCTTTTAAAATTGCACTGCACCAAAAATGTACCATGTTTGCCGATGCATGGGGGTACCATTAAGGTACCCCTGTGCGTCTTTTAAAGAGCAGTGCATTTTGTCTGCGTGTCAGGAATGCGTCCAATTCTGCACACATTCCCCAGCATGCAGTCATGTGAACCAAGCCTTAGAGACTGGGGTGCCTGGAGACTGAAAATACTTTTCAAGGGTTCCATGACAGGAAAAAGTTACTTGCCGCTTTCCTGAAAGACTCCTGGAAAAGGCATTACCGTAAGTGTAACTTTGCTTTTTCCCCCTCCCCATCTTTCAGGACAGCACATTGAGAGGATACACGAGGATCACCGCATGTAGAACCTTGCGTCTGAAGGCCTGCTCCTCTACTGAGACCAGGTCAAGTCTATAATGCTTAACGAAGGTGTTGTAATTGTACCAGGTAGCAGCCCTACAAATCTGTCCTGGGGTTGCACCAGCCAGCTCAGCGTACGTGGCCCCCATGGCCCAGGTGGAGTGTGCCATGATGCCCTCCGGGATTTACAGACCCTCGGTCAGATACGCCGGTCTAATTGGCAGTCTTAGCCACCTCGCTAAAGTGCTCCTAGAGGCTTTACAACCCTTGCTTGCTCCTCAAAATGATAAGAAAAGGGAATCTTACTTTGTGACCCGTTTAGTCCTATCTAAATAAAGGAGAACACATCTTCTAACATCCAACGTGTGAAATTTCCTGGTCACACGAGGGGTTAGAACAAAATGAAGGTACAAGTAATTTCTTGGCCTCGATGAAATCTCAAGGCTATTTTGGGTAAGAAGGCCAGGTCCGTCCTAAACGTTACCCTATCTGCAAAAATCTGGAGGAAGGGGGCCATGATTGATCGGGCTTCCAACTCACTTTTCTCGCTGTAGTAACCGTTACCAGGAATACTGTCTTGAGGGTCAGGGTTTTGAGGGAACTTGAATCCAAAGGTTCAAACGGGGGGCCTGTCAGCACATTTTTCAGGTTCCACTTTGGAAAGGGCCTCTTACTGGTCTCTCTCTGGTCAAGGACTTAAAGAATCTAGCCACTAGCCCCTCCCTGACTAAGGGAGTGTAATGCCTATGAAATGTTTTGGCCTTGGACCCTTTGTTTCTTGGGGAACTTTACAATAAAGCACCGTTGCCCATATGCCAGAAGCACGAGAAATTACTCTGTCATTTCTCTAGGCTAAAGAAACAGTCACAAGACAGACTGCTTAAAGCAGATAAGAAGTGTTTGAGAGATTGAACTTGTTTGTGACCTGAAGAAATGTTACATTAGACTGCTTAAATTAGATAAGAACTTGTTTGTGTATTTAAAAATGTTTACTTGTTTGAGAAGTTAGAAATCCTTAAATTAAGAGTAGATAAGTTGTTTGTGTAGAAAGAGACGTTTCATTAGGATTGGGAGTACCAGATAAGAATTTGTTTGTCCAGTAAAGATACTGGGTGCGACTCTTACCTCAGGGGACCTTTCTGCTAACGCCTCATGAGATAGGTGTGGCGCCCGCCCATTTTGGAAAAGTTGCCAGAAGAGCTTAATGGGGTATATAACAAGAGAATTGGACACAGTGAGACTAGAAGCCCTCCCATGCGAAAGGGGACGCTCTGACGCTGGGACTCCTGCCAAGGCTACATGGGTTCATCGGTCAAACGTGTTTCAAGGCTTCTCCACGATTCCCTGTGCATCATGGTTCCGATGGGATCTCTTCCTTCCTGTCTTCCCATAGCTTCGGTAATGTATTAATTCTATGCTGTGACGCTGTCAAAAGATGGGCTTATTTCATGCTGTAATGCTCACATTACTATTGGTGTGCGTTATGTAGATTGTGATGACTAAGATATATCCTCCTGTAAGTTGTGTTTTAATAAAAGTAGAGGTTTTGACAGTGCAAGAATACTGCAGTTGGATTCTGTTATTTCTTGGGGTGCTGAGTGGATGCTGTATGATGTGCCAGGGCAGCTGTACACTTGGCAGCGGGTCTCCCACATGCTTAGAATAATGGTGTAAGTGCTGGTTAATTGTACCTGTGTGGTGTTTGTGACTCGCTCTTGTAACTGTGTGGTGTTTGTGACTTGCTCTTGGTGTTTGTATCCAGCCTTGCATTACAGGGAGACTCCAGGAATACGCAAAGAGCCGATACTTGGCCTTTCAGCGTACTCACCGCTAGCCCCTTGTCGGCCCCCACCTGCAAAAATTCCAGGACTGAAACGAACTTATATGTTTCCAAGGAAATCTGAGCACAACTTCTGTTAAAAAGCTTCTAGATATTAAAGTAGATAAAACAGGTCTCTTCTTTTCTACTATTTAGGAGATTGGTTACTACCCTAGCTGAAAACCCTTTGCGCCTCAGCAGCTGTTCCTCAGAAACCAGGGCGCTAGGTTCCATCTGTCTACCTGGGGACATAGGACCGGACCCTGAGACAGCAAGTCCTCTCAGCACGGCAACATCCAAAGAGGGTAGACAGCCAGGGCCACCAGGGTTGAAAACCAAGCTAGTCTGGGCCAGTGCGGGTCTATCAGGATCAGGGGAGTTCACTCGGATCTGAATTTCCTCAGAACTGCTGGCAATAAGGAGACTAGGGGGAAGGGAGAACACAGGAAAAAGTCCAAGCGCTGCGCTAGTGCATCCACTGCCAACACCCTATCCCATCGGTTTAGAGGGAAGAAAAACGGAACTATGGTATGTTGGCCCGACGCAATAAGGTCTATGGATGGAGACCCCCACTCCCTTATGATGGCTTGGTAGATCTCCCAACTAAGCACCATTCTGATTCCCTCAGCTGTCTCCTGCTGAGAAAGTCTGCCACCTGGTTTAGATCCCCCTTCAGGTGGACGGCAGATAAGGAGGCTACATTGGTCTCGGCCAAGGTGAGCAGCTCCGAGGCCAGGGACCACAGAGTCTTGCTTCGAGTCCCTCCCTGTCTTTGACATACGCCATGACGGAATTGTTGTCCGAGAGGATACGTACATGCTGGCCCCGTAGCTGCTCCCGGAAGGCTACAAGGGCCCGCGATACCGCTTTGAGTTCTTTCCAGTTCGAGGATCTGTTCTCCTCTGGTAGCCAAGAACCCTGCGCCACGGACCCTTCTAGATGCGCTCCCCAAACCCTGGCACTCGTGTCCGTTGCAACTTCCCTGGAGATGGGTAAAGCCCATAACAGCCCCTGGGCCAAATTGGCTGACCTCCTCCACCACCAGAGGGTCCTCTTCATCTGGAGGGGGGTACCTGTATAAAGACTCCTGCCGGCAACAGTAGACATCCAGAGTGAACAGCTGGAGGCAAACCTGCCCATTGTACCGCCGGGATGGAAGAGTTTTCTGAAGGGTGGAATCCAGTTTGTTGCCCAGGTACACCATCCTTTGGGCTGGGACCAAATTCGACTTGTATAAGTTTATTAGTCAGCTTAAATTCTCCAGGTGTCTCACCACTAAGGTTATGTCCCTCGACAGCCGTTACCAAGTCTGCAAACAGGAGCTTGTCCAGATAAGCCACCAGACCTGGATAACGACCCTCTGCTCTCCAACTCCTGCAGAGAAGAGAGCAGGGCAGAGGCCTTCTCTACACATCTTGAGAACTCCGTCACTAACAACCTCTGTGGCGGCGGTCTCAGAAGTTCCAGGCGGTACCCCCCTCCTGCTGTGCAGAGCAATACAAAGCAGCCTGTTCGTGCTGACAAGAGTGATCTGTGTTGTTTACACACAGACCTCTCCCCTGTCACTGTTCCTCGGCAATCGACAGCTGTAGCTGTCAATGGCGGCGCGCGCACCCCCATTGACGTATAAATATGTGATTTTGCGCAGCCCTGCAGCAGTAGCTCTGCTATAGGGCGGCGGGGAAGCAGTTAAACACAAAGCTGAAGATTAACCCCTTTGGTTCCAGAGTGAGCATGACAAGGATACATTATTATTACTATAATAATACAGGATTTATATAGCGCCAACAGTTTGCTCAGTTCTTTACAATATAAAAGGGAGACAATACAGCAACGATACAGTTCAATACAGCAGGGTTTGGAGGACCCTGCTCCTTGGAGCTTAAAATGTAAGAGATACATTGCTGCATATACAGATTTTTTTCTTGTGGGTTTAGTGACACTTTAAATTTCCAGCCATAAAGTAGGTTGTCTAGTTTTGTACAAAACACATACCTGATATCCTCAGCATGTAAACAGCATTCACCCAATATCAGAATAAAGATTATATCAGACCTGCAAAAACAAATATAATTAAGTTTACTTAGCAAATAAAAATACAGCTTGTTAATTTACTATGAAAGGAGCCATACTTAAATAGAAAAGTGCAGAACATAGACTAGTTACTGCTTGATTAGCAACAGAATTCCACCTAACCATTTCAATATTATTAGGCATAACAAAACACCTTTCAAACTGGAATACAAATTTACGCAACCACTATAAGCAAGCTTTTGCACTAACAACTACACATAATAGGAAATTTTTAAATTTTGTTTGTTGACATAAGTAAAACACATTTGTATCCACAAAATGAAAAACAAAACATTTGGTATGTTAACCACTTGACCTCCAGAAGATTTACCCCCTTTTTACATAAACAAAAAAGACCAACAATTTTGAAGAAAAAAAAAAGATTTTCGGCTATAAAACATATCCAATAAAACAATTTTAAAAATTTGGTCCACGAAATCTGATGAAAGTGCATTTCAGGTTTAGACTTGTAGAACGTGAGGCCTGAGGGGGAAAAAAAAAAAAAACTTTTTTCTATCCTCAGAAGTCAAAGGACTACCCTGCAGGAGCACAAGTTTTTTTGCTGGATGAGGAGAATATTCTTTCCACCCATGATTTAATTGATGTACTTGTCTAAGAAAGAACCAAACAAGCACTCTCCCTTGAAAGGCATCCTCTCAAGGTACCTCTTGCACAAGAATTCCGCCAACCAATATTTGAGCCAAAACATTCTTCTCATATGGAGATGAGACTCATTTCTGGTCTTGAGGAGCCAGGATCACCAACAGGGAACCCAAAAAGAAGAAAGGGACTGCTCTGTGCAAAACCACTGCACAGAGCAGGTAAGTATAACATGTTTGTTTTTTTAAATTACAGCCCTTAGATTCACTTTAAGGCTTGTTGGGAGTGATAGAAGTTACACAAGAAAGGACACTGCAGCATTTTTTTTTTTTGCCAGCAAGCAATTGCCAGAAGGTAGCTGCATATAACCCATGGGTAAAACCAAGATCCTGTGTCCTGTACTGTACGAATAAGAAATTTGGCATTTACTTTAAAGTACATAGCAACTACTTTCTACAGTATTCATTGGATTTAAAGTTAAAAGCAAAAAGGTGTGTCTCACATTTGCAAGAACACTCTATACAAAAAAGGTAGGAGCTGTTTTTCTATAGTATGTTAATAGTAATTCTTTTCCTTTCAAGTTAGTCATACAACACACTTGCAATGTTCATTATAAAAAGAGTTCCAAAGACTTCCCTTACATAAAAAAACAGATAAAAGGAAATTGTATTCAGTGATTTATCTGCGACACTGCCTTAAACACCCATTTTTCCCTTACAATTAAAGAGATGGTTAAGGACATACATTAGCACGTATATGCTATTTAATGGGTTAGTCCAAGCAATTCTGATATTTTAGTTTTCAGAAGATGATAGATAGCAGCAGCAGATAATTTGCTTATCCTTCAAATATCTGTTTTTCAAAACATGCAAAATACAGGTTCTATAAGACAATGTAATGTACAGCGCTGAGCGAACTATTGGCGCTTTATAAATACTGTATAATAATAATAATAATGTACTGTACATCTAAAGTAGTTGTAAACCTCAGACATGAAAAATGAACAAAGCACATTCCCGTATAGTATGTACTAGCCTAAATCCAAAGCAGCAAGTCTGGTTCTTACCTGATCTCTGATAGAACTTTAAGTCAACACCTCAGCCTCCCAGGAAGGGAGCCCCCCCTCCAGCACACAGCAGATGGCTCTCAGCCTCGGTTCTGTATTTTTCTTTGAGCCTGTTGCGGGGGTTCCGTTCAATCAGCTAGCAGATTTTTTGAAGCAGCGTAGTCATGTGCCGGTTCACATATATGCGGATTGGATGTGGTTTGAACCAATTCCAATCCGCATGACACGTGAAATAACATTGCTGCCTATGGTGCCTGTTCACATATGTCTCGTGCACTGGCAGTGCGGACTGAAAAAGAATCCTGTACAATTTGAGCAATGTACTCTGATTCAGGTGCGGATTACAAACCATTGACATCTATGAGAACAGTTTCTAAACCGCACATGTGGGAACAGGATAAAATCCTGACCTGAAACTGTCCTGAACCTGATCTGAACCGCTGAACTACTGTTTCAACTAGCTGAGAAACCTGAGCTTCAATACACAGGGCACATGTGTGAATCAGCTCTTAGGTCCACTTCACACGGGCGGACCGATTGGGTCCACCTGCAGGTTTTTTAGGCAGACCAGATCGGACCATGCATTATCCTCGATGGAGCAGAGGATGTAAATGGACATGTGTCTATTTACACCTTCCGACATCCAATCCACTAAAAATAGACAAATTCCTCATTTGTCTAGCGGATAGGATAGCAGTCGGGTGTAAACGAACAGGTAATCTGTTTACATCCGACCGATCACAGAGGGGAGTGGATTGTGTCAGTGTCTGCTCTGCACAAGCGTAGCAGATACAGAAAAACCATCAGTCAGCTCAGCAGAGATCAGAGGACACATTCCCTGCTGTGCAGGCGGACACAGAGGCAACAGCTGGAGCCATTGGCTCCCGCAGCTGCCGATCAAATCCTGTACAGCTCAAAGCAACAAAAAATGGTTAAAACACAGGTTCAGCGCTAGGAAATGTAGAAAACAACTGGATTTTATGTGCCATGTACACACAACAGGTGTGCATGTGAGCTGGTGAGATGTGCGTGTGAGCTGGGGTGAACAAGCACTTACTCTCACACGTTATGTGCTTTTTAACCAGTTGCTGACCGCAGATAGCCGAATGACGGCTACACTGTGGCCGGCCAGTTCTGGGAGGGCATCATATGACGTCCTCCCGGAAACACACTCTACTGCGCGCCCCCGGTGGAGCGCTCCCGGTAATCTCCGTGACTGTTGTGTCCTATGGAAGTGATTAAGGATTGGTAATCCTTGCAATATAATTGCAATATAGTAAATTTTTTATTGTGAGTTTAACCACTTCAATGCCAGGCACTTTTACCCCCTTCCTGCCCAGGCCGGTTTTCTACTTTCAGCGCTGGTGCA
This sequence comes from Staurois parvus, assembly GCF_062004578.1. Classification (NCBI taxonomy): domain Eukaryota; kingdom Metazoa; phylum Chordata; class Amphibia; order Anura; family Ranidae; genus Staurois; species Staurois parvus. Next base: position 4,630,811 of record NW_028317852.1, on the reverse strand, counting down.
CATTGAATGACAACTATGTGGTCACGCAACAGACTAAACTTTTACCATTTTTTTTTCACACAAATAGAGCTTTCTTTTGGTGGTATTTAACCCCTTGACACCAACATCACACAAATGCGGCCTCACATAACTGGGCTTTTTTCTGTGGGGCCACATATTTGCGTACCTGTCTTTGTGCTGGGAGTGCACCACATAGCGCGCTCACAGCACAAAGACACTGAGAGCCCCAGGTCCATTCTAACGATCGGGACCCAGGACTCCCTATCCCGGGTCACATGATCCCTGTGATAGCCACTGATTGGCTATCACAGTGATCAGTCACTGTGAAGTCCGCCACCATTGTTTTTTTTCCTCTCTGAATGGAGGAATCTCTCTCCTTGCAGAGAGAAAAAAAAAACCTGTTAAAAAAAAAAAAGATAAGATAAATACTAAAAAATAAGATAAAAAATAGCTAGATCAATGTTTGATCGAATTCAGTGCCAGTGTTAGGGTCAAAGGTCAGGGTTTATTTTAATATTTTTTTAACCATTTGCCTTGTTGAGGATTTACCCCCCTTCCTGACCAGGCCATTTTTTGTGTTGCGGCTCTGTGTTACTTTTACTGACAATTGCACGGTCATGCAATGCTGCACCCAAATAACATTTATGTCCTTTTTTCCCCCACAAATTGAGCTTTCATTCGGTGGAATTTGATCACTTGTGCGGTTTTTAATTTTTGCGCCATTAAACAAAAAACATTTTTGAAAAAAAAAACACACTTTTTTACCTTTTAATTTTTACTAGTAATGGCAGCAATCAGCAACTTATAGTGGGTCTGCAGCAGACATTCTGACACTGGAGGGAACTGACTTGGTGTCACCGACATCCCCAGTGACACCAATACAGTGAAAAGTGCTAAAAAAAGAAAAAAAGGCACTGGCACTGTACTAATGGCACTGGGCAGGAAGGGGCTACCATGAGGGGCGATCAAAGAGTTAACTGTGCTGGGAGTGTCAGTGTGCTTCACTGTAATCACACTGCTTTGGATGGCTGTGCTTTGCACAGCCATCCAAAGCAGTGTGCTTGAGCTGACAGGGAGGAGAAACAAAATAGTTCTCCCCGTCGGAGATCATCAGAAATCACCGGCAGGGACCCGGTGATTGACAGCTGCAGCGGCGAATGGCGGTGCGGGTAGGGCTTGCGTGCGCCCCCTACCCGGAAATTCAAAATCACGTATATATACACACATGTGATTTTGCGCACCCGTGCCGCCCGGTAGCAATATTTCTGCTATAGGGCAGTCGAGAAGTGGTTAATTGGTATCAGTGTCAGTTAGTGTCAGCGCGGTGTAGGTAAAAAAAAAAAAAAAAAATGCACACTATTGTTTCTGGGCTGTAGTAGAGGTACAAACAAATAACATGCACATATATGGTATCGTTGCAATCTTCAAGAACTGGAAAATTTATTTTGGGTTCTTCTTTGGTGGTAGGTTATGGTAGTAACAAGAAACACACAGCTAAATAGAAAAAAAATGTTTTTTTTTTTACCATTTTGGGCCAGTTTTTAAAAAATAAAAAAAATCAGGAGATATCCATTACCATTTACCACCAAACGAAAGCCCAATTTGTCCTGGAAAAAAACAAGGTATAATTCACCTGGATGTACAAAGTAGTTGTGGTGGTATGTACAGTTTTACTAACATATATCAAAGTTGTAAAATTGTACTTAGGCTTTAAGATTTGTTTTACCCTTAGGCGTGAAGGGGTTAATCACCACTGATTTTTATTTTTGTTTTTTGATAAATAAGACTGAAAATTTTGAAAGAAAAAAAAATTTTCTTTAAAACTTTGCAAATAAATAACTTTTCTTTAAAAATTTAGGTCAACATGTATTCTGCTACATTTTTTGGGTGAAAATAACCAAAATAAGTGTATATTATTTAGTCTGCAGGAAAGTTAGAGTTCACAAACTGTGGGATATATCTGAAAAAAATATCTGTCCTAATGTACGGACTAGGGATGCACCAAAATATCGGAATCCAAAAATAGTGTTATCGGCATTTTGGAGTGATTTTTTTCATAGGTCATGTGACCAAAAAAACTGCATCAAAACTCAACACGTGTGCGTTTTTGTTGGGTTTTATATGCATTTCAGGTCTGGCTCACAACAATGCAGTTTGCATTTTGTCCACTTTGCAGTGTGGTTTGCATTAACATATTTGAAAGGATTTTTTTGGCTAACTTACTGGGCAGATCAAAATGCATCAAAAACACAACGCGTGCGTTTTGTCACATTTTTTATGCATTTCGCATTTTTTACATTTTTTTGGCAAACTTGTTGCTGGGCAGATTAACAACACAAAACACATCAAGAACGCAACACATGTGCATGTTTTTATGCATTTTAAGCCTGGTTCACACCAATGTAGTTTGCGTTTTGCAGTGCAGTTTGCATTTTTGCATGCACATTTTGACTTACTTTTTGATGCGTTTCACATTTTTTTAATTTGTTTTTGGTCATAACTCAAAAACGCATCAAAAAAGTGGCAAAAGCATGAAAACTCATAAAAAAAAAATTGCATTACATGCGGTCTCTGCAGTGTCTCCACTGAAGTCTATTGAACCAAAAACACATTTTGCATTTAAGAAAGTCCCTGGCCCTTTCCAAAAATGCAGCAGCTCAAAAAAATCAGATGTGAAAGTGTCCCATAGGAAACCAAGTGAAATGGACTTTAGAGCGTTTCTGCAAACAAACCCTAAAAAACGCATGATTGTGAACCAGGCCTCAATGGGGAGGCCTCATGTTCATTTAAATTCATAATATTAAACAGTCTAATACAATTATATATAAAAAATATATTTAAAAACTGTCCATTTCGGATCTCGGCCAAATGCATCCTGAATTTTCAGTTCAAGAATTTTCATTTTGGTGCACCACTAGTACTGACGGCCTATCATTTCTTGAGGCCCAAAAAATGCCAGGATAGTACATATATCTCCCAAATAACCCCTTTTTGGAAAATAGACAGTCCAAGGTATTTAGTAAGAGGCATGGCAAGTTTTTTGAAGTTGTAATTTTTCATCGTAATGTTTTGGAAAATGAAGAAATGAAAAAAAATTCACAATTTTTTGTTTTATTTATCGTTACCAGTCCAGTACAGCTTTATCATATAACTGGCGTGGCGGTGAGAAGGAATACTGACTGGTGATAGTATGCTTATTAATTTTATATATACATATATACATACATATACACATATATATATATATATATATATATATATATATACACATACATACATACATACATACACACACACACACACACACACACACACACATATATACAGTTGCAAGAAAAAGTATGTGAACCCCTTGGGATTACGTGGAGTTTTGCATGAATTGGGCATAAAATGTGCTCTGAACGTTATCTAAGTCACAACAATAGAAGAATACAGTCTGCTGAACATAATACTACACAAATATTAGATGTTGCCATGGTTTAATTGCACATAACATGTAAACATTCACAGTGCAGGGAGGAAAAAGTATGTGAACCTTTGGACTTAATAACTGGTTGACCCTCCTTTGGCAGCAATAACCTCAACCAAACGTTTCCTGTAGTTGCAGATCAGACCTGCACAATGATCTGGAGTAATTTTGGACCACTCCTCTTCACAAAACGGTTTCAGTGTAGCAATATTCTTGGGATGTCTGGTGTGAATCGCTCTCTTAAGGTCATGCCACAGCATTTCAATCGGGTTGAGGTCAGGACTCTGACTGGGCCACTCCAGAAGACGTATTCAGTGCTGTTGCAGCCATTGTTTTGTTGAATTACTTGTATGCTTTGGGTCATTGTCCTGTTGCATCACCCATCCTCTGCGGAGTTTCAGTTGGCGGACAGATGGTCGTACGTTTTTCTGCAAAATGTCTTGATAAACTCTTGAATTCATTTTCCCATCAATGACAACAATCCGTCCAGGCCGAGGCAGCAAAGCAGCCCCAAACCATGATGCTCCCTCCGCCATGTTTTACAGTGGGGATGAGGTTTTGATGTTGGTGTGCTGTGCCTTTTTTTCTCCTCACATAGTGTTGTGTGTTCTTCCCAAACAACTCAATCTTGGTTTCATCTGTCCACAGTATATTTTGCCAGTAGTGCTGTGGAACATCCAGGTGCTCTTTTGCAAACTTCAAACATGCTGCAATATTCTTTTTGGACAGCAATGGCTTCCTCTGTGGTGTCCTCCCATGTACTCCATTCTTGTTTAATGTTTTCCTTATTGTAGATGTGTCAACAAAAATGTTAGCATGTGCCAGAGATTTCTGTAGGTCTTTAGCTGACACTCTGGGATTCTTCTTTACCTCATGCAGCACTCTGCGCTGTGCTCTTGCAGTCATTTTTACAGGACGACCACGCCTAGGGAGAGTAGCAACAGTGCTAAACTTTCTCCATTGGTAGACAGTCTGTCTTACTGTGGACACATGAACATCAAGGCTTTTGGAGATACTTTTGTAACCCTTTCCAGCTTCATGCAAGTCAACAATTCTTGATCGTAGGTCTTCTGAGAGCTCTTTTCTGCGAGACACGGTTCACATCAGACAGTGCTTCTTGAAACCAGTAAACCCAAAACAGGTGTGTGTTTTTTAAGGGCAGGACAGCTGTCAGCAACACATCCAATATCATCACACTGACTGGAGTCAAAGTTGGCTCACTCCTGGCTCCAATTAGCTCTGGGAGAAGTCATTAAGCTAGGGCCTCACATACTTTTTCCTCCCTGCACTGTGAATGTTTACATGTTATGTGCAATTAAACCATGGCAACATCTAATGTTTGTGTAGTATTATGTTCAGCAGACTGTTCTTCTATTGTTGTGACTTAGATGAAGTTCAGAGCACATTTTATGCCCAATTCATGCAAAACTCCACGTAATCCCAAGGGGTTCACATACCTTTTCTTGCAACTGTGTGTATATATATATATATATATATATATATATATATATATATATATATATATATATATATACATATATATATACATACATACATACATACATACACACATATACATACACACACACACATTGCTTATACCAATTTATTACATTTTTACTGAATGAAACGGATTCATTCTGTATCTTCTGTTACAATTCGCTGTAACTGGCCAAAGCTAATCACATGGTACAGATGGACTGTGCCATGTCTGTACCATGTGATCGCTGTGACCAATCACAGCTAACAACACAATTGTATACAATGGATGGCATAAAAAGGAGCCATTCATTGCTTCCAATTGTCATGTGATCGGCTGTGATTGGTCACTGTGATCACATGACACTGACATCGGTGGACACAGCCGGACACAGAGCGCACCGCTGCACAGCCCCGTAAGCGGCGCCTTCTGAGAAGATGTCATATGACGCCAACTCAGGAGGAACATCCCACTCGGCCGTCAATTTGCTGTAGTCTGGATGGAAAGGTGTTAATACCACTTACATTTTGACGTTACATAAAATATGAATAAACTGGTATAAACAGCCATGAACACATTAAGTTAAAAGCATTAATACAAAACCCAGATAAACAAAAATGTAGATTAAATCATAAGTACATATTTGTCACATACTTGTGCAATTGAATTACATCTTACTGCTTACCAAACTATATACATATAGTTCATCTGGGACAATAAGCTTGCTTAGAGCATAGCTGAATGATCACGAACTCAAATCAAAAAAAACAAAAAAAAAAAACGAACCACAACTCATGGTTCATTGTGCTCATCTGATAGTATGTATATGTAAAAGGCATGCAATTCCACTGAAATTATTTAGATATGCTTCTAAATCTAGTTACATGCAGTCACTGTGCAGTGCTTATTTACACAATTACCACACAACAGTCTCTTTTCCCTACAAGTAAACTTGCAATGTGTTCTAACAAAGCAAAGCAACGTTGAAGATGTTTGAAAGGTGCAGTGTTCACGAAAGCAACCCAGCAGCTGTACTTCTGCAGCACATTATCTAAAAGCAGTTCGCTTGTGAAGTTGGAACACATACAAGGTATGTAAAACACTCCCGCTCTTCTGTCGACAGACATAAGCCTTATTTCAGTGGTATTGAAAGGGTTACAGAAAAAAACATAACATTAAGCCATCTTTTTTCAACCAGGGTGCCTTGAGGTTTCTTCAGGGGTGCCTTGTCAAAAGGTCTAAAAATTTCACAAAACTTGTATACAAAACTAGTGGGTGGAACAAGCCTGCCTTTTAGCTACACAAAGCCATAGGTTTTCATTGTGCACCACTATGACCTTCTAGCTGCCGGCGTCCTGACAGCCAATGACATCATCAGGAGGATGTCAGCTGCCTGCACAGCATCCTTGTTTGACCCGCCCCTGCCTCTCTCCATCAGTGCTAGGGTCACATTAGCTCAGTGATGCAGAAAAACAGAGAGAAAAGAAACATTGGAATACTAGTCAGTACCAGTGTGCAAAAGTGTATTTGCTTTAGAAGAAAAAAAATCACCTCTAATGTTGGGTGTCCTACATGAATGGAAGTTGCTGCATTATATTAAACTATTAGAACAGTTTTTACATTTAAGAATAGGGTGCCTAAAGACTGTCCATAATTTTAGAGGGTACCTTGGCTGAAAAAAGGTTGAGAAACACTGCATTAAACCATATCTAAACGCAAAATAAAAAAGGTTTATATATCAGCTTATCAGTCCTTAGAGTAGAAGCCAGCATTAGGTTTTTCTCCCCTTTATTTTCATCAGTGAAAGTGATACTACTGGCTTCATTTGTCTGCAGTGGTTTTGCAAAGAGCAACCCTGATTCCCCTTTTCTTGGATCCCCCACCAGCGCCAATGGCTCCAGCTGCTGTCTCCAATGAGGAGAGGGAGTCCTAGAATAGCCAAGACTCAAATGCACACCACTGGATTGAGAGGGAGCTATAGTATTAGGGGGCCTGGGGTGCATGAAGGTAAAAATTCTTGAGCCTTTACAACCACTTTAATCCTCCAAATAACAATTCTTGTCCCTGGGTGACTATACTTACTCTTCCACAGTATCAATGGCAAACAGGCTTGACAACTAACATATCTGCCTTTTGTTCACCATTACATTGGGGTGGGGATATTAGTAGCTTACAGAAGATAGATTATGGCCTCTTGCACACGGCTGCATAAAGAAATGTAAAAAAAAAAAAAAAAAAAAAAAAAAAAAAAAAGGACAAACAGAAATCTGTGTTGCCATTATGTATTTTACATGTGTACAATGTTAATTTGAATTGCATTCTACAGGTGTACATGCAAATCAATGGGCTGTCCTATGCTAAAACATTTTTTCACAGACTTCTATGCATGAAGGTAAAAAACCTTCTTTGTGCAGCATCCCCCCCAACCCCCCCACCCCTTAAATCCAGCGATGTGCACTGGAGTCTCCGCTATCCCAGAACTCCCTCTCCTCATTGGTGAGACAGCAGTGGGAGCCATTGTCTCCCACTGCTGTCAATCACAGCCAGTGAGCCAATAAGAAGAGAGAGGGGGCAGGGTCAAGCACAGCTCCTTGTGGACATATGGCGCAGCAGCTTGGGAGTGCATATGCCAAGGTGCCCCCATAGCAAACTGCTTGCTGTGGGGGCACCCAATAGGAGGGAAAGGTCCAGGCTGCTCTGTGCAAAAACCACTGCACACAGCAGGTAAGTATATGCTCCCAAAAACCACCCTCCCTTTTTCAGGTGCGCTCTGGAAAGCCTGCTCTGTCTAATAAGCTCACCTCTGTCCATGACCTTTTTGTCGCCCGCTCCCTTAACCTACTAGTAATTACAGAAACCTGTCTCCAAGCAGCAGATTCTGCTTCTCCCGCAGCACTTTCCTATGGAGGCCTCATCTGGACCCACTCACCCAGACCCTGTGGTCGGAAAGGTGGTGGGGTTGGTTTGCTTCTATCCCCACTCAGCACCTTTCAAGTCCTCCCTAACCCTCCCTCTCTATCCTTCTCCTTTCGAGACTCACTGCATCCGGCTGTTTTCTCCCATTTCTCTGAGGATTGCAGTGATCTATCGGCCTCCTGGACCGGCGTCCCGCTTTCTTGATGATTTCTCTGCCTGGCTACCTTACTTTCTCTCCTCTGAACTACCCACTATCATTCTCGGAGATTTTAACATCCCTATTAATGTCAACAACCCGGCTACATCCCAACTCTTCAACATAACCTCATCTTTCGCATTAGCACAATGTATACAGTCCTCCACTCACTCTGATGGGAATACATTAGACCTTGTTTTCTCCCATCTTTACCCTCCCTACAACCTCACAAACACACCATTTCCTCTCTCTGATCACAATCTCATCACCTTCACAGTCTCCTCATCTTCAAACACCTATCCCTCCAAGCAGCAATTACCCGCAGAAACCTTCACAACTTGAACCCTGCTCCTTTGCACTCTGCAACTGACCAACTCTATGCCAGAATCTCTCCCCTGTCCTGCCTTGACCTGGCCACTGCTGTCTACAACAGTTCACTTTCATCTCACTTGCTCCTCTAACAACACGAAGCATCAGGTCCCGACCATTACAACCTTGGCAGACTGACCACACCAGAAATCTTAAACAACATAGTCATGCGCTGGAGCGATTGTGGCGTAAAACCAAATCCCACCAAGCTTTCACCCGATATAAATCTGCTTTCTTAACATACAATTCCTCCCTTCATGCTGCAAAACAAGCCTACTTTGTCACTCTTATTAATACCTTGTCATCCAGTCCTCGTCGTCTCTTCTCTACTTTTAACTCTCTACTTTCTCCACCTCCACCCAGTACCTCACTCACTGCTCACGAGATTGCAAATCATTTTGAAAACAAGATTGACGCAATTGGTAGGGGCATCGCCACTGCACAGACATCCATCCCACTTAGCATACCTTATACTAAACCTCCCTCAACACTTTCCTCTTTTGACCTTGCTACTACCAAAGAGGTCACTAAGGTTTTCTCAGAAGCCCGTCTCTCACTACCTGCCCCCTGGATCCTGTCCCCTCACAACTACTATGGTCACACTCTTCTTCCATCCTATGCTCCCTCACTCACATCTTCAATCTTTCTCTCTCTATTGGTGCCTTCCCCTCCCCTCTAAAGCATGCGCACATCACTCCCATACTTAAAAAGCCCTCCCTGGACCCCATTTTACCTCTAAACTCTTAGTCTACAATCGCCTGAGCTCCCACCTCACCAACAACATTCTTGACCCTTGACAGTCTGGCTTTCGCTCACTACACTCCACTGAAACTGCCCTATTAAAACTCACTAATGATCTACTAACTGCCAAAACCAATGGCCACTACTCCGTACTCTTACTACTTGACTTCTCTGCAGCTTTTGATACGGTTGACCATCCCCTCCTCAAAAAAAACTCCACTCTCTTGGCCTCAGAGATTCTGCTCTCTCCTGGTTCTCCTGCTACCTATAACGCTGCCTCCTCCTCTTCACTCCCTCTTTCTGTAGGGATTCCTCAAGGTTCTGTCCTTGGACCCCTTCTCTTCTCCATCTACACCTCCTCCTTTGGTCACTTGATAAACTCCCATGGCTTTAAGTACCATCTCTATGCATCATGATTGCTGCTGCCAGACTTATCCACCCTACTAACTGTTCTGTATCAGCCCCCCTCTCTGCCAATCCCTCCACTGGCTTCCCATTGCCCAACGGATAAAATTCAAAACACTAACAATAACGTATAAAGCCATTTATAACTCTGCCCCAAATTACATCACCAATCTTGTCTCCAAATATCACCCAAACCGTACTCTCCACTCCTCGCAAGACCATCTACTCTCTAGCTCCCTTGTCTCCTCCCATGCTCGTCTCCAGGACTTCTCCAGAGCTTCCCCTATCCTCTGGAACTCTCTACCCCAATTTATCAGACTATCGCCTACTCTGCTCAGTTTTAGGCGATCTCTGAAAACCTCTCTCTTCAGGGAAGCCTATCCTGCCCTCAGCTAATACTGGAATCTTTGACTCTTCCAACCAGTCCATCACCCACAGTTACTACCTTTTGTACCACTAGCCCCTCCCTCCTAGATTGTAAGCTCCAAGGAGCAGGGCCCTCCAAACCCTCTTGTATTAAACTGTATTGTTGCTGTATTGTCTCCCGTTATATTGTAAAGTGCTGAGCAAACTGTTGGCGCTATATAAATCCTGCATAATAGACAGGTTTGGTTATGGTTTTGTTTTCAACCACTTGCCATTCCGGGGATTTACCCCCCTCATGACCAGGCCATTTTTTTGTGTTACGGCGCTGCGTTACTTTAATTGACAATTGTGTGGTCATGCAACGCTGCACCCAAATTAAATTTATGTAATTTTTTCTCCCCACAAATTGAGCTTTTTTTTCGGTGTTATTTGATTGCTTGTGTGCGTTAATTTTTTGCGCGAAAAAAAAAAAATTGAGAAAAAAACATTTTTCACTTTTTGTTATTAAACATATCCAGTAAAAAAAACAAATTTAAAAAAATTAAGAAAATAAAATTGTCATAAATTTTGGCCAAAATGTATTCTGCTACATGTCTTTGCTTTAAAAAAAAAAAAATCACAATACGAGTAAATTAAATTGGCTTCCGCGTTTACAAGCGTTTACAAATGGTGGTATAGATAATGGGATTTTTTTTTTCTACTAGTAATGGCGGCCTTCAGCGACTTTTAGCGGGACTGCGATGGACATTTTGCAGTGTGCTCGAGCTGTAAACAAAACAATCGTCCTCCCAGTCAGAGATGCTCGGTAATCACCGGGCACCGGCAGGTAATTATTGGCCAGGACACTGATTGACATCCGCGGCCGCAAATGACAGCGTGGGTAGGACACGTGAATTTTAGGGCAAACAAACGCAATAAATTACCCAAATTTTTGGGACAAATATAAGACGAGATTGTGCCGAGTAAATAGATACCCAACATGCGAAAACGGAAATGTGTGTGTGCCTATGAAATTGTGTCAAACTTCAATACCCTATATTTTATACAGATGCTTCAAAAGCCCCTACGGGTCATCAATTTAACGAAGATGGTCTGGTGCTAGGATTATTGCTCTCACTCCAGCGTGCACGGCGATATGTAACATGTGTGTCACAAACAACGGTTTCATGAGTAGGCATCCTGACGTGTGGGTTTACGTTCGTATGTGCATATATGTGGGGGGCCTCAAATCTTTTCTGAGGGGATGTTATGTGCTTGGGTATATATATATATATATATATATTTTTTTTTTTTTTTTTTTTCTTAACAAAAACGTTTGACTTAACTTTTTTTCCCATCACATAGGGGACACAGTCTACTATGTGATTTTTTGGTGACAGGTTCTCCTTGAGACATGCAGGGTCTGAAAGACCCTGCATGTCTCCTCTGTGATCCATTAAATGTATTGCAATGGAAACCGCATTGGGGGGGCTGTGTAGGGGGGGGGCTGCGGTGTCCTTTGGGGGCCCTGCTTTTGTGGGGCTGTGTGGGGAATTGAGGGGTTCTTTGCCCGGTGAAGGAAAGGGGGGACTCCGGGGGTCTGGGACACTGGGCTGGGATCCACTCCATGGGGCAGAGGAGAGGAGCCAGCAGAGGACGCGGGGTCGTGGTGGTTGCTGCTCAACATGTTCCACCTTAACCACTTCAAGCCCAGATACTTTCACCCCTTCCAGTCCAGGAAAATTTTAAGCTTTCAGCATAGCTGCCCTTTGAACGACAATTACTCAGTCATGCAACACTATAACCATATGAATTTAACAATTTTTTGAGACAGATAGAGCTTTCTTTTAGTGGTATTTGATCACCGCTGGGTTTTTAATTTTTTTTGCTATATAAATTTCTTGAGGTGATAAAATACCAGGATAGTACAAACACCCCCAAATGACCCCTTTTTGGAAAGTAGACACCCTAAGCTATCTGCTGAGAGGCATATTCAAGTCCATGGAAGATTTATTTTTTCCACAAGTTTCTAGAAAATTATAAAAACTTTTTTTTCTTTTTTTACACAATGTTGTCATTTAAATGATATATTTATTGCACAAGCTATGGGTATATGTGGAATTATACCCCACAATACATTCTGCTACTTCTGCAGAGTATGGGGATATCACATGTGTGAGACATTTTGGGAGCCTAGCCACATACAGGAGCCTGAAATCCAATAACCAGTTTGATAGCCAGAAGGTGCGTAACTTCCTCATTTCACTTCCTCACTATCACAGTTTTGGAGGCCCTGAAATGCCAGGTTAGCACCAAACCACCCCAAATTACCCCTTTTTGGAAAGTAGACACCCCAAGGAATTTAAATAGAGGCATGGTGAGTATTTTGCAGACCTTATTTTTTCTCACAAGGTTTTGAAATATAAAAAAAAAAAAAAAAATGTTTGTTTTTTTCTTCATTTTTCAAAAATTTGTGGCAACAAAAGATCTGCAAAATACTCACCATGCTTCTTATCAAATTCCCTGGAGTGCCTACTTTCCAAAAAAGGGATCATTTGGGGGGGTTAGGTGCTATCCTGGCATTTCAGGGCCTCCGAAACTGTGATAGGTAGTCAGGAAGTGTAATGAGGAAATAAAGCCCTTTAAAAGCCTAAAGGTGCTTATTGGATTTTTGGATCCTGTTCCTGGCTAGACTGCCAAAAAGTCTCTCACATATGGTACCCCCATACTCGGGAGAAGTAGCAGAATGGATTTTGGGGAGTAATTCCACATATACCCATGGCATGTGTGAGCAATAAATCATTTAAGTGACAATTTTGTGTAAACAAAAAAAAAAAAAAATTGTTCTATTGATTCACCATGCCTCTCTGCAAATAGTTTGGGGTGTCTACTTTCCAAAAAGGTGTCGTTTTGGGGGGTGGAGGCATTTTTTACCCAGCATTAGAAGTTTATGCCACACATCACTCACTCTTCTAACCTCCTGAAGAACAAGCCTTTTCTGACACTTTGTTCACATGAAAAAAAAAAAAAAAAAAAAAAAAAAAAAAAAAAACAGTAGTTTTTGCTAGGAAATGAATTTAAACCCCCAAACATGATATACTTTATTAAAGCAAACACTAGTAAATAAAATGGTGGGTGCTGCAATTTTTTTTATGTCGCATAGTACTCGAGCAGCACGTTTTAAAAGAAAATTATTTTTTCTTTTTTTTTTTACTTTTAATGCACAAAAACACAATATATTGGCCAATTATTTGGTAAAATATAAACGATGATGGTATGCCGAGTAAATAGATACCAAACATGACATGCCCCGTGCAATGGCGACAAACTGCATACGTTTTAAATATCCATAGGCAACGTTTTAAAATCCTTTACAAGCTACCATTCTTGATTTACAGAGGAAGTCTAGTGTTATAATTACTGCCCTTGCTCTGGCGTTCAGGGCGATACCTCACATGCATGGTACAACCGCTGTTTACATACCGGCACAGCGTCAACGCTTGCATACAAAGCTGTGCGCACATGGGGGGGTCCTTTTTTTTAAATTTTTTTTCATTATTTTTGCACTGTCCCTTTCGTTTTTTTTTCGTTTTTTTTTTATCACTTTAATGCCATCACAGGGAATGGAAATATCCCCTATAACTTCAATGGGCATGGTCATATATTCTTTTTTGAGAACTCTGGGATATCTCCTCTGCCCTTACATTATCTAATCAAACCAAGATCAGTGTGATCAGGTGCTTTCCCAATTTACAAATGGCGCTGTTTATATCCTCCGAAGTGATGAAATGCTCATAGCTTCTGATTTCTTAGAATTTAGAGATGATTGGCACCATTCTGGTCTCCTATCAGCTCTATGGTCAGTTGGCAGAACACCAGCTGCATTTCCCCGATGGCACGGGACTGTCCGAGAAGGCTGTGGAAGGCAGCGGGGGAGGGGGACATCATTTCCCGCCGCTTGTAAAAGCAATCCTGCAACTGATTGGCCACTAGGATTGCTTTTACATGAAAGCCAATCGCAGGCTGAAAAAAACAATACCAGGATGATGACTTCAGCTGTAGGCATCATCCTGGTATAACCAAAGCCCAGTGATGTACCAGTATGTCACTGGTTCTTGTTGGGAATATATATGCTATGCGCATTTTTTTTCTTCTGGTATGCAGCCTGTGGGCTAAATGAAAAAAAAAAGAGAAGAAATCTCTGCCAGAAAAAGTGTGTGGTATGCCCACCATTCGAATATACCACCCTGCATCCACCCACTTCTAATGGTCGGCACACATTAAGTCACACGGTGCCACATGCGCCAATTCCAAGATTCTATAAATGTCTAAATAGTGGCACGCTTGAATAATAATTGTCCACGTATAAGTGGTAACCCATATGGAAAAAGGATGACACCAAGTCCCAAACTACGTTGCCACTGCTCCCCATGTAGTTTGGGCATCCGGGGGGTTCCACGTGATGTGATCTTTCCCTGGTAAATCAGAAACTTATATGTATAGCCTGTTGTTCTCTCAAAAGGTCTCATACATCTTGACCCCATGACCCCATATCTGGCACGCTTGCTGGGGAGAAATTGTTTGAATGCAAGGCGGCCAGAAAAATGAGGGACTCAACGCAGATGTTTTGCTGATGTGTATAGACATTTGCAAATTTTTGGTTAAGGTGATTTACGAGGGGCTGAATTTTGTGGAGCCGGTCAAATTCAGGGTCCCCTCGAGGATGACAGAGTGTATTGTTGTTGAAATGCATAAAACACGTTATACTCTCATATCCATGTCTGGCCATGGCAGTAGAGAACACGGGCATATGATGAATCGGGTCTGCGGCCCAATACAACCGCAACTCATTTTTGTTTAGTAATGCCCATGTTGAGGGTTAGGCCCCCAAAAAATTTTTAATTCAGAGACCATAATGGGTTTCCATGGGAATGGTCTGGCAAGGTTTGAATTTGGGTTGGAGGTGATAAATTGTTGTGCATATAAAATTGCTTTGATCCACAATCAATGCATACAGATCTTATGTGAAAAACAGCTCCAAAAAATCAAGGGGAGTAGTTAAATTTGCTGTTTCCACCTGAATTTCGGGTTGGGAAGTGGATGGGGAAGTACGGGTACTGCAGAATTTGTGGACTGCCGATCAGGATTTGCAAGCACATCCGGAAGGATACTAGGGGCTCTATGGGCCTGTGTGCAAATTCTTGGTGGTTGCTGGACAATACTTGTGCTCGCCGCCACACCAGCTTGTACTGCACTTACGGGACTCGCCACGTCACCAAGCGATAATGCAGTGCTGGTATGTGGAAGACCAGGATGTACTAGGCCGCTGGTGCTCGCCAGTTCACCAAAAAGGTAGCGTGGCACTAGTACTGCACTCCGCTGCATATGAGAGTCATCAAAATTTATCGGCAAGTGAGATCAGGCCTGATTCTGCGAACACTGCGGTTTTGTGTGCAATGTATCAAGTGACAGTGACCTGTTACTGTCACTTGACAGTGGGGAGGAGGGGGTTGGGGGGTAAGTGTAGGGGCTAAACGCAGGTGCCGGGGCTGGTCCCGCTAATGCTGCGTTTTTGCGAACGCTACACTAAATGTGAACACTGGTATAGTGCTGATCTGATCAAAGATATTGATCTGTTCAGACACTATACTAGCAATGGAGGTTTACTGTGTATGAGCGTGCTCCTGGCAATCAAGGGGTTAAATGTGATGACTGGTGTACTGACGGGCAATCCAACACTATCTGGGAGGGGAGTGAAAACCACGGGAGCGCGAATCACATATATATACACACATGATTTTGCGCACCCTTGCCGCCCTGTAGCAGTATTTCTGCTATAGGGTGCTCAGGAAGTGGTTTGTGTTACGGCGCTGCGTTGCTTTAATGGACAATTGCATGTTCATGCAATGCTGCACCCAAATTAAATTTACGTCTTTTTTCCCCACATAAAAAAAAAAGGACCGACAAATTTGAAAAAAAAACAATATTTTGGACTTTTTGCTATAAAACATGTCAAGTAAAAAATTGAAAACTCAAATTTGGTCATAAATTTAGGCCAAAATGTATTCTGTGACCTGTCTTCACTAACAAAAAAAAATCCTATGTGTAAATTAATTGGTTTACGTGAATGTTATAGCGTCTACAAATGGTGGTATATATACTGGAATTTTTTTTTTTTAATACTAATAATCGCAGCAATCAGCGACTTACGGCAGGACTACGGCGGATATTCTGACACTGGGGGGAACTGACTTGGGGTCACGGACATCCCCAGTGACACCAATACATCGATCAGTGCAAAAAAAACCCATTGGCACTGTGCTAATGGCATTGGGGAGGAAGGGGTTAACAGAAGGCAATCAAAGTGTTAACTGTATGAGGGGAGTTTCACTAGGGGACGGGGGGGTGTGTACTTCACTCTAAGCACACTGATCCGGAAGGTTGTGCTCAGCGATCAGGATCAGTGTGCTCAAACTGACAGGGAGGAGAGCTGCATTGTAAACAATGCAGCCTTCCTCCCCATCAGTGTTTGCCGCTAATTGCCGGGCTCGGCAGGTAATCACAGTGATTGACACCCATGGCTGCGATCGGCGGTGCGAGTAGGGCGGGTGCGCGCCCCCTACCCGAAATGCAAAATCACGTATATCTACGTGATTTTGTGCAGTGTTGACCTGCTGCAGTAAATGTACTGTGGCTGTTCGGCAAGTGGTTATTTCATTTTTATTTTTCAAAGTAAACTCACCCATCCATGTCTCCATGCTTTATTTTGTTGAGAAATTACTTTGAAAAACATCCCCTAACATTTCTAGCTGTGGCCATTTTGAGTAAGGGCAGATGATATATGTGGCATTTACTTGCTGATATCTATCTGCCCTTAGCTCAGGCATGAAGGCAGCAGTGTGTTTTAGCTGGGAAAGCCCCTACTCCAGACAAAAGAAAAAAATGCCCATAAAGACTCATGGGATGCATGACAACATTTTGGCATAGGCCCGAAACCATGAAGCAATTGAAAAAATTCAAACAAGTAAATATAGTTTTCTTTACCGGTGAGAGTATTAATAATTTTGGTCAAGGATTCGTCGATACAGAGTACCAATACCTTTGCAGTGCAATTTGAGCCCATACAAAATGAATGAGCTCAAATCGTACTCCAAAGAATTGCATGTGATTTGAATAGAAATGCGGTGTGATTCCTGTCCGAATCGCATGTGGTTTCCCCCACCGCTTTAGTGTGATAAAAGTATAGAAAGACAGGAAAGAGCTAAGAAGTGCAGCAATCGACAGTTTAATAATGTTATAACTAGTGGTATACTGAAATGAAAAATTCTGGTGCTGAATCCGAAAATTCAAAATGCACTTGGCCGAAAACCGAAACACGATGTTATGGTAAGTAATTAGATACCCAACATGTCACGCTTTAAAATTGTGCACGCTCGTGGAATGGCGTGAAACTGCAGTACTTAAAAATCTCCATGGGTAATGCTTTAAAAATTTCTACAGGTTAGCAGTGTAAAGTTACAGAGGATGTCTAGCACAAGAATTATTGTTCTTGCTCCAACGTTCGTGGCGATACTTCACGTGTGTGGTTTGAACAACATTTACATATGTGGGCATGGCCTACGTATGCGTTCACCACTATGTGCAAGCACGGGAGGGCAGGGGCACTTTAAACTTTTTTTAAAAAATGTATTTAATTTTTTTTGCACTGTTCCTTTAAAACATAAAAAAAATGTAATCACTTTTATTCTTATCACAAGAAATGCATTCATCCCTTGTGATAGAAATACTCACTGACAGGTCCTCTTTATGGAGAGATATGGGGTCAATAAGACTTTATATCTCTCCTCTGCAACGTAAAGCATTGGATCAAAAAAAAAAAAAAAATGGCCGGAACAGGAAGCGACATCGCTCCGGTCCTCCAAGGGCATGGAGATGTGTAGCGGCCACCTTTCCTTCTTTTATCTCTATGCCCAGCACCGGGATCGATGGTATCTCAGGTAACGCTGAACTACCGAGCGGTGGCCAGGGCGGCAGCAAGAGGCGGGGTTTTTTCGGCACTTGTATAGGTGCTTTTTTTTTTCATTTCGGCCAACAGGGGTATTTTCGGCCGAAGCGAAATTAGGCCGAAAACTACACAAAAAGTACACAAAAAAATCTTGCATGTCAAATCCAAAACCATGGATGCTTGCTGTGCTCACAGGGTGAGGAGAGGAGATGTACAGGCAGACCTCCCCCAAGCTGGCATCACTTCTGCCCCATAACCGCAGGGGTTCCAGAACGTCCTACATCTTCTCCAGTCCTGTGAGCACTGCAAGCGGACGTGGTTTTGGATTTGACATGCAAGATATACTATGTACTTTCGGACAGGAATCAAACAGCATGCGATTATTTGCAGTGCAATTTGAGCCCATACATTTTGTCTGGACTCAAATTGCACCGCAAAGAAATCGTTTTGGGTATCGGGAGCATTTGCACGAGTACTCTTGCAAGTATGCAGTAGCAGTATCAGTGGAACCCTACCTTATTTACGAAGGCTAGTAGGATAGGGATTAATAGTTTACGCTGATTAGGAGAGTTTAGTTCCACTTTGAATTGCAAGCTTATAGAAAATCTGTCCAAATAATCTTCTGCAGTGTGTTTTATGAATTTCGCACATTATTTTCAATTACATTACACTACTACACACTGAGGGGCATTTATGAAGCAAACTAACAACACAGATGCAAATCACGCTTCCTCTCACTCAGCAAAGCCTATATGAGAGATCTACATGTATCTGCGACCTATTCCTCTGAACTTCTGGGCAGACAACTGTGACAGATTACTAAAGAGGAGACAGATTTTCACTCTAAACAGAAACCATTGAGAAGAGGTCAGGGTTCAAGTTGTAAGTTGTAATATATCTATTGCAGGATCTGTCTCATGGTTCCTGCTTAGCTGTGCTCCAGAAGATTTAATTCCCCTTCATGACCAGGCCATTTTTTGCTATACGTCGCTGCATTTTTTTTTAACCAACAATTATGCAGTCATGCAACACTGTACATAAATGAACTTTTCACCATTTTCTTCCAAAAATAGAGCTTTCTTTTGCTGGTATGTGATCATCACTGGGTTTTTTTATTTTTTTGCACTGTAATCGAAAAAAGACCGAAAATTAAAAAATAAACCAAAAAAAAAAAATAAAATAAATACTCTTTTTTTGCTGTAAAACATATACAATAAAACTATTTAAAAAAAGAAAAACACATTTCTTCATAAATTTAGGCCAAAATGTATTCTGCTACTTATTTTTGGTAGGAAAAATCTCAATAATTGTATATTGAGTTGTTTGTGCAACAGTTATAGTGTCTACAAACTCTGGTATATAATGGATTTTTATTTATTTTTAATATACACTAGTAATGGCGGCGATCAGTGACTTATAGCGGGACTGAGATATTGCAGGGGACAGTCGGACACAAACTGACACTTTGTGGGAACCAGTGCCACTAACACAGTGATCAGTTCTAAAAAATATACACCGTCACTGTACTGACACTGGCTGGGAAGGAGTTCAACATCAAGCATGATCAAAGGGTTAACTGTGTGCCTAGCTATGTGTTTTGTGTACAGTTAGGTGTTTTTCCAGGAAATCTGCTAATTTTATTCTCTGCTTTGCAGGGAAAGAAAACATAGCAGATTGCCGCTGACAAGACACAGCTCTGCCGCGTTTGCATAGGCAGAGCTATCCCCCTCCTTCACATTCAATGGGTGCCGGTACTCATCCATTGGCTAGCACCTGTTGATCGGTTTCTGCTGTGTCCAATCAAAGTAGAAGTGGTCCTCCAGCAGCACACAGGCGCGACCCTTACAGTGGGAGAGCAAACTCACGTGTATATACATGATTATGCATGGAACGTCCACCCTGTAGCAGTAAATCTACTATAGGGTGGACGGAAAGTGGTTAGTAGTGAGGGTTAGTAGCCCTTTGTGTGCTGCCAGCATTCTGAGCCTTTGTGAATATAATTTAGGCCTGGTTTCACAATTAAATCATTTTCATGTGATTTTCAAGCAGTTTTTCTGCACTTTTTAGGTTTCAGTGTTTTTGTGAAAAGCTGGTTAGGATCAACTTACAGGTTATAATCTGACCAATCAACATTATAGTTACGAAAAACTATGTATTTTTAGGCCCTAGCTAAACTATTCAATCAGGCAGGCCCTTACATTACATAGTGGTTGGAAGATCTAATGTCTGTGGTGAGCCTTAGGAGGAGGAAGAAACAGTTGTTAGGCGCTCCATTGAAGACTACTGGGGTTCACTTTTTCTGAATGTAAAGCAACAGCACGTGCTCAGAAGCAAATGGACACAATAGAATATGGAAATCTGGTGCTGAATATTGAAGTGCTGCTGGAAACACACTCTTCAAATCACTCAGGTATGAATGAGCGCTAAAAAGATTAGCAAAATGCATAAAATGTGCACGCTTAATTCTACATGCTTTCAAACTTTATTAGGGAAGAAGTGCATCTAGAAACAAATCACATACAAAGCATGTGTAAATAGTACAAACACAAAAATGTATCAGAAAAGTCTGAAAATATTTGCAGGAATTAGTATTTTTGTGTTGCGCGATTGAGTTCAAAACATAGTTCTAACTTTATAGTTTAAGTCTGCAGTTTAACCCCAACTGTAAGCTAAATTTACTACCAGAAGTATCTCTTTTCTTCCACAAGATGTCCTCAGTCTTCTGGGCTCAATGATTCCTTTCCTCATTCAACCAGGAAGACTGTGGTCATCATTTGAGTGCAGGGCATCATGGGCCTGCCCCAGGGAGCATTAACACAGGGCACTGCATTCACAGCTTTTCATCAATTGCTGTCTCCATCACTGAGGACCAGTCCTCCAGAACCGAGAAGTGAGCAAAAAGCCAGGAGGACCCTGCAACATCATGTGCCTAAAAACTTCCGAGCATAACATATTGATAGAAAGGCCTACAGAAGGGAGAACAGATCCTGCAGTTTGGCTTTACTAATCTTACATTTTACCTCCCCTTTTTCACCCTAGTGACTATAGTCATGGGGTTAATTTATAAAGCTAGGACTAGAAAATACTGCACATTTGTAAAGCATGGAAGTCACAATTTGTGTAAAATGCAAAGATGCACATGTGCATACATCTCTGTCTGCCTGAAGCAATGGCGTTTTTCAGAATATGTACATACAGACTCAACCCGAGCACCTGACTAATCCACAAAGCAACGCCTCAGCCAATAAGAATGGAAGCCACAGATATAAATAAACTACAAAAAAAATATTGCTAGCTTAATAACAGATTACTGCCATTTAAAATGATTTTTGGGGAATTCTTCGAACCTTAACCCCGATTCACACCGCCGCGATTTCAGGTGTGATTTGGGAAATGAAATTGTACCTGAAATCGGATCTAATGAATGTGTCTTAAAATATGCAATTTGCTGCACCGTGATTTCAAAAGTAGTTCTTGTATTACTTTTTCTGCAGTTTGTTGCGATTTCACATACATAGACTACAATAGAAATTGCACTGAAACACGCTAGGGAAAAACGCAAGAAATCGTTGGGAAATCTTCACAAGTTGCAAACAAATCTTCAGAAAATGCAGTGAAATCGCATCCAGTGTGAATCAAGCCTTAGTCAAGCTTCTCATATCAAGCCCGTTTAGAAGATTTTCCCCTGACATCCTGGCCACAATTTCATTTGACATAGTGTTCCAGTTAAAACTGTCACACGACAGGAGGTGAGGGTGAACTTCCCCAAAGAAGGGGCCTAGAAAGCAATAAAGGAACAGATACTCTACTCTTTCCCCACACTATCAAAAAACAAAAAGACACATGAATATTCACTATATACAGATGTTAAATTCCTGTGACAGCTGCTCCACTAGCAATTTAATGGGCAGACAACCACAAGCAACTACAAACCTACTATTAAGAACTGGACAGATATAAAGAAAACAGCCAAACAAGCTGAACATTTTACACACAGGCATTAGAATGCTAATAAATGCTTAGTCTGCATTACAAGAAAACAAAACATTATAATGTCACCTCATGCAGGCACATCAAATATGTGTATTAAAATTAGCAACCTATGACAATGAATTGACACATTCCTTGTAAAACTATTACACAGAGAGTAAGTTACTGAAATCGGCAGCAGGGTCTACCAAAACTAAACAGCCTTCAACCGAACGTCACAATTCAGCGCTGCTAACACACCACCAAAAAGCTGCAAATGGAAAATATGGACGGTAGAACAAATAATGTCATTCTTAAAGTGATCCTGTCAGCACATCCTACTCAGGACCAGGAGTAGGCAACCTGGAACCTCAGTCTCATAAGTTGATACAAGATCAACAGCCTATTAAAGGCATGATGGGATTTTTACTTTCACCACAGCTGGAATGCTAAAGTTGCCTACCCCTGCACTAAACACATGCAGACAATCTGTAGCATACTCACTTTCCCTGCTGCAGAATGTCAGCCACTTAGGCCCTTTTCACATGGGCAATCTGGTCGGGTCCATTTTTCAGGGAGACCCAGCCGGACCCTCCATTCTCCTCTATGGGTAGCCAGATGTAACAGCCTTGAGTCCATTTACACCTGGATACCTCCGAAATGAAAACAAAAAAAATTAGCGGTCACTTTCCCCCTAGATAAAAGAAACAAAGTTTCCTTTAAGTTTATTTCCCCGAGTTAAAAGAAACAACGTTTCTTTCCCGAGATAGAAGAAACAAAGTTTCCTTTAGCTCCAAGTGACAGCTAATTCTGTGAGCTATAGTGAAGAAAAAAATAAGACGGTAATTACATTTAAAAACCAGCACTGACATATAGGGGTTTATTTACTAAAGCTGGAGAGTCCAAAATCAGACTCCCTTCTGCATAGAAACCAATCAGCTTCCAGGTTTCATTGCCAAAGCTTCATTGAACAAGCTGAGGTTAGAAGCTGATTGGTTTCTATGCAGAAGGGAGTCTGATTTTGGACTCTCCAGCTTTAGTAAATAAACCCCATAGTGACAGCCAGTCACTGTATACACTGCTCCTCTCCTGCCTTTCTCAACTGTCTCCCCCCCCCCCCCCCTCCTTCACATCTGCAGTACACACAGTCTCCTGTATCAGCTAAATTTTTCCTATCGGCAAAATGCCAATAAGGGCTTTTGTCGGACGATGTTTCGGTGGCCAAAATTTTGGTGCATGCCTACGACTTGTAAGCTGCATGCCAAGTTGCACTCTATTGTCCACAATTAGAGCGGTCATATTGGAGCAGTTCCGACTTGGTCAGAGCCTCACCGATTTCAAAAGTAGTACATACACTTTAGGTGCGATTTGCATAGAAATCTGTATCAGAAATCTTGCAAATCGCACCTGAAATCGGCGGCTCCCCCGACTTTGAAATCAGGTGACTTCACTGTAAGTCGCACGATTTCAAAGTCGAGCTTGATGTGAACGGAGGGTAAGCAGAGATATCAGCACTGCTAGTTTGACAGAAAGGTTACACTTCCAGGAGTGTCAAGTCTCAAACTTCCAGGCTAAATGAAGCCACGCCCCCTACATCACGTAGAATACAAAATCTGCGTAGAATACAAAAATCTCCCAAAAGTGGCTGTTGCATATGCTGCATGGTAAATATTGATAGTAGCGGCTTTCATTGCCTATGTAGGAAGATACAGTGGATAGAAAAAGTCTACACACCCCTGTTAAATTGTCAGGTTTCTGTGATGTAAAAAAAAAAAAAAGACAAAAATAATTTCAGAACTTTATCCACCTTTAATGTGACCTATAAATTGTACAACTACTTTGTTGAAGCAACTTTTGATTTTATTCCAGCACTCAGTCTTTTTGGGTATGAGTCTATCAGCATTGCACATCTTGACTTGGCAATATTTGCCCACTCTTCCTTGCAAAAACACTCCAAATCTGTCAGATTGCGAGGGCATCTCCTGTGCACAGCCCTCTTCAGATCACCCCACAGATTTTCCATCGGATTCAGGTCTGGGCCATTCCAATAATGTTAATCTTCTTCTGGTGAAGTCATTCCTTTGTTGAATTGGATGTATGCTTGGGGTTGTTGTCATGCTGAAAGATGAAGTTCCTCTTAATATTCAGCTTTCTACCAGAAGCCTGAAGGTGTTGTGCCAATATTGACTGGTATTTGGAACTGTTCATAATTCCCTCTACCTTGACTAAGGCCCCAGTTCCAGCTGAAGAAAAACAGCCCCAAAGAATGATGCTGCCACCACCATGCTTCACTGTGGGTATGGTGTTCCTTTGGTGATGTGCAGTGTTGTTTTTGCGCCAAAAATTTCTTTTGGAATTATGGCCAAAAAGTTCAACCTTGGTTTCATCAGACCATAACACATTTTCCCACATGCTTTTGGGAGACTGCAGATGTGTTTTTGCAAAATTTAGCCGGGCTTGGATGTTTTTCTTCATAAGAAAAGGCTTCTGTCTTGCCACTCTACCCCATAGCCCGGACATATGAAGAATATGAGAGATTGTTGTCACATGTACCACAGACAGTACTTGCCAGATATTCCTGCAGCTCCTTTAATGTTGCGGTAGGTCTCTTGGCAGCCTCCCAGACCAGTTTTCTTCTCATCTTTTCAGCAATTTTGGAGGAACGTCCAGTTTTTGGTAATGTCACTGTTGTGCCACATTTTCTCCACTTGATGATCACTGTCTTCACTGTGTTCCATGGTATATCTAATGCCTTGGAAATTATTTTGTACCCTTCTCCTGACTGATACCTTTTAACAACGAGATCCCTCTGATGCTCTGGAAGCTCTCTGCAGACAATGGCTTTTGCTGTAGGATGCGACTAAGAAAATGTCAGGAAAGACCTACTAGAATAGCTGAACTTTATTTGGGGTTAATCAGAGGCACTTTAAATGATGGCAGGTGTGTACCGACTCCTATTTAACATGATTCTGAATGTGATTGCTTAATTCTGAACACAGCTACATCCCCAGTTGTAATAGGGTATGCTCACTTATGCAACCACACTGATTTTTAGGTTTACTCCCCCCCACTAAAAAAAAAAGATTTTAGTTTGTTTTTCAATTGAGTGGTACAGTTAATAGGTCGCATTAAAAGTGGAAAAAGTTCTGAGATTACTTATCTCTAATTTTTTTACATCACAGAAACCTGACATTTTAACAGGGGTGTGTAGACTTTTTATATCCACTGTACTTGCTGCAAAAAAGGTTGTGCTGTATGGGGGAGGCTGCAGGTGGCCTAGAAGCCAGGCCCCACAGCTGTGTGATCTGAAGCTTCACCAAACACTAGGTTTTCCATGGTGTTATATTCATGGTGCCCATTCACATGTGAGGAATCGCATTGTTTGCTTGTTCACAATTTAGGCCCAAAGATACTTCAATAGAAATATGTAAAAAAGAAAAAAAAAAAAAAAGGAAGAAAAACCTGAAACGCATACAAAAATGCTTGCTAAAAAAATAAATAAAAGCACCATCCAAAAAAAGAAAAAAAAAAAAAGAATTTTTAAAAATCACCAGACGCTCAGCTCAAGTGTGAACAGGGCCTGAGACTGACACTCAGATAGGAATTGGCCTTTGTTTGTCATTCCTGGTCCAATGAGCTGCGGGAAAGGGGACTCCCACCCCAGTACTGATGGTACAAAAAGGTGTGGGTGTACTTACATCAATGACCTCAGGTCAATGATGTCACAAATATACCATTCTGTGTGTGTATTTGCAGGGCAGGGCATGTTCCAGCTGTAGCCCATTAACCCAGAAATGGCCGTTTACCTCCGGGTTTGCCCCGAAATATCAAACACAAGCTCATCCCTATTTCCAAAGTATTCTAGTTTTAGGCAAGAAACACTGCAGTAAGGACATGTACTACAAACTGCCTGAGTGTTTTTAGTTGGTGTAGAGGGACGAGTCCATTCATTATAACAGAAGCTGGTGTGTGGCTTTCAATACTATGTATTGCACGGTTCCTGTTTTGTTTTTTTTTAAATAAACTTTATTGTAATGTCACACAGACATTTAATAAAGTTCAATGGGCCACTGTGAGGTGCTTCATGCTGCATTGTGCTGAAAAAGAAAAAAAAAAAAAAACTACTTTCTCAGTGTACCATGCCCAAACACCACCACAACACAGTTGTGTGACTCCGGTACACAGGAGACGAGGTATTGTGCCTTGTCATGCAGTGGGACTGTGCTGGAATAACCACCCAGCGCAGTCTACTGTGAATGGATCCTTATAATAAAATACATCTATGTGCTTGCTCAGCTTATATCGCTGTGTGCTGAGATGACTGACTCTAATGATACCCAGCTGCCAGATAGAAGATGCCAGCAAGGGACGTCTTGTGGACTTTGGGCAGTTAGAGAAAAGGTAAGGATGGTGCCTTTAGTTCTGCTCCAGGGCTGGTTCATGCTATATTTTATTTATTTATATATTTCAGGTACTTCTATAGCGCCATCAATTTAATATAGAAACACAGTCCAGATGCGTTTCGAATTTGTTTCTGCATGTGCATTTTTGGTGCGTTTTATGCATTCCAGTTAATTTTCCCCCTATTTTTCTTCAATTGAAATAGGGACGTGCATTCCAGTGGGTTTTTGATGCATTTTACTGTGTTCCAATACAGTTCTGTGCTGAAAAAATGCAGCATGTTCTACTTTTTTTTTTCTGCAACCGGACGCACTGGAACTGCAAGCACTGATGTGAACTATGACATTGACAACCATATAACCTACTTTCTGTGCGTTTTGGATGCAGAAAAAAAAGCAACTGAAACACATGCAGTGTGAACTGGCCCTTAAAGTGGAACTAAACTGATTGATTTAATGGTTTAAAAAAACAGTAATCCCAGGTTCACAAATATGTGACGCAGGAAACAGTGAATAACGACACCCCAAAAACAGGTCGCAAAACACAGTGCAATTGCCTAAATCAGATCACATGGATGTAAGCACCCATGTGATTCAGTTCCAGCATGGCAAAAAAAAAAAAGCTGCCTGCACTTTTTTTGTGCGGGTGCAGTGCGATCTGAGCCGATCCAAAATGAATGGGCTCAAATTCAGTGGCTAAATGGTTAGCACTTCCGCCTGGCAGTACTAGGGTCATTGGTTTGAATCCCAGCCACGGCACCACCTGCCTGGAGTTTGCATGTTCTCCCTGTGCCTGCATGGGTTTCCTCCGGGTACTCTAGTTTTCTCCCACACTCCAAAGACATGCTGGTAGGTTAATTGGATCCTGTCTAAATTGGCCCTAGTAGGTGTATGTAAGTTAGGGACCTTAGATTGTATGCCCCTTGAGGGTTAGGGACTGATGTGAATGTACAATATATATGTAAAGCGCTGTGTAAATTGATGGCGCTATATAAGTACCTGAAATAAATAAATTGCACTGCAAAGAATCACATGCGATTTGAACAAGAATGCGGTGTGATTCCTGTTCGAAGCACATGTGGTGTCCCGCACCGATAATGTGTGAACCCAGTCTTACATTCCCGGCAAGCTGTTACATTTGCTTCTACTTTCAACCCAACTGTCAAAGCATCAAATGGCTGGAGTCATAACTGATCACATGTGCAGCACCATGGCAGTTGCAGATCAAACAGAGGCTAAGATGGCAGCTTCCCTGGCTGAAAAGGATAGGAGGGTTTAGTTCCACTTTAATGCCCAGGATACAGCCCAGCTTCTCTTATCACGTAACCATGGTGATTGGTTCTCACATATGTCACATGATTGGACAGCCATCCTGCTGTCTCCCAATCGGAATCTTTGATCATGAGCTGTGGTAACAACTCGTGCAGTGTGTGTACCACAGACAGCTTTGAACGACAGCTAGGCATTAAACCCCCGAGTTCCATGCTGATGTATACGTGTTAGGCAGCTAGCAAGATGTTAGTGCCACAAGTTTCGTCATCTTCAGATAGCTGTTGTAGCTAATTCCATAGAAAGCTTTTCTAGGGTAAAGGAAGATTTCATAGAAAAGATGATTTGGACAGAATGGGAGGACCATCCCGAAGAGTCAGGCAGTTCTGTGACATAAACATGTTCAGAGCGCTGAGCAAGTTTCAGACCTGATGGAAAGTCATGCAGAACTTTTCCAAAGCCCTCCAGCCATCCTTCTGCTTAGTGCTGTAATCACACAGCCTAGACTGTCAGCTCTATGGGCACAGCACACAGTCACTGACAAGGAAGGAAGGCAGCCATGTAATGAGAAGGCAGGGAGAGTCCCTATGGCCGAGTGACATGCACTGCACCCGCCTGGAGGAAGTCCAGTCTGTGACAAGCTCTGTCCCTTCCGCCCTCTCCACCCAAAACCAGAGCTGGCAGACTCCTTCCTAGGGCCTACAAGTCCTGAGGGCCGCATCCCCGGCCTCTCCTGCTCACTAACCTCCCCTCCTCCGCCCGTACAGCGGTCCGTCCACACCCACAAACCCCAGTCACTTACCACCAGTCTTTATTTTCAGTGGCCGCCACCTGGAGCCGGATCCCCCGGCAAAGCCAAACTCTACTAAACGGACCACAGCCCCGTCTCCTGGCCGGCCAGTCACACACAACTACCGCTACAACCACCTCAAGCTGGGAACCCGCCTAGCTAGTGCGCGCCCCCGACTTCCACTCACGGCCAAAGGGGGCGGGACTTCCAGTGAGAGCGTGCGCGCGACCTCCGCAAGCCTCGGAGGACGGCCAATCAGAGGCGCGGCTTTGTGAAAACCGTTAGAAGTGAATGGACGTCACTGGCATCTGGAGGGGAAGAGTTGATGTGAGCTCTGTGCGTTCTGCTTATCGGTTTCCAGCCGCAGATCGATGAGCCGGGGACTAGTTGGTGGCTGCCATTGATTTTAACCACTGCTGCTACACTGTGCACAAGGGGCGGACTGACAACTCATGGGGCCCCCTGGCAATAGGGGATCATGGGGCCCCTGTGTCCTTGCCCAAACCAAAAAAGCCTATGAAAAAGGTACCAGGGGCATCTCATGGGGCCCCCTACTGACCCTGGGCAGTGCCTGAGTTTCCAAATGGTCAGTCCGCCCCTGCTGTGCACTTTCACCCCGTCTGCTCAGGTCAATTTTCAGCACTGTCGTTATAAACCCTGCTTCACACCAAATGCCATTTCAAAGTGGTCCAATTCACCCCCCCCCCCCCTCCCAGAACAAGCCCGACTTTGAAATCGTGCGCCTTGCAGTGAAGTCGCACAATTTCAAAGTTGGGTGACCCGACGATTTTACAGATGTCTATGCAAATCACACCAAACGTACATGTACTACTTTAGAAATCGGTGCGGCTCCAACAAGGTCAGAACCGCACCGCTGTAATTGTGGACAATAGGGTGCGACTCGGCATACAATTTGCAAGTTGCATGGTATGCAAATCGCATGTCAAGTCGCACCTGATGTGTTAGGCTTGGTTCACACTGGATGCAATTTAAAATTGCGTGTTTTGTTTGCGATTTCTTGTCTGAAGATTTGTTTGCAACTTGTGAAGATTTCTCAACAATTTCTTGCGTTTTGCAGTGCGATTTCTATTGTAGTCTATGTGAAATCGCAACAAACTGCAGAAAAAGTAATACAAGAACTACTTTTGAAATCACGCTGCAGCAAATTGCATATGTTAAGACACTCACATTAGATCCGATTTCAGGTACGATTTCAATTCTCAAATCGCACCTGAAATGGCGGCGGTGTGAACCACGGTTAAGGTTCTAAGAATTCCCCAAAAATCGTTTTAAATAGAGTTGCCCTTGTAGCAGTAATCTGTTGTAATTAAGCTAGCAATATTTTTGTAGTTTTGGAAACATTGTGATGATGTAGGGGGTGTGGCTTCATTCAGCCTGGAAGTTTGAGACTTGACACTCCTAGAAATGGAACCTTTCTGTCATACTAGCAGTGCTGATATCTCTGCTTACCCTCCGTTCACATCAAGCCCGACTTTGAAGTCGTGTGACTTACAGAGAAGTTGCACGATTTCAAAGTCGGGGGACCCGCCGATTTCAGGTGCGATTTGCAAGACATCTGATACAGATTTCTATGCAAATTGCACCAAAAGTAGTGCATGTACTAGTTTTGAAATCAGTGCGACTCCAACCAAGTCGGAACCACACCAATATGACCGCTCCAATTGCAGACAATAGGGTGCGACTTGGCTTGCAAGTCACAGGGCATGCAAGTTGCATCCAGTGTAAACCAGAACTTAAAGCACAACTTCAAAGTACCGCTGATATAGACACAGGTGCGATTTCAGTGCCATTTACCTTATAACCTATAAGTCCCTGTTCACGCTGGGTGCGACTTACCATGCGATTTCCATGGC
This sequence comes from Staurois parvus, assembly GCF_062004578.1. NCBI lineage: Eukaryota > Metazoa > Chordata > Amphibia > Anura > Ranidae > Staurois > Staurois parvus. Next base: position 4,600,583 of record NW_028317852.1, on the reverse strand, counting down.
ATACGACTGGCAAATTGCATGCCAAGTCTCGCCCTATTGTCTGCAATTACAGCGGTGGTCATATTGGTACGGTTCCGACTTGATTGGAGCCACACCCATTTCTAAAGCACCGATTTCTAAAGTAGCTCCCAGGAGTGAAGGTCCACTTTATTGAAGAAAATGCATGGTCCATTTTGAGGGACTATCCTCAGACTATCATCCTGGCTATTGCTAAACTGTACCTTGGTGCTTGTTAAAGTAAAATAATATGAAAGGAAGCAGCGGTGTGTTAAAATATACATATAAGTAATTAACCTAAATGCAAATAAAGTTCCCCATGCAACAATTGCACTCTCCTTTTGCCCGTGAACCAACCCAGGGTTACATAAAATAACACACACTGTGATCAAGTGTCCTTGTGTTCCACCATTGCATCAGTCCATTCACAACCTGTGCATTATTGATGTAACCAGTGAATGTTCTTCCATGTACAGTTGCAAGAAAAAGTATGTGAACCCCTTGGGATTACGTGGAGTTTTGCATGAATTGGGCATAAAATGTGCTCTGAACGTCATCTAAGTCACAACAATAGAAGAACACAATCTGCTGAACATAATACTACACAAACATTAGATGTTGCCATGGTTTAATTGCACATAACATGTAAACATTCACAGTGCAGGGAGGAAAAAGTATGTGAACCTTTGGACTTAATAACTGGTTGACCCTCCTTTGGCAGCAATAACCTCAACCAAACGTTTCCTGTAGTTGCAGATCAGACCTGCACAACAATCTGGAGTCATGTTGGACCACTCCTCTTCACAAAACTGTTTCCGTGTAGCAATATTCTTGGGATGTCTGGTGTGAATCGCTCTCTTAAGGTCATGCCACGGCATTTCAATCGGGTTGAGGTCAGGACTCTGACTGGGCCACTCCAGAAGGTGTATTCTGTGCTGTTGCAGCCATTGTTTTGTTGAATTACTTGTATGCTTTGGGTCATTGTCCTGTTGCATCACCCATCCTCTGCGGAGCTTCAGTTGGCGGACAGATGGTCGTACGTTTTCCTGCAAAATGTCTTGATAAACTCTGGAATTCATTTTCCCATCAATGACAACAATCCGTCCAAGCCCTGAGGCAGCAAAGCAGCCCCAAACCATGATGCTCCCTCCGCCATGTTTTACAGTGGGGATGAGGTTTTGATGTTGGTGTGCTGTGCCTTTTTTTCTCCACACATAGTGTTGTGTGTTCTTCCCAAACAACTCAATCTTGGTTTCATCTGTCCACAGTATATTTTGCCAGTAGTGCTGTGGAACATCCAGGTGCTCTTTTGCAAACTTCAAACGTGCTGCAATATTCTTTTTGGACAGCAATGGCTTCCTCTGTGGTGTCCTCCCATGTACTCCATTCTTGTTTAATGTTTTCCTTATTGTAGATTGTCAACAAAAATGTTAGCATGTGCCAGAGATTTCTGTAGGTCTTTAGCTGACACTCTGGGATTCTTCTTTACCTCATGCAGCATTCTGCGCTGTGCTCTTGCAGTCAGTTTTACAGGACGACCACGCCTAGGGAGAGTAGCAACAGTGCTAAACTTTCTCCATTTGTAGACAGTCTGTCTTACCGTGGACACATGAACATCAAGGCTTTTGGAGATACTTTTGTAACCCTTTCCAGCTTCATGCAAGTCAACAATTCTTGATTGTAGGTCTTCTGAGAGCTCTTTTCTGCGAGGCATGGTTCACATCAGACAGTGCTTCTTGAAACCAGTAAACCCAAAACAGGTGTGTGTTTTTTAAGGGCAGGACAGCTGTCAGCAACACATCCAATATCATCACACTGATTGGAGTCAAGGTTGGCTCACTCCTGGCTCCAATTAGCTCTGGGAGACGTCATTAAGCTAGGGCCTCACATACTTTTTCCTCCCTGCACTGTGAATGTTTACATGTTATGTGCAATTAACCCATGGCAACATCTAATGTTTGTGTAGTATTATGTTCAGCAGACTGTGTTCTTCTATTGTTGTGACTTAGATGACGTTCAGAGCACATTTTATGCCCAATTCATGCAAAACTCCACGTAATCCCAAGGGGTTCACATACTTTTTCTTGCAACTGTATGTATACACTCTTCAACACCACATGTGATTCGGTGAGAAAGTGCTCACACACCAGATGCCTCTGACTCCTTATATAAAAAAAGCAGGTTAATGTGCGCCTAAGTCAGAAAGAATCTCCTCTTCTCCTCAAGTTCCACCATCCAGGGCAGCCCAGTTTAAATGTCCTCCTTTCCACTCAGCAGTGACTCCTGGCCAAAGTATTAGGAAAGCCTCGTTTAAACATATTGGCAGATACTGCCACAGCTTCCTGTTTTTTTCTCCACTTCTCTGAACTTCCTGTCAAGGACAACTCACATCATCCCATCACTCCAGTCTACATGACAAATCATTTCTAGAATGATGCATGTTACTTTGCAAAAATACTGTAAAAGACTATATTTAAATAGACTGTTATGATGGCTGTTGTACAAGTAAAACAAAATTTTCAGAAAGAAGCAGACTAAAGTTCGTCACTCCAGTGACCTTCACCTGGGGAACAAGAAGTACTGTAGGGCCCCTTTCACACAGGTGTTCCGTATTTCTGTTTTTCATATGATCATCTGTTTTCATCTGTTAATGTCGCATCCGTTAACATCTGTTTTTTTGAACAGAAGAAAATCCTATTTTTGTTCCATATAAAAAAAAACAGAACGGACTATAAAGGGATGTAAACAGACAAAAACGGATGAAAATGGATTTAAACGGATGAAAACAGATGTAAACTGATGAAAAACGGATAAAAAATGGATGTAAACTGATAAAAAACAGATGTAAACTGACATAAACTGATGTGAACTGATGAAAAGCTGATGTGAACTGATGAAAAACGTATGTAAACTGATGAAAAGCTGACGTGAACTGATGAAAAGCTGATGTGAACTGATGAAAAACGTATGTAAACTGATGAAAAGCTGATGTGAACTGATGAAAAACGTATATAAACTGATGAAAAGCTGATGTGAACTGATGAAAAACGTATGTAAACTGATGAAAAGCTGATGTAAACTGATGAAAAATGTATGTAAACTGATGAAAAGCTGACGTGAACTGATGAAAAGCTGATGTGAACTGATGAAAAATGTATGTAAACTGATGAAAAACGTATGCAAACTGATGAAAAACGTATGCAAACTGATGAAAAGCTGATGTGAACTGATGAAAAACGTACATAAACTGATGAAAAACTGATGAAAAACGTATGTAAACTGATGAAAAGCTGATGTGAACTGATCCATGTTTTCTTGCAAAATATGTGACTGATCTGATGAAAAAAGGAAACACCTGTGTGAAAGTGGCCTAATGCCAGCCATAGACGGTTCGAAAATCAGCCGATTTTTTGTCCGAAAAAAAATTGGCCCATTTTCGCACTGTTAGTGGTTAATTGGTCGACCGTTTTATGGGTTTTTTGCACTTTAAAATTATCGGTCATGTTGGAAAATTTGCGGCCGATTTGGATGTTCGGACGATTTTCCCAGCAATGATGGCCAAATCGGCCGATCGTTTTAACGATAAAAAAATCGGCACATGAGCCGTGACCTGCAAGGGGCAGAAGTTATGGGGTGAACATTATGATTTAGTCGGCCAATTTTTTTAATTGGTGGTAATGTCAGCCAAACGAACAACCAATTTTCCGTTTATCGTTCGAAAAATCGGTCGATATTTGACCCGTTTATGGCCTGCATAAGTGTGGACACTGGCTTAAGTAGAGGAGTGCTGGTGGCTGGAAGAAGGAGAGCCACCCACCCAGTAAGGACCCAATGAACAATAAAAATTTGATAGGGGCTCTAATTAACTATTGAGTTCAAAACATGAAAAAAACATAATACTGTATATGTAAAATGCTAATAAAAACAGGCCTGTTTGGGTACAGAAAGGAAGGTGACAACCAATGACGTCTAATGTCTGGGGAGACAACAGACTTTGGATGAGTGTATACCATACTCAGAGTATATACAATAGAGCACGCCTAGGCAAATCTCAATCAGAACTAAGCCAACTTTAAAAAACCTCACCACACGACCTGCAAATGACTATATACAGTGCTCAGCATAAATGAGTACACCCTAAGAGATGTCAGAAATTCTTTCCTTTCCTTTCAGAATAAACATTTTCTATGGGACACTATACTACAAAGTACTCCCACGAATGCGGGCCATTGATTGCAAACAAGATTTGTTAATTTGCACATACAAAAAGTATTTTTTCTAACAAATTCATTCAAGACCATATTGCAGAAATGAATACACCCCAATGAAAGTCTTAGGCTGGCCATACATTATACAATTTTCTTGAGACTTTTGGTTTAGATTTACCAAAAACCATATAATAGGAGGTCAAACCTAACAACACTTTCAATTGTATCCAGTTAGGTAGGCCCTTGCACTACATAGTTGAAGGTAAATCTAAAGGAAATTGGGAAGAAATTGGACAGAAAATTGTATAATGTGTGGCCTGCCTTAGGAGCAAAGCTAAATTTTAGACAACAAAATCCTAATTATCAAGAATTCAACTACTGGTGAGTCTAATTATTCATTTAACAGGTGTCCAGCAGACAGTTGATTATCAAAGGGCGTTACTTAACAAAGAAAACCCCTTCCCATTTCATGCTGTCAGCAATGGCACCGCATGGCAGAGAAATGTTACAAGGCCTGAGAAAGAAAATAATTTCTTTACACAAGAAAGGTGAAGGCTACAAGAAGATCAGCAAAGCTTTACTTATCAGTCAGAATACTGTAGCAAAAGTGATACAAAAATTGAACAAAGACGAAACTGCAACCACCTTACAGAGGCATCCAAGCGTTTCACGGAAGTTAACACTGCGACAGGAGCGTCTTCTGATGAGAAGGGTTGAAGAAAATCGCCATGCAAGTTCACTGCAGTTAGCTAAAGAAGCAGACTAAACTGGGATGACTGTTTCCTATAACACAATACAGCATACACTGCAGAGCAATGGCATGCATGGGTGTCATCCACGAAGGAAGCCTCTCCTAAAGCCCATGCACAAAAAAGCCCACCTAGAATTTGCCAGGGCCCATGCTGAAAAAAGAAGATTACTGGGACTCTGTACACTGCAGTGATGAGAGCAAGATAAATGTTTCTGGAACTGATGGCTTCAAAACTGTATGATGTCGCAAAAGGTGAGGTGCACAAAGAAAAATGCAAGGTGCCTCCAGTGAAACATGGTGGTGGCAATGTCCTTCTGTGGAGCTGCATGAGTGCTGCTGGTGTCGAGGAGCTGCATTTCATTGATGGGATCATGAATTCACAGATGTACTGCTCTATATTGAAAGAGAAGATTCTACCATCACTCTGTGCCCTTGGTCGTCGTGCACTTTTCCAACATGACAGTGATCCAAAACACACATCTAAGGCCACTGTTGCATTTCTGAAGAAGAACAGAGTGAAAGTGATTCAGTGGCCAAGTATGTCTCCTAAACTGAACCCAATCGTACACCTATGGAGAATTCTGAAGAAACAAGATGAGCATCACTCTCCATTCAGCATCCAGGCTCTAAAAGAGGTTGTTCTTGAAAAATGGAAAAAAAAAACAGATGTTGCAATCTGTCGCAAACATTCCATGCCTAGAAGACTTGATGCTGTCCTCACAAATCATGGAGGTCATACAAAATACTAGATGCAGTAGTTTTTTTTGTGGGAAGTATTCATTTTTGCATCAACTAATTTGAGTAAAATTGAAGATTTTGTAATCTAAGTTATATTATTACCTTACTTTCATGTAATGAGCTAAACAAATGTTTTATAAATAAAAAATATATAGTGCAGCACTATAAATAAGGTGCAAATTATAATACAAAGTATAATCCAAATGACTAAATGGACAATGGAGAAGTCAATATGTAAAAGGATTCTAAAGTATTGTTAACCAAATGTTCTGTATTGTCACTAAAGGCTACTTGATAGTCTAATATGTGCTCTCCTTAAAATCCGTGATGATGTTCCAAGCAATGTGGAGAGATTGTGCACTCACCAGATGCACAATGTAAATCTGCATTAAGTAAAATCCACAGAAGCCTCCTTTAAGGGTCTGGTCTGGGATGGGGGAAGATGTCCTCCCTCTGGGTGGTTGGTCTGGTCAGGAACACACAGAGATAATCCTCCGTCTGAGTGGGTGGTAGTGGTGGAAGCACACAGGATGATAAGAAGATCCAGCTGGTCAGAGGTCCCTTTAAGGGATAGGTGGGTGCAGGTGCCTGGATACAGGATCTCCCTTCTCTGGAATCCTTAATGTTGCTGGACCAGGCAGGTGCTATGAATAAATAACAAGTATGTGGCTGCAGCAGGCCATGTGCTCTCATCTGCAGGTCAAAAAAAACAGCTGGATCTTCTTATCATCCTGTGTGCTTCCATCACTACCACCCACTCAGAGGGAGGATTATCTCCGTGTGTTCCTGACCAGACCAACCACTCAGAGGGAGGACATCTTCCCCCATCCCAGACCAGACCCTTAAAGGAGGCTTCTGTGGATTTTACTTAATGCACATTTACATTGTGCATCTGGTGAGTGCACAATCTCTCCACATTGCTTGGAACATCATCACGGATTTTAAGGAGAGCACATATTAGACTACCAAGTAGCCTTTAGTGACAATACGGAACATTTGTTTAACAATACTTTAGAATCCTTTTACATATTGACTGCTCCATTGTCCGTTTAGTCTCTTGGATTATACTTTGTATTATAATTTGCACCTTATTTATAGCGCTGCACTATATATTTTTTATGTATTTCTCACAAGGCTTTATTTGGTTTCCTTGAGTGTCTAGCAGCTTACCCCATAGAGCGCTCACTTTTATTGCTATCTTATTCTATAAATGTTTTATAAAACTCAGTTTTGTCAAAATTTTGGAAATTGTTCTTGTGTTCAATGGGATATTGAATAAAATCTTACTTTTCAAAAGGGGTGTATTCATATATGCTGAGCACTGTAGTTACCTGAAAGATTTAAAGCTAAGCAACAGTTGTGCTCCTGCATTGCCACCCTGTCATATTGGCTTCTACTACAAGTGACCGCCCATCGTTGTCATTAAAAGGAAACCCACCTTGAGAAATGCCACACAACCTTTGCTTGTGTGCATATGTTCAGAAAGTGACTGCCAAAGGAGATCATCAGGGCATCATACAGTGCAAAAGAATAAAAGTAAGATGACTACTTAATAATACTAATTAAAAAATGGCAGTTGTTTGTACACCGTGTATGCCAAAGGGCATTTACCAATTGTAAGTTGCACTGTAAATCTGAAAAAGGAAGCTAATCTTCAGTTGGGGGTATGATATACAGAATACAGCCCTTGCTAAAAAAAAATGTTTGTTGTTTTTAATTACTCAATGCTACAACATAAATTAGTTTACAAGATTAAATTTAAACTATATTGAGGTCAGGCTACATTGCTGGCAAACTATGATTTACTGGAAGCCTTTCCTTTAATGAAATCGGCATACCAATCACATTTACTTAATACACTTAACACTGTCATGACTAACAAAGCAGTAAAACAATGCAATTGTTTTGAACAAATTGCAGTAACCCATAGCAACTAGTTCTAGTTTCCTATAATCAGATACATTTGGATTGGTTCTTGACTGGTTTTCTTGAGTTATTGCTGTCTGTTCTGTCTTGGCAGGGCTGTAGTGGCACTGTCAGTCATTATATCATATAGAATCCAAATCTGTTCTGGCAAATAGCTCAGCTCTCCTATCCCCCGAGTCCCTATTCCCATTTGGCCAGAACCTACAGATGGCAAGAGAACGTCAAAGCAAAGGCAATACACCTCGGTGGAGAACACCATCTTGCTGGAACCTGGATGTAAGCTGGTGGCTGGTGCCACTATCCAGAGAGATTATCACAGCCTGGGAACTGCCTGTTCCCACAATTCAGACCATTCACCCAGAAACTTCTACGGGGCCCTTCCCACTGGCTTTCTCAACCACAATGCTAGCTTTCCAGGCCCTCTGTAAGAAAGCTGGGCAGTTTCTACCCCTTCACCCCACAGCAACCTGCCATCATCTTGGAATAGTCTCTCACCTATGCTGTGCACATCTTTCATTGTCAATTGCGGCACCATTTAAAAGTAGCAAAATCTCATGGCATCCCAGCCTAAAATGTAAAAAATTTAAATGTTCCTTATGAATGGGAAACCTGAGCCTGAGAGTGCACACAATCATGTCCCCAAGTCACATCAGAGGCCCTCCATCCCAGAATCACCCAATACATTAAAGGCCCCTGTGACGGAAGCCCAGGCAGGACAGAACACACACGGATGGTAAACACACAAAGCTTTATTAAACTATTGCAAGCACTCAAGTAGGGTATGAAGGTAGTGTCTGGGTACCCAAAGAAAGGGAAGAGAGGGGAAGGGCCAAAATAATTGTAATCCGGCCCCCAGGTAGGGCAAGTTTGAGCAGCGATGGTCTCTGGCAAGTATTGATCCAGGCAGGGTAATGGGGACTCCCAGATAGTCCAGGCAGGGACAGTAGGGGGATTCACGGACAGTCCAAGCAGGGCCAATAGGGGAATTCATGGACAGTCCAGGCAAGGAAAGTAGGGGGATTCACGGATAGTCCAGGCAGGGCCAATAGGGGGATTCACGGACAGTCCAGGCAAGGGAAAGTAGGGGGATTCACGGATAGTCCAGGCAGGGCAAAGAGGGGTATAGACACTCACAGTTCTGGCAGGTGTCGCCTCTGGCACACACAGCCGGCAGCAGGAAATGATATTCCTTGGCACACAGCGGGTAGCAGCTGAATATTCCTGGGCACACACACAGCAGGCAGCGGTACTCCTGGGCACACAGCGGGTAACAGCCAAATATTCCTGGGCACACACACAGCAGGCAGGTAGTGATACTCCCGGGCACACAGCGGGTAACAGCTGAGTGTTCCTGGGCACACAGCAGGTAATAGCCGAGTATTCCTAGGCACACAGTGGGTAACAGCGGAGTATTTCTGGGCACACAGCGGGTAACACAGCAGAATATTTGTGGGCACACAGCAGGTAACACAGCGGAGTATTTCTGGGCATACAGTGGGTAACAGCGGAGTATTTCTGGGCACACAGCAGGTAACACAGCAGAGTATTTCTGGGCCCACAGCAGCAGCAGGTAACCCTAGCCCAGGGATCAGCAGAGTGCTCAGTGGATATGGCTGCGGGGGTCTGGCCTCAATTCAGACCTCCCAGAAGCAGCTCAAGGTGACCGCGATCAGAAGACATGGGCTGGGTCCCACTCCGGCCTTTTTAAACTGGAGCAAGACGCTTCCCGGTTGCAACGGCCGGCCCAGCGTCGCGTTGCCAGGGCAACGAGGCATGCCCCCCTGACTCTGGCCATGCTTTCGTGAGCGCGGCCTTTGTCTCCAGTGGGCACAGAGCGTGGGAAGCCTCGTGCCCACACTGCGCCCACCAGGGGGACACGCGGAGACACCCTGGCGGCCTGCACCGGGGATTCCTGGTGGGGGGGGCGCGACTCAGCGGCCTCGTTGAGGAGAGGTGCTACCCGCATCACAGGGGCTTTTTTCTCCCATCCTGCACAGCCTTTGAAGTAGGCTGTGGCAGGACGCAAGGAATCTGCAAGGGGGGAGGGAGTGATCAAAGGACAGAGGGACAGCAGGCAAGGGGGGTGGGGGGTGGACCGTGACAGCCCCCTCTACAGGAATCCCCCCCCATCACATCAGTTCTGGGGGTGGCCCTGCCTGTGCCTGCTCTGGACAGTGTCAGGGGTTGCCATGGCACAGGTAAACCAGCCACCATGACCATGGCAATGAATGATGCTGATCCAGGGAAAACTGAGTCCAATGCCGGTGGCACCCATGGGGAACCCAGACAGCACTCTGGAGGAAGACTAGGAATGGAAGACCAATGAGGATACAGAGGACAGTGCTTGGCCATGGAGAGAGTAAATACAACTTTGAAAACATTTTTCCTGTCCGCAGACGAAAGAGGAGGGGAGTGGCAGAAAAAAATGAATTAAGCTGTAAGCTATAAAGATCATCATTTTCCATAATACTATTACTTTCAGGGCTTGTTCACACCAGATGCTTTTGGGTGTGTTTTCTAAATGCATTCTGATTGCTTGCACAGTAAAATCAATGTTTCTTTTTCGTACATCTCGGGACATGGAGAATGTACATATTCATAAAAACTTGGTTATGCTGACACCATTAGGTGATTGGACACTGGTAAAAAAGGAAAGCCAGGAAGTCCCCTCCCAAATATATCCTCTCCGGTAAACTAGGCTCTGGGGTTTTTTTGCTAGTGTACTAGCAGCGGCTGGCCTTGACAAATATCTTTAAGAGAAATATTGCTTCACATTCTTTAGTGCAGCATTTTGTTCAATGTGTTACACACAATGTTCCACCAGTTAAATCACAATTGATGTCATGGGACCTTAACCTGGTACTTTGTGTTTTGCAGAACTCTTCATCTGAACCCATTTGGGATATTCCTTGAGTCCTGGATAACATTATTTTGGCTCTGCAGCGTTTTGGAACTGGCTTATCTTTCCTGTAGAGAGCTGTCCCTGATACTCCATGGGGACAAGGTGGTTTTACAGCCTCAACCATCCTTTATACCTAAGGTGGTTTCTTCGTGCCATCTTAATCAAGATATTGTACTACTGCCCGAATCCTCAGATAACTAAGGACAACATTTTGCACTCTTTGAATGTGGTTCATGTCATCAGGCGTTACCTGAACTTAACTGCTGCTTTTGGCAATTGGATTCCCACCTTCCTAAACTTCCCGAGGGTCCAAAGAAGGTTTATGCAAATTCTAAATCTCCCATTTCCCAATAGATCTAGCAATGTATTTCTCAGGTTTATATCTTAAAGAGTGTGTAGTACTACCCCCTTAGGAGTCTCTGAGTTTTGGATCCTCCTAAAGCTCTGCACAGCCAGGCAACACGCATTTTCTTCCACAGTTTGCACACTGGAGTCAGTAACAAGTCCTTGAGCTTGGTTTTGTGATTTTATTAACGGGTTTAAAACTTGGATGGGGTTCAGGGGTATATGGGATTCCCACTGAACTGTAGAAACATGAGGACAAACTCCTTAGCAACTACAGTATGTACAGATATGAACAAAAAATAATCTCTCCTTTAAGAGCACTCCAGTTCTCTGGTATACCTTGTCAGACCCTAGATGCATCCTCCTCTTCACCCAAACTGCCTTAGGGTATTCCTTGGGCAAGGGGGCCCAGAAGCTGCCAATTTAATGCAGCAGTCCCAGATGAGAAGCTAGTTGGGTTTTCCACATGACTACCCCTCCCCTTATCCAGCCCAGGGGGTGTAAGAGTACTCACACTGTCCTGTCCTGCAAGCTTAATGAGTTGGTGGCTGCCTTCAGGCTTTTCACTGGGCTGGCTCCTTCCCTGCTTCAGGATGTCCTCCACTGGAGACGAAAGCACAGTGGAGTTCCTCTTCTCCTGCAACTGCCCGTAGGTAGGCCCCCTTCCTGGGTCCCCTGCTAGGCTTCAAACTCCAGCTCCTCACTCTATCTTCCACCCAACACTCACTGACTCGCTGCACAGGCTCTGCCACTTTTTAGGGTTGCCCTGGACACCATGCCCAGCCTCCTGCCAGGGGATTGGCCAGGGTCTCTCATACATGCAGATCTGGGCTTCCTCCCCATCTCTACCCCTCCTCCAGAAAGCTCTCAGGTTTCCAGAGAGATGGGAGGGCTCCAGAAACCCTGACCTCTTAGAGCCTCCTAGCCTGTCCTGAGGTAGCCTCATTACCTCTTGCCCCAGGCTGACTCATCCCCAGGCTGCTACTCAGCCTCTGTCTAACAAAAACTACCTAACTAACCCGAAGGGCATTACAGGTGAGATTCCATCTTTTCAGGTGAAAGCCCAGGATGTACAGAAAAAAAAAACAAAAGTCAGATTTGTTTTTTTTTTAACCTGTAAAATCTTTGAGGATATCATGGGACAAGGAGATCCCATCCCTGTTGCTGGTAGATCATGGCTTGCTCAGACCCGGAGCCTTTTTTTTGCTAGTATCCAATCACCTGAAGATGCCCCCATAACACATTGCACACATATTACAAACACATGTAGACACACAAGTGAAAACACACATAAAAAATAGGGATCACAATGTGAATGAGCCCTTAGCAGTAACAACCAATCAGCTCAGTTATTATCAGTGGCCCCTGTGTACACTTGAGATTTTTGTCACCTGTAGAAAAACGCCTGTCGCTCAAAAATGTACAAACGCTACTTTTCAGGCAGATCTGAGCATTTTATCCTCAAAGACTTGAATGAAAAAAGCCTGAACAGCGGAAATGAGCATTTTTTCAAGTGCTTTTTCAGACATTTTCAGTTCAAACAGCAGCTATTTCTATTTCTATTGGCCAAAGCAAAAATGCCTAAATGAAAAAGGCCTGAAAAAACGGCTATAATATTTGCAAATCTGCTGAAAAAAAAACGGTCAAAGACGCCTGATAAAAAAACACTTGAAAAAAATGCCTGTAAAACGCTCAGCTCGGTGTGAATGGAGCCTTACAGTAGCAGGCAATGCTGTTTGATAAAGCAAGCTTTTTTGCGTGAAAGTGAAATATTGGTCAGCCAAGTTTGTGTGAAGCGCTGCCTGCAGCCTGACAAAAAAATTCGGAAAACATTATCTTTTTTTTTTATTATTTTCTTTTGTGTGTAATCTGTAGTAAATTGAGCCAAAAGCACAAAGTGGAGCTGTGTGTAGTATGAATCGTTCAACAGAGAGTACAGAGTGGAATGGTGTGCAATGTGTAACACACAGCATGAATAGTGAAACAAAGAGCAGTACAGAACATACAGTGCACTCTGCCATGTAGACTGGTTTCGGGTTAACGCATAGTGTACAGGGGAATTCCCATAATGTCATCAGGATTTCCTGTAAGCTGTGCATTAGTGATCTACTGCTTGCTGATAACAGTAAATAGGAGACATATGGGGATGCTACAAAGGGTCCCCTTAAAGTGATATTAAACACTCAGTTTTTTACACACTTTCAGTGAATGATGCAATCACTTACTGAGTATGCAACTTCCTTTTAGCCACTTGCCCTCCAGAATATTTTATCACCTTCATGGCCAAGCCTTTTTTGCTATTTGGCACTGCATTACTTTAAATGACAATTGCGCGATCATGCAACACTGTACCCAAAAAAATGTATATACTTTTTTTCACAGAAGTAGAGCTTTCTTTTGGTGGTATTTAATTGCCACTGGGTTTTTTCTCTTTTATTATATAAACGTCTTCTGGCTTTATCACTTTACTATGTTACATTAAACAAATGACACTTAGGTAATATCCTTCTAATAAGATTGTCAATTATATTTAAGGATATGTAAATGCTGCCAAAAGTATTGGGACGCCTGCCTTTACACACACATGAATTTTAATGGAATCCCAGTCTTAGTCCGTAGGGTTCAATATTGAGTTGGCCCACCTTTTGCAGCTATAACAACTTCAACCCTTTTGAGAAGGCTGTCCACAAGGTTTAGGAGTGTGTTTATGGGAATGTTTGACCATTCTTCCAGAAGTGCATTTGTGAGGTCAGGCACTGATGTTGGACGAGAAGGCCTGGCTCGCACTCTCCACTCTAATTCATCCCAAAGGTGTTCTATCAGGTTGAAGTCAGGACTCTGTGCAGACCAGTCAAGTTCCTCTACCCCAAACTCACTCATCTATGTCTTTATGGACCTTGCTTTGTGTACTGGTGTGCAGTCATGTTGCAAAGGAAGGGGCCATTCCCAAACTGTTCCCACAGAGTTGGGAGCATAAAATTGTCCAAAATGTCTTAGTATGCTGATGCCTTAAGAGTTCCTTTCACTGGAACGTAGGGGCCAAGCCCAACACCTGAAAAACAATCCCACGCCATAATCCCCCTTCACTAAACTTTATACTTGGCACAATGCAGTCAGGCAAGTACCTTTCTGGAAACCGCCAAACCTAGACACATCCATCGGATTGCCAGACAAAGAAGTGTGATTCGTCACTCCAGAGAACATGTCTCCACTGCTCTAGAGTCTAGTGGCAGCATGCTGCATCCAACGCTTTACATTGCACTTGGTGATGTGCGGCTTAGATGCAGCTGCTCAGCCATGGAATCCCATTCCATGAAGCTGTCAACACACTGTTGTTGTGCTAATCTGAAGGCTGCATGAAGTTTGGATGTCTTTAGCTATTGACTCTGCAGACAGTTGGTGACTTCTGCGTACTATACGCTTCAGCATGTGCTGACCCCGCTCTGTCATTGTATGTGGCCTTCCACTTCATGACTGAGTTGGTGTTGTTCCCAGTTGCTTCCACTTTATTATAATACCACTAACAGTTGACCTTGGAATATTTAGTAGCAAGGAAATTTCACAGATGGACTTATTACATAGGTGGCAACCTATCATGGTACCACGGTTGAATTCATTGAGTTACTGAGAGCGACCCATTCTTTCACAAATGTTTTTAGAAACAGTCTGCATGCCTAGGTGCTTGATTTTATACACATGTGGCCATGGAGGTCATTGGAACACCTGAATCCAATGATTTGGAGGGGTGTCCCAATACTTTTGGCAATATAGTGTATACATATATATACAGTCAGGTCCATAAATATTGGGACATCGACACAATTCTAACATTTTTGGCTCTATACACCACCACAATGGATTTGAAATGAAACAAACAAGATGTGCTTTAACTGCAGACTGTCAGCTTTAATTTGAGGGTATTTACATCCAAATCAGGTGAACGGTGTAGGAATTACAACAGTTTGCATATGTGCCTCCCTCTTGTTAAGGGACCAAAAGTAATGGGACAGAATAATAATCATAAATCAAACTTTCACTTTTTAATACTTGGTTGCAAATCCTTTGCAGTCAATTACAGCCTGAAGTCTGGAATGCATAGACATCACCAGATGCTGGGTTTCATCCCTGGTGATGCTCTGCCAGGCCTCTACTGCAACTGTCTTCAGTTCCTGCTTGTTCTTGGGGCATTTTCCCTTCGGTTTTGTCTTCAGCAAGTGAAATGCATGCTCAATCGGATTCAGGTCAGGTGACTGACTTGGCCATTGCATAACATTCCACTTCTTTCCCTTAAAAAACTCTTTGGTTGCTTTTGCAGTATGCTTTGGGTCATTGTCCATCTGTACTGTGAAGCGGCGTCCAATGAGTTCTGAAGCATTTGGCTGAATATAAGCAGATAATATTGCCCGAAACACTTCAGAATTCATCCTGCTGCTTTTGTCAGCAGTCACATCATCAATAAATACAAGAGAACCAGTTCCATTGGCAGCCATACATGCCCATGCCATGACACTACCACCACCATGCTTCACTGATGAGGTGGCATGCTTAGGATTATGAGCAGTTCCTTTCCTTCTCCATACTTTTCTCTTCTTATCACTCTGGTACAAGTTGATCTTGGTCTCATCTGTCCATAGGATGTTGTTCCAGAACTGTGAAGGCTTTTTTAGATGTCGTTTGGCAAACTCTAATCTGGCCTTCCTGTTTTTGAGGCTCACCAATGGTTTACATCTTGTGGTGAACCCTCTGTATTCACTCTGGTGAAGTCTTCTCTTGATTGTTGAGTTTGACACACATACAGCTACCTCCTGGAGAGTGTTCTTGATCTGGCCAACTGTTGTGAAGGGTGTTTTCTTCACCAGGGAAAGAATTCTTCGGTCATCCACCACAGTTGTTTTCCGCGGTCTTCCGAGTCTTTTGGTGTTGCTGAGCTCACCGGTGCGTTCCTTCCTTTTAAGAATGTTCCAAACAGTTGTTTTGGCCACGCCTAATGTTTTTGCTATCTCTCTGATGAGTTTGTTTTGTTTTTTCAGCCTAATGATGGCTTGCTTCACTGATAGTGACAGCTCTTTGGATCTCATCTTGAGAGTTGACAGCAACAGATTCCAAATGCAAATAGCACACTTGAAATGAACTCTGGACCTTTTATCTGCTCATTGTAATTGGGATAATGAGGGAATAACACACACCTGGCCATGGAACAGCTGAGAAGCTAATTGGCTTCTCGGAAGGTCTCCCGGGTCAAGGATAAAGGATTTAGCTCAATGCTGTCCTTGGAAACCTTGCTACAGTTGGTTGTCTTTCCCCTTGTAGCTCCCAAAGTGTGCTGCTGTACTCACACTGTCCTCTTTGCTCCCTGCTGCTCCAGGCCTTGATCCCATCTGCGCCTCCCTGCAGAATGTGTCCTCCTGAGCCAGCCACCCCCCCCCCCCCCAGACCTAGGGGACCCCTCCTAGACACTGACAGTCTCCTCAGCACTCCATCTTCCATCCGACTCTCCTGTCCACCCCTCTCTCATATTTATAGGTCAGTCCATCACTCTACAAGGGCCTTCAAACCTGGGATTGGCCAGACCCCATGAATATGCAGATTAGGCCTCAACCCCTTCCTTCTTCCAACCTCTGGAAGGTTCTATGGTCCTCCAGAGTCAGGAGGAGGTGATAGAGCCACAACCTGTAGAGTCATTCAGCTAACCTGCAATAACCCAACCTTAATCACATAACCCACACAACTACCATGAGTCACAATGATTTTGCCTATAATACACTACTCTATCCTTGTAGCACACTAAAATGTGCTACAGTAGCAGTGATAGTTGGGAGAGTATCACAATATCTGGTCAAAACACAGATACACAGTTCTGTATAAGATGAGTCTCCCCAGGTTACAATACAGCCAATTAGTGACAAGCACAATTATGTCATGTTCTATCTAACCAGTTTTGATCTACTCTGGACCAAATATCTCACAGCAGGCAGTATTCTAATTTCTCAGTTTATTTTTCACTACCATATACCATTTGTTAAGGCACTTTCTGTGCTTCTTTGCATACAGATAGACATCTGATTTGCTCTGGAACAAATGAGCTCCTACATGGTTGCTAGCAACCTCTACGCATCCATTTGTCTGGAGGATGTAACTAAAAAAGTACTTTGTTTACTATCAGTCTCTGTCATGGTCCAGTGCCATTTCTCTCATTTCTCCTTTTGTTACATTTATAACTCATTATAATTACAGAATTGTGTCTATTTTGTGTCACTGGTAACTGAACTGGTGACCTACCAGACCTCTCTCATTCTAGCAGTCATGCATTTCCCTTACTTCCTGTCATGTAAATGTCTAAAACAGGAACATCTCTCCAACAGACAGCAAAACATATCTGACAGGAATTCTAACTCTTATACAGTTATTCAAAAACTTGATGAACACTATCTTTATAGGTTGTGGCTTGTTATTGCTTCTTTCTTCAAAACATGGGAGTCATACAGGGTATTTATTTCCATAGGCCCCTCCACTGTGACTCTTAGTGCTCTCTTTATAAAATGATCTTAATATAATTAACCCCTTCCCGCTACTGCCTCCCAGCCCTTTAAGAGCTTTTAAATGCTGAGAGATGGAGGCAGCCCTTTGGGTCATGTGACTGCTGTGATTGGCTGCTACAGCAGTCACATGATTGAGGATCTCCCAATCACTAGTATGCTTTGGGAGCTTTCCAGGCCCCACCGATGTCTGTGCTGGGTGTGCGCTCTTAGCACAGAGAGTTGTTTATTTTGGTCCACATATATGCGGCCTCTCTGCGTTAAAGCCAACCTGCAGAGTGGCCGCATATACAGTATGTGTCACGTTGGCGGGAAGAGGTTAATATTAATATTATTTTTGTTATTATTAGGCTTATATAGCACCAAATGTTTGCACAGCTTTTTACAAAAGAAAAGGGAGATGGTACAGTTACAAAACAATTCATGACAAGAGGGTTAGGAGGGCCCTGCTGGTAACAGTTTACAATCTAAAAGGGAGGGGCAAGTGGTACAAAAGATCACAACTGTGTAGACAGGACCTGATGAAGAAAAGTTCAGTTGTTAGGTGGAGCGGGAAAGCCTTCCCAGAAGAGATGAGTTTTCAGGAGTGACCTAAAGGCGAACAGAGTGGGGGATAGCTGGACACATGGGGGTAGTAAGTCCCAGAAGATAGGAGAGGCTCTGAAGGAGTCCTGAATGCCACCATCAGAGGAGGTAATTAGGGAGTTAGAGAGCAACAGGCTTCGTGAGGAGCAAAAAGGTTAGGGTGATATTTTGAAATGAGTGACTGGTGATGTAGCTTGGGGCTGAGTTTTACATGGCTTTGTATGTTGTTGTTAGATTTTTTGAATTTTTGTTGGTTTGGTGAGTGTGTTGGCAAGGGGTATAGTGTAGGTGGGTGATGGTGGACTTCCCTCCATGTTCCCCATTAACTAGTTGGGCACAAATCTGGGTCACATTTGAGGACAACCTCCGGGGTGGGTTCTTCTGGATTACACTAGGCACCTGTACAGGACCACTTTCAATACCCATGGGGTTCCTTTACTCTGTGCCTTTTTCACCAATGCCCTGGGACAAGACTGAGGTTGCCAACAGGGAATACTCGACCTTAAGGTGGGCATCCGACAAAAGAGATGAACGTGCACCATGTAGAAGTGTTCTCTAGTTAACTCTCGGGTCCCCATGTAAATGTACATCTTCCCACCGTAGACTTACAATTAGAAGGGACATGCTGAGCTTTGTCTATGAGCACTTGTCCAGCGTTTTCCACCACCATTCCTCAGTAGCAGAGTGGGCCCTGCCATGCAAATTGTGTGGGCTCTACACATGCACTTAACCTTACTCTTGGACTTCCGTATCTCTGTACAGGATGGAGACCTCTGCGATGCAGACCTGTTTCCATTGTTATGGGAGACAGAAGGCTGGCGGTAGGAGTGCCAACAACATCTCCCTCGCTGCAAGAGGCTGGTCCACTTATAACAGGTACACGCTAATGGCAGGCTGTTTGTCAAACATTCGCTACCCTAGGTAACCACTAGTTTGCACTTCACTCTGTGTTAACTCTTGCAGAGCTGTTTTAACACTCCAATGTGTTCAATGACTCAAATCTTAGACCATAGGTGCAGGTTACTTGCATTACACCCCTTTGAGTAACTTCAGACAAGGGGGAATAACATTTCAAAGCTTTACTTGGAAAAGTGCAAAATGAACATTCAAAAGTCCAACATGCAAAACAGAATTATTCCTATGACCCTCAGGCTATGTGCTGGCCCAGGATATCTACAAAAGGTGAGGTCCATGTGCTAAAAGGTCTAACAGTGGCATTTCCCAGCAGCTGGTGGCAGAGGTGAACCCCAGGTACAGATGACCTTCTATGTTATGGCATCAGCAGGTGACATGCTTGTACTACTCCCAGGTGCTGCTTTCCTATCTTCTCTCTTCTTCTCCCCTCTCCCCTCTCTTTCACTCCAGACCACTGTCCCTCTTTTATATCACAAGATCAGTGAGTCGGACCTAGAGATAACCCACCAAAACTAAAGAACTGGGAAAGGCATCAACCCTTACCTTTCTGTTTGGAAGAGCACCTAACTAAAACATACTTCGACCTGCCTACCAGCAGAAGCTAAAGGAGGTTGGCAGAGGGTGGTGACTAGCTATGAGTGCTTGGCAGAGTGAATGAGTCTGGCAGCAGCTAGACCAGGGGTGGGCAAACTTTTTGACTTGAGGGCCGCAATGGGTTCATATATTGGACCCGGGGGCCAGACCAAGAGTAGATGAATGATGTGTATGTGTCATCCATAGTGAGTATAGTAATATTCCCCCATAGTAAGCATAGTAATTAATCCCCCATATAGTAATTCATCCCCCATAGTAATTCATCCCCCATAGTAATTCATCCCCCATATAGTAATTCATCCCCCATATAGTAATTCATCCCCCATAGTAATTCATCCCCCATATAGTAATTCATCCCCCATAGTAATTCATTCCCCATATAGTAATTCATCCCCCATAGTAATTCATCCCCCATAGTAATTAATCCCCCATATAGTAATTCATCCCCCATAGTAATTCATCCCCCATAGTAATTCATCCCCCATAGTAATTCATCCCCCATATAGTAATTCATCCCCCATAGTAATTCATTCCCCATAGTAATTCATCCCCCATATAGTAATTCATCCCCCATAGTAATTCATCCCCCATATAGTAATTCATCCACCCCTTAGTAATTCATCCCCCATAGTAATTCATCCCCCATAGTAGTTCATCCCCCATATAGTAATTCATCCCCCATATAGTAATTCATCCCCCCTATAGTAATTCATTCCTCATATTTATTCATCCCCCATATTAAGTTCCCAAGTCCCCCCTGTGTCAATTCACTTACCTTTGCTCCGCGCATTCCTCTCGCCGTGTTCCCGCGCCGTTCCGGTGTAGCATGAAAATCTGTCTCCTATGAGGATCTGTCCCCCTCGACGTATCTGCGCATGTGCCAGTTTCAGGCATTAGCAGCCGATCGGTGATCTCCGGCACATGCGCAGATACGTCGAGGGGGACAGATCCTCATAGGAGACAGATTTTCATGCTACACCGGTCTTCAGGGCGGACCGTGAGAGGAGCCTAGCGGGAGCCTAGCTCCGCGGGCTGGATTAAAAGGTCCGCCGGGCCGTATACGGCCCGCGGGCCGTAGTTTGCCCATTGCTGAGCTAGACTGAAGTGGAGATAGTCTTTGTAGAGGTAGTCTAATAAGGATGGAGCTACAATAGTCAAGGTAAGACATAATAAGTGAGTGCATTAGTAGCTTGTTGGTTCATTTGGTTAAGAAAAGGCATATTTTGGAATTTTATGGAGATTATAGTGGCAAGATTTGAACAATAATTGTTTTGGGGCTAAAAGGACAAGTCAGAGTACAGGATTACACTTAGCACTCTATACTGTACAATTATATAGCTTAGGTCTCACACCTGCCATACACTACTGTTAAAAAGATAATTTAACTATGGTCATTTTGAGCTTTGCAGTTTACTGACTTACCTCAGCAATAAAATAAAAAGAGAAATGACAAGAGGCACGGTCAATTTATTACTGGTAAAATAGGAACAATTCAAGAACATATTTCAAAATTCCCCAGCACTCAGCTAATCAAGAAAGGAAAGCTAATAAGTGACCTAGTTCTGACATATTAACTAAAATGGGATTACATAAAAACATGTTATATAAAAAAAAAGGATTCATAGCATATAATTGCAAATATACAGTATGTGGAAGATGTACACCACAACAAATTTTACACAGAAAATACTGTACTCGCGCAGTTCTTGATGTGTTTGCTTTGCTGACTAAAGTCTATCATTCATTTACCTAAGTAAACTCTAACCAGAGAACTTAAAAAACATGGAAGGTCTAGTTGCTAAAGCTGGCCATAGATGAATAGATTATCAAATTATCAAAGGTAGGTAAGTGAGCGCAAACAGATCAAATAAGCAGCTGACATACAGGGTAATCCTCAATACCTTGGAACATAAGCTATAAATGGGGTATGCAGCGCTAGAGGACAGATAATAAACACGGGACTGTTTATGATATGAAGTACCAATACAGCAGTTCATATAATAGTTCATATATTCCAGCCTGAAAAGATGGAAATGATCCAAATGATGTTCCAGATCATAAACGATGCAATACGAGAAATTAGTGAGGTTGTGCGCTTACCACAAGTACACACAATATGAGCATTGTATGTAATTAACAGCAACCGGGCATCATGGTCTGGTCAACCGTATCCTGGGCACCATCTGGCCATGTATGGACATCCGGGTCACAGGTACAACGCTATCCAGGCCCCTTCTGGCTTTCAAATCCAAAAACGCCACCTTGCATAAGCTCATTAAAAACGAGCCGGGAGGCAAGAAAGCGCTAATAGTAAAGTACGTTTATTTAAGAACATAAAACAAAGACCAAGCAGCCAGGACTCACATTGATATAATATAATAAAAATCCAGGCCCACATCAATCAGCTCCCTGATGGTCAGTGGTGCACTCAACATGCAGCGCATACAGATCAAAGTTCAATCAATAGAACCCTGGTGGTCAGTGGTATCACAAATACATAGCCATAGAGTATAGTGAGTATAAACAGAAATATACTCATCCAGGTCAGGTGAGGTAGTTCCCTGGTGGCTAGTGGATCTCTTAGTAACAAAGGCGTCAATAGGGTGGATCCCCTAACATGTTTCGAGCTAAAGCTCGTTTTCAAAGGGGTGAATCCTGCCCCTAGACGCCGATTTAAAAATGCCGCGGTCGCGCATGCGCATTACGCACCACGCGCCGCTCCGGGATACTGCGCATGCGCGAATGACGTCACACGCTAACTTGTAACGACTGCGCATGCGCGAGCGCATCATCAACATGGACACTGAGGCCCAATGTTAAAGTCTGCCCACACATAGGCAGGGTTAAGGCGGGTCTGGACGGCTGCTCTTGTACTCCATAGAAGCGGAGACCAGAGCAGCAGCTATTTATTAATGTAAACTCGATCTAAATACACTAGATCACCAGGGAAATATATCAAAGTCATCACAAAACAACATATATCAGTGGAATCAATAACATATATCAATGGAATGAATCTAAAACCATAAAATTTAAAAGGACAGCATATGTTAAATATACACATGCACACTGATGGATCATATATAATTAGAGTCCTTACACTGATCCATTAATTATTGTTCCCCAGAAATAACATGGAGAGTCTTAAATGAAACACTATAATCATAACACATTAAAATCACTTATATGTGCTATTATCAGAAATAAGTGTCACATATTCCTGACAAACGGTCAAGCGTTACTGGCAATCATGTAATATCATGTAAAGAGATTATAAATATACGGTATTATTGATATTGACATACTTATTGTTCGATATACAAAAGCTAACACTCAAAGGTGCAGAAACCGGAAATAGCACATATATTAGTGAAAAAATTAAAATTAGATTAAAACCCTAATAAAAATAGCACAGTGGACAGGATAAAAGTCTAAAGCCATAAAAAACGTTAAAACGGAAAACACTATAAACCTCCTCAAACAGAAATCAACTATTGTCAATATAACAGTTGATGTCTAGGTCTACGTTCAGGCCTCTGGGTTGAAGGGACTTGAGCTCTACAATCCACTTCGTCTCAAGACGGGACACTGCTCTCCTCTTGTGCCCCCCCCTCCAATGCTGATCTATCACATCTATAGCTGTACATTTCAGAGATGAAGGGTCTTTAGCATGACAATCTTTATAATGCTTTGATAATGAATGGTGCTCAAAGCCCTTTTTTATTTTATTGTAATGCTCCCTGAGTCGATCCCTCAGACGTCTGGTAGTTCTACCCACATACTGGAGCTTACAGGGACATTGTAAAAGATATACTGTATGTGTAGTATTGCATGTGATAGTTTGATGTATGGCATATCTTTTACCGGTAATGCTAGAACCAAACTCCTTGATTTTAGTTTTATGTACCCCATTATATCTACAGGCGATACATTTATTACACGGGAAGAACCCTTTAAGCCCGAATGGTGAGGTCATATTCCTTGGTTGGTCGACTACATTAGGGGCTACCAAAAGCCTGAGTGGAGGTGCCTTCCTGAAAGTGATCTCAGGGAATTCAGGTAGAGAATCACCCAATATAGGGTCATTCCTAAGGACAGCCCAATTCTTCTTAATGATTCTGGTGACTTCTCTAAATTGAATAGAGAAGTCCGTAACAAAGGGGCAAAATTTGTCCGATCTTACTCTTTTCTCCATAGTGAGCAGATCCTCCCTATCCAATAAGCCAATCTCATTGGCAGTTTGATCCAAAATGTGAGAGTTGTAACCTTTCTCCACAAATCTGGCTTTGAGTAACCCTGATTGATAGTGATAATCTGGCAAGGTGGTACAATTCCTCCTTAACCTGAGGAATTGTCCCCTAGGAACATTATTCAGCCAGGTCGGATGATGACAGCTATCAGTGGGTATATACCCATTCCTGTCCGTACTTTTAAAATACGTCCTGGTCACAACCTTAGTACCACTATTAATTAAAACAAGGTCTAAAAAGTTAATTTCTTTAAGATCATATTCATATGATAACTTAATATTTAGGTCATTATAGTTCAAAGTAGTAAAAAAATTGTTTAAAGAAAGCTCATCCCCCTGCCATAAAAGAAACAGGTCATCGATGTAGCGCCGGTAAAATAAAAGGGGAGGCCAGTCACGTGAATACACTAAGTCCTCCTCCCACCTGGCCATAAACAAATTGGCCAGGCTAGGGGCAAACCTCGCCCCCATCGCTACACCCATGACCTGTAGGTAAAAAGTATGGTTAAACCAAAAGAAGTTTTTATGCATAGCAAAGTCCAGAAGTTCCAGAATGAACTCTTTTTGCCGTCTGGGAATATCAGAAACAGTGTCTAGATAGAACTGGACCGCATCCATTCCATCTCTATGCTTTATGTTACTATATAAAGCAGAAACGTCTGCAGTAACTAGATAAGTTTTCTCATTGATATTAAAATCTTTAAGATCTATTAATAATTGCTTCGTATCACGTAAGAATGCTGGTGTGGATCTAACCAAAGGTTGAAGAAACATATCAACATATTCCCCTATGCGGGAGTTCAATGACCCTATACCACTAATAATGGGTCTACCGGGGGGACAACTTGAATTTTTATGTATTTTCGGGAGGCAGTACATTACAGGAAGCCGCGGGGCTGCTGGGCATAAATATGCTTTTTCTTTTTTAGTTATTATATTATTTTCAAAACCTCGTTTAATAATAGCTTTCAATTCTTTTTTATAAGGCAACATTGGATTCTTAGGTAACACTTGATATGTGTCCCTGTCATCCAACAACAGATGTACCTGTTTCATATAGTCTGCCTTATCTAAAATGACCACGCCTCCCCCCTTATCAGCGGGTCTGACCACTAAATCCTTATTAGCCAACAGAGATTTAATGCTGTCATTAATTTTATGCTGATTCCGTAAATTCTTAACTTTAATATTATCCAAATCCTTTAAAACCATACTTTTAAAAGTATTAATATGTGATTGTGCTGGGGGATTAAACAGTGAAGCATTCCGTAAATTGGAATGTCTAACATCATCATTCCCATTACCGGAAGCGTTGTGTACAGAAGGCGTATTTAAAAAATATCTTTTAATCGATAAACGACGTGTAAATTTGTGTATGTCCACATATGTGCTAAATTTATCTAATTTTCTCTTTGGTGCAAATTTTAGACCCTTGTTCAGTAAATTCAGCTCATCATTATTAAGAGTTACTTTACTTAAGTTAAAAATGCCTTTAGCTATCACATTTTCCTCTTTTTGTGGTCTGTTGACTCTTTTCCCTCCTCGCTTTCCTCTGTACGCGTACTTCTTTTCCGCGTTGCATTTCCACCTAAAAAATGATTGGGTTGGGGGTTGCGGAGAGCAGGTCCCATATTAGCCTGGGGAGTAGGGTTTCGCATATTTTGATTCCCATTCCCATTGTGCGGTGGATTATATGGGTACTGATTACCATAGTTCCTTCCCCTGTTCGGATTCATAGGGGGCCCCCCCTGATTCCTTGGTTCAGGGGGTCTCCAGTAAGGCTGATTACTCCCCCTATTGTTGCATCTATCATAATTTGGATTATAATACCCATCCTGCGAGTCTCTCCATGAGACCCTCCGTTGTCTGGGTGGTTGTTCCCACCCTCCAGAATACGGGAATTGTTGAGTTCCTGTCCTAGGGTATTGATCCAAGGGGTGTAACCTCATATCCCTATTCCCTATTTCCTCATCATCGTAGTCATAAAGATCATTATATCTATTGTACGTCGAGACGTTATACTCGTCTCTATAAGGACCACGCTTAGCCGATTTGGGCATTGAGGAAGCGGGCCTAGAGGTATTACCAGTATTCTTATGAGGATAAGGAGGTCGTAGTCCAGATCCCCTAGGGACTTCATGGTTAGGAACAGAAGCCACGTCTTTATCAGTGCCACTGGCATCCTGCCAACCAAATACATTATTATTTTTATAATCCATTAAGTCCCTATTATACTTTTTCCTCTTTTTACTTTTCTGTTCCCTTTCGGTTTTTTCCAAAAGCTGTTTAACCCGGTCTGACTCGGTTTTATATTCCTCTTTGTTCATATGGGGTCGCAATTTCTCGCGTGTTGAATTGATTTCATTATCCAAGTGAGATAGTTTTTTCTTCTTACGGGCTACCAGAAATCCTAATAATTCTAAGCCCATTTTGTTAAAAAAATTGAACCATTCGGTTTCACAATTAATATCCCCATTTTCCGGGGGAATATCCCATCTCAGGGATCTGGGTACTAATCCCTCCTTGATATACTTCTCAAGGAGAGTAATATCCCATATGGTTCTAATCTCTGATGTAGCGAGATTAGCCAAATGGAGAAAGATACCATGTAGATCATTATCAACCGTATCCTGAGTAAAGACATCATCAGCAATCGCTGTTCTATTAGACCTCATTTCAAAGATATCCATCATATGCAAAAATATTGCTGCTCAACTTAATAACGAGGTATAAATGGCACAGATATCAAAGGTAGGTAAGTGAGCGCAAACAGATCAAATAAGCAGCTGACATACAGGGTAATCCTCAATACCTTGGAACATAAGCTATAAATGGGGTATGCAGCGCTAGAGGACAGATAATAAACACGGGACTGTTTATGATATGAAGTACCAATACAGCAGTTCATATAATAGTTCATATATTCCAGCCTGAAAAGATGGAAATGATCCAAATGATGTTCCAGATCATAAACGATGCAATACGAGAAATTAGTGAGGTTGTGCGCTTACCACAAGTACACACAATATGAGCATTGTATGTAATTAACAGCAACCGGGCATCATGGTCTGGTCAACCGTATCCTGGGCACCATCTGGCCATGTATGGACATCCGGGTCACAGGTACAACGCTATCCAGGCCCCTTCTGGCTTTCAAATCCAAAAACGCCACCTTGCATAAGCTCATTAAAAACGAGCCGGGAGGCAAGAAAGCGCTAATAGTAAAGTACGTTTATTTAAGAACATAAAACAAAGACCAAGCAGCCAGGACTCACATTGATATAATATAATAAAAATCCAGGCCCACATCAATCAGCTCCCTGATGGTCAGTGGTGCACTCAACATGCAGCGCATACAGATCAAAGTTCAATCAATAGAACCCTGGTGGTCAGTGGTATCACAAATACATAGCCATAGAGTATAGTGAGTATAAACAGAAATATACTCATCCAGGTCAGGTGAGGTAGTTCCCTGGTGGCTAGTGGATCTCTTAGTAACAAAGGCGTCAATAGGGTGGATCCCCTAACATGTTTCGAGCTAAAGCTCGTTTTCAAAGGGGTGAATCCTGCCCCTAGACGCCGATTTAAAAATGCCGCGGTCGCGCATGCGCATTACGCACCACGCGCCGCTCCGGGATACTGCGCATGCGCGAATGACGTCACACGCTAACTTGTAACGACTGCGCATGCGCGAGCGCATCATCAACATGGACACTGAGGCCCAATGTTAAAGTCTGCCCACACATAGGCAGGGTTAAGGCGGGTCTGGACGGCTGCTCTTGTACTCCATAGAAGCGGAGACCAGAGCAGCAGCTATTTATTAATGTAAACTCGATCTAAATACACTAGATCACCAGGGAAATATATCAAAGTCATCACAAAACAACATATATCAGTGGAATCAATAACATATATCAATGGAATGAATCTAAAACCATAAAATTTAAAAGGACAGCATATGTTAAATATACACATGCACACTGATGGATCATATATAATTAGAGTCCTTACACTGATCCATTAATTATTGTTCCCCAGAAATAACATGGAGAGTCTTAAATGAAACACTATAATCATAACACATTAAAATCACTTATATGTGCTATTATCAGAAATAAGTGTCACATATTCCTGACAAACGGTCAAGCGTTACTGGCAATCATGTAATATCATGTAAAGAGATTATAAATATACGGTATTATTGATATTGACATACTTATTGTTCGATATACAAAAGCTAACACTCAAAGGTGCAGAAACCGGAAATAGCACATATATTAGTGAAAAAATTAAAATTAGATTAAAACCCTAATAAAAATAGCACAGTGGACAGGATAAAAGTCTAAAGCCATAAAAAACGTTAAAACGGAAAACACTATAAACCTCCTCAAACAGAAATCAACTATTGTCAATATAACAGTTGATGTCTAGGTCTACGTTCAGGCCTCTGGGTTGAAGGGACTTGAGCTCTACAATCCACTTCGTCTCAAGACGGGACACTGCTCTCCTCTTGTGCCCCCCCCTCCAATGCTGATCTATCACATCTATAGCTGTACATTTCAGAGATGAAGGGTCTTTAGCATGACAATCTTTATAATGCTTTGATAATGAATGGTGCTCAAAGCCCTTTTTTATTTTATTGTAATGCTCCCTGAGTCGATCCCTCAGACGTCTGGTAGTTCTACCCACATACTGGAGCTTACAGGGACATTGTAAAAGATATACTGTATGTGTAGTATTGCATGTGATAGTTTGATGTATGGCATATCTTTTACCGGTAATGCTAGAACCAAACTCCTTGATTTTAGTTTTATGTACCCCATTATATCTACAGGCGATACATTTATTACACGGGAAGAACCCTTTAAGCCCGAATGGTGAGGTCATATTCCTTGGTTGGTCGACTACATTAGGGGCTACCAAAAGCCTGAGTGGAGGTGCCTTCCTGAAAGTGATCTCAGGGAATTCAGGTAGAGAATCACCCAATATAGGGTCATTCCTAAGGACAGCCCAATTCTTCTTAATGATTCTGGTGACTTCTCTAAATTGAATAGAGAAGTCCGTAACAAAGGGGCAAAATTTGTCCGATCTTACTCTTTTCTCCATAGTGAGCAGATCCTCCCTATCCAATAAGCCAATCTCATTGGCAGTTTGATCCAAAATGTGAGAGTTGTAACCTTTCTCCACAAATCTGGCTTTGAGTAACCCTGATTGATAGTGATAATCTGGCAAGGTGGTACAATTCCTCCTTAACCTGAGGAATTGTCCCCTAGGAACATTATTCAGCCAGGTCGGATGATGACAGCTATCAGTGGGTATATACCCATTCCTGTCCGTACTTTTAAAATACGTCCTGGTCACAACCTTAGTACCACTATTAATTAAAACAAGGTCTAAAAAGTTAATTTCTTTAAGATCATATTCATATGATAACTTAATATTTAGGTCATTATAGTTCAAAGTAGTAAAAAAACCTAACCTACCTTTGATATCTGTGCCATTTATACCTCGTTATTAAGTTGAGCAGCAATATTTTTGCATATGATGGATATCTTTGAAATGAGGTCTAATAGAACAGCGATTGCTGATGATGTCTTTACTCAGGATACGGTTGATAATGATCTACATGGTATCTTTCTCCATTTGGCTAATCTCGCTACATCAGAGATTAGAACCATATGGGATATTACTCTCCTTGAGAAGTATATCAAGGAGGGATTAGTACCCAGATCCCTGAGATGGGATATTCCCCCGGAAAATGGGGATATTAATTGTGAAACCGAATGGTTCAATTTTTTTAACAAAATGGGCTTAGAATTATTAGGATTTCTGGTAGCCCGTAAGAAGAAAAAACTATCTCACTTGGATAATGAAATCAATTCAACACGCGAGAAATTGCGACCCCATATGAACAAAGAGGAATATAAAACCGAGTCAGACCGGGTTAAACAGCTTTTGGAAAAAACCGAAAGGGAACAGAAAAGTAAAAAGAGGAAAAAGTATAATAGGGACTTAATGGATTATAAAAATAATAATGTATTTGGTTGGCAGGATGCCAGTGGCACTGATAAAGACGTGGCTTCTGTTCCTAACCATGAAGTCCCTAGGGGATCTGGACTACGACCTCCTTATCCTCATAAGAATACTGGTAATACCTCTAGGCCCGCTTCCTCAATGCCCAAATCGGCTAAGCGTGGTCCTTATAGAGACGAGTATAACGTCTCGACGTACAATAGATATAATGATCTTTATGACTACGATGATGAGGAAATAGGGAATAGGGATATGAGGTTACACCCCTTGGATCAATACCCTAGGACAGGAACTCAACAATTCCCGTATTCTGGAGGGTGGGAACAACCACCCAGACAACGGAGGGTCTCATGGAGAGACTCGCAGGATGGGTATTATAATCCAAATTATGATAGATGCAACAATAGGGGGAGTAATCAGCCTTACTGGAGACCCCCTGAACCAAGGAATCAGGGGGGGCCCCCTATGAATCCGAACAGGGGAAGGAACTATGGTAATCAGTACCCATATAATCCACCGCACAATGGGAATGGGAATCAAAATATGCGAAACCCTACTCCCCAGGCTAATATGGGACCTGCTCTCCGCAACCCCCAACCCAATCATTTTTTAGGTGGAAATGCAACGCGGAAAAGAAGTACGCGTACAGAGGAAAGCGAGGAGGGAAAAGAGTCAACAGACCACAAAAAGAGGAAAATGTGATAGCTAAAGGCATTTTTAACTTAAGTAAAGTAACTCTTAATAATGATGAGCTGAATTTACTGAACAAGGGTCTAAAATTTGCACCAAAGAGAAAATTAGATAAATTTAGCACATATGTGGACATACACAAATTTACACGTCGTTTATCGATTAAAAGATATTTTTTAAATACGCCTTCTGTACACAACGCTTCCGGTAATGGGAATGATGATGTTAGACATTCCAATTTACGGAATGCTTCACTGTTTAATCCCCCAGCACAATCACATATTAATACTTTTAAAAGTATGGTTTTAAAGGATTTGGATAATATTAAAGTTAAGAATTTACGGAATCAGCATAAAATTAATGACAGCATTAAATCTCTGTTGGCTAATAAGGATTTAGTGGTCAGACCCGCTGATAAGGGGGGAGGCGTGGTCATTTTAGATAAGGCAGACTATATGAAACAGGTACATCTGTTGTTGGATGACAGGGACACATATCAAGTGTTACCTAAGAATCCAATGTTGCCTTATAAAAAAGAATTGAAAGCTATTATTAAACGAGGTTTTGAAAATAATATAATAACTAAAAAAGAAAAAGCATATTTATGCCCAGCAGCCCCGCGGCTTCCTGTAATGTACTGCCTCCCGAAAATACATAAAAATTCAAGTTGTCCCCCCGGTAGACCCATTATTAGTGGTATAGGGTCATTGAACTCCCGCATAGGGGAATATGTTGATATGTTTCTTCAACCTTTGGTTAGATCCACACCAGCATTCTTACGTG
Organism: Staurois parvus; assembly: GCF_062004578.1. Taxonomy (NCBI): domain Eukaryota; kingdom Metazoa; phylum Chordata; class Amphibia; order Anura; family Ranidae; genus Staurois; species Staurois parvus. The sequence goes on along the minus strand of NW_028317852.1, from coordinate 4,569,331 downwards.
ATACGAAGCAATTATTAATAGATCTTAAAGATTTTAATATCAATGAGAAAACTTATCTAGTTACTGCAGACGTTTCTGCTTTATATAGTAACATAAAGCATAGAGATGGAATGGATGCGGTCCAGTTCTATCTAGACACTGTTTCTGATATTCCCAGACGGCAAAAAGAGTTCATTCTGGAACTTCTGGACTTTGCTATGCATAAAAACTTCTTTTGGTTTAACCATACTTTTTACCTACAGGTCATGGGTGTAGCGATGGGGGCGAGGTTTGCCCCTAGCCTGGCCAATTTGTTTATGGCCAGGTGGGAGGAGGACTTAGTGTATTCACGTGACTGGCCTCCCCTTTTATTTTACCGGCGCTACATCGATGACCTGTTTCTTTTATGGCAGGGGGATGAGCTTTCTTTAAACAATTTTTTTACTACTTTGAACTATAATGACCTAAATATTAAGTTATCATATGAATATGATCTTAAAGAAATTAACTTTTTAGACCTTGTTTTAATTAATAGTGGTACTAAGGTTGTGACCAGGACGTATTTTAAAAGTACGGACAGGAATGGGTATATACCCACTGATAGCTGTCATCATCCGACCTGGCTGAATAATGTTCCTAGGGGACAATTCCTCAGGTTAAGGAGGAATTGTACCACCTTGCCAGATTATCACTATCAATCAGGGTTACTCAAAGCCAGATTTGTGGAGAAAGGTTACAACTCTCACATTTTGGATCAAACTGCCAATGAGATTGGCTTATTGGATAGGGAGGATCTGCTCACTATGGAGAAAAGAGTAAGATCGGACAAATTTTGCCCCTTTGTTACGGACTTCTCTATTCAATTTAGAGAAGTCACCAGAATCATTAAGAAGAATTGGGCTGTCCTTAGGAATGACCCTATATTGGGTGATTCTCTACCTGAATTCCCTGAGATCACTTTCAGGAAGGCACCTCCACTCAGGCTTTTGGTAGCCCCTAATGTAGTCGACCAACCAAGGAATATGACCTCACCATTCGGGCTTAAAGGGTTCTTCCCGTGTAATAAATGTATCGCCTGTAGATATAATGGGGTACATAAAACTAAAATCAAGGAGTTTGGTTCTAGCATTACCGGTAAAAGATATGCCATACATCAAACTATCACATGCAATACTACACATACAGTATATCTTTTACAATGTCCCTGTAAGCTCCAGTATGTGGGTAGAACTACCAGACGTCTGAGGGATCGACTCAGGGAGCATTACAATAAAATAAAAAAGGGCTTTGAGCACCATTCATTATCAAAGCATTATAAAGATTGTCATGCTAAAGACCCTTCATCTCTGAAATGTACAGCTATAGATGTGATAGATCAGCATTGGAGGGGGGGGCACAAGAGGAGAGCAGTGTCCCGTCTTGAGACGAAGTGGATTGTAGAGCTCAAGTCCCTTCAACCCAGAGGCCTGAACGTAGACCTAGACATCAACTGTTATATTGACAATAGTTGATTTCTGTTTGAGGAGGTTTATAGTGTTTTCCGTTTTAACGTTTTTTATGGCTTTAGACTTTTATCCTGTCCACTGTGCTATTTTTATTAGGGTTTTAATCTAATTTTAATTTTTTCACTAATATATGTGCTATTTCCGGTTTCTGCACCTTTGAGTGTTAGCTTTTGTATATCGAACAATAAGTATGTCAATATCAATAATACCGTATATTTATAATCTCTTTACATGATATTACATGATTGCCAGTAACGCTTGACCGTTTGTCAGGAATATGTGACACTTATTTCTGATAATAGCACATATAAGTGATTTTAATGTGTTATGATTATAGTGTTTCATTTAAGACTCTCCATGTTATTTCTGGGGAACAATAATTAATGGATCAGTGTAAGGACTCTAATTATATATGATCCATCAGTGTGCATGTGTATATTTAACATATGCTGTCCTTTTAAATTTTATGGTTTTAGATTCATTCCATTGATATATGTTATTGATTCCACTGATATATGTTGTTTTGTGATGACTTTGATATATTTCCCTGGTGATCTAGTGTATTTAGATCGAGTTTACATTAATAAATAGCTGCTGCTCTGGTCTCCGCTTCTATGGAGTACAAGAGCAGCCGTCCAGACCCGCCTTAACCCTGCCTATGTGTGGGCAGACTTTAACATTGGGCCTCAGTGTCCATGTTGATGATGCGCTCGCGCATGCGCAGTCGTTACAAGTTAGCGTGTGACGTCATTCGCGCATGCGCAGTATCCCGGAGCGGCGCGTGGTGCGTAATGCGCATGCGCGACCGCGGCATTTTTAAATCGGCGTCTAGGGGCAGGATTCACCCCTTTGAAAACGAGCTTTAGCTCGAAACATGTTAGGGGATCCACCCTATTGACGCCTTTGTTACTAAGAGATCCACTAGCCACCAGGGAACTACCTCACCTGACCTGGATGAGTATATTTCTGTTTATACTCACTATACTCTATGGCTATGTATTTGTGATACCACTGACCACCAGGGTTCTATTGATTGAACTTTGATCTGTATGCGCTGCATGTTGAGTGCACCACTGACCATCAGGGAGCTGATTGATGTGGGCCTGGATTTTTATTATATTATATCAATGTGAGTCCTGGCTGCTTGGTCTTTGTTTTATGTTCTTAAATAAACGTACTTTACTATTAGCGCTTTCTTGCCTCCCGGCTCGTTTTTAATGAGCTTATGCAAGGTGGCGTTTTTGGATTTGAAAGCCAGAAGGGGCCTGGATAGCGTTGTACCTGTGACCCGGATGTCCATACATGGCCAGATGGTGCCCAGGATACGGTTGACCAGACCATGATGCCCGGTTGCTGTTAATTACATACAATGCTCATATTGTGTGTACTTGTGGTAAGCGCACAACCTCACTAATTTCTCGTATTGCATCGTTTATGATCTGGAACATCATTTGGATCATTTCCATCTTTTCAGGCTGGAATATATGAACTATTATATGAACTGCTGTATTGGTACTTCATATCATAAACAGTCCCGTGTTTATTATCTGTCCTCTAGCGCTGCATACCCCATTTATAGCTTATGTTCCAAGGTATTGAGGATTACCCTGTATGTCAGCTGCTTATTTGATCTGTTTGCGCTCACTTACCTACCTTTGATATCTGTGCCATTTATACCTCGTTATTAAGTTGAGCAGCAATATTTTTGCATATGATGGATATCTTTGAAATGAGGTCTAATAGAACAGCGATTGCTGATGATGTCTTTACTCAGGATACGGTTGATAATGATCTACATGGTATCTTTCTCCATTTGGCTAATCTCGCTACATCAGAGATTAGAACCATATGGGATATTACTCTCCTTGAGAAGTATATCAAGGAGGGATTAGTACCCAGATCCCTGAGATGGGATATTCCCCCGGAAAATGGGGATATTAATTGTGAAACCGAATGGTTCAATTTTTTTAACAAAATGGGCTTAGAATTATTAGGATTTCTGGTAGCCCGTAAGAAGAAAAAACTATCTCACTTGGATAATGAAATCAATTCAACACGCGAGAAATTGCGACCCCATATGAACAAAGAGGAATATAAAACCGAGTCAGACCGGGTTAAACAGCTTTTGGAAAAAACCGAAAGGGAACAGAAAAGTAAAAAGAGGAAAAAGTATAATAGGGACTTAATGGATTATAAAAATAATAATGTATTTGGTTGGCAGGATGCCAGTGGCACTGATAAAGACGTGGCTTCTGTTCCTAACCATGAAGTCCCTAGGGGATCTGGACTACGACCTCCTTATCCTCATAAGAATACTGGTAATACCTCTAGGCCCGCTTCCTCAATGCCCAAATCGGCTAAGCGTGGTCCTTATAGAGACGAGTATAACGTCTCGACGTACAATAGATATAATGATCTTTATGACTACGATGATGAGGAAATAGGGAATAGGGATATGAGGTTACACCCCTTGGATCAATACCCTAGGACAGGAACTCAACAATTCCCGTATTCTGGAGGGTGGGAACAACCACCCAGACAACGGAGGGTCTCATGGAGAGACTCGCAGGATGGGTATTATAATCCAAATTATGATAGATGCAACAATAGGGGGAGTAATCAGCCTTACTGGAGACCCCCTGAACCAAGGAATCAGGGGGGGCCCCCTATGAATCCGAACAGGGGAAGGAACTATGGTAATCAGTACCCATATAATCCACCGCACAATGGGAATGGGAATCAAAATATGCGAAACCCTACTCCCCAGGCTAATATGGGACCTGCTCTCCGCAACCCCCAACCCAATCATTTTTTAGGTGGAAATGCAACGCGGAAAAGAAGTACGCGTACAGAGGAAAGCGAGGAGGGAAAAGAGTCAACAGACCACAAAAAGAGGAAAATGTGATAGCTAAAGGCATTTTTAACTTAAGTAAAGTAACTCTTAATAATGATGAGCTGAATTTACTGAACAAGGGTCTAAAATTTGCACCAAAGAGAAAATTAGATAAATTTAGCACATATGTGGACATACACAAATTTACACGTCGTTTATCGATTAAAAGATATTTTTTAAATACGCCTTCTGTACACAACGCTTCCGGTAATGGGAATGATGATGTTAGACATTCCAATTTACGGAATGCTTCACTGTTTAATCCCCCAGCACAATCACATATTAATACTTTTAAAAGTATGGTTTTAAAGGATTTGGATAATATTAAAGTTAAGAATTTACGGAATCAGCATAAAATTAATGACAGCATTAAATCTCTGTTGGCTAATAAGGATTTAGTGGTCAGACCCGCTGATAAGGGGGGAGGCGTGGTCATTTTAGATAAGGCAGACTATATGAAACAGGTACATCTGTTGTTGGATGACAGGGACACATATCAAGTGTTACCTAAGAATCCAATGTTGCCTTATAAAAAAGAATTGAAAGCTATTATTAAACGAGGTTTTGAAAATAATATAATAACTAAAAAAGAAAAAGCATATTTATGCCCAGCAGCCCCGCGGCTTCCTGTAATGTACTGCCTCCCGAAAATACATAAAAATTCAAGTTGTCCCCCCGGTAGACCCATTATTAGTGGTATAGGGTCATTGAACTCCCGCATAGGGGAATATGTTGATATGTTTCTTCAACCTTTGGTTAGATCCACACCAGCATTCTTACGTGATACGAAGCAATTATTAATAGATCTTAAAGATTTTAATATCAATGAGAAAACTTATCTAGTTACTGCAGACGTTTCTGCTTTATATAGTAACATAAAGCATAGAGATGGAATGGATGCGGTCCAGTTCTATCTAGACACTGTTTCTGATATTCCCAGACGGCAAAAAGAGTTCATTCTGGAACTTCTGGACTTTGCTATGCATAAAAACTTCTTTTGGTTTAACCATACTTTTTACCTACAGGTCATGGGTGTAGCGATGGGGGCGAGGTTTGCCCCTAGCCTGGCCAATTTGTTTATGGCCAGGTGGGAGGAGGACTTAGTGTATTCACGTGACTGGCCTCCCCTTTTATTTTACCGGCGCTACATCGATGACCTGTTTCTTTTATGGCAGGGGGATGAGCTTTCTTTAAACAATTTTTTTACTACTTTGAACTATAATGACCTAAATATTAAGTTATCATATGAATATGATCTTAAAGAAATTAACTTTTTAGACCTTGTTTTAATTAATAGTGGTACTAAGGTTGTGACCAGGACGTATTTTAAAAGTACGGACAGGAATGGGTATATACCCACTGATAGCTGTCATCATCCGACCTGGCTGAATAATGTTCCTAGGGGACAATTCCTCAGGTTAAGGAGGAATTGTACCACCTTGCCAGATTATCACTATCAATCAGGGTTACTCAAAGCCAGATTTGTGGAGAAAGGTTACAACTCTCACATTTTGGATCAAACTGCCAATGAGATTGGCTTATTGGATAGGGAGGATCTGCTCACTATGGAGAAAAGAGTAAGATCGGACAAATTTTGCCCCTTTGTTACGGACTTCTCTATTCAATTTAGAGAAGTCACCAGAATCATTAAGAAGAATTGGGCTGTCCTTAGGAATGACCCTATATTGGGTGATTCTCTACCTGAATTCCCTGAGATCACTTTCAGGAAGGCACCTCCACTCAGGCTTTTGGTAGCCCCTAATGTAGTCGACCAACCAAGGAATATGACCTCACCATTCGGGCTTAAAGGGTTCTTCCCGTGTAATAAATGTATCGCCTGTAGATATAATGGGGTACATAAAACTAAAATCAAGGAGTTTGGTTCTAGCATTACCGGTAAAAGATATGCCATACATCAAACTATCACATGCAATACTACACATACAGTATATCTTTTACAATGTCCCTGTAAGCTCCAGTATGTGGGTAGAACTACCAGACGTCTGAGGGATCGACTCAGGGAGCATTACAATAAAATAAAAAAGGGCTTTGAGCACCATTCATTATCAAAGCATTATAAAGATTGTCATGCTAAAGACCCTTCATCTCTGAAATGTACAGCTATAGATGTGATAGATCAGCATTGGAGGGGGGGGCACAAGAGGAGAGCAGTGTCCCGTCTTGAGACGAAGTGGATTGTAGAGCTCAAGTCCCTTCAACCCAGAGGCCTGAACGTAGACCTAGACATCAACTGTTATATTGACAATAGTTGATTTCTGTTTGAGGAGGTTTATAGTGTTTTCCGTTTTAACGTTTTTTATGGCTTTAGACTTTTATCCTGTCCACTGTGCTATTTTTATTAGGGTTTTAATCTAATTTTAATTTTTTCACTAATATATGTGCTATTTCCGGTTTCTGCACCTTTGAGTGTTAGCTTTTGTATATCGAACAATAAGTATGTCAATATCAATAATACCGTATATTTATAATCTCTTTACATGATATTACATGATTGCCAGTAACGCTTGACCGTTTGTCAGGAATATGTGACACTTATTTCTGATAATAGCACATATAAGTGATTTTAATGTGTTATGATTATAGTGTTTCATTTAAGACTCTCCATGTTATTTCTGGGGAACAATAATTAATGGATCAGTGTAAGGACTCTAATTATATATGATCCATCAGTGTGCATGTGTATATTTAACATATGCTGTCCTTTTAAATTTTATGGTTTTAGATTCATTCCATTGATATATGTTATTGATTCCACTGATATATGTTGTTTTGTGATGACTTTGATATATTTCCCTGGTGATCTAGTGTATTTAGATCGAGTTTACATTAATAAATAGCTGCTGCTCTGGTCTCCGCTTCTATGGAGTACAAGAGCAGCCGTCCAGACCCGCCTTAACCCTGCCTATGTGTGGGCAGACTTTAACATTGGGCCTCAGTGTCCATGTTGATGATGCGCTCGCGCATGCGCAGTCGTTACAAGTTAGCGTGTGACGTCATTCGCGCATGCGCAGTATCCCGGAGCGGCGCGTGGTGCGTAATGCGCATGCGCGACCGCGGCATTTTTAAATCGGCGTCTAGGGGCAGGATTCACCCCTTTGAAAACGAGCTTTAGCTCGAAACATGTTAGGGGATCCACCCTATTGACGCCTTTGTTACTAAGAGATCCACTAGCCACCAGGGAACTACCTCACCTGACCTGGATGAGTATATTTCTGTTTATACTCACTATACTCTATGGCTATGTATTTGTGATACCACTGACCACCAGGGTTCTATTGATTGAACTTTGATCTGTATGCGCTGCATGTTGAGTGCACCACTGACCATCAGGGAGCTGATTGATGTGGGCCTGGATTTTTATTATATTATATCAATGTGAGTCCTGGCTGCTTGGTCTTTGTTTTATGTTCTTAAATAAACGTACTTTACTATTAGCGCTTTCTTGCCTCCCGGCTCGTTTTTAATGAGCTTATGCAAGGTGGCGTTTTTGGATTTGAAAGCCAGAAGGGGCCTGGATAGCGTTGTACCTGTGACCCGGATGTCCATACATGGCCAGATGGTGCCCAGGATACGGTTGACCAGACCATGATGCCCGGTTGCTGTTAATTACATACAATGCTCATATTGTGTGTACTTGTGGTAAGCGCACAACCTCACTAATTTCTCGTATTGCATCGTTTATGATCTGGAACATCATTTGGATCATTTCCATCTTTTCAGGCTGGAATATATGAACTATTATATGAACTGCTGTATTGGTACTTCATATCATAAACAGTCCCGTGTTTATTATCTGTCCTCTAGCGCTGCATACCCCATTTATAGATTATCAAATTAAACTTAGAAAAAGTCTTAGGAAAATTTGTACGAAAATTCTCAGAACATTTGAATGTTATTTGAAAAATTTTGTTTTCTTTTAACATTTGGTTTGGAATGAATGGATTTTACTGGATGAAAACCACAAACACTGTTCAACATCTTCTCGTCACTGTGGTCGAAAATGAATGTCAATTTGATTTTAATAATGATTAGAAAAATGAATGAACTTTCTTCCTAACCTTCCTAAGAATTTACGTTTGAAATTCTACCAATCTTTGGCCAGATGAAGGAAACACAAAAAATGACATCAGCCTTATCAATTTCATCCAATATATTCCTAGATGTTAGACGTCCATTAAAGCCAAGCTTCAGCCACCAAAGTTTTTTTTTTGCTTTTCAACAAAATGGGGAAGGTAGAGAATCCGTGCCATTATACGGTGGTATATAGACTGTATAATAGACTTCTTTTTTTAAAAAAAAATGGGGAAGTATTTAAACCTCTGTAGCAAACATGCACACAGAGATGGATGCGAACCTCCATTTTGGCAAAGGATATTCCATCTTGTATAATTTCTACTCCCAAATCAGCTTTCCTCATCCCCCCTCCCTCTCTGTTGAGTGACATGTGGTCTGTTTGATGCAGATCACAGGCAACAAACTCATTGGGAGGGCTTCATGGTTATAAATCCCACACTATCTGGTGCCCCTATGTCTGCGAGACTCTTGCTGGAGAAGGGATCGTAAAACCATAAACCAAGCCCTCACGGAGCTTCAAAGACATTCCAGGTAGTCGTAAAAACAGACTTACATTTAAAAACTCACTTTTTTATATAATTTTATATCTTCAAATAGGACATAATTACATAAACATGGAGCACATATTCGGACGGCTCACTTTAATACAAGTCGCCTGATATGTTACACCTCCTAGCTGGCATATACAGGAGAGCAGAAAATTATATCTCCTTAGTCATCCAAGCAGGTATGTCATATTTCATATCTAACCGTTCAGCAGATATTACTCTACTAGTGGCCAGGCTGCTAAATGCACCGAGAATAAGTTATGAACCATGACAACAACTGCGAGAGTTTTTGGTCATAGCTTGGGTCTTGCAACACCTCCCCAAATGAGGCGATTGGTTCTCTGCTTTAAGGAGACACTCTGCTGAGTTCCTAGAAAAAGCTGAGCTAAGCTGAGTTGAGGGAAGTTGAAGATTCTCCCTTTTAACATAGGAACTAACTTTGGGAGATAAGGCGTCCTTTTGGCTCTGAAACCTGATCTGCTTAAACCAAGGCTGACGGCAAGTACTTTAACCCTCTAAACTTCTTTCTGTTATCTCTTTGCTGTGCTATTGTTCTCTGTATATTTATATATATATTGGCTACATCTTTTTCTGTAAATATTTGTATTGCACCCTTTTGACCTTTTAGTAATAAATCTTACTTTCTGAACGTGTTGAACTGTTTCTAAAGCTCTTTAATGCAATCTAAGAACCCCTGCCTCTGAAGAGTGCTACTGTGTGTTTTTAAACTTCGGTATATCTCTGCCTGCGGTGACAGTGGTATACCGACGCTTATGCAAACATCATAGTGTTATTGCTGATATTGCCGAGTTTCCTCTTTCTTTGTACAAAAAGGAGGTGGTGGCAGTGTGAAGGGTTAATTGCGTAATTAACCTGACCCAGTAACAATCGCTCCCAGGATGCAGGTACACAGATTGTGGTCCATTAGCTGGAAAATATTTGTGTAGAGTGCAGCTGGGTGTGGCATTGTTACGCACGTGACAGCACGGTTTTTGATTGGCTAGTCCTTCAGTCACGAGTTTGGTGAGAAGGGCTGGGGTCTGACGCCACGATCGTCACAACCTCTGTCATGTTATGAATACAGTTTATGTTTCCCAGTCCATTCTTGTCATGTCACAGGATGACAAAGGGATAGGAGGTGAAGCAAAATCTCTATAACAGGGTCAAAAGCAATGAAAACCTGACAGAGGTAATAACTGTCCCCCCCAAAATCCAGGACTGCACAAAAACATTTGGCTGGAGTTGGGCTTTAAGCCCTCTTTGCACAGAGTGTAAAAGTAACTTGCTTTTTTAGGTTGGCTGAGTTAATATCTTCCCCAATATGGTATCTCTCAGTTCCACTTTCTGTGGGCTATGTTATGCATAGTGGAGAAGGTTGGCACACATACACAGTTTGTTAGGCTGTCTGATACAGGATTTGCCTATTAGAGTGGGAAGGACTCTAACAAGTTCCTCCTTAGGTAATGTGTTTTGTAGATGTGTCGGCAGCATGGGGTCAATTTAAATATACCCTGAACTTTGCATCTGGACCTACTGATTGGTCCCAGTGACCAATGATTTGAGGCAAATTTTCAGATGTGGACAGAGAGTTCAAATGCATGTAATTTCCTCACACAGCAAGAGGGAGAAAATTGTATATGTAGCACTACTCCCATAAGAGTCGCAGGAATACAGCCAGGCACACAGGCGCATTCGCATATTTCTTCAATAACCATTCTGGGGGTGTTTTTTCCTTGTTTTTATTTTTGGTGAACTTTCATAGGGTTGGGGGAATTAGATGGGATACTCCAAAAACAAGAACTATGTACACCCAAGGGCTTAGGTATTCTTCATGACTAGGTATATTAAAGTCTGTTTGCTTGCAGCAAACAGTAGACTTCAGCTTTAAGGTAGTAAGCTTTAAAGTAGTAGTAGTAGTAGTATTAGTAGTAGTTAGCTATAAATCTCTTTCAGTCTATTCAAGTAGGAGATCCTTCGAGACATCAGTCCCCTTTTACTAAACCTGCAGCTGACTCCCTAGCAGCAGGGGGGGTTTTAGCAGCACAATATTATTTCAGAAGTATCTGTACTCACAAGCCCCAAGGACAGTTGATTGCCTTCTTCCATGATACCAGACCAGATCTTCAGCAGACATCCCCTCAGTCAGCTCTTAGTAGAACAAAGGTCACAGTATTCAGGCTCTCAGGTCACTCACCTCAGGCCTCACGACAGCAGATGCAGCAGAATTGCCTGGAAGGGCAGCATGCCCCCTCCAGGCTGGACTAATCCTATCCAGGACAAGACCCAGAGCCCAATGTGCTCACTGGATATATACAGTATCCCAGCATGCCATCAGAGCCTAGATCTCTGGGATAGGTCAGGGCTGTATCCATATTCATGCTGCCATCTGCATAGCTCCACACCTCTCATCCAGAATCTTCTCAAGTTTTCTGGATGCAGAGGGAGCTATCAGGCTGGCAGCAGTTGAACACACTGAGAAAACCTGACTAGCAGAATACAACTTCACCGAGTACAGTGAGCTAATTTTGCTTTTACCTAACAATCACAGCCACACTGACTGCAGTGTGGTAACTAAATGTACCTAGCAAAACATACTAAATATATCTATCTAACCCTAGCACCTATCTAGGAGGGTGCTGCATACAGTATATACCCCTAGAGTTGGTGTACCTGCCATTGCACTGATGAGCCTATTGTGAACATGGAGACTGTTAGGAAGGTGTAGAATAGCTTGACATTTATTAAACAGCAAATTGCGTAGTATACTAACCGGGATCCAACTAAAATGTTAACAATCCTTTCTGTAATATCTGCTTCCATGAGAACTGCACTGCCATTATCAGAGTTAAGAAACTCGTGAATAAACAGAAATATTACCCCATGCTTCCACATAAATGTGCAAAAACAAAAGAAATAATATATATGGTGCTGCTCACAGTTATGTGTTCTTACATCTGCTGAAATGGATGTATATAATCTGTATTGTAGTCACTGGCATTCATGTAACTGTTGGATTATAACAATCGCTTTCATTGACTTTTTAGCTGTGCTGCATTTTTTACACATACTAATTTGTATTGAAGGTTCCAGGAAGATGTAACTGCAGTGTGAACATCTTTGTGATTTCCAAAATTTGTGGAGTTTCAACGGTCGATGAGAGAAAAAGCCGGATGTGAAAGAAGATCGGAAAAAGATGGCAATAGCAATGGACAGAATGGTGAGGGGGAGTGCAGACCATGCATCACTGGAGAGGAACACTAAGTGGTAAGTATGCTATGCATACTTGCAAATTATGGAAGATGCTCTTGGGTACCCTGTAAATTTAGTTTCACTTTAAAGTATAACTAAATAAAAAAAAAAAACGATTTCTGAATAGAGTGGACAGGGGTCTCCATTAATCTATACACAGTGAAAGAACAAGTTTAGCCTTTTGTTCTACTTTAAGCAATCACACTAATAACCCATTAGCAGCATTACTTTGAAATCCATATGTGCTAAGTTTCCCAAATCCTGTAGGACAATCCTAAGATTTTAAATACCACAGAATCCAGGACACTGTGTTTAGTGGCAGTGATGGAACACTGATGTGATGTGAACCAGCACCTTGCACTGCCACCGGCAGGGAATGCCTCCCCAGATATTTAGCAGTGCCTACCAAGAAGCCCACCTTACTCGCTTGCAAAAGAAATGTCATACTTACTTGCCTTGGTTCCTGTTAGCAGAATCTTTGCTTCATTGCTAAGTGAAGGTGACCAAAGCATCATTCCATCCAAACCCAAATCTGGGAGTGTCTGCATTTCCCAATGTGTGCTATGGTTTCACACATTGGTCCCTTTGTAACCACAAGACATTGGACACTCCCAGAAGTAGCCACTGCTGTGTAATAACCACAGGGGGTTGCTTGCTTGGCACAGGTGCCATTCACAGAACATATTTCATTTTTCTTAATGAATGCAAGGCATTCTTTGATTGGATGAGGTGGAGAGGCTGGGTGTTGACATCACAATCATTGAGAAAAATACAAGGTGTTCACTGAATTGCTCATGTGCCAAACCAGCAAC